>NC_080786.1:37929031-38549447 GCF_028018385.1 Neofelis nebulosa | reverse complement strand
CACTTCTCTGTCTACTTATAAATGAAAATTAATGAGAAAGAGATATTTCCCGGTGCCATTTATTCCACATTTTGGATC
Organism: Neofelis nebulosa; assembly: GCF_028018385.1. Classification (NCBI taxonomy): domain Eukaryota; kingdom Metazoa; phylum Chordata; class Mammalia; order Carnivora; family Felidae; genus Neofelis; species Neofelis nebulosa. The sequence continues at coordinate 38,549,369 of NC_080786.1, read as the reverse complement.
TTACTACTTGGCTGTTGGGCACATTCCTCAGAAATGGCCAAAGACTGCCTGAAGCCCGTCCCTCTTAGCTTCTGATGAGCTAGCTGTCCCCAGTGTTGAATGTGAGATTTGAAGCTAATAAAGTCCCCTCCCTGCCACTTGGCACTGAATTTAAAATAAAAAGACTGAGCGTATTCCATTCACAAACGGCTTGACTTCCCATTTATGAACTTTATCTTTTTATTCTCCTGCTCTAAAGTCCACGTTGGTTTAAAATGCAGCTGGGCGGTTCCCAGCACATCAGCGCTCTTGCGGATGATTCTGGCCTGTCCAGAGGCTTGCAGTGTCTCACTTTACTGTCTCTGTCTCCCACACCCTGGAGTTCAAAGCCTGGCCACATTCTGCTTCCCACGAATTGCACCTACAGCGTTTCACAAGTATTTCAAAGGCTCTTTCTCAGGATTTTCTCTTAATTACCCTCCCCCCTGTATTCTGGAGAAAAAACACAGAGCCAGGCCTGCGGGCAGTGCAGGTGTGGAAGAAAAGCTGGGGGACCAGCTGAGCCTCTGAGACCCGGCAGGTACCAAGCCCAGGGACCGAGACCGGGGCCCCGAGGCCCTGCCAATGAGGACCCCAATGTCCCTGCCGAAGAGAAGGGCATTTCCAAGAGGGGGGACGGCTGGGCACTCAGAAACGGGGATGGAACGGGAATGGGGCTCCTTCCGAGGGGCAAGCGAGTTGACCCCGAGGCGAGAGGAGCCACCTGCCAGGCCAGTAAGTCCACTGGAGCAGAGTGAGATGGACGCACAGGTGTCCAGCACGCCTGCAGTGTGAGCGCCACGGGTAGTTGCGAGCCAGATTCACCTATATCATCCACACACATATGCCAAGAACTTGATGGGAAATCAAAGTTGCTTTTGCTAATCAGTGATTTCAAATTTCCTGTCAATAGAGATCTGTGCCACCAACACCCATAAAGGAAACCCCCTTTACGTCTTCTACAAGTTACTTATTTTTCATTTTGGCTATTTTATTCCTCGTGGCTCTACCGAGTTCCCTGTTCTGGCCCTGGTATCAGGTTCTCACCTTTCTTTATTCACCCATCAACTTCCTTACTACCACTTCCACCCCAAGCGCGCGCGCACTCGCGCACACACGCGTGCACACATGCGCACACACACACACATTTTCAAGGGACAGTAAATTACCAGATCTGTAAGGCTGTCTTAAATAGGGAACATTCCTCATATCACAGAATTTACTGTATTATAGAGCAGTGTCCGTTTGGATTATGACTGCACTGAGGCTCAGAAACCGCTCCCTGTTCTTAAGTGGCTGGATACTTGAAAGTCAGCTGTTTGTCTACCTGACACTTTTAGAACAAATGCCACATGCAAAGGTCAACTTCAGTGGAAAGTTTGGAGCCTACATGAGGCAATAAGGTTATATTTTCAAGGCTCCTTTACAATATACTTAAAGGGTCAAATGTGGTCAAGCAAAGTTGATGCAGATATGGAACAGCATGAAACAGGCCTACATACTGTCAGGCAGGCAAGAACAGTGTCACCAAGAGGAGAAACCCATGTAGTGTTGTAGCAATCCTTGGGGTCCATAGCAGATAGGAGAATGGATCAAGTTAATCAGGGACAACAACCCAAAAATGCTCCAGCAGCTAAAGATAACTTGTGATTTAAAAACAAAACAAAACAAGAACAACAACAACAACAAAAAATGGAGAGGTCCTATGTATAACATCCAGAAGCTAGGAAAGTTCAAGCAAATTACCTCCAGGTTCAAGAATGATAAAATTATTTCCAGGTGGAGAGTTGGAAGTTCTGATAAGGAGATCACAGGGAACTGGGTTTTGAATACTGTGTAGGGCTTTGAATCAGGGAGCTGGAGGAAGGGGAATGTGTGAAGCATGATCAGGGACATCTAGACTCCAGTGTTATATCGGCATCCCATTAAGATGGCAGGAGAATTTCTCCTGTTTCTTTATGGTTCACTGTTGCAATTTTTTCAGGCTGTTCAAAATAATTAAGCAGAATAATCTTCAATATCAGCAAATATCTTAAGACCATAGGGATGATAAACTACTTTGTATTTTTTTTTTGTAATTTACCAGACTTTATTTTTTTAATGTTTATCTATTTTTGACAGAGAAAGAAAGCACTAGTGGGAGAGGGGCAGAGAGAGAGGGAGACAGAGGGTCTGAAGTGGGCTCTGCACCAGAGATCCCAACAACAAGGCTCAAACTCACAAACCATGTGATCATGACCTGAGCCGAAGTTGGATGCTTAACCAACTGAGCCACCCAGGTGCCCCTAGGCTTTATTTTTCAGAGTTTTAGGTTTACAGAATTTTGAGCAGAAAGTACAGAGTTCGCATATACTGCATCTCTGCACAGTTTCCCCTATTGTTAACATTTTGTGTTAGTGTGGTACATTTGTTACCGTTCATGAGCCAATATTGGTGCGCTATTATTAACTAAAGCTTACAGTTTACATTGGGTTCATTCTCTGTGTTGTACAAAGGCAAATGAGGGGATCAGGGGAAAATACTTCTAAGTTCAAATGATAGGAAACAGGAAAAGCCTCAGGACACAAAAAATAGAGTCTTTGGGTTTTACTCTATGGGTTTAGACTAATATATAATGACATGGATCCACCATGTCATAGTACCATATGTACTAGTTTATTTTTTAACAAAAGCTCAGATTTCTTGGTATCTATCTACTCTTGGTTAATTAAGATCCATGTAGGCAGGGAAAATAGTACTTGTACATACAGCAGAAATATTCAAATAGAAAAACTCACCCTGTTGACATGCATTCCACGAGAAGAGCGGAGGCTTTCAGAACCCATCTTTTCTCAGTAAGAATAGCTTACCCAGGTTTGCAACTTTTAGTGGAACATGTAAGTTGGGTACAGGGCTAGGTAGCGCTCAAAGAGTTTAGAACAAATTTAGAAGAATTGACATGGCTACCCACAAAAGTTACTGTGTGTGCTTGATTTTTTCCCTAGGTAGCCTGGGAAATCTAGTCACTACCACATTGCAGAACGGTGTGGGAACACCAAACTTTTGGGGTCAGAATGTTTTGTTCATCCTAATTTACAATCAGAGTATTATCCCCAAGTACACTGAACAGGAAAGATGTTAGAGGGTATTTCTATATCTTGAGTAGCTGGCCATAGATGGAAGATGTTTGTGGAAGAACTAAGAATAGTGAAGGGGAGAGGGGGCACAGGATGGGGGGCAGAGAAAATACTTCTAAGTTCAAATGATAGGAAACAATAAATGCCTCAGGGCACAAAAAATAGAATCAATCCACTAGTAGTAATAAGAGGAGATGGGAAAATAAAACAGACAAAAGCTATGTCTCCTTATCCTCTTGAATTAAAATTCGTATTTATCCCACATGGCACCATGCTAAAGGTCTTCTTTTGCACTGTCTGATCTAGTGTCTAGGTTGGCTTTTCCCCCCACATTTTAAAAGTTTTCTCACCCTCCTTTACTACCATTGCCCAAGTCTGCTTTTATGAGTTTTTTTCTTTAACTGTAGGAGGCGGTGATTTTTTAAGAGAGGAATTTTAGCACTCATTTGGATTTATCATCTGCCATTTCTGGAGAATTTAAACTTCCTTCTTTCTGTTCTGTCTGAAAGAGCCTCCACAAGTTGAGTTCTGATTGAAATTCTAGGGGAATATGTTTCCAGTTCCCCACTGAACTCTCAGAATACTTGCAAGGACCATTTCTGAGCTTTTTCAACTGGAATTATCCTAAGAATTATTTCTGAATGTGTGTCTGCTGACAGATTCAAGAAGATCGTTACTGCTGAGGAAAAAAATTTTTATTTTACTGCAAGATAGATGAGTGCCTCTATCACCATTTGTAAGAACTGTGAGCACAAAGCAAGAGAAAATGGGCCCCTGAAGGAGAGACATGTGACCATTGATTTTAAGTGCACCAAGATATACTACCTCATTGACCCTACAATATTTATTTAGTACCTACTAAGTGCCAGGCACTGTACTAGGTGTGAGGATAGAACACATGGCCCCTGTTGTCACATAGCTTACAGCCTAAAATCTAGCAAGGTGAAAAACAAAAATCAAATCAAGCAGGTGGAATAATTACACAATTGGTCATTGTTTGTCATGTCAGGGAAAGGCTTTCTGAAACTGAAAATGAGCTCGCTTGAACTGATAGAAGAGGGTTCCAGGCAGAAGGAACACCATATGCGAAAGCAGGGAAAGCCAGTGAGGGAAGATAGATCATGCAGGTCCTGTCGGCCAGACTAAGTTGTATATATTTCATTCTAAGTGAAGTAGGCATCCATCAAAGGGTTTTAAGCAGGGAAGCAATGTGATCTAATTTACTTTTGTACAGCTCACTCCTGTTGTGCTATGGAGAATTGTAGGACAGTGAGCATGGCATCTGAAGGTCAGAAGGCTGTTTACACTGGTGCAGCAAGAGACAAGGGTGGCCTAGACGCAAGGAACTGTGATGCTTTGAGATGTAGCCTGGAAGTAGAATCACAGGACTTTCATGCATTTGGTATGGGGAGTAGGGTGAGGGAAAAGGAAAAGATTGACTTCCATGTTTCTGACCTGAGCAACCACGTGGTGGTCCCAGTTACAGAGATAGGAAGGACTGGCTGGTGGCAGGGAAGACTTGAGAATTCATTTCAGACATGTTAAGTTTGAGATTAGCCAATGGAGATGGTAGGTAGCCCGTTGGATATATAAGTCTAGAGCTCAGAAAAAAATATGAAAATATATGGATATGTATCTATACACATACATATGATTTTTTAACCTCTAGGTGCTATTGAAAGCCATGGATGAGATCAGCTAGAGAGATGGTGTTTCGGGGAAGAGAGAAGTTGTCAGGACAGACCCTCCAGGGACACCACTATTTAGACCTAGAGAGAGGGATGGGATTCAGCAAAGAAGATTGCAAAGGAGAGGCCCATGAATAGGGAGGTGGAAGCAAGGTCCTGAGAAGTCAGGTAGGGGAGTGTGTGGAGAAGAATGTACAGTGTGCTGGTAGGGCTGAGGGATACAGAGAGGAGTCCTTTGGACTTGGCAACACAGATGTCATTGATCTTCACAAAATCAGTGGAGTGGCAGGTGCAACAGATAGTGGGGGTAGATTGAGGAGTGAATAAAAATGAGGAAAAAGAGACAATAAACATAAATTAACTTTTTGAGGGAGCTCTAAAAGGAAGTAAATAGATGGGGCAAGGTGAAGAGGGAAGTGAAATACGGGAGATACTAGATCATGTTTGTATGTAGCTGATGGAAATGATTCAGTAGGAAGGAAGATATCAAGATATCAGTGATAAAGAGTGAATAAAAAAGGAATTCCCTGAAAGTGTGTCAGAGGATACAATCCAGATCCCATGAGGAGTTGCTGGCTTTTGTGGGGGGTGTTGTCAAACACATGGAAGAAAGACAAACAGAGCTTGCAGCCCAGACAGGTGGGAGTATGATAGGGGGTTGGGGAGGGGGAGATGAGGTGGTTCCCTTCTGTTACAGTTGATGGCTCCCCTTTTTTTGCAATAGAGTATGCGGTGAGATCATTGGCTGACAACAAGGATAGAACAGGACTAGAGGAGAGAAAAGCAAGTCATTTTAAGGGAGGAAAAGCAAGGCTTCTAACACACACACACACACACACACACACACACACACAGATAATTGGGTATCTGGCAGGGTTAAGTACCCAGTTGAGGTTTGTTACCATGACTCAGTTGAACAATTTTCTCCAATGCTGTCCAGAAGAGGATCATTCTTGCTTCTTCCAGGAAAAGTCCTTTTACTTGCCAGAAAATGTGTCCCTGTTCAGGCGCTAACATTAGGTGGCTTCAGCAATGCCTACCAGGACTAGAATCTCTCCCTGAAATGAAACCCAAACACTACACAGGTGCCTGGGAATAAGAGATAGCCAGCAAGTGCTGACAGAATATGAAACACATGTAGGGAGAGATTTCTTCTTTTTTTCCCTATACCCTTCAAAGTAGTCATTTCTCCAATAATTGAGTCCAAACATAGTCAAAATCTCCTTTCACTACACATCCAAGATTTATACATTTTTTTCTTTCCATTATTGCTAACAACTTTTTATTGAATTTTTGTGAATATTCACATACACATACATAAAGGCACACAGAGAAGTTGCACACATGAATAGAAAAACCAATACCAAGTGGTATCAGGGCTTCAACCATAAGAAAACAGATTATTCCTGGGGCGCCTGGGTGGCTTGGTCGGTTAAGCGTCCGACTTCGGCTCAGGTCACGATCTCGCGGTCCGTGAGTTCGAGCCCCGCGTCGGGCTCTGTGCTGACGGCTCAGAGCCTGGAGCCTGTTTCGGACTCTGTGTCTCCCTCTGTCTCTGACCCTCCCCCATTCATGCTCTGTCTCTCTCTGTCTCAAAAATAAATAAACGTTTAAAAAAAAATTAAAAAAAAAAAAGAAAACAGATTATTCCTTCTTAAAGCAATACATTAAACCAAAATGCATTTTGACTCCTAAGAACTGATTGAGGGCATATCTGTACATTCCAGAACATGCACAAGTGATGGCTGATATGTCCTGTGTTTGTTTGCCCCAAGCTGATCCTATAGGCAGAGATCAGGTCTGCGGGATTCACTTTAAACAGTTACTGACAAGGCACCAATAGATCTTCTGCAACTGTCCCTTTTAGTGCTGCCACAGATGGCACTGCCATTAGGCTGTGGGCTTCCAAAGGTTTGAAACCACCACAGAGCCCAAGGGCATGTTGTGTCTTATGGAACTGGCCAAGACCTTCCAGGAGTGTCTGTGCTGCTCCATTTCTCCTGCCCATGGCATCTCTGCCCTTAGCAAAGTTAAGGAAGACTTTTATGCTGACTTGCATATGTGACATGAAAGACAGGGTCCAGCCTTGGGAGCCTGCGGTCTGAGACAGAAGATCAAAAGGACAGCCAGGTTGACCTTGCCAGAGGAAAACCTGACCTGACAGTAAGCTCTGCCTGAACTGAGGCCAAGGACAAGGTTTTGGATTATAGAGGGTGAGGAAATCAGAGACATGGTTGACTATGTTCCACAGATCTATTAACAAATACCTACCAAAGCCAGTATTTCAGGTATTTTCTGGAACTCAAAGCTCTGATTACTTAAGCACTGTGTTAGTTATTTCACATGTATTTTCCCATTTAATCCTTACACAAAGTACTTCTTAAAGGTGAGGAGAATCTGGAGTTGGGGCAGGTTAATTGACACAATGACATGACCAATGAGGACAAATTTAACCAGAGCCGATGGAGAGCAGGCTCAGAACTGTTCTCACCATTGTGGATAAAATGGAGGCTTGTTTTTTATTTCTTTTACTGGTCAGTGAGAAGAGACAGAAATACACAAGAAAGAAAATAGCAAGTCGCCTATAATCTGACCAACCAGAGTAAAAGATCTGGGGAATTTTTGCTTATTTTCCAAAGAAGGTTTTTAATGGAAGAAGTGACATTAGTTTAAGATTAAGCTGACAGTAGTGGACAAGGTGGGAAAAACAGCCTTTCAGAGGCTACAGTGAGAGTCTTAATGCAGACTAACAGAGATGCAGCTACCATTTACCGAGCATCCACACTGTATCATCACAGCCCTAGTCCTTTACATCTATGCACTCCTCGAAACCGTGATATGCAGGTATTGCTTCCAGAAGTGGAGGAACCCACCCAATGGGAGTCACACACCAGTAAGAGGAAGGCCCCTGAATGCAGCTGGAGCCCAGGTTGGTCTGCCTGGACAGTGCTTTCTCAGGGGCTGTGTTGTTGGAGCTTCAAGGACCCAAGCAGGCCGTGAGGATGGGAAGGAAGATTTAGACCAGGTTTACATGTTGCCTGAGAAGCAGTGCAGTGAACCTATGGTGCTCCCACTTGTTAGGTCTTATTCAAGGAAGACTGATGCTGTTCTCCTGCCCTCATCTCTGCCCCCACCCAGGAGAGCAGGAGTTTTAAGTTGAGCAAGGGAGAAAGGTGATGATAACAACAAAGGATAGCAAAGGGAAGTAGCTTTCACCTGGATTGTCACCTCTACCAGCAAGAGCAGACTGATAAATGTAATGCAAAGAAAAATGGAGACATCGGGACCAAGTATATTTTCTAATTAAATAATTAGAAAATTAGGTAACTATTCATTTTCTTAGCCTGATAAACTGAAGACTGACATAAGCCAACTTCAAGAAACCATTTTTAAAATATTCGTATGCTCAAGGTGTATATATGTATTACAAATGGAGCCATATGCCAGAAACAAAGCAAATGTAACCATCTTTTATGATTACCATTGTATACAACATGCCAGACACTGGTCTGGTAGACTTCTTTTTTCTTTTAATCTATAGGTATCCTATTTTGTCCTAATAAACACCTTAAAAGTAACTCTTAGAATTTCTGGCTTGAAGACACACAAAAAAAGGAAGGCCTAGATCCACTGAGGAAGAACTAGTTCACAAGCAAAAAGAGGTACAGGTTTTGCCTCCTCTTTCCCTGGCTGTATTAGTCAAGGATCTTCAGAGAAACAGAATAAACAGACTATATATAAAAATATTTGGGGCGCCTGGGTGGCTCAGTTGGTTAAGCGGCCGACTTCGGCCCAGGTCACGATCTCGCGGTCCGTGAGTTCGAGCCCCACGTCGGGCTCTGTGCTGACAGCTCAGAGCCTGGAGCCTGTTTCAGATTCTGTGTCTCCCTCTCTCTGACCCTCCCCTGTTCATGCTTTGTCTCTCTCTGTCTCAAAAATAAATAAACGCTAAAAAAAAAAAAAAAAAAAAAAAAAAAAAATTTATTTTAAGGTATTGGCTCACATGGTTATGGAGGTTGAGAAGTCTCAAAATCCACAGTCAGCATGCTGGAGACCCAGGAGAGATGATGGTATAAATTCCAGTCTGGAGGCCACTAGGATCAAGACGCAGGAAGAGTCAGTGTTTCAGTTCAAGTCCAAAGTCACCAAAAGGCCAGCTCAAAGCCAGCCAGGCAGGAGGAATTCCCTCTTATTTCTGGGAGGTTCAGCTTTTTGTCCTATTTAGGTTTTCAACTGGTTGGTTGGAGCCCATCCACATTGGGTAGGGCATTCTACTTTATTCATTCTACATATTCAAATGTTAATGTCATCCAGAAACACTCTCACGGACATACCCAATATAATGTTTGACCAGATAACGCAACACCTTATAGCCCAGTCAAGTTGACACATAAAATTAACCATCACACTGGTAAACTATGTAAATTAAGGAAAAAGAGTCAGATGAGATCTACCAAAAGGTCAGATCTACTGTGTTCCCAAAAGCTGGAGGCCAGGACTCCTTTGCACCCCCTTTCTCTTCTGAGAAGTCAGTGGAAGGATCAAGTGGATTCCCCTTTTGACAGCTGGGATGGGGGAGAAGATGATCCACCTAGAGCAGAGCATAGTTTCCTAATGTGGAATCCAGGGCCTAAAGGCATCATCAAGATGTTGTGTGGATGTTCACCTGCCTGGGGAGAGACTCCATAACATCATCAGACCATCAAAGGATCTGTCACCTAAACAAGTCTAAGAATCACTGCTCCAGAGTGAGTAGAGTCTTATTAAGGATCTAAAATTCAGAATCAAGAACCATTGACATTCCAAAAATATTTGAATTGAATTTGTAAATATTCCTTACAAGAAGAAATATACTTCAGAACAATGTATGTACTATTTCAGCTGACTCTTTGGGCCTTAGTGATTAAAATTAATGTGAGGGGAATTGTCCTAACACATACCTGACACACAGACCACAGTACCTCTGGCAGACCCCTTTGTCTCTCTGGAAACAGAAAATCTAGGGCACACAAAGTAAAAACTTAAAGCTCCAAAGTGAAGGGCAACCAAAGAACAAAGAGTTAGACCTGCTGAGTGAAGCTAACGGTGGGATGTGAAGGACTTTGGGTGGCCATATTCGAAGACCAGATAGACAGACAAGGATCAGGAGGCTCTTTGGCACAAGGGGAAAGCCTCTGTAGATTGCACACGCTTCCCTCTCTTCCCATCTTTATCCATTACCTCTCTGACAAATCTGCTATGATTAAAAACACACTGCTTTGCTCTTCTGTGGAAGCCATAAGTAAACTAAACTTTTAAGCAAAGGTAAGAAGTCTTCTCATCTCATTCCCTAAAGGGTCTCTTTGATCTGTAATAACATTCACACATTAGCTTCCTAGGGTTTTTGTAACAAAGTACCACAAACTGGGTGGCTTAAAACAACAAAAGTGTATTCTTTCACAGTTCTGAAAGCCCAGTGTTTGAAAACAAGGCATCAGCAGGGTCATGCTCCCTCCAAAGGCTCCAAGGAAAAATTCTTCCTTGCCTCTTCTAGCTTCCGGTGGTTAATGTCAGATAATCTTTGGTATTCTTTGACTTGCAGATGCTTCACTCCAGTCTCTGTCTTTGTCTTCACGTCATCTTTTCCCTGTTTGCCTGTGTCTCTGTGTACAAACATCCCTCTTCTTACAGACATGTCAGTCGTCATAATTAGGGCCCACCCTAATCCAGTATGACCTCATCTTAACTTGATGACATCTGCAAAGAACCTATTTCCAGATAAGGTCACATTCACAAGTACCAGGGGTTAGAACTTGAATGTATCTTTTGGGGGGGACACAATTAAACCCACAACAATTCAGGTTGTGAATTGTGAAACTTCCTCTTCTTCCAAACAGGTGTTTGTTGCCATTGGAGTGGTAGTGTATAGAGGATGGGCAATAATTCGCTCAAGCAATATTCACTGAGCAACTACTGTGCACCAGGCCAGTCCCAGGCACTGAGGATACCGCACTGAATAAGGGGAACAAGGTGCCTGGCTGGCCTCCTGGAGCTCACAGTGCAGTGGAGAGAAGCAGAGTATGAACTAACAAAGAAGCAGAATAAATTTGGAGAGTGATGAGAACCGTCATCCCAGCTGCTCCAATGTGGCCATCCGGGTAGCAGAGAACTAAGTGGACCTCCAATAGACAAATAGCTCATGTGTATAGGGCATGCTGTGGTAAAAATCTTGAAGCACTGGACCCAGGTGACAGCACCAGCCCATACAATATGCCAGAAAAGCAAAGGAATAGCCAAGGACTTCCAACCCATTTCAGAGTCAGGAAAATAGAATCACAAAATGGGAAGGCATTTGCCCATAGTCCCTCTAGGCCTACACTCTCTCTGCTACCATTTTGCCCTGAGAATCTTGCAGATATTTCTTGCAAGGTTTCAAATTTCGATTTCAGCAGAAATCCTTAGTGGCTTGTCACCGTTGCCACTTAGCTTTCTCTCCACTACGTCCATCCTTTAGGAATTTGTGACTTGCAACAGGCTGCAAATGTCAGCTGGGGGGGAAAGATAAGTGATAATAATACACTGGGAGTTGTAGCCTCTTTGCAAATTCACAGAAGCTGTTTCCAGAAAAGCATTGCCTGCTAATTAAACAAACTCCTTTCTTCTGACAGATAAAAACATGGGGGAAGATCTTATCCCATCAGTTAGATCAGGGCAGCCACTGCCCTGTGAAATGGCCTCTTTTTCTAAGGGATTAGACTTCTCAGGACAAGCAGGAAAAAGCTTTTACAATAGGTAGAGCTCTGATCTTCAAGGTACTTGGCAAACATTAACTAATTAATCTACCTACATCCTGTGGGTAGGTATCATTCATTAGCTACTGTTTGTAGATGGGAAACATGAGGCAACAGCCAAAGTGGTTTTGACAAGGTCAAAAAGAGAATTTGTGGGACACCTGAAGTGAGATCCCAGGAAGCCTCTGCCCTGGGCTGCCCAGAACCCACCCCGGGGACCAGAGCCTCTGTTTTGCATACATTCTCAAACTGCTATTAAACTGCCCCTCATCTTCTCCATCAATTCATGTACAAGGCACGTGAGTTCCAGCATGCCTAGCCATCGATCGGGTCTGCAATGAGTAAGCTCCCGTTTTATCAGGTGCCATTTCAGGAGGACCAATTTATGACAATTTCCATTACCTTTACATAGTGGATACTTTATTTTAGTTTGACAATTATAAGAAATCAAATTTATGTATTATAAGAAACTGAGGTCAAGATAAGAGACCTTCCCAGAGACCCAGAGCAAGTGACATATGAAACCAGAAGACAACTGAAAACCAGCCTTACTGTACTAACTCCTTTATTTAGTGGCATCACAATCTATGCCTTCTCCCCCACCTTCCCACTCCCTTCTCTAGCTTGCCAGTCCCTCTCTAGCAAGGTCAAAATCATGTCCCTCTCTCCCAAAAAGACTTCAATTCACATTAGCATCTCCCCGTGTCTCTAACTCCCTTTGTCCTGCCTCTGTCCTATGCAACTAGTTTCAAGAATCCTGGCAAGAATAGGGGTGCCTGGATGGCTCAGTTGGTTAAGAGTCCAACTCTTGATCTCGGCTCAGGTGATGATCTTTGGTTCATGAATTCAAGCTCTGCATTGGGCTCTGCGCTAACAGTGGGCCTGCTTGGAATTCTCTCTCCCTATCTCTCTGCTCCTCTCTCTCTCAAAATAAATAAACTTTAAAAACAATTATGGTGACAACTGCACTTGGGTAGATGGGGCGTCTTATACCTTATCCTCAGGCAGATGGCATAACTGAGTATCGCAGGCTGAATAAAGACAGGAATGACAACTGAGATGCTACCCCTTTTCAGGGAGAACTGGCGGGGACTCTGGCAAGTCCAGAGTTTGTACCCCATGAGGGGCAGCTGCTTGCAACTGACAATTGTTTTGTTTTATTTGATCCAATGGCTACTTCTAGATGGTTGACTCTTAACACTTACTGGCTAAGGTCTGGGTGTAGTTACAAGTCCTGCTTGACTGCACTGTGAATTCTGAACAAGCAAACTGCTTTTCCTCTCCATGTTTGTTTTCTCATGAGAAAAATGTACCTAATCACATTTCTCTCATATTTACTTCACAGGGTTAATTGATTGTTACTTTGAGTTCCTCAAAGAAATAACACAAAATTGCTTGCTTATCTTATTCTAAAAATTACAGTGATGACAGCTTCTTCCTAATACAGTTTTAATTTATTTCTCATGTTCCCTTTGAAAAACCCAGTCTTGATTTGTTGAAAGAAGGGTGAAATTCATTAGGAGCATTTAGTTAATGGCAAAACAACCTTAGGTATAGTTTTTGAAAGTAGATTGAGAAAAGGTAAAAAAACAAAAATAAAAACAAACAAAAAAAAAAAACAGGCAACTATATATCAACATCTCACTGCACTGCTGATGGTTGTAACAGTCTTACAAATCCCTTTGGGTGGCAAAGACCTACAAAGATACTGGGATGGAGCAAGAAGGAAGAAAATGGAACACAGAACATTTCAAATCTCTAGAAATAAATAATAAATTTTGTACATACTGCTTTCTTTCAAAGAAGGAAAATAGATGTCTGTTTTCTCCAGTTCCCAGAGTGTTATATCTTGGAAAAAAACTGGTGGGAAGTGTGGTTCAGCAAATCTCATCTATCAACCCCCTAAAAGACCTCACACCCTCCTGCTGGTATGGGAATCAGGAGGATTGTGACTAAGGAAAGTCTTTTGATCTGGGTAACACTGAGATATCCAATCTGAGAGAAAAGCAAAAGGCAAATGGGGTAGGAGTTCTCCCTGCCACGGGCTCAGGAAGAGCCTCACTGACATGTGCATGGGCAGCAAGCTCCTCAGGCGGGAGCCCAGCTCTGAGAAGGGCTGCCCGAGCAATGCACACCGTGTTCTCATCTCACTGCATGCCCGATACCTGACTGGACAGAGGGAGTGGGCAAATTCCTGCCTTATTTCTTTTCTCCTTCAGAGGCAGATAATTAGTGACTTTAATCACTGAGGGATCTGCATTAGGTTGGTAATTTGAAGGGAGATCATTTGTTTTTCTCTTGGAAGAAATCTGCAGGAGAGATTTATCTGCATTAGTTATAATGGTGAATGCTTATTGAATGTTGGCTCTGTTTCAGGCCCTGTTGCTGGCACTTTGCAAGTATTAACTTATTTAGTCCTCACAACAATCCTAGGATCAGAACTAAGATTGAATCCTGTGCCCACCATTTAGTATTTCTGTGTTACTGTGCCCATGCAAGCTACTTAATCTCTCTGAGCCTCAGTTTGCTCATCTGTGAAATGGATATAATGATAGCTCCTTCCTGGGAGGGTTGTTGGGGGAATCACATGAAGTAACACTTGCAAACAGTTTTAAGTGCTCAACATGAATTTTGTCTTAATATTGTCAATATCATCCTTCTCTACTCCTTCCCTGGTGTGTCCATTCTGTGTTGCTGATTCCAGCAGAACTGATTTTCCTCAACTCTTCTATTTTTGATCCTTATGAGATAGTCAGGATTTTAGCAAATGTCTGGAATGCATCACTATATATTTATAAGCCTGATATGGGGTCAACCAGTTATTTTCTTTTTTCTTTTTTTTTTTTGGAAAAGAAATCTATTTTATTCCTCTTTGCACAGAGCGGTACATGAAGGTGGCTATCTCCTGACTCCATATATGATCTCTGATAAAAAATGCCCCCTCGAATATGCCCCATTATTTGCCCTACTCCAGTCTTGGAGAAGTGGCAATTAGTGGGTAGGGCAGAAGGCTTAAGTCTCAGGAAGGCTTTTTTGAGACATTTTTCTGGGAAGTTTTGGATCAAGGGGAAGGATTAGACCCAAGAGTGGGTGTTCATTCCTCCATCTTCCTGAGAAAATCCAAATCCCAAAGGTTTTCTGAAGAAAGACACCTCTCTCAGCGACCCAGGGAGGGAACCCAGACCTACTGCCTGGATATAAGGCTGAGGCAGAGAGAAGACAGGGTTACGTGGGCAGAGGAGGGAAACCAAGTATTTTCTTAGCACTGTGCCTACCAGTGTCAGTGCAGGTTTAAAAGTACACCTCCAAGGCAGTCACTGCATGGATATTGTCTGCTTGGCACTTTGTTGCAGACCAGCTCTTCTCAGAAGTCCCGCAATGTAGGCGAGGTCCTTTTGCCACCAAGTTTAGTAATAACTGCCCATCCCATACACTCCCAGAGATTCTCATTAGCCCCCCTCAGAGCACTGAACACAAGGGGCTCTGAACAAGGTGAACAAAGTTGCCTGTTTACTTTCTGTCTCCCACACTAGAATAGGAGCAAGTTTGAAGGCAAAGACTGTGTTATAATTAAGGTTATATCCCCATTGGCTAACAGACTTCTTGACATGTAGTAATTGCACATCATAAATGTTGGGTGGTTGAAACAATGAAATAAAATAAAATTTTCCCGTGTGGTCAAATTTGCCATCTTGTGAGTGGCAAGTGGTTTTCAATATCTAAAGATTGGGGGTTGGGGGAGGGATGTTTTCACCTGTGTGATTTCATCATTTCCTCCTCATATCTTAACTGTAAACCCTCCAACTCCCCAAACCCAATACCCCTCTATCTTGACTTCCTCAGCCAAGAATAATCCAACCTTGTCTACTCAGAAACTCAAATACATATTTTAGAACCCTCTAGATGAAGCTTTGGGCAAGGGGACATCTCGGTGTTATCTTCCCCTTTCTGCCTCCTGATTTCTTTTCACCAGTCAAAGACCCTTCCTGGCTACTATTTGGAGGTCTTTTCTCTCTGTCTAGATCCCACACTCCATCTTTTCCAGTACCTTCCACAAAACAGGGCCAAGGGATCAAGTTCATTCTACCAGTGCACAATTAATATATACTTTAGCATTACCCCAGGGAAGCATTAAACACTCAGTTTAACTCTGCTCAAGTGGGAATTCTTCCAATTAAAAAAGATAATGTAAAAGCCTAAACTTGGTATAGACAATAAGTAAGTGTCATCATGTCTCCTTGGCCAAAGGACAGGCAACCCCTAGGTCTTTTTTATCTTACGGTTCCCGAACCATGATTCTTACACATGGTTTTAAACAAAACTAGGTAGGAAAGTGACTAAGTGGCATCTTCCAATTCTTGTCGGGGAGTGACATGGATGTTTGGCTAGGGCCAGCCATGTACTTACTCTGTGTGCTAAGCAGCAGTGGAAAGACAACGGGCCACTAAGGTTTGTTTTGTGCCATGTAGCAATCCATCAACTCTTGAAACACAAAGATGCTTTATAGAGCTGAACAGAACAGAATCTTCCCAGATGGAGTGTGCTGCTGCTAGAGGCTCTCACCACCCATCAGCCCTGTCAGGATGAGCCAACTATATCTTTGCAAAGATCTAATTTTAGAGAGATCAGAGCTTGGTAATATGTGCCCAGTATAATGGGAATAAAATGTGACTTCCATTAGTTAGATGACCAGAAGATGTACTATAACTTGTCTTTGCTGAGGCCTATAGCTGACGCATTTTAAATTTAATTTATTCTCAGAAATTGATTTTCTTTATTTGATTTGCCTCCCCTATCAGGCTTTCTACTAAGACTGCTCATTGTATGGTCATTAATAACCACAGGACTCTCTGAAATTTCCTTGAGTATCACACCTTGGGGTTATTTGTTTCTGCGAATTAAACTCTTAATTCTCTAATGAGAACATTTTGGAAAACCAAACAGTATTTTATGTTTAACTTTCCAGGTGCTTTAGCACCTTTTAAGGCTAATGGAAATAGCACTGTCCACGAGCCTATCAGCTACTCACTTTTGAGTGTCATAATAGACCACTTCTGAGAGCCCCCAGGGCTGCTCTGAGAATGTGGCTCCTGCCCGAAAGCAGGGGAAAGCTAGCCTGGCTGCCTCTGTCTCGGGCGGCATTTTACTTCCAGTTTTGCAGACAGTGCCAGGGCATTTGCTCGAGGCCAGTTAAAACTAGTGACAAGCAGCCAGCAGGAAAGAATTGGTATGCATTTCATCTCAGTGATGTGGGGAACTGTAGCTTCCAGGAGGGCTGGCCAGTGGGGAAAAGCAGAACTAAAGGAGATCTTTTTGGTCTTCAGCTGGAGAAAGTCTTTCCTTCGACCAGTTTAGAATGATTTAGAATGATTCATTTCCATGGTGTTTTGTTTTAAATTCTGAGTTCATTTGTAGTGATACTTGCTAATCAATTTTAAGTGGAAACAGCTGCTGTGTGTCACTCACACAGTCCCCACTTCCAGCCCCGGAAAACTATAATTCAAACCAGTCTCTCCCCACCCCCAAACTAACTCATAATGCTCATTCATATGGCTCCGTCTGCCAGGTTCCTTATTTCTATTCCCTGGGGTCAGCCCTGTGTGGGGACAGGCCAGAGGGAGAAGGGCCAGCACAATGTGAGGAGAGGCTGGTGAGCAGGAGGGAGCGTGGGATCCCAACATATAGTGAAATAGAGCAATTCATGATCTCAGCAGCAGGGGAAAGAAGGGTGATCTTCATATGATAGCCACGTTTCTCCCTCCATTTGTCCAATATATCCTTACTGAAAAGTTACTCTGTGCTAACAAACTATGCTGCCTGCTAAGGATGGAAATGGGAAGAGGCAGACCCTGTTCTCAAGAAGCTCATGGTCCAGTGGGGAGACAGAGACTTTCAAAGTCATAACTGAGGGAATTAATTGCTATGATGGAAGTGGGCATAAGGACAAGGTGACTGAATTCCCCCTCCACTCCACCCCTGCACACCCCCCATTCTTGGTCCCACAAAGAGGCAGGTCCTGGCAGCATTGTCAGCTCCACACCTGGGCCTGGCCTGGTCACCCCCTGGGGATGGGCTCCGCCCATGTGGAATCAAGGGGGAATGTGCTCCCCTCTGCCCCCCTGCTCTGTGTTGCAGCACTTCCCACTTTGAAAGCCAGCATAGCAGCCAAGGCCTTTCTGTAGGACAGTCTAGGGGAAGAGAGACATGCTGTCTTGCCTCTCTACCCAGAAGGGAACAAGAAGAAAGACCCACGTGTTCCCTAAAAGCCAAGCAGTCAAAAAATTGTGAACTTTCACTACTTCATTGCTCTCAGGACGAGGGTTTCTCTATCTGTAGAATGGGAATAACACTTGGAACATTTTGGGAGAATCCAGGGAGAAAATAGAACTATTGACATGCTGGTGAGACAGCCTGAAGAAATCTTATGGTTTCTGGCCATTGTTGTTGTGTTTGTTTGGTTTTTTTAATTCATTCATTCATTTATTTGAGAGAGAGAGAAAGAGTGCAAGTTAGAGAGGGGCAGAGAAAGAGGGAGACAGAGAATCCCAGGCAGGCTCCAGGCTCCAGGCTCCGAGCCATCAGCACAGAGCCTGATGCGAGGCTAGAACCTATGAGCTGTGACCTGAGCCGAAGTCCGATGCTCAACTGACTGAGCCACGCAGGTGCTCCTGATTTCTGATCATTGTGGCTGCCAGGATTGAGCAGGGCTATGGCTTAGATGACTTTTTCAATCTCAAACCAGCTGCTTACTGGGTGTGTTCTGTGAATCACATGTGGAGCTATTTTCCTATGGCTGTAGGGGGAGCAACAAACATTAAAAGAAAAAAAAGAAGTACGGATAGGATTTAAGCTTTGGGTTGGAACCCTTCACCATCAATGAGCCCCTGTCCTCTGTGAGAAGCTGTGTGGCCTTAGAATCAGCAAGACACTGAACTGCAGTTCTTCCATTCACAATGGATCCAAGGCTCCATTTCCTCAACTACAAAAGCAGCAACACCCAAACCTACCTTGAAGGGCCTTCCTGAGGCTCACCTGTGAGGGTTCATGTAGAAGACTTTGGTATGGTGCTTGGTCCACAGTAGAAGCTTAATTAATTATAGCTTTTTAGTTTTTTTAACCTCCTTGGCCTTTGTTCTGTTTCTTGGGTAATATCACTAGCTTCATCAAAGAATAAGATGAATTAGTTAGCTCTCTTGCCCAGAGAATGACCCAAAGGAGGGTATTTGAAGAAAGCATGTTCTCTGGGACAGAAGATTGGGAAAGTCTTTGAGTCAGCATCATACAGCAGGGGTTATCACAGAGTGTGAGCTGCCATCTTGGTCTGAGCAATGGTCAGAAGTATGAGGAGGAGGATGTCAGTCTCCAAATGCCTGATATTATTAGAAAGTAGTGACCAGCTACACTGAAGTAAGATGCAATATGAAGGACTCAGTTTCAAGACTGAGAAAAATTTCTAGGAACCTGGGGTTGCTATTCCAAAGAATGAATTGTCCAAAGGAAGGTGTAGAATATACTTCTCTGTCAGCTGTGTAAGACAGGATGGGTTTTCACCTACTAGAAAGAAAAGCAGGATGAGGGAACAGATGACTTCTTTGGGCTGGTGAGCTAGTGTCCAATTTGGAAAGGCCACGCTTACTGTGCTGGTGTGACATCAAGCAGCTTACCTGCTTCTTGTCTTTGGGACAGATTCAGAGATAGTCACATGGAGACTGGAGCAAAGATTTAAGGAGAGCCTCTTTCCAGACAAGTGCTCATGTTGCTGGAAACGGTGAGGCCAGACCTTTTGTAGGAGTGCTTTGGTGACATTACAACTGAGGGTCAACTTTTTGGCAACCACTTCAGTTTTCCTCCAAAGTTTATTCCTGCTCCTTTGATTTGCTACTTGATGGAGCCTTGCTACACTGCATTTTCAACCGTCCACCATCCCCATACCCACGCATCGACACATCACTTCTTGTTCAGCAAATGACAGAAGTAGATTACACCATATCCTCTGACATTGTGAGAGGGCAATTGAGTATTTTCCTGGGGTGTGATTCTCTGTAACTTAACAAAGATTTAACAGACCAAAGTGTCAGTATTCAGACTTTGTTCCCCGCTGAAGATTGGAGCTTAAAAAAAGAAAGATTGGAACTTAATACTTTGTTTCACCTTCCGGTAGACAAATAGAATATGTCTCATCCCTCAAAAGTACTAGCTCATTTAGTTTTTCCCCATCAGGTAAAGAAGTGTGATATATTTTCAACATATTTTCAAAAGCCGAACTTGGAAAGATCTCAAAGAAACGAAAATATGGAATGGCGATCGTCACTTTTCAGTCTCACGATGTTCAGGGATGGTATTCAGTACACAGGGGAGCAAACTCATCCAGAGCCATAGGTAGAGACAAAAGAACATTCAGAACATTGTTTCTTTCCCCGCCATTGTCAACACAATCAGAAAAGACATTTTTCCCAATATTTTTATTTTATGTAATCAGATCTGCCATGTCACCTGCTTCTAATACAACTTTACTTAGTCCTAATCCTCCTCATTACTGTTGTTTAGTTCTGCAAGGTAACACGTGTAGTTATCGGTACAAGAAGCACTTAACCTGCCCGGGAGTAAAGTCTGCTTTCACCTGAGTCCTACAGAAGAATTTATCACCACCTGAAAAAATTTAATTATGATATGGTAGAAAGAGAATTTTGAATCAGAATAAGAAGTCCCAGGGTCAAGCCCTTACACCTGCCACTTCTTTGTCTGCCCTTGAGAAGGTCATTCTTCCCAGTGCTTTTAATTTCTCTATCTGTAAAAATAAGAACACATGCCTCACACAGCAGACATTTGGGATAGATGAGGTGATGTGTTCTCAGTAACTAAGTGCTACACAAATGTATGATAAAGCATGATATTTCAATGGTTTTATTCCATTAAAGTTCCAGGCTAACCAAAACAGAGGGTCATAACCACTAGGAAACGCAAACACATTAGTTTATTAATGCAGAATATATTTGATCCCATGCCAAAAATAATACGCCGTGACATTTCACCAGTCATGTAAGGTCTTCTCTAGATGGACCCAAATTATCAAAACATGGACTGTCAAGGCATATTCATTTTGGTTTCTGGCTATCAGGGGTACTTCACTGTCTTTTCTGCTCACTGAGACATTCTTCCCTTTCTGGAGAAAGTATAAACCCTCCTACACAAGACAAAGATGCTGGGCAGCTATAGAAGAGACACTTGTTTTTAAAGAAAAGACCACCATTTCCCACTGACTTTGTGGGACAGGTAAGAAGCCACTTTCAGTCTTGGCTGAACTGGATGGGAAAGGTTCTCTGGATATCAAGTCGTTTATACAGAGAGTCTTCCCTTTTACAACCTCGGCAGCTCACTTAACCTTTCTGGGCACCCATTTCCTGATCTCTAAAATAAGAGGCCTAAGGACATCCGACATCCGACATCCTCCCGAATAAACAATCCAGTTTGACTTAAGGATGTTCTTAGCCCTGAAGAATTTTAGGCCCAGAAAATTTTCTCTAGAACTTAAATTTTCATTCTGATTTTCTATCCATGAAAATTATGGTCACCTGTGTTATTAGTGTTCACACAATCTCATGAGCATATGAGGGTCCCCATGGCACAAATTCTTCTGGATATACCAATTCTCATCACTGCCCTCTCTGCACACACAGGATTATGCCCACTAGCTTTCTTGGCCCTCTAAGGAATGTTCCACCCACCTACACAACTACAACTCCATCTCTGCAACTCTACAGTCTCTGCAGTCTCTAGGAAGCATCCCCGTGCCAGGATAGTGGGCAGGAAGCAGAAAGTATCCAATTCTGAAGTAGATGCAAACCCAGATTCTAAACTGAGATTTTTTTTTGAAGCGTAAGACTTTCTGGTTTTATTTGTAAAGGCCTCTCCACCCCTGCATTTCACTCCAAGCTTCTTGAAGCTCTCATGTTGACCTGATACCTATTGAAAATTCATAGCAACCCCAGATATATGTGAATTTATTCTAGAAAAGAGATTATTACACAACCTTATGGAAAAGGAAGAAAGTACTCACTGGAAATTGTTCTTAGTTTACAAACATTATTCTCAGGCATTGGTTGGCAAATCATAGTTCCTTAGAATTTGAGCCTTTGGACTTCCTTTCTAAGCTGTTTGAAATGGAGAAAATGGCATATTGCCCTAAATCTTAATGAATGCCAAGGGTGGCACCAAAAAACTCCTTCCAGTTGACTTGGAACATCTGTCAGTTCAGTAACATTGCAGCAGAAGAAGGTTGGATTAAACTAAGAGAAGAACATACAATTACAGTCTTCACTCCCATTAAAACAATACATGTTTTGTCTGGCCCTCAGCCAATTTGTGTGAAAAGTACAAATTATATTAAAAAATAAATTACTCAAAAAGCAAGCTGGATCCATTGTCCAGCTGAGGATCCTTGGTGAAAGGACCAGCACAGACAAGGGTAGGCATGATTTTAGGAAGCAACAGGATTTTCAGAGACAGAGACTTTTTTTTAATTCTTATCCTTGGGAAAAGCTCAAAAATTTCCAACCACCAGGCACATGACCAGATGCCCATGGAGAGGTCTAGTAGGAGTTCACATGGACCAGGCCCAAGAAATGGCTGAGAACATTCTTTCCCTCTGTCCAACCTTTTCTTTTATGGGAATTAGATATCCCCTAGAGACCAGTTGTGATAGGAGGTAACAAAAGGTTAAGAAGATGTGCCATTAAAGGAACATCTGCTAATTCTCTCTAGAGCACAGAAACATGCTGAGAGGGTCTGAGAATCCTACACTCAAATGGGAAGAGAGGAAACCCTTGTCCTTACTAAATAGAAAATACTAGAGAAATCATGAACTAGGTCAGATGTCCTAAGGTTTGAGGAAAATGGGGACATACTTGAAAAAAAAATTCATCGAGTGAGCCCAAATGGAAAGGTTTTTTTTTTTCTTTTCTACTTCCTCTTTATTTTTATAAGAAAATTTTTAGGAAAGAATAATTGCAAAGTACAATTATAAAGGTACTCTCTGGTGTTTCCCTAGGCAAGATAGAAACAGTATATTACTGTGGAGGATCTGGGTTTGATTCCCACACTTCTCCAACTCATTATGGCTTCAAGTGAGGTGTTCAGCTTCCCCAAGCCTTAGACTGCTCAGGTATAAAATGGGTTGACTTTTGAATTAAAAGAACTTTAGAAATATTCTAAGAACCCTTGATTTATTCAGGGTTGGAGGGAGAGAGATTCTTTGATAAGAATGGAACTTGAAGGCCAAATAGAATCTCAGAAAACCCAGGGAGGAAGAAACTGCTTTCCAAAGAACATTAAGACCTTGCTCATATGTATAAATGTCACGGAGTTGGCCGAAACAAATTTAGAGCTGGTAAGCTCTTTAGAGATTTCCCGCAATCCCCATGTTTTATAGAGGGAAAACTCTGAGCCTAGAGAAGCTGAAGTGACTTACAAAAGATTACTGAATTCACGTTACTGTCAAGGTAAGAATTCAGGTGTCTGTTCTGGGAGAGGCTGAGCAAGTGAGGGGGAAACAGGATCAGACCTCAGAAACAATTACCACCATCTTCTGAACATTATCCCTGAAACAGGCATCGTGCCCAGTGCTGTTGATGCTTTGGGCCATTGAATCCTCACAACTTTGAATGAGAGGTGTGATCATCTACTTCCAGGCCCAGCTTCACAGGCTTGAGAGGATTGGAGGCACAGAGAGACCCCCATTCAGAAGGGCTCCGTGCTCTGTGTACACCATCTTGAAATTCTTAGTAATTTTTGAACAAGGGACCCCACATTTTCGTTTTATACTGAGTCCCACAAATTATGTAGCTAGTCTTCATTATCTCTATGTTGTAGATACATCAACCAACAGAGGCTTAGAGAAATTAAATGACTTGCTCTTGGTGCTAGTCACTCTCAAAGATGGGGATGCAGACACATAAAGTCAGCAGGCAGTATGAAGGTGGACCTAAGGAAGTCTATATGGATGCTGTGCTTTCAGAACTCTTTTGGGATTTCCCTTCCTCTAATGGCCTCAGATCTCTCTGTGCTCTGAGCAGGGTGACCAACCATACCAGCTGGGGGATTTCCAGGACGTGGGATTTTCAGTGCTAAAATTGGGAAAGTTTTGGGTAAACCAGGATGAGTTGATTACCCTACTGCTGAGTCCCAGGCATGGGGCTCCAGAAGCTTCCCAGCCTTCATCTGTTATGCCATGTCCTGTGCCTTCTGGGCCACATGCAGGTGTCCAAAGGCAGGGCCCATCCAGAGGACAGACAAGAGACCTTGATCAGGCAGAGTGTGGGCAGTCAACTGGCTATGATGGTGAGACTGGGACCAGGCAAATGAATACAGAAAGACAAGTCTGCTCGGGAAAAGACAAGCTGCAGTTTGTATTTAGAGACCCAAGCCAGGCTGAAGACAGCATGGGTGCAGACAGCCAAGAGCAGAAGGCAATGGGCTGGAGCAATGCCCCAGGGTACAGGCTCAAGGGATCGTCAGCTAACTCACTCTATGACAATGGGCACATCACTTACTTTGCTGAATCTAAATGTCCTCATTCAAAACATAAGGGATGCAATACTAGCTTCATGAGATCATTGTCAAGATGAGAGATTTTATATATATGTATGTATATATATATATATATATACACACACATATATATATTTATATATATTTATAAAATACAATTCAGTATGGCCACACTGAAAGTCTCAATTTATGTTTGTTTAATTTCATAAATATTTATAGAACCCTATTATGAGCCAGGCTCTGTGGGCAGAACTGGGATACCTTCAGTTCTTATGGGAATAACCAGTGGTGTGCTCATAAATGTTTAACAACCAGCTCTCTGGGGGAAGAGTTAAAAACTGCCTTATAGCATATGCTAATTTATAAGGTAAAAATCCTCCCACCGTTGGTTGATGTCAGTCTACTAACGTGAGGTCACTGAATACAGAGTTGGGAAGAGTGCTTAATCTGCTCTAGGGAGCCTGTCCCAGCAGAGCCCTGAGTTACTTGTTATTATAAAGAACAAGCTACCCGTAATTATTATAGAAGAGGAAAGGGGGAAACAGGTCAACATAACTTTGGATAGAGAGTGGGGAGGACCCCCTTGAGGAAGTAAGATTCCTTCTGAGATATAACCAGGGGAAGGAGTCAGGATGCTTGCAGGTCAGGAGAACAGAGAGGAAGAAAGAGGCAAGCATATTTGAGAAAGGTCTGGAACAGGGAAAGACAAGGTGGGGAGGAGCAGAGACCAGACAGTGTAGGAGCCAAGTTCACCAGGTTCCAGTGCTGGGTTTTATGCTAAGGAAGCCATACTTGAGAATCATCACTCTGACTGAAGTGTAGGGAATGTGTTGAGGGACAAAGGGCAAGCAGGCAGAGCAGGCCATGGCAATACCCCAAGCAGAAGATGCTGGTGTCCTGAGGTTTTTTAGCTGGAAGCAGGTGGATGCTGACGTGATGGCAAAAGGGGGCCAGGTCCTCTGGGGAGCCCTCAGCCTTCTGCCAACAAACCACTGCTTTCCTGTTCAGCGCTCCTACTATGACCCCACAACCCCCCCCGTGGTGCTTCCGAGGTGCATTTGAATCTTTCAGGAAGAAAGTGAGGCTAGAGTGAGACAGTAAGGAAAACAATGTCCATATTTCTCATGGTCACATTTTAGGATGTTATTCTAAGGAATTCCATTTTTATGATTTTTTGATCATATGCACAAAGAGAGAAAAAACAAATGTTCATAATCTAATTAAATTGCTGATTAGAATATAGCACAAAAGGAGGTTTTCTGAGACTGCTTTGTCCATTCTCAGATAAATATGAATTTGACAAACAGCAAACATTCTTCTCCAGCACTTGACAGCTGAGAAAGTGAGACAGGCCAGGAAAAGAGATGAGGAGGCACTTGTGTGACTTGAACTGTGACTCCTGCCAGCCCACTTCTGGTTAAAGACATACTTTTTATCTTCACATATTTATTTTTTAATGAGGTGATGGGCAGTTAGTTTTGATCAGGGGCTTTAAAATAGAATTGACCTTCACTAACCAGTTGTGTCAAATTTGCCAAAGCATTTCCTTGAGAGCTTTCTACCCTATGTAGAGTATTTATATTTTCATTGGCTGCCTCTTCCCTAGACTTTCTCTTCCTATCAGTTTGCTCTCCCCCAGCACCCCTGTCGTAAAGAGAGTGAAACCCAAGCAGTTGTGAACTTTTACCAAAGCAACAAAAATTGCCTTCAGTACTTTAGGATCACATAGACCTGGTTCAGATTCTCGTTTCAGCACTTATGAGATATACTTAACTTCTCTGAACCTCAGTTTCTCAGGGGTAAAATGGTGTTGCCTACCTCATATGGTTGTCAAGAGGAATACATGAGGTAAAGAATATAAAGTGCTTAGCACTCAGTACTTCTAGTGTTGTCATCATCACCACCAGTCGCTGCTGCAGCCTCACAAAATAATTGTGATTCAATAAGAGGTTTAGGAGAAGGACCAGACACCACCTTCTAGAACATGGTGAGAAGCAGCAGGAGAAATGCCTCATGGAGCTTCTCAAACAATTGCCCTCAGATCTCTCCCTTTCCCACCCTACCCAAAGGGCACACATCAGTTGGCACTTAGGAATCGCAAGCACGTAGATATTGATATAAAAGCTGTGATTTTGCCTGGTCACTGCCTGTGCGAAGGAAAGGGGAATATTTTTCCTAATCCCCAGATTTTAATTTTGACATCTGGTCCAGGATCAGATATCAAAATATAAAATATTCTTGAAAGTTATTATTCATAGACATAAATCAATTAGTTGACCCAGTTATAAAGTTAAAAGCAGAGCTGAGCAGTCACCAGCAGGAGGAGCTAGAAGGCCAGTGTGTGTGTGTGTGTGTGTGTGTGTGTGTGTGTGTGTGTGTGTGTGTGTGTAAGGGGGAATTTGTGGGGCTGGAATTGTGACCTAAGGGTGGGGATAATTTTCACTTTGGTTTGCAGGTACACAGTCAACCTTTGGAAAGATCTGTGTGTTAAAACTAAGGTGTTTAAGCCACCAGACTTAAAGAAGGGGAGGATATTAAACCAACCTTTTTAAAAATTACTAATAGACAATGGATTTTAAATGTCTCAGGGAACATTTGGGGAAGAGTCATTATTATTCACATTTTCTTTATTGAGAGAAGCCTCAAAGAGTCTCAGCCTTATCAGCAGTGATAAGAGTAATTTATTGGCTTCTCTGAAGACAGACGTTGGATATCTCATTATGAGACAGCCTTGGCTGGACTTCTATCAAGTCTATCAACTTGAAACCAAGTTCTTGACTGAGGCCTGCATGTCTTCAAGTTGAAGCCAAGTGCAAAAGGCACCAACATCCCCTTATCCCAAGTGCCTCTCTTATAAAACTCCAGATGATTAGCAGACTTTGGGTTCCTCTCGGTTTTGTGGCTTAGACTCATGGTACATCCCCTGTTCACCCAAGTGTTTCTTGCTGCTGGAGTTAAAACAAAGTCACTTCCCAGGTATGGGCATTAAAAGGGGGATGGGGAAGCTGTTTCCTTGAATGGCTCCAGCAACCAGAGATTCACAAGATCAACCTCATCAAAGGGATTTTCAAGGCCCTTTCTCTTTTCTCCCTGAGGCCATCTCAGTTTAGTAGAATTTTCACTTGTGTATGAGATAAGAAAAGGATAAAAACATTGAAGAATGTCGATTTTGTTATCATAAACAAACCTGGTATGAAGTTATGTTGAAGGAACAGACCAAAACAAGTAGATACAACTTGGCTTCCAAGTCTGCCATAGCAGTGGGCCACTAAGAATTGACGTGGCTACGGTCTTCCCATGGGGATCTTAGAGACAGTTCAGCCCTCTTCCCTCCGATTTTCCCCCTTTTCTCCTTTCAGCTGACAATAGACATGTTTTCTGGAACTCAGTGCCAATAAATGCCCAATGGAGCATTTTGGTTTAGCTTTCTAAAGACTAATCTGACATGAATAAAGTCCTTCTGCTAAGAAATGAAAGAACTAGGTTTTTTTTAAATCATATTTTTGGAAGCCCAAAGAGCACTATCAAGGCTAGCCTTGAATCTAGTCCTTTTTGGCTTCTGAGTGAGGTGAGATGAGCCTCGCAAGTTCTGTAAGGAGAATCTCACGGAGGTCACTCAGACCTGAGGTGTGGTTTAACACAACAAAATGGAGTCAAATTCTGGTTCTGTCATTAACTGTGGGACACAGAACAGTTCAGTTATAAATACACCTTTGAGGATGAGTTTGCTCATATATAAAAAGCAATGAATCATACCTTTCCAGAGTAATCGTTCTCAAATTCAGAGCTCATGTCTTATCCCTGCTTAAAACCAGACACTCCCTATTTCATAGAAGGTGACATCTGGTTCTGAGCCTGGCATTCAAGTTCCTTCATGACATGGCCCTTCTTACCTGTTCTAACCTTATTTCCATCACTCAGCCCCTCTTGACTGCCTTTTACACAAGCATTCCAAAAATACTGTGTATCTTAACTTTCCCCACCTCTGCTCCTTTGCACCTGCTATTCCCGTCCCTGCAGAAGGCCTCTCCCTTCATTCCACTTTTCCCCGCCTAAAAAGAACACCTGGAACAGGGGAAATTTTGCTCATCTTTGAAAAGTCAGTTCCAATATCACTTTCTATGAAAAACTTTCCCCAAACACTGCTCTACCCACACACCCACCCCCAGCACACACAGAGAGCTTCTCCTTGGAATCTCGGGCTCTGTGATACTTGTCTTGTTTGCTCTTACCTGTACCCTTCTCTAATTCATCTGCCCATGACCCTCATGGGCCCCTTTTTCTAATCTGCACAAAGGCTGTGAATGGGCTGGCAGAGGCCCTGGAGGAACAGGAAGGTAGCCTAGATGGCCGTGCGCAGAAGTCAGGAAGGGAAATGCCTGGATATGCAGTTGTGGCTCTGTGGGGGAAGGGCAGGATATGGTAGAAAGGAAGGGCAGGAAAGGCTGCCAAGGGGTTGTCTGTGGTGTTAGTAGTGGCTGTCTGGGGCTCAGCTGAGGTGCATTTGTACCACGGGAGGGACTCTGCTCTCTTGTGGAGGATAATTGAGAACAAGGAGTATTATGCAATTTGAACATCCAACTCCAGAAAACGTGATAATCCCTGATAGTGACCCACTTCATTTGTACCAGTTTGGCTTTTCCCTCCAGGCCTCTCTCAGGCCAGAGCCACAGTGGGCTGTCCTCAGTACAGAGAAAGACTCCTGTCCCCTGGAGGTCCTGTCCCCTGTGACAGCCCTCCCTCTCTCCCCACCCCTTTTTCCCAGCTTCTGCTCCTCTCCCTCTACCTTCAGCTTCCCTTAGGCCCTCCTCTCACTATCCTTATTTCTTTCTCTCTGTCATTTTTTACTCTTTCTCTGGCTGTTTCAGGGGCCTTCTTACTCTCCCCACTCTACACACACCTCCCTCAGACATCCAGGCCTTTCCCACATCTCCTTCATTGGGCTTTTTCAGCCCTTTACTTCATTCCCTTTACTCTTTATTAGTATCAGTTCCTTATTTTCTCCTTTTTGCCTTTAATATTGTTTTCTTCCTGTTTTCTGGAAGCCGTTGGCTCTTCTGTACTATCTTATTTTCTTTCTTTCTACTGTTTCATTCACTTGTCCGAAAGGCACCTCTTAAGCACGTAAGGGCAGTGCACTAAGTGCTGATGAAACAACGATTCATGAGCCCATTTCATTAAGCCGGAGTTCAGACAATCATCCAGAAGCATGGGCTGGGCCACCAGGTGGACCACGCAGACAAGTGAGGGACGTTTCCGCTGGGGGATTGAGAAGAACACTAACTGGGTACAGCCAGCCTTCTCAGCACAGCTTTAAAAAACCATTTCTGCTTTCTTGCTGATTTCTATGAATTTCTGGGGTATGTTAAGCCTAAACCTTGTGTGAATAGAACAGGAAGTAGTTGGTACCATTAAAAGAGGGAACACATAGAAAACTATAGTTCAAATGGGACAGATTTTTCAAGACTCACAAATGTGCATTTGCATAAATGTCCAAAGGTAGTCAGCAAATCACAACAATTTAGGAGACGTGCAGCAGGAATGTTTTTGAAGTCACATCTGACCATAAACCGGTCCTGTGGTCACTGTGTGGGATTAGCCAGGTTTTGCAAAGGAGGAAATATGGAAAATGAACATGAAAAGATTTCCCAAGGTCACACTGAAGGCAGTGGTGAAAGGGATTAGGAGCTGAATGCTCTCTCGGGCCTATTTCTGAGCTACTAGACAACACAGCTTCCTGAATGCAGATGTTAAACAGGTTTTTGCCTTTAAAATAAGAGTAAAACATGTTCTTATTTTGGCCATATTTCAGTGCAAATCTCCTAGGGAAGAGGGGGATCCATGTGAAGGGAAATTAATTATTTGAAGCTTCTGGAATATGAATCACTCCAATTTCTCCCTGTGCCTTACTAAAGAGTGCTTTAGACTTCAGAGAGAGGTTCTCAAACTTTGCTGCTTATAAGATGAGAGCTTTTAAAAACCCTAATGCTCAGACTTCATCCAGACCAAGTCAGAATCTCTGGAAGCAGGACCCAAACGTCATTTTTTTTTTTAATTCTCCAATACACAGCCAACTTTGAGAAGCTGCACCTTGGGATCACCTGGGAAGCCTCAACCATTGTACCCTGTCCCCAGAGACTGTGGTTTAATTGCTTTGGAGAATGGCCTGGGGTTGTTGAAAGATCACCGAATGATTCCAATATGCAAACCAGTTCCGGAACGGCTGTTCAAGAGTCCTGCTACTCA
Source organism: Neofelis nebulosa (assembly GCF_028018385.1). Lineage (NCBI taxonomy): Eukaryota > Metazoa > Chordata > Mammalia > Carnivora > Felidae > Neofelis > Neofelis nebulosa. Next base: position 38,518,985 of record NC_080786.1, on the reverse strand, counting down.
GAGTGTAGCTCTGTGGACCAGGTATCATTTGAGAGCTGTCTAGAAATGCAAAATCTCGGGGGTGGCTCAGTCCGTTACATATACAACTTCAGCTCACGAGCCCAGGCTCTGCATTGGGCTCTGTGCTGTCAGCACAGCACCAGTTTAGATACTTTCTCTCCCTCTCTCTCTGCCCTCTCCCCACACTGCACATGCACACACATGCTCTCTCTCTCAAAAATAAATAAACATTAAAAAATTAAAAAGAAAAGAAATGCAGAATCTCAGGCCCCACCCCAGACCAGAGGAAATAGAGTCTGCATTTTAACAAGGTCCTCCCTCAGGTGATCTGGATGCATATTAGAGATTGAGAAGCATGCTTTTAGAGCGCTCCCCGCTTCAAAAAAAAAATTTTTTTTAACTTTTTACATTTCTAAACAGGGAAGGTTTATCCCCTTCTTCCAATAAGGTACAGGATAGGCCCAAAGAGTGAATCGCAGAATTTTAGAGATGGAAATAATGCATTCATTTGATATCCACCACAAAACTATGATATAGGTACAAGCCCTGTGCCAATTTCACAGCTGACCAAACTGAGGCTGACTCCTTAGTGAACAGCTGCAAGACCACATGGAAAGGCAGGAGTACTTAACCCAAGATTTCCAGAACACGAAAGCACATGCTCTTAACCACTTGGTCAGACTTTCCCAGCCTGTATGCTAAACACTCTGGATATGTTACAGATGTACCATGATATTGATCCCCTCAGCGGCCCCTATCAGCCCAGCAGGGCCTGGGGTGGCCACCCACTAGAGAAAAAAGATTAGGAAACTCTGCTCTAAATTACACTTTTTCCAAATTATACTTTTTGTGTCTTGTCCAACAAAGAAGCTGTGTCTCCTAGGGCTCAAGTAACTGACTTGCCTACGGTCATGCAGCTACTTAAAAACACTACAGGCCCAGAGCCCAGGAGTCTCCACTGCCTGCGTGCCTCCTCCCACTAAGTGGTGTTTCTTCTTCAGCTGTGGTCCCCAGACCAGGAACGTCACCATCTTCTGGGAATCATAAGAAATGCAAATGTTCAGGTCCCACACAGCAAGCTGTCTTAGCAAGCCCTCCAGGCGATCCTGCTGTCTGCCTGTTTGAGAACCAGTGTGCTAAGGCAAGGAGCCCCGATGGCCTTGCCAGTGCTGGCTTGCAGCTCCTGTGCTTGAGTCCCTGCTACAGCTGCAGCTTCTCTGCAAAATAAAGATTTCGAAAGGGGCTTAGCTTTGAACTAAGCTGAAATTTACATGCTGATTTAATCTTCTTAGGGCCTTCTTTACCTCTCAGAAAAGAGCTGTAATGCTTTAGAAAAGAGAAAGTAAATGATGGATAACAGATAAAATATTAAACACTCTCTTTCCATGCCTTCAACCCACTTTCTGCTAGGACAGCAAATACATGGCCATCGGAAACGGAGAATGAAACTGACATTCCTTGAACACATACTGTGTGCTAAGCATCAGGCATACAGTGATACAAGCATGCATCATCTCAATGAATGCAGTGATCCTTGTCTAAAAAAATAGGGAAACTGAGGCTCAGAGAGATGAAGTGACTTGCCTAAGATTATAAAGTAGCAATGGCAGCCCCAGGGTTTGTCTCACTGCCCATGCTCCTGTGTTCTTGCCCTCCAGCAAGAAAGGTAAAGAGTTTAGGACACACGCATTACCTGCAACGATTGGTTTCCAAATTTCTCAGAGCAAGCTCCCAAAACGGATCCATCTACTCAGAGCCCCCCAGGATGCCTAACTTAACAGCATTTTCCTGCATTCTGTGTTTTCACTGCACTATGGAAGCTGCTCTCAAAGTGTAAGAATAAACCAGCCAAAGAATTCATTCAGCCGTGCTTGAGCACCCTGAAACACTTAGAAATTTATTCCTCAGGACACCTGGGTGGCTCAGTCATTGAGCCTCCTATTTTGGCTCAGGTCACGATCTCACGGTTTGTGGGTTCAAGCCCCACTTCGGGCTCTGTAATGATACTTCAGAACCTGGAGCCTGCTTAGGATTCTGTCTCCCTCTCTCTGCCCTTCCCCTACTTGTGTTTTCTCTTTCTTTCTCTCTCTCTCTGTCTCTCTCTCAAAAATAAATAAACATTAACTTATTTTTAAAAAGAAAAGAAATTTATTCCTAACTGGCAGCATCTGTCCCAAGGCAGCAGGTCCTCTGTTGCCAATGCCCTGCTAGCAGCCTTGAGTTTGGCTCTTCAGAAGGCCAGGGAAGCTCTTTGCCACATCCTGAACTTGGGAAATGAATCCCCAAGAGAAAGAAACACATGAAGATAGTGCTAGTGAGCCACATCCTCTCCACCTCCCCAGTAAGAGCTCATGTTCCTGCTACGAAATGCAACAAGGCTCAGAGCTATAATCCAATAAGTAGAGCAAAAAGGACACTGACTAACTCAAGCACAGAAGCAAACAGACACCTGGGGAAGGACCAGCGTTGGGCTGTAAATCCATACAGACTCCCTTCCCTGTTTGCCCAGCACCTGCCCAGCATAAGCTCTAAACACCCACTTTCTAGTCCTGTTCATCCACAAGGTGGACACACAGTGCGATGAGGCTTCAACACTTGGTCCAAACAGATAAACCCTGCAGAGAACTCAGCAGGCAAAACAAAAGTTGTGTCTCACCTTTCTCATTCATGCAAGGAGAAAGCCATTCTCCACTCTGAGTAATTTTGATTGAACTTCATGCTTTTGCTGAAATGCAGGTTACTTCTATAAAGGCCCCCGCGGACCGCGTTCCCTCTTGTTTGAGGCTGAGTCAGGCCTGGGACTCTGAAAACCAAAGGTTTTCAAAGCCCAAAGGTTACTATTTACTTGCCACTATTGGGACTCCAGGATCCACTCCTCATTTCCCATTCCAAGTGCATGTACCGCCACCATAGCTGACACTCGATTAAAATCAAGAAAACAGTGATTCAGACATGATGGGCAATGCCATATTATTTCAGGCCCTTGAAACCGGAGGGACAATGGAACGACCCACAATAGTAGCCAAATGCCTGAAAGCGCAGGGGCCTCACTTCTCAGTAGGGAAAGAAAGGTGCCAACAGCAGCTGCGAGAAGGAGTGTTGGGGGTGGAGGACAGGAGCCCTTGCAAATTTTGCTCAATTGTTCCTCTTCACATTATGAAAAGACGTTGCTATGTAATTATAATAGTGTTGGAAATGGTCTGAAGCACAATCAAAAATCACTTGGCTAAAGAAAGCATGAAAGGGAGGGGGAAATGGTCTAGAAAAGGGTATAGGTGGCTAGGTTAGCTGTGAAGATGGATATGAGAGGTTGTGGCTACATTGTCTGTTATAGCATCCTCTGTGGAGTGGTAGGGGGAAGCAGAATTTCTTTAAAGAAGGTTTTCAACACTGCCTTAGGGTCAGTTAACATATATAGAGCATAATATCATGGACTATTTTATTTAACCTTCCCCAAACCATTCATCATTCCCACACAACAGAAGAGGAATCTGAGGTTCAGAATGGTTAATGGGCTAGCCGGAGATCACAGAACTGATCAGTGACATGGTAGTTTCTTGAATGCAAGTCTGTACTCTTCGAGCTGCTACTGTTCTCTGTATCATGAAACCCACCTAAAGGTGCCTACAGGGACAAGGCAGGCAGTACAGATAAGGGGAGCTACCAGATTTGAGGGGGGGGGTAAAAGCAATCAACATGTGGCTTCATCAGGTTGGTGGGGGCTATGGCAAAGTGGAGAATTATAGACAACATCTAAAGTGAACAGCTGGGACTCAGAAGCAAGGGATTGTTACCTTTCAGGAGTGCAGACTCAACTGCCAGATCTGCTGATTGTTCAAGAAAAGCTGGAAGTCAGATTTTCAGATAAGCTTTTGTTTGTTTTAATGTTAGCTCAAAAAAATCTTAAACATCAGATGTTTGCCTGTTCCATCAACAGGAAAAACAAAACCTATCTGCAAACCAAATTCAGCTCCTGGACTGCCAGAGGTAATCTCAAGCTTTTTCTAAACCAATAATATCAAATCATTAAATTTTGGCATACGTAGGACCTCAGTGATCTTCTGATCAGCTCCTCTACCGTGCAGATGAAAATGTTACAAGTCATAAGCACAAACTGAAATTGTAAATAATAATCTTAATGATAATGTTATTTTAGACATAATTCCATTTCCCACATGGGCCATGTGCAGAAAGAGCACAGCATGTTGTCCCACGAAGGCTGGAATCCAGTCCTGCTAAATAGGAGCTGTGTGACCTTACACAAGTAATTTAACTGCTCTGAGCACCCAATTTCTTCATGTGCAAAATGGAAACATTGCATGTAAATTACAAATCCATAAGAATTAATTAAGGCAATTATTAGGGGTGCCTGGGTGGCTCAGTGGGTTGAGCATTCAACTCTTAATTTTGGCTCAGGTCATGATCCCAAGGTAGTAGGATCGAGCCCCCCACGTAGAGCTCCACCCTGAGTGTGGAGCCTGCTTGAGATTCTCTCTCCCTCTGCCCCTCTCCCCTGCTCACGTTCTCTCTCTCTCTCTCTCTCTCTCTCTCTCTCTCTGCCTCTCAAATAAAATTTAAAAATAATAAAATAAGGCAATTATTAGAAGTTATAGTATATAAGGCCTGTTGGTCAAGGCCTTCACGATTGCTACTGCCCATCCTTCTCCCCTCCACCCAGCCTTGTCTCTGAATTTCTTTTCTTTTAGTATTTGGACAGCCCATTTAGAATCCAGCCAATTTCCTTATAAAGTTCATGTAAAATAGAAGCTGGAATTTCTAATTTTATCTGATACAGACTCCTCACTAGATTTCTCTGCTTCCTTGTCACACACTTACTAAGTACCTTGTTGGGCAATAGTCTTGCCTTGTCAAGATTCGAAAATGCACTGTAAGGATGTGAGGCTTACCTGACTCTAGAGGAAAAACCCAGATTGTTTTCTTTCCTGAGTGGGAAAAACCCAGTTCTTCCCTACTGTGTTTCATTCTTGTGAGCCCCTTTTACTACTCACATAACACACCACTTCTGAAACTTCTGGTCACCACATGTGTGGTGGTTTTTCCACAACAACAAGCAAGTCTCAGACACCAGCTGGATATCCGACAATTAAAATGACACTATGTACCCAGAGATAGCATCAGATCCCACAGGGAAGGGCTCAGTCCCACAAGACTGCCCCCCACCTTCAGACACCAGTCACAAGTCCAAGCAGTCACCCGCGTTTCTAACCAACCAGCTACAGATCAGAGATTCCAATGACCCCTCCTCAGGTTCAATGCATTTGCTAGAAAGGTTCACAGAACTCAGGAGAACACTTAACATAGGTTTACCAGTTTGTTAAAGGTTTTGGTAAAGGATACAGATGAATAGACAGATGAAAGGTACATAGGGCGAGTTCTTGGAGCACAGAACCCGAGCACAGAAGCTTTTGTTCCCGTGGAGCTGGGGTACGTCACCCTCCCCATGTGGATGTGTTCACCAACTTGGAAGCTCTCCAAACCCCCTGCTATTGGGATTTTATGGAGGCTTCCTCACATAGACATGACCAATTATTAGCTCCATTTTGAGCCCCTCTCCCCACTCTGGAGAGTGAAGGGTGGAGCTGAAAATTCCAAGCTTCTAATCATGGCTTGGTCTTTCTGGTGACCAGCCCCCATCAGGGAGCCTACCCAGAGTTGCCTCATTAGAACAAGAAATGTTCCTAGCACTCTTATCACTTAGGAATTTACAAGAGTTTTAGGAGCCCTGGGTCAGGGCCAAGGCAAAGACAAATATTAGGACAAGTGGTACTCCTAGAACTCTGATCACTTAGGAAGATACAAAGTATCAGGAGCCCTGGGTCAGGAGCCCAGTGGGGAGTGGGGAGGAGACAGAGACCAATGTACATATTTTCTATTATCTCACACCTACTATAGGCATTTGCCAGTTGAAAGCAGGCAGAAAACCAAACTCCTACATTCTCTCCCCCTTCCTCCATCAGTTGCCTACATTCAGCATGTTCTTTCCCTCTGTAAACACCAACAATTACAAGAGAAGTTAGGCAATTTGGGTTTAGTTTTTTTTTAGTTTTACCTGAGGTTAAATGAATCCCACAGCAATGAAAAATCAATACTGTATTTGGCCAAATAGACATTATTAAAGCATCTAGATTAAATGAAATATAAATAATAGTCCATTGATTTTTTTATCCAACTTTGTGATTTAGTTTACAAGAAACAATTATTCTCAATACACCAAGAACTTGACTTGGCTGAGTGTATTCTACAATATTTTATAGGAATTTATGTTTTATCATCCCATCTTATTTGTTCTGTTTGTTTTTACACATGTGTATAAGCAAATAAGTTTATAAACTTTTTCTTTTTTTTTTTTTTACTCTGGTCCCAGTTGAATGCTTGATTTGAACAATAAATACCTCCTGCAAGGGTAACAGAGAAATTTAAGACATTGACTTTTGCTAAAAGATAAAATTCTTCAGTATGAGTAAATACTGTAGGAATCATATTTTAAAATCTGATCATGGGGATTAAACCAACTTCCAATTCTGAGACTACCCAGTGCTCGAGTGTCACATTGTTCAGGAATTTACAATTCCAGGCCAAATATGACTCAGATAAGCTCTCGTGATTGACACTAACCTACTAAAATTCACAACCACCAACCTCGCTCTCAGATCACATTCAACAACACAAAGCGAACTTGCACGATGCCCAGTCCTCAGGTGGATTCCATCTTGAAGATCCTTTTTCCCATAAGCACTGAGGATACTGAAGGCAATTATCAGGAAAATGTCAATTATGCCAATAACAGAACAGCCATAGAATGATAAACAGCATGAATTAGCCTCCCCTTCTCAGCCATTTCTAAAAATATCTATTCATGACCGTTTTCCTATCTAAAGGTGTGATGGCAAAGCTAACTTTATGCACATACTATTGATTTTTGGCAGAATGAAGTCAAACAAGTATAAGAATGAGGAATACGTGCAGATACACATATCTGCCAGGCCACTTGTTAAACTCTGCCTGAACCAGTGCATACAAGTAGGTCATTGAAAGTCAATGCAAACCGGGGCAGCTCCCCTGGCAGGAGACATTAACCTGCAGGAGGAATCTTGCAGACAAGTGATACATTTTAGCCAAGCAGCTGTATATTTTATTTATGAATTGATATAAGCAGAGATATATGGGGAGAGGAATGCACATAATATGTATCCTTAAACACACTCCAAAATAAAGACAGATGAGAAGAGAAATGCATACCCACACATTCACCAATTTAATGGGGGGGGGGGGGTCCTCCATCTCCAACCCCTCCAAAAAAGAAATCAGAGCTCTAATTACAGCTCTGGGGCCTATAATGTGGTTAGTGGCTTCTATTTTGTCCCCCAGGAGATGTAACATTAACCAGCCCCAGGCTCCTGTCTCAGTTAAGATCACCTTTGCTGTGGCCAGAGCAGTGACCTCAAGCACAGAGGGATCTGGGGACTCATATATGCCACTTGGTCCAAAAGGCACCAGGGTCTTGCAATTTGGGAAAAGGATCCTGAAGGGGACAGATTTCTCTTCCTAGGTGTTTACTTAGGTGTGAACCCCATTTGAGACAGTGGAACGTACATTTGCTTCGTCACAAAATGTGAGGTCAGGAAGAACCTTCAAGATCATCTAATCCACACCCCTCATCTTACAGCTCTAGGATGTCCTCCAGCTACAAGGGCTGTTCCACAAACACACGAAAGCACAGAGGATCTTCGTATGGCCAGGAGGAGGCAGGATATAGCAGAAAGCACATGGGCTCTGGAACTAGGCCAAGTTGGGTTCCAGTCACAGATGAAGGCATTAAGCCAAATTCCCTAGCCTTTCTGAACTGTTTTACTCAGCTATCCATGGAAATGACAGTGTAAGTCTACCAGTTGTCACCAGTAGTTCAGAAATCCAAACTGCCCTGAAATCCAAAGTGCTTCCTAATCCATGTGATAGCAAAGTCAGCCGAGACTGAACTTCATCAGAGGTAAAATCTAACCTAAAGTGACAAGGCTACATATCATCCTTATTTATTCCATGGCAGCCAAGCACCATGCCAGGGCCTGGTACAGGGGATTCTAAGCCAAACAGAAGGCCTCTGGCTCTGTGTTCTCCGTGTGCTCAATGGAGGGGCTTCTGCTGCTTTGAAACTCCTGGCTCTTGCCTGCTGTTCCAGTTGGAGTAGCAGGTTAGGCCAGGAAGGAGCCCAGAGGATGACCCTTGTTTGTGAGAGCAAAGGAACCTATGTGAGCCCTACCCTCCCTGGCTCAGAGCAGAGGTGCGGGTGACAGTATCTTCAGCTGGACTCGCTTTGCAGCTCATACTGGCTCAACTACAAAATTTCACTGTGGCATTTCTTGATTTTTTTTCCCCCTTTCAGAAAGGAAAGTGGAAAAAGAGGCTTGTAGCTTCATGTAATTTTTTCATTCTGTAATAAATAATAAATTTGAAAGAAGGAATAGTATCGCAAAAGAAAAAAAAATCAAAGTTGCACTGCAAAAAACCGCTTCAAGAGAGACTTTTTAAACCTGTGCTGTGGGAGCTGGGTTGCACTTGTGAACTTGTGATTGCTGTATTTTTCTCTCCATTACTGGGTAGTTTTAAGTTAGTTTGTGCTTTTCTTTCCTGATGTCTCAAAGCCAAGATCCTCAGCCTTTTCCTTTCTGAATGCTGACCCATAAGGTTTCCTTCCAGTGCTGGAGAGAACACCTGGCTTTGGTACACCATCGAGGACAGCTCACAAGTGAGTCCAGTGAGAAATATAATGTGTAGTAGAGGGGGCGAGGTCCTGCTCAACGTAAGCCCTGCCACCTGGGCTTCTGCCACACAAGCTGCATCGCTTTGAGACCAGGAGAGTGTTAGTCAGCAGGAACCATCTAAGCAAACATCACCAAGTAAGACTAAGCCTCATCAGCTTAGCATTTTGGTGAACAGACACTGACAGTCAAATCCTGTGGGAGTGGACGCTGGGAGGGTGTGATGGAAACAGGGTGTGAGGCCAAGGAGGGCACTGCTCAAAAGGAGGGTGACAGGGAGTGAAAGATAAGCTCCACCAGCCTCACTGGTCATCTTTAGGCAAGTCAGCACCCTCCCTATTGCTAAGGTACCTGTGATGCTGCAGGGCAGGGTTACCCGGATTCCCTCAACCCCAAGCTCTTGTGTCCTCAGTTGAATCCATGGCATTCTAGTCCACATGCAACAAACATTTTTTGAGCATTGATTATGTGTCAGGTCCCAGTCTAGGCAATGGGAAGACATAAATAAAGCACAGCCCTTACCCTGAGGGACTCAAAGCTTTCACCTGCCTAAAGATGTCTGGGCAATATGATTTTATTAATTCCCAAAGTGGGTCTAGGAGTCTAGGAGACAGAAGTCTAGGAGAGAGAAGAGGTAAGGAGGATAGGTCCTATCTAAATTTGAGAAACACTGCTTACTTTACAGTGTAGAAGGGTCTCAGCCATAAAGAGATGTGCTTAATTTCGTGACTTATTTAGACCCAGAATCCATTTATCATGTAATGTGTCTTAACATCATAAGGTGCTTAATCTGCCATGAAACATACTTTGGGACCCAACCCATCTGCTTCCTTTCAGCTAGATGTGCCTTAGAATTCAGAATTGGGGGGGTGTTATCAAGGTAAACTAGTACACCCCCCTCTCTATGCAATTTGTGATGGCTGAAGACTTCTTCAGAGAGGAAACAGAGAATATCTAGCTCCATTAGACATCCATGCCTGCCAGGAGGGTTTGAGGACTAATGTTTTCCCATCTGACTCTGGAGACTGGGACCGGGTGACTAGACTCCAACTTGTTTCAGCCATATTTGTCCCTTCGCTCATTTAACAAAAAAATATATGTGCTGAGAACCTTTTATGGAAGTAACTACATTGAAACTGTGTATTCTCTGTCATCTGAGAACTTGCAGACTACCTGGTAGGGGGAGGGGAGGACTGACCAGTTGACAGGCAATTTGAAGGTGTGATAAATGCCATAATCAGGGTGACCATACATCCTGGTTTGCCTGGCTCAGTCCCAATTTACACCTGTTGTCCATGCATAATATGTACAGGTGCCCCCTTTTACTCCCATGAGTGTCCTAGCTTTGACAATAGATTACACAGCCCCCCTAGTTATAGTGGGTTCAGGATGTAGAAGTCCAGAGGAGGGAGAGTCACAGTGAGCTTCTCAGAGGCCTTGACACCTGAGTTGAGTCCTGAGTAACTGAGGAGGAAGAACTAGCCAGGGACAGTGGAAGACTCAGCACTCAGGTGGGGGAAACAGAAGTGCAAAGAATAAGAGAAGACAGGACTCAGCACATGCAATTACATTTCAAGAGGCAGGAGATGGGTCTCAAAGGGTCCAGTTTAGACTCCTCAGGGCCACAGGAAGCTTTCAATAGGGTTGTAGGTAGGGAAGTACCATAATCTAGTCAACATTGCAGAAGAACCACTCTGGCTGCAAATGGAGGAGGCAGGCACAGAACCCCAATACCAGTGAGGAGACTGTTGCAGCCACTGAGAAGAGAGGTGCTGGCAGCCTGGGTGACAGCAGCAAGTTGTGGGCTAGAGAGAAGTGGATGGATGGATGGATGGATGGATGGACGGACGGACGGACAGGGAAGTCTTTGGCAGGTGGAATAGACAGAACTTGGTAACTGATTGATCAATTGTGATGTAGAAGTGAGAAAACAGAGTTGAAGGTCAGACCCATGCTTGAGCTTGAGCATGACAGTGCATGATGGAGCTTTTAATGAGACAGGGAGTATGGGGGGAAGAACAGGTCTTGGGGAGATGGAGACAAGGAAGTCAATTTCGGTCAGAACAAATGTGAGGTGCCCTTGCTGTGTCTTGGCCTTTTTTTCCAGAGCTTCAGAGCTGATAGGGTGAAGACAAAGGAACATTTTTTAAAAATATTCAGAAACATTCTTGAAACTGAATAAAACAAAAAGCCAAGTCAAAGGGTACCAGAGCAGCCTTGTTACTGGCACGACATATCACTGGCTGCTGTTGTTTGGGAGGCAGTAAAATTAAGCCTCCAACACCAAGCTCTTCTGTTTGGCCCTACAACAGAGCAGGTGTAGAAGCATCCCTCCACCCTCCCTTCATACAGAACCCTCTGCCTCCAGCCTGTGCTACCACTGACAACCCAGCTGAGCAGACCAGCAGCTATCAAGTGGCCCTAGTCCTTCTTCAGGCTGAGGCAGGCTCACATTCTGACAATGGAACGCTCTCCAAGCCATTTACCAGACCTCTGAGCCTTCCACCAGCAGTGGCAGTTCTCTTGCAACCACATCCTCGCCATCTCTGGGGGCATGATGCAAGTTGGATGAGGGCAGAAGCAAGGGTATTTGGTTTGCTTTTGGCCAGAAAGGATCAGAGCTTTAAATTGCCATGACAGCCCTTGGATCTTCCAAAGTCATTTAAAATTCTCTACTTGATTGTCTGGCCATTGTGGCTTTAGGCTCTTGGCTCAAAGTGTATTGGTATTAGTCATGTGGGTTATGGTCTGAGAAGTTAAAATGACTGCATGTGTGTAATGATTCTACTCTTTCCACACAAAGAACAAGAATTGCTTCATGGAACGTCACTGGCAACAGGACTCTGCTCAGCAGTGACGCAGTAGCAGGAGGCATCCCGTCTAGAGCAGTGATGAAATCATCTCACTCAAAACCGTCTGGTTCAGGGACTGGAATGAGCTTATTGTCTGGAACACTGAGCCATCTGCAGATGTATTACTCACCCCCCACCCCCACCCCAGAGGCTTCCTGCCGGAATCCAGAGGGCCAACCTTTGCATGCAAGCAAGAAAATTCCAAATTCAGGTCTCATTTCTTAAGTTGTTACAGTGACCCAGGGCCAAGGAACATCTTTTAAAGGACGGCTGGAAAGAATTCCTGGCCCTGAAAATGCACATCAGTAGGACCTGAACTGTGTATTTCTATTTCATTCAGCAGACCCAGGAAACCTGTGGGCATTTGGATTTTATAAAGTGTGATGTGTTCTTTGGGTTTTGTTATAATGGGAGTCTAGGCTTAGCTTTTTAGTCCATGCTCCCTCTGTGTATAGCTGGAATTACAATCATCATAATCAAGCATTTAAGCAAACAAAAATAATCATTTGAAAGCTATTTTCCATAAGCTCTTTAGTTCTCAATTCACTACAATTCTCTTCGGAAGGAAATGTTCCTTTTTTTCCTATTGTAGTACTGTCCACAGTAGAAGCAATGACCAGTTCTCCACACATAAAATTAATTCCATTTCAGATTTTCTGAATAAAAACAAACCGATCAAAAGCCTAAATTTGTTTTTCTTCCAAGAAGGCATTTTTTTGGTACAGGCAAAAATCTACTTGTGAACACCATCCTAGTTATACTTAAAAGTAAGCACTTCATATAATTTTGAGCCCTCCTGGAAAACCCAAATTGTTTTCTCTTGGAATGTTTTAATCTCTAAAATCCCCTTTGGGGTCCCCGTCATGCAATTCTCTTAACCCAGGCCATTTCTAATTAAAGTGCAAACGTCCATAAATGCAATGATTCTATAAACTCACTATTATTCCATTACCACTGAGGGACAAGGTGCTGAACAGAAAATGAGGAAATGATTGTACTGGCCTGTAGGAATAGCAGCAATGGGAATTATTCCAAACCCTGAGGGAACAGCTATAGAGTCAGTTCCTTCATTGTGTAGGCCAAGAGAGAAAATTTGCAAGGATAACTCAAAACAATGGACAATCAGCTCCAGGTTCTTTCAACTTCAGGAACCTGTGAATCATAAAAATGAAACACAAAACTCACACCAGAAGCTAGCAATGGGAAGCACAGGAAAAGAATTCCCAGAGTATAAAGAAGGGGTGAAAGAATTTTTCCTCTCAATCTGTAGCACCCTTTGATGTCTGCCCCTTGAAAGGCTATTTTTTTAGTCCTCAAATAAATCAGTTTGCTTTATTAGCAGTTTCCTAAATCGGCAAAGAAAAATTTTGTGCCCGAAGTATGAGCTGGCCAAGTCAAAGGTCAAGCACCGAAGAAGAAATGTCAGCCTTGCCACCTCTTCCGAGTCAACACCAACTGCCCATCAAGAGCTACCTTGCTGTGAGTTCTAGGGCCTTCCCTGCTTGCCAGCAATTATCCCCATCTCACGCCAGCCCAGCTATCAGGACAGAGAAGGACCTGAGATATGGAGATGGTGACCCACACCTTGTGAGGTCCAGAAATAGGGGAGCCACATTTTGCTTTAAGACTTCTAATGATGTGGGTTATAATGACTCAAAGGTGACCTGCACTGGCCCCAGCTTTCACAGTCTGTCAGACACTATGCAGTTTGATTCTGAAAAGTTTGGAGTTAATCTGAGTTATTTGCTTCCTGATGTGGTGGGGGGGGGGGGGGGAGCACGGGGGGGGGGGAGCACGGGGGGACACCAGAAGATACCATTCTGATGGTTATATGCAGTCATTGAAATCTGCTGTGGTGGCTTTCCAGCTCCACTTAAATCTAGAACTGCATCCCTAAACTGAGAAATACCAATGGGAGATAAAGAATATCACTCCACACTGCAAAACAATATAACCTTACCCTGAGCAAGAACATTCTGTGAGTCCCCAGCTGAAAGGAAGTTTGGGAGCTGGAGGGGATGTTACCAAGTGGTAAACTTCAGTGATCAGTGGGGACCTTGGGCACGGCCTGTACTGACAACGCCTTAGCTTCCTTTCAAAATTTTAGATTTACTCAGAGGGCTCTGAATGGTGTCAGGAGTCCCGCGGCCCCACAGAAATCAACAGAAAGAGTCCTGGAACGCTTGGCTTGGCCTCCACCAAATTCTCAAGAAGGTCACAGAGCTTCTATGTCTGGTGGCGCCGTGCACACGGGCCCAGGGCCTTGCCTTAGCTCTCAGGCAGGTGCTAGGAAGGTTTATTGAGACCCTCACGCCTTCTCTACCACGACCACCTCCAGAGTACACACACTTTCTTTGCAAACACTCTTAAAATTGGCAACAAAAAAAGAAATTCAATTAGGAGAAAATTACAACTGTTATTCAGTCAGCAGATGGCATGTGTAATATGAAAATTCTCCAAGCTTCCACAGTCACCAATTTTGAAAGCCCTTGACCTCTCTTTTGTTGGATGAAAGAGAAAAGAATCTTTCAGTTCTGCTTGCATTACTAACCTCTATATTCGAAACTCTCCTGGGTTCTGGGCTACAAGCCACATCTCATACTCTCCCAACTGTGTATCCAATTCCTAAAATGCTTGAAACACTACTGCTTATGAATGGAAACTCAAAACTATAAGAGAAACTGGGGATGGTGAGAGACCTCAGTTCCTCTTCTACAGCATCCCTATTTTCCTTTCCTTTTCCTCATCCAGTGATACATGGGACAAAATGTTAAAAATCCAACCTTTGCAAATGGAAATCTCCAGGAAATTCTCTCATGGCAAATACCAAATGGTGGGCAATTCTCCCAACCCAAGCCCGTGAGTCTTGGCACAAAGTTTCTGGGCTACAGTCACCTATTGGCATGATGGCCTCAGGTGTGAATGGTGCCGAAGAAGCCTCAGAGAATTCAGAAAAGTGCAGGTCTTTTCTAAGACCTCCTACGAGTCACCTCTCATGACTCTTTTCAAGTCCATTGAGCTCCAGAATCAAAGAGATAGAGAGTCAAGCTGGCAGTACAGCAGCCTGAGTTCACCTCCTGGCTTTACCACTACCTAGCTGTGTGGCCGTGGGATGGCTCCTTTGTCTCCCTGTGCCTCAGTTTCCTCACCCATAAAATGGGAATAATGAAAGAGGTACCCCCTAGGATTAAAGGAGATCATTCATGTAAAGTGCTTAACACAGAACTTTCAACGTACTTAGTGTTTAATAAATGCTAGACACCATTAACACTGCAATTCTGAGCCAGAGGGTCAAAGAGGGGTAAATTTACTGCTTTTTATTCTAGCTCAGGTCAGAAACTCAACTATGTTACATAGAATTTGAAATCAGGAGGTAAGAATAGCAGGAACTCCTCTATACTATAGAAAGGCCCATTGAGGAGCGCCTGGGTGGCTCAATCAGTTGAGCGTCCGACTCTTGGTTTCAGCTCAGGTCATGATCTCAGTTTCATGCCCTGCATCAGGCTCTGTGCTGGCAGCGTGGGGCCTGCTTGGGATTCTCTGTCTCCTTCTGTCTTAACCCCTCCCGCATTCGCACGCTCTGTCTCTCTCAAAAATAAATAAAAGCTTGAAAAAAAAGAAAGGCCCATTAACATCAGCATATATTTATTTTCCTATCCCTTTTTGTAGTTAATCAGCAGGGATTGCAAGGATATTTGAAACCTCACATACAGCCAAAGGATGTGACTGTCTGTATCTCACTCATGTGATCAACAGAAAGTTTTAGTAGGTTTGGCAGCTCACCCACAAATGATCACTTCAGTGTGGGGTGGGGGAAGCCCTGAAAGCAAGGACCCGTCCACCATTGCAGAGTGGTTTTCATGGGCTTCAAATTTTTGTCTAAACACTAAGATGGAAATCTCCAAAGACCTAGTTTCCTTACCAGATTCTGATTCCTAAGATTCAGGTTGAGCTGGAAATGCCCTCAAAGTAATCGCATTTCTGAGAAACAGCCAATACTTCCTACCCATGACCACTACTGAGTAGCAGAGGAATGTAAATGAGGGAAAACTCTCCATACTGCTAAAATATTTAGAGAGGAATTCTGACTGAAGGTCACAATCAATTCAGCCTTCCCAGTTCCTCGGGGTGATTTCAAATTGGGTTTCAAAAAGAGGCCAAGAGCCAAATCCCACAGAAATTTCTGGAGCTGGCATTAAATGAATCTTGCACAGAACTCCTAGCAGCAGTTAGATATTAACAAGGAGAAAAGAACAATTATCGTTTGGGACTCCAAGTGCCACTTTATGTCACTTTAAAGAATGAATAGACTTCCAGCTCCACTCAGCTGTCTGCTCACAATTACAAAGCAATGGTAAATAATCATGGCAAATGGAAGGTTTGATTTAGGAGAGTGAGATTGTATAACGACTCAGTGCTTTCTCTTCCTTTTCTGTGGCAAGCGGGACAGCTCCTGCCACCGGTTTGGCATACATCCAGATCTGTGACTTACAAAAAAAAAAAAAAAAAAAAAAAAAGGCCCTGGAACTGTTTGTTAAAGCAGACACACAAACACACAGAACGAACCTACCAAAACATTTTTTATTATTTTTACAAGGGGAGAATAACCATATTATGAGACATGGTTTAACTTGCTCTCCAGTGGGTTTTCCTAGCCAAAGGATCATATTTGTCCAGGCCAATAAAATTTCTGAGTGGTTTTAATAGAAAGTATGTCTTTCCATTTTCTCAGTACATTGGTTTCTGAGTACGCCATCTGAGCTCCACTCCCGAGAAGATGTATTGATATGGCAGATATGGGCAGTACTTCTTTCCTTTTGCACCCATAATTCACTAGAAGGGGAAGGCAGGTTTTATACTTGCTCTGAAAGAGGTCTAGACCCTGAACAGTGAAGACTTTGATCTAGGGCCCAAAAGCATCTTATCCAAACATGCATTCATTTAATCTTGCAACTCAAGAGTGACAGACCCTTCCAAAGTGGTTCAGGAGGACCAAAGGGACAGGGTTGGGGCACACAGAAGGGACTTGCAAGTATGCCCAAGGAGCCAGTTATCTGTGATACCCAGTCTCAGGAGAGAAGCTTTGCCTTTCAGAGAGGCAGGAGGGGTAATGTAAAGCATTCCTAAGGCAGGCCGTCTCCTCTCAGGGCTTTCCAGGGGAGTGAGGTTTTGTATACTGGAAAACGTAACAGCAAAGGAGAGCCGCCTTGGGAGATCCAGGCAGACTGGAATCTCTGGCTGCAGTTTTTCCCACCTTTCCTTCCAGCGGCCAGTCCAACCCTTACTCATCTCTCTCACCCCATCCCTAGGACTCCCCTCCAGTGTCATTTCCCATGATTTTATTTCTTGCCAACTAAATCCCAAATAAAGTTTAGGCTTTAGATAATACCTTTCCTAAAATAATTTACATGTTAACGGAAAACCCTAAAGGCTTTTCAAGTCTCAGTAAAATTCAGTAAACATCGATTAGGAAGGCTCATTTCTGCTTATGGGGCATTAATCACTGCAGATACAAAAAGGAATGAGAAAATGTTCCTCCCTCAAGGAGCTCACAGTCTAACAGGAGAGGAGATGTATAGTCAAAAAATCCTGATATATTATCATCAATGTAATCAGAGAGGTCTGAGTGAAAGCCTGTGGGAGCCCCAGTGAAAAAATCCTCTAGTTAGAATACAGGGATAGACACAAAGAGGAACTATTTGCATTGAGCTGTATGCCCATTAGGACTGTGTTTGGCTGCATATAACAGAAAAATCTAAATAACCATGGCTTAATCAAAATAGAAGTTTTCATCTCATGTAAAAGAAGTCCAGCATTAAACAATATAAAGCTGGTAATAGATTTCCATGATGTCATCAGTATTTCTCTGGTCCTTCTATCCTTCTCCTTTATAGTCCTGAGTATACAGCTTCCACCCTCAAGTGTACCTTATAGCTACTATATGGCTGCTGGAACTCCAGACAGCTCATTTAAGTTCCAGGCAAGAATGGAGAAACATCAAATTTAATGCTGTCTTTAAGGAGCTTCTCTAGAAATTCTACCCAACAAACTTTTTCCATTTCATTGGCCATTCAATCTGCTGAGGAAATAGAACCTCCTTCTGTTGTAAGGAGGAAAGGGAGACTGGATATTGGCTAGGCAAATACTAGCAATCTATTCCACAGGATTTAAAGAATAAACAGGTCTCCCTGAAAGACAAAGTAAGGAAGTACATCCTCAGTAGTGGAAGTAGAACATTCAAAGATAAAAATATGTAAAGTATTTGGTGGATATGGGAACTGTGGAAGCCTAGAAAGGCCTTCCATGTCAACCTTAGTAAATCAACCTTGTTTTGTTGTTGTTGTTTTTTTAAGTCAGTGGATTTTCTAATTTTGGGTTGTTCATAGGAACCCTTTTATCTGGATGGACTTCTGTGGAAAAACTAAAAGAGAAGCAGCTTAGCTCAAGATGAGATCGGAGGAGAACTATAATAACCATAGGGGAGAGAATGGTAAATGCTAGAAGAGATGTAAATAAAAGATAAATGGGATTTCAGAGGCAGTGACAGTTGAGCTATGTCAGAACGGATTTAAGATTTCCAAGTGCCGGCTGAAAAGAAAAGTTGTTCAAATGGAGGGAACAGCATATGCAAAGTCCCAGAAACATAGTGATACATAAATGGGAATCGTTGCTTTATTTTATTTATCAGGAGCTAAGGTTTGTGAAAGAGTGTGGGGAATAAGGTTGGAAAAGTAAGTGGGATGAGATCAACAGAGGGCAATGAAGTTCAAGCATCAAGAATATATGAGACCTGAGTCTGGAGTCATGTACATCTCAAAGGCAAAATCACACAGAAAAGGTAAGTCCATTACTCAGTCACCTTTGGACCTAGTCTCTGGTGCCTCCCCCACCAAAGCAACTGTAACCTAAGTCTCTAGGACCCTAGTCACACAACCACTTAGCCCTTATTCCTGAAGTCCACCAACTCCAGAAATTAGGACCCTGAGGACAGACAGTGGTCGTCTATGTTCTCCCTCCACTATGGAGAGCCCTCTCTCCATCTCTATTTTGGGGTTATCGATGTGGCAGATGCTTTGGGAAAATGATTTGCAAACTGTATGAGGCTACCCATAACGGGTTGGAACCAGCATTTCTGAACAACAAATGAAATGGAAGAGAAGCAGTGTATTAGTCAGAACAGGATAGACTATACCATGGTAACAAACATTTTCCAAATCTCAGTGGCCCATCAAGCAGTTTATTTCTCTCTCACTTAAAGGCCACGAAGGATGTGGATGACTCTTTACAGCCACTATCCTCCACATGACAATTCAGTGATCCAAGCAGCTTTGATCTGTGGCTCCACTATCTCAGCCTGAGGACTCCTTGGGTCATGGTAGCAGGGAAGAAGTCAACAAGGTTGCATGCAGGCCCTACAGAATTATGGCTTAATCGAAATAGAGGTCTTCAGTCTATGTTTCCATGTAAAAGTGACACTAGTCACTTAGAACCATACACATCGGCTAAAATTAGTCCTATAGCTACCCCCACCCCTCCTTCAAGGAAGCTGATATACCTACTTCAGGTACCTGAAAAAGGAGGAGGATTGGATATCGGTGCACACTAGCCGTATCTAGTATAAGCATAACAGAAGACAGGTGGAATGGAATGGGGTAGGATAGAACAGGGTAGGGGATAGGATTGGATAGGGAATAGGAATAGATCCAAGTGCATCGTAGAAGTATTTTTAGTGCTATATATGTATGATTGAGCAGATGTTAGGGCATGTACTGAGTGGCAATTGTAAAATGTATTTCCAGGTAGGGGGTGGAGGTAAAGAAAAAAAAAATTGAAAGTGACTGCATCTGAGAGAAAAATGTGCCTGGAGAGGAGAATGAGATTATTTATGACACGTGACCCTGTAACAACAAAGAGCTATCCTCTTGTATCTCCTCAGTCAAAGGAAATAAAGCTTCTAATGTCTCCTGAACGGGCTTCATTTTATAGCTCAAAAATAACCTAATGTCACATACCCTGATGCCCATACCTATAACAAACTCAGTGGGTTACAGCAGCCAGAATTTCTGGGGTAGGGATGGGAGAGGGAGGGAGAGAGAAAGAAAAGGTTTTGTCTTCCTCAAAGTACTAGGTACTTTAGGTAACCCAAAGTACCTTCCACAGGACATGCATTCTACTGAGTCTGCTAAAAGGTCAGAGAAGGTGTCCTTAGAGTATGGGAAGGTTAGAATGGCCTCAAGGACAACCAGGGCCCAGAGAAACAAATGTGATGATGAGAAAGAGCTTCTCTAAGGTGATCTTAAAGCAAGCACGTTCTGAGCAAGCGCCTCGTTCTTACAGACAGGTCATTCCTGTCCTGTTAGGGTCCTATTAGGACCCTCACAATGTAAATGCTCCACAGAAATCCTGCTGTCAGGAAACAACGAGCAATGCCTCCCTGGGCACCCTGTGTGGGGGCACTGCTCCAAGAATAGAAGGGAATCTTCTGAGAGAAAGTTTGCAATATTTGTCTCAGGGCTCCAGCAGCCAGCACAAGAAATATTATGAACTCTGCAGGATATGTGGTGGGTGTTTCATGAGTAAATTGACTTGGGGATGTTTGAAATATATTTCTAATACTCACAAAACTCCTTAAGGGATACAGTGAAAGAATAACAATAATGTTAACTAATATTTATTGAGTGCTTATTATGTGCCCTAAACTGTGCTAAAAATTGTATCTATTTTCATCTCACTTAATCTTCTTCCCTGTGAGGTCACTATTGTAAGCTATTTTCATTTTAGGGTTGACAAAAATGAGGCTCAAAGAGTTTAGGAAATTTTCCCACTCATAGATAATAAGTAGCAAAGCTCGGATTCACACCCAGTTAAAAAATTTTTTAACTACTATGAAAAAAATTAAAAATGAACCGAAGACTTGGGATTTTTCAGAAGAAGCAGAATGTTATGGGCCAAATTACTCCTAAAAAAAAAAAAGATATATTGAAGTCCTAACCCCTCGTACCTTGAAATGTAACCTAATTTGGAAATAGGTTCATTGTAGATGTAATTAATTAAGGTGAAGTCATACTGGAATGGGATGGGTCCAGTTTGCTTATAAGAAAACTTCAATCATGCGAAGTGACAGGGAAAACAACATGGGAAGATGAAGTTAGAGATGGGAGTAACGCATCTACAAGCCAACAAGCACCAAGAATTGCTGGCCCTAACCAGGGGGAGAGACATGGGACAGAGCCCTCAGACAGCACCAAGCCTGCCAATACCTTGATCTCAGACTTCCAGCCTCCAGAACTGGGAAACAATACATTTCTGTTGTTTAAGCCATGTGGTTTGTGGTATTTTGCTATGGCATCCTGGGAAACAAATACATAAGGTAATTGCAATCGCTAAATAGTTACCCAACCAACACCTAACATAGCACCATGTGTCTTATTAGAAGTGAGAAAATCAAGGCATAAAGAGTTGGAGACTTTTGCTCGAATTGAGAAACAATCACAGCAGCCAGAACCTCAGCCATCTGTATTTGGTGTCTGCTATCTCCCTTTCCATGAAAGTATTGAAGGTAGTTTTTACTTTAACTTCATGCTCTGAGAGTCCTGACCCATAGGCTCCACTTGCTGATACAGAATGGACTGTTCCTATTTCCCCAGGGGTAGAAGATGAGAACAGTTATGCATTCCCAAGGAATCCCTGTCCATGCTTACATGGAGACCAGTCCCCCTCAGACACACACTCTTCTGGGACTTGAGAGAGGGCTAGGGCGGGGCTGGCCACCTATGTCTTAAATGTGAATTCTGGGGTAGCCAGCTGAGGCTCCAGCATTCATAAAACCATATGCAATCAATGCTGGAGGAAGAAATCAAGTAGAAATTTCCCTCCAAACCAGAGTGAAGACTTGGAATGCTGGAGTAGAATTACTTCTCAAAGCCCAGTTCTCTGACACACCGCCAGGGAGGTGACCCATAAAGGTCTGTTGTCAAATCATTGTGAGCTGACAGAGGGGGTCTGGATCTGGGTGGCAGTTCCTTTAACCAGAGGCCACTAAAAGCCAAGACCTACTCCATGTGAATAGCAGCAACATTTTACTCCAGAACTCTTTTCTCTCAAAACAACTTGAGCCAAATGTAGCATTCCGTGTGGCACAGTGGATTTCAAATGCATGTGATAGTCAGAAAAAATCACTGGAAATCTGTTGATCTCCTGTGTCCAAAGAGAAAATTCTTGAGGACACAATAGTAGGAGAAAAAAACAATAATAAAGGTGATATAAATATTATTATTATTATTATTATTATTATTATTATTATTATTATTATACTATGCAGTTCATAGATGTGGCACCTCCACATCCAGAGTCCTTCATGAGACCAGATGCCATTCTTCTCTGCATCACTTAGACCAGTGGTTTTTAGGGGATTGGTAAAATGCAGATTAGTAGAACTCCCACCCAAGCAGGTCATATTCAAGGACCTGGGAATCTGCATTTTAACAAGCAAAATAGGAAATTCCAGTGCAAATGGTCAAGTAACCACACTTGGAGAAACCCCAGGTTTAGACTTTTCTTTTCTATTAAGAACTAAGACTGTGGATCAAATGAGCTCTCAGGTTTATCTCCAGCCTCATGATTCCAACATTCCCCTTATTTATCTGATGTCCACTTGCCCTACTTATGTTGGTTGCTTTAGCATCCTACCACTCTTGTCTTTCCTTTAAACTTTCCACAAACTCCACTGCCCTTTTTCTGTCTCTGGATTGTCTGTCTGGAACCAAAGAACCAAATAGAATTATCTTAACATTTGATAGGTAGATCTTAGAGATATCACTGAGAAAACCAACTTCCAATACAAATAGTGTAAAAAGTACCCCACTTTATCAGCCTTTAGTCTGTCCTCATTCTTAATACTTAATTGCTCCTGACCAGAGTTTCCTAGCTCAGGACCTCTAGGGGAGCATGGATGCATTTCAAGACCTCTGGGAACACTTTGAAATGTCATGTGAAATTGTATGCAAATGATGAGCATGTGGGCAAATTTTCAAAGCTCTCAGTCCAAGGCCAGGAAGGTGAAGAACCACTTCTCCATTCTGGGAAGCATCAACAGCAGTCTTTCAATCCCTCCAAATGCCTACATAAAAATAGGCAGAATAATTAGATAATAAAACCAAAAATCCATGGACACATTCAAATCAAAACTAGTTTTGAGAAAACAAGTTTTCTCACAAAACCCAAGTTACAAGTGAGTAGAGACAAACCACCATTAACACAAGTGTCTGTGAAATGGGGAAAAGGAAGCAATTAGGGTAGTATGTAATGGACCTGAAAACAGAAGAACTCCTAAAAAGTCAATAGTATTTCCTGAAGAGGGTAGTTGGGCTAATTTGATAAACATCTCTGAAACTGGAGTGGGAGTGGGGGTGGGGGTATTGCCCTCTCTACCAGGAGTAAATGAAAGGTCCCAGTAAGAAGGACTGAAGGGCTGGAGCAGTCAGGAGCTCTCAAAATGGATCCACCAGGGTGCCCTTCAAGATCAGGGTCCTGCACTCAAGAGTAGCTACCCGGAGTAAAATCAAAATTGAGCTGGACAAAGACAATAGTGACGAAGGAAAGACAAGGTCCAGATCAGCTGAGGAGGAAAACAGATGAGAAAATCTCATGCTTACCACTATGTAAAAACAAGAGAGGAGAGAGCCCTATGAAGTTGAAAAAGCTTTCCTGAATACTGCCTCCTTCTATAAGTTAAGGAAAACTAATTTTAGATTAAAAAAAACAACAACAGAAAAGTACAGAAGTCAAATCCCATAGAGAGTTATTGTAAGAAAAAAAGGAGATAACAGAATAATATCCCTATTGACAGTCAAAGCATGCCAGAGGGACATGCCACAACTAGGTCAAAACCATAATATGCTATAATAAAACAAGTTAAAACATTAAGAAAATGATGACATAAAGGAACAACATGAATCAGAATTAGAAAAAAACCCTGAAAGTAATTTAAAAGAAGAAAAAGCTCATATCAGAAATGAATAGTAAATTAGAAGAAATAAAAAAGTAAATAAACACAACAGATAATACCTTAATAGTAGGTTAAAGGAAAGAAAAAAATTTTACATCAAACAGAAATGAAGAAAAAGGTAAAAAGGATTCAAGGGAAAGTGACAAATATCGAAGATAGCCAAAGATTAAACATCCAGAAAATAGGAGTCTCTGAGGAAAAAAAAGCAAAGCCAAGAAACAGAACAAGTATTAATGCAGGATAACTTTGCTGAAATACAACACATTTAAAACATTTGGAACTACCTATTTTAAAGATCACACCATGTACCTGAGACTATCAACCTAGAACAACCAACATCAGAAAAAATTTACTAAAATTAATGAACTTTAAATAAAATGTCTTTTTGGCCTCTAGAAAAAAAGCCCATGTGGTTTATAAAGAAAATAAAATTGTATTTGCATTATGTTTTTCAGTAGCAACTACTTATGTCAAAAAAAAAAAAAAAAACTAGAAACATATGTAAGATAATCAAATAAGGAAAGTGATAAGCCAATCATTTTGTTTCCAGAAAAACAGAGTTTCAAAATATAAAAGGCACAATTTGGTATCAGTATTCAAGAACTCAAGAATTTTTCCATGAGTTCTTCCTGAGGAATCTAATAAAAAACAAGCTTCAAACAATCAAAATAACTAGAAAAACACTGACATAAGGCAGGAAGGTGAGCATTAAGTATATAGTTACCCAGGGAGCTAGGACTAAACAAGAGCTAAGAGAGAGGGTGTAGATGTAATGGCTATATGATCTGACAATGTAGATATAGTATAACTACATAATAGTTGCACAATAGGGGTTTTTTTTAAATGAGAGGTTAGAATATAGGGAGGATATGCAGAAGTTTTTTAAAGTATCATGTAATTTTTATGGTGGTTCTATCAGTATTATTATTATTCTGAGACTACTATATATTTAATAAAGGATAAAACAAATGAGTAATTATGGACTATTCTAATTCTACCATTCCTTATGTCCTTGAGAATCAGAACTTGAATCTTGAACTTGAATTGGACGTATCCATAGTAACTCATGAGATATATAACCAGTGGCATGTTGAAGCTGGTCTGCACTAACTGGTGAGAACAGATTGTACACATCTTGTCCCAACTCCACATTCAGGGACTTCATGTTGACATATTGAAATCAGCCATAATGGGAGTGTTTATACCATGGAAACTGGGAAATGCTACAAATCTAGCTATAAAAAAAAAAAGTCAGTTGTTGAACACTTAACAGTACCTCCCTATAAATTGTAACCCTTGGCACCCAGATTTTGCTGTTAAAATACCATTTCTCACTAAAAGAAATCAGAGAATTTTGGAGAAATGGTTGGTTTGAGGTCAGAAACAAGCAATGTTCAAGATGAGCCTGGAACAAGTTGTCATACAGATGAGAAAGAAGCTATCTATCAAAGATACTGGCATCATGTCAATAGGACTCAGCAGTCAGTTTGAAAAGACTCCCATTGACCAACTATGGGTCAGTTTGCATTTCAACAACGATAATAATTGCAATCAAATTCATTTAAATTCATTACTTTATAATGATATTTAAACAAAGAATCAGTCCTTTTCAGAGGATGATAACCAAACATCTGGAAAACTGATAAATAGATGGAATAAATCAAGCATTTATCTTGTCTTTCCTATTTTGACTATTCACTGAATATCTCAATAGAATAAATGAAAAATGTCTCTTTATAAAAGGATTCTACTAATAAAATAATAAAAAATATATAATTAGAATTTCACTATTTGCAATCCCCAGTGAGCAAATAGATATAGGTATTACACATTAGAGGCTGCTCAAATCACACAAAGAGGCACAACCAGATATGAGGTGCCTTTCTTAGTCTTGCCAACAGGATGGAAGAGAATCTGAATCCAATCTCTGGATCCAGCTAGGAACTTACAGGAAGTACCAATGGCAGAGGAACATGCTGGGCAGCACCTGAGTTTGCAATCAGCAAAATTCAGACTATGGGAAGTCCACAGGTCAAATTGCCTAGGTTCTTCAGCAGATAAATTTTAAAGAAGTTAAAAGGGTGGAGGAGGAATCTACAGATTAAAAGAAATAACACATTTAATGGGGCGCCTGGGTGGCTCAGTCGGCTGAGTGTCTGACTTCAGCTCAGGTCATGATCTCGCGGTTCGTGAGTTCGAGTCCCGCATCGGGCTCTGTGCTGACAGCTCAGAGCCTGGAGCCTACTTTGGATTCTGTGTCTCCCTCTCTCTCTGCCCCTCCCCTGCTCATGCTCTGTCTCTCCCTCTCTCTCAAAAATAAATAAACATTAGGGGCGCCTGGGTGGCGCAGTCGGTTAAGCGTCCGACTTCAGCCAGGTCACGATCTCGCGGTCCGTGAGTTCGAGCCCCGCGTCAGGCTCTGGGCTGATGGCTCGGAGCCTGGAGCCTGTTTCCGATTCTGTGTCTCCCTCTCTCTCTGCCCCTCCCCCGTTCATGCTCTGTCTCTCTCTGTCCCAAAAATAAATAAAAAACGTTGAAAAATAAATAAATAAATAAATAAACATTAAAGGGGAAAAAAAGCTCAAGGAAGTGATTAGTGTACAAATCAGGATTGTAGTTCTTTGTAGGGAGAGAATGGAGTTTGCATTAGGATGAGATACCTGGAAGGGGCCTCAGGTCTGGGTAACAAAATTCTGTTTCCTGGTCTGGGTGATTTCCTTGCTTTATAATGATCCATTAGGCTATATATTAGATTGGTGAGGTTGATGTATCCCTTTTCCATTCTACAATATAAATATTTTGTTACATAATAATAAAGTTCCTGCCCTCAAGGAGCTTAGAGGAAGATGGAGATGTAAACAATTAGCTTCCAGACAATGTGATAAATGCTCCCAGAGAGATAGATACACAGTGCTACAGAACAGCCATGGAACTGAAGCAGCTCAGCATGGCATGTCTGAGAAAGTTGCTGGGAGAAAGGGACATACCAGCTTGGCCTTGAAAGGAGAGCCATTCACCGATTAGACATATGAGTAGCAGAGCTCAGAGACCAGGCCAAAGGGGGATACGGTCACTCCTTGCTGGCTTCTTGCAGGCAATTCTGCTTATGCATCAGGTGTTTATTCTAGCATTTGCTGCTTTCTTTCTGCCCCAGCAGTTGTCTAGAGCAATTTCCTTTAAGATGGTAAAGGTTAGAATTGTCAACCAAAGAAGTATATGTTCATCTGTGTAGAGAAAGAGGGTTTCTGCCTTTTCCTTATTTTAAAACCATAACTTCATGAATAGCCTAGTAGAAGGTGCCATCTTGATAGCTTGTTCTTGAAATAGAGTGACTGCTGCAAAGACAGGATCTTACTCCTATGTTCTCTGAAAGTGCCTGGTACAAAATTGGAAGTCCTCCCTCGAGGTAGAGAGAACAGAGAGATGAAATAGCTCAGAGAAGAAGCCTTCTTTTTTGGGCTCTTAGAGCCTTCCTCCAGCCAGCTCTCTGCAGAATGGCTCATCGCAGACTCACCCAAAATGGCAAGACAGTGAGTGTTCAATTGTGAAATGTGATATATGCAAAGGAAAGAAGGAAAACATAGTCAATTTGTTAGGCCATATTTCCTGGGAAACAAAGCAGAAGGGGTGTAATTTGTATATTAGAAGCAAAGAGTGATAGGATATGTAAAATTTTGTGTATCCTCTACTGGCTTTGTTCATGGATGCTGCGTGGGACTCAAATAACAGTGTGGGACTCAGAAAGTCAATAGTAATTAGGACCTGGTTTTCTGCCGGCATGTATGGGCTTAGCGGGCAAGGTTGGCTTCCACTACAGGATGTACTTATCTTTCCCCACCCACCTGTCATTGATCCCTATCTGATGGCAAGCCAGAACTGGAAGCTAAATGCACCCTGGAAAAGGAGGTAAGAATAGATTAGAAGAGAATTGAAAAACCATCTGCTTATACATTTCTTGATCTGTAAAATGGGACTATAGCTCCTACCTACAGTTATAAGGAGAAAATAAGACATATGGAAATGTTTTATAAATGAAAGAGCACAGAGTATATTCTTGAAAAGTCTATAGAGAGCTAAATGCGCTTTTGTTCTTGACACAGCTGTGCAGTGATGAGTATTTTATTCAGATAGCAAGACCATTTGTCAAACTTATACATACAAGCACATGCAAATGCTCCCAATATACACAAAGTCTTCCTACACAAGCTCAGACATGACACTTCATTAATTCAGTCTCAGGTGTAACATCATCAAGTCTTCATCTTTTTGAGCCAACTATCCGACCCATCCCCCAGACAAGATGGAACAAATGGCAAAGGTCATTACATTAGATAAGCCTGGGTTCTGGGCCAAATGGGCTTACCTCATAACTATCTTCACCCTAAAAATGATGGCTTTGTAGATGTAAGACACTATGTTCTTTTTCTTCCTATTTAAAATTTGAATCTCCTATGGAGGGTAACACTCCAGAGAGAATCGTGTTCCAACCTTGCCTAATCACCAGTCATCTGGGGTGCTTAAAATATAGACTATCTGTAAAATACAGAGTCCCAGGCCACTTCCTAGACCTGACAAATGAGAATCTCCAGGGCAGGACTTGGAAACCTGAACTCTTAAATTTTTTTTAATGTTTATTTATTTTTGAGAGAGAGACAGAGAGAGAGACAGAGAGAGAGAGAGAGAATGAGTTGAGGAGGAGCAGAAAGAGAGGGAGACACAGAATCCAAAGCAGGCTCTAGGCTCTGAGCTGTCAGCACAAAGCCTGATGCAGGGGTCGAACTCACAAACTGTGAGATCATGACCTGAACCAAAGTCGGACGCTTAACCGAATGAGCCATCCAGGTGCCCCTGGGATATCTGAATTCTTAACAAATGTCCAAGATGATCTTCATGATGAGGCAAGTTTAGAGAAAGCCAGGATAGAACATAGGTCTTCAGGACTCTCAGAGGTTTTTAAAGAGGTCCAGAGAGAGGGAGTGTGTTAGTCTGCCCAGGCTGTCATAACAACATACCATAGACTGGGTGGCTTACACAACAGACATTTATTTTCTCACAGTTCTAGAGACTAGAAGTCTGAGATCAGGATGCCAGCATGATTAGGTTCTGGTAAGAACTCTCTTCTGGGCTTGCAGATGGTCACCATCTCACTTATGCTCACATGACCTCTTCTTTGTGGACATTTAGAGTGAGAGCAAATAAACGCTGGTATTTCTTCTTATTAGGGCAGTAATCCCATCATGGAGGCCACCCTCATGGCCTCATCTAACCCTAGTTACTTCCTAAAGAACATCTCCAAAAACAATCACATTGAAGGTTAGGACTTCAACATATGGGTTTGGGAAGAATGCAGACATTCAGTCCATGGTAGGGGGCAACGGGGCTTAGTCTCCTCAAAGGGGCAGATACTCATTTGTAGAGCTGCATCTTTGCTTGGGGTTTTGCATCTCACTAGTCTAGGTAAGACCATGTCATATGAAGCATATGAGCAGGCTGTACACTCATTAGTTTTGGCAACTTACAATGGGTAAAACATGAGGATTCAAAATAATTAAAAACAAACAAACAAACAAAAAAGAGAAAGAAATCAGTGTTGCCGGGTATTTTAGATGTTAGTTCAGTTAAGCATTAAATTTAGCTCTGGACCTTCTGATAGCTCAGGCCAAAAAAGAAAAGGGCATCTGTTAATTGTCTTCCTTATTGCATGTGTGTTAACTCTGGATGGAATTCCAGCTTTTACTTACATCTCCTGAACCAAACTGCTATTCCCAAACCTATGCCCTTTAGATGGGAAAAGTCATTGTTTTCTTCCCCCCAGAGCTTCACATTTCATCTCGATACATTTCTAGCTTATTAGAGAAGCAAAACTAGCTGTACCAAAAATACCCAACAGAGAATCTCCCTCCCCAAACATATACTAGAACTTGATGAAAAAAATAACACATTTTGCGAAATCAGCAGCATGGGTTTTTTTTTGTAGATCAGAAGAGTTTTCTTACTCTTTAATAATTAAGGTAACCCTGGAGATCCAGCCACTTTCCAGACAGTGCTCAGCAATAAAGAACTCAGAAAATCATGGATTCCTCAATTCCAAATCAGCTGTCCAATCAGATGAGACCTGTCATTCAGTGTCTCTGTAGCAGAAGAAAGATGCCCCGTATGATGGAAATGTCCTTGATCACAGGCCCAGCGCTGCCATTAACTATCTGGCTGAGTTCCATTGAGCAATTCTTTTCCTCTCTCTGAGCCTGTTGTCTTCATTAATTCAACAGCTATTTCTTGAACATCTAAAATGTGCGAAGCACTGTATCCAGGTGAACAGAACAGGCCTGCCCTCAAGGAAACCACAGTGTGGACACCAGGGAGCTTTCCATTTTATAATGCAATTAATTGTCCATGTCCTTGTGTGGATGCCTCACCAGTTTGGCGCATAAAACAAAAACATGTGAGCGTATGAAGGAGCAAATGAATGAGTAAGAAACCAGATTATTTTTTAACCACTTCAGTTCATGCCATTACCAGTCTTTTTTCATGGTCCCCTCAGTCTAATAACTCAGGCCCGAGAGGTCCAACTTCAACATAACCTTTCTTAGCCTCTTATCCTCAGAAAAACCTCGTTCGTTGGCTATTATCTGCCCCCTTCATCTTCTCTTGTCACAGTTACCCAGGATCTACTTCTATCACTCATACCACCCCAGAATAGTTTCCTATATCAGAAATTCAACAAACATCCACTGAGCACAGGATATATGATAAGCACTGGGCAAACCAAGATGTTTGACATAGATTCTGCTGCACGTGCACCATGGCTAGGGGTGGTGCTTTGCAATTCCGCTCACTGCCACACAGGGTATGCCTCATTCCTTTGAACTCACAGCTACTGAGACATCAGAGCAGCAAAAACAACATCATCAGTTTCCTAGAAGAGTCATACATCAATAAATTCTGCCCACCTGTCACCTACCACCTCACACTAGCTGCCTATACAACAAAATTTGACCCAAATAGCCATTTTTGATGTAGGGATACCTTAAATGTCCCACCTGCTAACTAGCCTGTGACCCCCAAGGCCACACCAAATGCCTGGAGTGCCATTTTCTCCTCTCTACCCTCAGTTCCATCTCCCCACTATTATCTGAACAATGATCAAGACAAAAGTTTCTCAGAAGCATTGCTTAGAAAATAATTACTTAAAACAAAATAAATAGCATGTGAATAGCACATAGAGTTTAAAAACATTTTTGCATAATGTTATTTCCCATTAATATTCACAACAATACTTGAGGCTCACAGAGGTAAATAACTAGACCACAGTTCACACAGTCAGAAAGTGGCAGAGACGACAGTTATGCCAAGGCACTGAGAGTCAAAAATCCCAGAACCTATCCAAAAGAGGCCAAATGGTACGCCCTGGGGTCCAGGCCTCACATTCACAAAAAGCTAAAATTTCGCCTGTAAGTGTTAGCTCCAGTAACATTACCCATAGACTTAAAGAGATACCTCATCAGGATTAAAAGAAGAAAATGTCCATTACACAATTCTAAATTTGTGCCTTTTGTAACATTATTTTGGTGTTATATAATTTAATTTTTCAATATTCTGAGAACCTCAAATAGAGAAAGTTGCCCAGGCCTCTCTGAAACAATTAAAGCCTTGACAAATCTCTTCAGGTTTGTTTTTGTTTTTAAATTTTTTTTAACGTTTATTTATTTTTGAGACAGAGAGAGACAGAGCATGAACGGGGGAGGGTCAAGAGAGGGAGACACAGAATCCAAAACAGGCTCCAGGCTCCAAACTGTCAGCACAGAGCCGTAGGCAGGGCTCAAACTCACGGACCGTGAGATCATGACCTGAGCCGAAGTCAGCCGCTCAACCGACTGAGCCACCCAGGCGCCCCTTTGTTTTTGTTTTTAATATGACATCTCTAAAAATGTTGCATACTTACTGTCACTTTTCCATCTTGAAATAAAATTGGCTGGATTTTCCCTGATTTACATTACAGTTATACATCTATCTTACCCATCTCACCTCCCTACAAAAGTATTTTTTGCTCACCTGTTCACACCATAAACCCTAATAAGACCATGTATCTTCACGTGCCCCTATGTGAGAAGGTCTATAGCTTGTCAGCAGGGATAAGGTCTGCAAGCATTTCTCTCTAGAGAACCAGCTGGTCACATGCATGATTCTGCCCTGCTCATTTATCTTTTGCTAGTGATGATGGTGGCAGATTCAAATAGCAATGGGAGCTTTTGGATTACTTAATATCATTATATCTCTAGGCTTCCATTCATTCATCCATACAATGAAGGAAATAACAATTTGTAATGAAAATTAATGGAAGACCATCACAGGCTTTACAGAATCCAGACATACTCAAAAAATGTTACAGGGAATGCCAGGCTCTGAACTTTGACATCTTCCCTGGTCCTTCACTGAGCACAACAGCTGCCCGTGTGAAAGGAATTGTCAAGTTTTCCATTTTCAGTTGGAATTATAGATGCTCTTAAGCAGCTCTCCTTGCATCATAACTAGACTGTGTTCATGAGTATCTCCTGTTTCATCACCACTTTGATGGGGAAGGATTTGAAGCCAGAGGCAACAAGATTCCTGGCCCCTATAGGCTGCATCTCCCTCTGCTGTCACATGCTCAGGCATCACAGGAAGGACAGAGTGGTGTCCAGATATAGATGGGTTCCAGGAGAGCCATCTCCAAGGTCCTCTCACATCCTTAGTGCCTGGGGATGACTTCAGATTTTCACAAGCCAAACGAAGTTAACCGCTTTCCATTTTTTCCTTTTCTCTATTTATTATAGCTTTTCAGAAAGTTGATGAGGTGAAATATTCTCCAGCAGAGGAAATAATATAAAGCTTAAAAGTTGTGTCTGATGGAATGGGGAAATAATTCCACTACTTTCCTTTGAGCAAAAAAAAGAAATATAAGGCAACCTGAGGCAGCCTCTAGGGGTTTTACTATTGCTAGATTGGAGGGAAATATAACAGCTTTAGATGAACAGGGTTTTCTTTTAACTTGTTAGAGCACTTTGGGATGAAGAGATAAGAAAGACAGGTGCTAGACAATGGAATGAACTTGGCACCAGCTTATTTACATAATTTTGTATAGAAGCGCATTGATGTATGAAGTATAAAGTGCCTGTGTTGAATAGTGAAAATAAAGTATTTTGGAAAACAATCAATGTTCACTACCCAGTCCTAAAGTGACTGAACATTTTAAGAAATACCTCTTGCTTCTTTGTGAAAATTACTGGCAGTTTAAGCTACGTGTGCAGTTTTAAGAAAACACAATCTTTTATGCTATTGTTTTAAGATAATTCTTAAGAATGCATTCTCTAAGCAGATGAGACATTGGTGGGGGGAGGGGAGGAGAAGAGGAACATTCACCCCTCTCTCTGATGTTGGCTGGCCCAGTCCCCATTTCTTCATGATTAAAGACCTCCAGGAGGGCTGGAAAAGTGTGTGGAGCAAAGATTATAAACAGCAATTTTTGCAGGCCAAATTGCCTCCTAAATGAGGGAGTAGGGGATTTAAAGGTGAACATAACTGTCTCTTTCACTGCATGCAAAGGTTTGTGCTGTGTGAGAAACTAAATTCTAACTTCCTTTTGGCAAGTATTCCTTAACAGGCCTTACAGATATCTGAAACCAATTTTAACCCACTCTGGTCCTCCGTTGACCACCACGTTACCTGAATGGTGCGGGCCAATTTCCCGGCTGCTCACCAGTCCGCAGGCCTATGGGGTGAGTAACTGCCCGGAGTGGGCCGGGCTTGGTGAATACTGATGAGCCCAGGAACCTCAGGGCTATTACTTCCCAGCTTGAGGAGGAAGTGTTTTAAAATTCACTGCACCAAGAAGCATTTCTCTTTTCCTTTCAGATGTTGCTGATGTGGGCTCATTCTTCTTTTAAGAATACCATTTTTTTTATCAATATTTTTAACCATAAAATGAATTTAGAAAACATAAAAGAAGTAACATGTCCTCACAAACTGCTGTGTTTTGAGGTTTTGAATATTAGGCCTGTGCTTTATGGCTCAAGGGAGTGGAATAAAAAATGCTGAAAAGCAATTAGAATCATTACAAACAAACCAGCATCAGGGATTGGAGAGGAGCAAAGCCTTGGAGTGTGTGGCACCCCTGGAGGTTGTCCAGCTGGAGGTTTATGCACTCCCTTGCATAAACAGAGAAAAATGTGTCTCAGATGTGCTCAGGACACAATGGCCTAAGGCAGTGGTTCTCAAAGTGTGTCCCCAGACCAGCAGCCTCAGTATCACTTGGGAACTTGCTAGAAATACAAATTATCAGCACCCCCCCCCCCCCCACCTCAGAACTCTGAGCTTGGGGCCCAGTATCTGTGTTTCCATGAGCCTTCCAAGGGATTCAATGGCCTAACGTTGGAAACCACTGACCTCAGTCACCTAGCCAGGGCTCATTCTATGAGTGATTTTGTATGGTCTTCCCAAAGCCAATGAAGGAAGAGTTGAAATCTTAATTCTTTCCTTCAAGGAAAGCTCTGTCTGAGGAAAACTACGTTGGTCAGATCTAGTTAGTTTCTGCCATTATCTACTATGGTGACTTCCAACCATTTTTAGCTTTGTGATACTCATCCCAAGAAGCATGCTGTGAGGACACACTTTTCAAATAAAATGTAACAGAAACTGCCTTTTGAGAATTTCGTGATAGGCAGGAGTGTTCCAAAACCAACACTGAGAATCGTTCCCTACTCTGAGGTGCCAAGATTCTCCTAACTCCTGACTCCTCTCAACCTAGTTATGTACCAGTTCAAGAAATCCACTGAATTTTATTTTAACTCCCTTAGCCCAAGGAGCACTCGGTTAGCACGCGCTCTCTACCAATTCTCACCTTAGGCCTGGAGGCCCCATATGGCTGCGTTATGCCTCCAGGCCTTCCAGGGGAAATGCTCCACCATGCCCACGGACATGGAAACGCGACACCTGCCTGCAGCAGGTACCTCAGCCAAGGCAAGACAGGGCCATTAAGAAAGGAAAACAAACACCCTACTTTCTAACACTGTCGGACTGCTCTTGCTTTCTTCATCATGAAGTGACTCCTCTCTCTTCCCAAAATCCAGGAGCAGCTAAAAGAGGAAGATGTAGAATGCATTGTGAATCAGGACGAACTGGCCATGAGTTACCAGGAGCAAGCCGCCTCGCCCTGCAGTCCTCCTGCAGGGAGTTCACCGCAGACTCCAAGCAAAGACAACATTTACGAGGGGGATCTCGGCCTAGGAGGCTACGAACTCAAGCTTGAGCAGACTCCGGGTCAGTCCCAGCTGAATTAGTGGTGAACAGTGCAGACGTAATCACAAGTAATGCCAGGCTCACTGAGAGATACAAGCCAAGCTGGGGAGGCAGCATGGGGAATAGAAGCTGGAAAATGCAGTAAGAGCACAAATTGAAGAGAATCAAAACCTTGTCACAAGTATCCTCTAGTGCCTAAAGAAATGAGAATTTATTATCACCCCTCTCTATTATGCAACTGAATTTAAGTTTTTGACAGCAGCCATTTTTATTAGCGACTTGGGTGGGGTGGGAAGGGCAGAGAAGCGAGGGAGTCAGGAGTCTCGCTGCTGTTAAGGGAGGAACAGATACCCTTGTGTCTGAGGGGTTTCCGTTCAGTAGGCAGCTCTCCAGGCCTTCGCTTCAATTTTGGATTTCATTCCCTTCATTAGGGAGAGTTTAAAAATAAGGAAAAAAGTTTCTGAGCATAAAGATCTGGCTCCTAAGCTGGAGGTTATGCCAAGTTATTTAGTACCTGCTTATTTGCATATTATAAAGACCTAGACTCCCACGTGCCCTTAATGACCTCAGGGCTATTTGCAAAGCCCAGACAACGGATCGATACCACTGCTGATGGCCTCACAGAAGCCATGCCGTGTGGCCACCCACTGTTCTCATGGGCATTCTTGTCAAGCTGCTTCTCCCATGGAATGAATCAAAGGGTTAGTTCCAGCTGGGTGCACCCTGCGCTAAATGCAGCTCCGTTTTCCAACTTGGTAGGACCCTTCCAGGAAGAGCGGTTTTCTTTTCTCCATACTATATTTTACCTGAAGAACAAGGCTCCCTGTCCTTGCTTGCATTTGAGTCACTCCTTAGCCCTGTGGCAGGTCCCCTCTGTACGCTGGGTAATGAGATTCCACAGCACAGGTTGTTCTCCATGTGGCAGGAGACAGTGCAGGAGTCCCAACCCGTCCTCCAAACCCAACACCCACAGCTGATTAGCAAGAGCAGAAGCTAGAGGAGCAGAGCCGATGATGCATAGACCATACTGAAGACTCAAGGATGCAGCCTGAGGACTCCTCTTACAAGATATGGCTCATAGCCCATGACAGGCCGACACAATAGCTTTTAATTCAGCTGCATGATCTGTGCCTTTTAAGCCATAAAGATACCTCAAGCCTAGCTTCTCTTGAAATACAGATGTTAATATTAGACTCCAAAAAAGCAGGCTCTAGTCTTAGGTGCCCAGGCTATGATGGGTCTGTTTCTGAAGGAGGTAGGGAATGATGTCTTCCTCAGGCCCAAAGCTTGAAAATAACATATGCTTTGCTAACCAGTTGTTAGGCTATTAACCATGGTGGTGTCAGACACACCGCTACATATATTGATTTTCTTCCAAACAGTAGGATCCAGGGGCACAAACTGTTTTGTACTCAGCTAAGTATAATCTGGTCATTCCGGGTAAATATGCAAATGGCAAAGCATGAAGTTTTCTATTTGACTTAATCATAATAAACTTTTGTTATAAAGTATGATTGTGTTGGCCAATGCTTTATTTAAAGACATTTTCAGGCACCTGGTGGCTCAGTCAGCTGAGCTTCTGACTCTTGATTTTGGCTCAGGTCATGATCCCAGGGTCATGGGATTGAGCCCTCTAACAGGCTGTGCACTGAATGTGGAACCTTCTTGAGATTCTGTCTCTCTTCCTCTGCCCCTCTCCCACTCACATGCTCACTTTCTAGTGTTCTTTCTCTTTCTCTCTCTCTCTCTCTCTCTCTCCCCCCCCCCAAAATAGATTATAGATGGTAGATAGATAGATAGATAGATAGATACATGATAGATAAAGACATTTTCTCTGCTCATGCTAATTGGCAGTTCTAAGCCTTTATACTTGAAATGCCAGGTGAAGTAGGCACTGAAAGGTAACGTAAGGGAGATGCAAGGGTCCTGTGGCCCAGGAAAAGCCATAGGAACTGGCACACAAGCCACTGAAAGAAAGAAGAGAACACTGGTGGGCTGGGAGGGTGTGCCAGCCAGAGAAGGGAGAGCTAAGGCAGGCAGAGTGGAACAGCCTCCTCCTTTCACACTTTCATACACACACAATCGTGAAAAGCCTCAAAAATGGGGGGAGGAATAAAAAGGCAAGTCAGAAGATAAGGATTCATCTTCTTTCTGTCCTCATCCTATGAAAAGAAGAGATAAGAACCTGGTGTTTTGCTGCTTTGCGTGGAGAAAGACACACCAGGGAAAGAGAAGATCCTCTCAAAACAGACTAACATTAGTGGAGGCAGGAGTAGAGAGAAAAATGACATATGAGATGGAAATGAGAAGGAGTGGGGAGAGGAAGGCACGCAATCTAAACCCAGCACCAACTCCCTAAGAGGGCACAGCAAAAACAGCCTCCTGCCCACAGGAAAGCCTTCTTCCTGCTTAGAAAAATACCCTTTCCAACTGACCATCATGAACCACGGCCAACAAGGAGAATAAGGGGCTGTTTAATCTGGGTCAGACCACTCGTCCCCCTGACTCCAGGTAAGTAAAATATCATGAGTTTGAGGAAATTGTGCCCCACCTGATCTATAAGACAGTGTTCCAGTTTCAAGATGTGATTACCAGCCTCCTTCCCTCTGAATCAGCCCAAGACCCAGAGAGAGGCTAGCCAGTGTCCCAGTTAGAAATTCATAAAACAAAATTTCCTTTATTGTCCTGTTGTGAGGGATAATAATTTATGATCTTAAGATCTCTGTGCTTTGATTAGCAGTATGAGGACTGTGAAATTCAAACCTATTATTTACTGCCAGTTTCTAATGAATAATAAAGGCAAAGGAGCTTTATTCAAACCACTAATGCTTGCACTCATTATTAGAGCTTTAAACAGGACTCTAATTAATTAATTGATTTATGGTTTTTCCTTGAGCTTCTTACCAAGTATACATCACACACACACACACACACACACACACACACACAGAGTTCCACTCACTGTCAGTCTCCCAACTAGACCCTCTGTAGTGTCCCCGTGGTACTCAGTACATGCCGGAGCAAGTCAGAAGCCTGATGGGAAGTGCCATTAAGGTCTTCATTCATGAAGTTTCTAGAAACTGTTTGGAGAGCAATTTAATGGTATAAATCAAAGCTGAAAATTCAAATACCATTTGACCCACTGATTTCATGTGCAGATCTTTTATTCTAGATATTTGAGAATATTATACATACAAAGGATATTTATTGGAACAACTGAATTGCTGGTTAAATAAAACACAGCACAGCCATCTCATGAGACAATATCACATGTACTGGTATGGAATGATCTCTAGGATGTATTGTTAAATGAAAATAGCAAAGTGCAGAACAGAGTAGATGGTATGCTGCCATTTTGGAAGGTTAAAGAAGAAATTGGTAGTATAATTTCCTCTTAAGAACTGAGGGGAGACTTAATTTATCACTTTTGTGCCTTTGGGGTTTTGTACACTATGGACGAATTATTTATTCAAAAACAAATTAAATAATAATAAGAGTCCTATGAATAACTCATCGAAGTACTGAACTACAATAGGAAGTGGAATAAAAACTAAAAAATTTGTTATTTCTCACCATGATCTTTGAGACTTTGAGAATATAAAGTGTAGCATCAATAGTACCAACAGCTTCTGGGTTTATTCATTTGCACCATCCAACAAACATGGATGCAAACTACATAAAAGGTCCTTAAAATTCAAAGACAAATATGACTCGGTCCCATCCATCAAACATCTGGTAGGAGAAGACAGACTGCTAAAAAATGATAGGTTCCTTATAAGATACCAAAACAGGGGCGCCTGGGTGGCGCAGTCGGTTAAGCGCCCGACTTCAGCCAGGTCACGATCTCGCGGTCCGTGAGTTCGAGCCCCGCGTCAGGCTCTGGGCTGATGGCTCGGAGCCTGGAGCCTGTTTCCGATTCTGTGTCTCCCTCTCTCTGCCCCTCCCCCGTTCATGCTCTGTCTCTCTCTGTCCCAAAAATAAATAAAAAAATGTTGAAAAATAAAAAAAAAATAAGATACCAAAACATACAATAAAGCTACAGTAGCCAAAACTGTGTGGTAATGACCAGAAATAAGGAAAGAGGTCAAGAAAATCTACTACAAAGTACAGAAGCAGGTTCATGAATATAGTTAGAAATTTAGTTACTAAAAAATGGCATTTAAATTTGGGCTGAGAATAAATGGGCTATTACACAGTAAGTAATGCAGACAAATTGACTTTCAATTTGGAAAAAGAAAAATATCAGGTAATACCCTACAACATAAAAAACTAAATTGCAAGTAATTTAAACAGCTAAGTGTTAAAAAAAAAAACCTAAAGGATAACAAAATTAAAAAAGAATATGTAAATAACCTTGGCATATGAACAGTTTTCATGAGAAAGACACAAACCCAAAACAAAGAGTGATAAATTTGCATAAAAACACAAAATTTCTTATGACAAAGACAATAAGCAAAATTTGAAACAAACTTGGAGAAATACACACACACACATGCGCACATACTTTCGTTTGTGTGTGCGTCTATGTGTATATCAGACTAAGGATTATTGTTCAAAATACACAAAGAACTCTTACCAATGCATGAAAAATTAACATTCAACCAGACATAAAAATATGGAAATAATATGTAGAATCAAATATGTATACCTTCTATCCAGACTTCTACTTTTAGGCATCTGTGTAGAAAACAAATACTTACCATTTATGCATAAAGAAGCAGACAAAATGATATTCATTGTGGCACTGTTATTGCAAAATATTGGGGAGGAGAATATCCATCAATAGCATAAGGGAACCACAATAATTCTCATACTAGGGAATTCTCTGCAGCAATTACACTCTGTGTAGAATGGGTCCATATGCATGCACTCACATGGAAATATTTCCAAGATAAATTGTTAGTGAAAAACAGTCTGGAAAGATCCATGACAGACTGATAACCAAGAGGGGAGTGCAATTACAAGGGCTGAATCAAGAAAGCCTTTGGTTTATCCACCTTATTTTTAATTTTTATAATGATACCATATTCATGTATGGTCAGTTCTGAAAGTGGCTTCAAGATAG
This sequence comes from Neofelis nebulosa, assembly GCF_028018385.1. Lineage (NCBI taxonomy): Eukaryota > Metazoa > Chordata > Mammalia > Carnivora > Felidae > Neofelis > Neofelis nebulosa. The sequence goes on along the minus strand of NC_080786.1, from coordinate 38,479,010 downwards.
GGGTGTGGGAGGGGGGGGATGGTCAAGAAAGGCTTTAAAGAAGTTACATGTGAGATCTTGAAAGATGAGAGGGTTTGACCAAGCAAATATGATTGGTGCTGCTCTGTGGGGCAGGAGGTAAGACTGATCACTAGAATATGGGAAGAACCTGCCAGTTAAAAGGAACAGCATGGACAAAGGGGTGTGAGGCAGCCTGGCACATTAGAGGAACTACATATAATTTAGTCCACATGGCTACCATATAGGTTGTTTTTGTTTGCAGGTAGGAATGGGAGTATAAGAGATAATTCTGGAGGTACGGATCAAACTAAGGAGTCTGAGCCATGATCCTATGAGAATGGGGAGCTACTGAAATATTTTAAGCAGGAAAGATAATTACATAGATTGTGGGGATATGGAGTACAAGTAAGCCTAGAGAAGGCATAATAGCCCAGTCAAGAGGCTATTTCAACAGCCCAGGAGAGAGACGAGGAGAAACTTAAATAAGGCAGAATCAGGAAGAATGGACTAAAGGAGAGGTTGCAGGTAAGTTTCAGAGCTAGAATCTACAATGTTGATAACTGATTGGACATGGAAAGTGAGGAAGCTGGAAGAGCCCAGAATGACCCCAAGTTTAAGGCTTACATGATGGCAGGTGGATGGTTCCAGTCATTGAGGGTATTGGGAAGAGGAACAGATTTGGGGAAAAGCCAACAGATTCAACTCTGGACATGTTGAGCCTGAGGTTCTTAGGGAGAGCTGCATGGAAATGTCCAGATGTTGTTTACACAGATCTGAAGTTTAAGGAAAAGGTCTAGCCTAAAGATGTGTATTTGGAAGGATGAGGTTTGCATCACAGCTTTACCAAAGAGTTTTTCAAATGCCACAACTTCCTCACCTTTCTCTAATTCCTGCAAAGAAATTCCAGTATGCCCTCCCCACGAAAAGACGATGCCAGAATCTCTGCGTGGATGAGCATATTTTTCTTCAAAAGGCATCATAGATTATTTTCATTCAAACCCTGGGTAAACCACTGACAAGAAGAAGAAAGAGGGAACAGAATGGAGAACTGAGGAGTGCAAAATCCAGTGGGTGGACAGAGTATGCACCTGTGAAATAAACCTTGGAGAATCCCTTATAGGGAGATCTGGCATTCCCATGGGACAAGGGTTAGATGCAGAAAAAATGTTGATTTCTACTGTTACTGTGTTTTTGGCCTTATACAACTGCCCTACCTCTCCTCAACTGTAATGGCCAATTTCACCTGTCTACTTGGCTGGCATATAATCCCCAATTATTCAATCAAATACTAATCTAGGTGTTGCTATGCATGTGTGTGTTGTAGGTGTAATTAACATTCATAATTGGTTGACTTTAAGTAAAGGAGATTATGTTAGATAATCTGGGTGTGCCTGATTGAATCCACTGAAAGGCTGTAAGAGCAGAATTGAGGCTTCTGGGAAGAAGGAGAAATTCTGCCTTTGAACTGTAGTTTCAGCTCATACCAGAGACCTCCAGACTGCCCATTCTGAAGGTCTGCCCTCATCTAATCTCCCTCCCCTCCCTCTCCATCTCCCTCTTGACTGGAACAGAAGGACAAAGGTTGTAAGAGGAATGCTCACACAAAATTAAGGAAACAGGTAGATTATTTGCTGAATTCAAATGTGTTTGAAAGGAGCACTTTAGGGATTTGTTTCTAAAATATACATTACCTGCTATATTCTGATTTACTCAGAGTGTTGATCTGGTCTCCTACCCCTTCTCCATCTGTACCACAGTTCAAGGATAACTAATGTTCATAAGATGGCCCTGAAGCAAAATCTTAAAGTACTTGTGAGATTAGCAAAGAAGCTTTCAGATGTTTGTTATTCAGAGCAGGGCAGCTGTTAGACTAGGTGTGGGGGAGGTTGCAAGAAGTAAGAAACTTACCTGCGGAAGGTTCCATATATCTCCCAAATATTGTCCATCAACCTGTCATTCATTCAGTTTGACAAACATTTATTAAACCCTTACAATGTATTGCTGATAATCAAGGTTAGGAATTGCCAATGTCAGCATCATTAATGGGATAAATAAAGATGGAACAGATGAGCAATGATAGAGTCCAGGAAGCACATCAATTCAGAGACATCTTGGCTCACCTCATCACACAGATTGATTAGTTTTAGCGATGAATGGGGAGGAGAGGGGAGCTCCAACAAGCCAGCCTGTAGGTGAAGGAGGGGAATGGACCATCTGAACCACACCACAGGGATCAGCTTCTCTGAATGCCAGCATCCTCCCTAATACTCCCCATCCTGGTCAGTGGGAGGGGAATGCTTCAACAAGGATTTAGTGCAAGAGATCAGATTCAAATACCCTCTACTTCATAACGTGGCCTAAGGCAATGTGATCATATGGTGAAACTCAGCCCTCAGTTAAGCAAAATTACCAGGTCACTCTCCTGAAACCTCATTGTCCACTCATCATCTTGCAGATGCAAGCATTCAGGATATGCTAATTTAACAGAACTGAACTGAATTAAATCCTGGCTAGGTAGGGCTCTATTGTACCTGGCACTATGTCTAGAAGGAAAAAAGAAAAAAATGGCCCTTTGATATGGGCCTCACTTTTCCATGTGTGATATCTCATTTCATCCTCATGAGAGCCCTGGGAACATCACATTTCAAGCCCTGCTTTATGTGCAGGGACCTTGGAGACAGAGATGGTAAGCCCTTGGCCTAAGATCACACAGTTGATCAAGGGCAGATGGGAGTTTTGAATCCAGGACTGTATAGCTTCAAAGATCATGATTATTTCCCATATACCAGGCTGCAGAAGGAATTAGCACAAGTCTATCGGTATGCACTAGGAACCTTTGATGCCCCAACACTGGAGACAGGAGACTACACAAATACACCTCAGCTTCCTGGGGTTTACAGTGGAAAGACCAGGGGCACCTGGGTGGCTCAGTTGGTTAAACATCTGACTTCAGCCCAGGTCATGATCTCACCGTTCATGAGTTTGAGTCCTGCATCCAGCTCTGTGCTGACAGCTCAGAGCCTGGAGCCTGCTTTGGATTCTGTGTCTCTCTCCCTCTTTCTCTGCCCCTCCCCCACTCATGCTCTGTCTCTGTCTCTCTCTCTCTCTCTCTCTCTCTCAAAAATAAATAAAATATTTAATAATTTTAAAAAAGCAGTAGAGAGACCAGAGACTGGAGAATGACCACATAAAGGGCAAAGTGAACCAGAACAAGCTGGGAGGCCCCAGGCTTCCAGACCCTGGATTAGTCGGAACTGATTTGGTACCAAGAGGTCACAATCTAGGTCAATCTAGCTGAAGAAAAAATGTCTTCACTTGTATAACTTAGAAGCCCAGGAGAGGAAGTTAGCTAAATATTGGGGCACAAACCAGGCCATCAACATGCTTCCTTTCTCTCTCTCTCCTTACTCTGGTCTTCTCCATTTTTGCCTTGTTCTCACCAGGACCAACTGCTGCAAAGATGTCTGCCAGCAGCTCCAAACCAAGAGGACATCTTTTCTCTCAAATGCTCTAGCAAAATCCTAGGAATGACAGTGGTTGGCCTAGTTTGTGTCTACACATGCCCACCTTTATACCAATAATATTCAACCAAGGGATAGAGTTATCCAGTTGGCCAGCCTACATCATATGCTCATCCTATACAGGATCAAGCAGAATCATTTAAATGACTGCTCCTGCCTAAAGAAAAAGCAAAGTCCTTTGTGTTGTCCCCACCCACATTGACCTGTATATCCAATATGATATTGTGGACATAATAGTACATAATTAAAGAAGACATTTCAGCTTATGCCTTGTTCTCTTGGAACACTCTGAGGGGAAATAAATTACCATGTTCTAAAGACACTCCAGTAGTCCTGTGGAGAACATGTGGCAAGGAATTGAGGCCTCTTGCCAACAATCAGCACCAACTTGTCAGTCATATGCATGAGGCACCTTAGAAGTGAATCCTTCACCCCATTCGGGCCTTCATATGACCAAAGCTCTAGTTGACAACTTGACTGCAACTTCATGAGAAACCCTAAGCCAGAACCCCGCCCCAATTAAGCCACTCTCAGATTCCTGGTCCACAGAGACTATGTAAGACAGTAAATGTTTACTGTGGTTTTAAGCCACTAGTTTGTTATGCTGCAAAGATGACTCAAATGAGCATCTCAGAGATGACTCTGAGCAGACAGAAAGAAGTCTAGTCATCTACACCTTTAAGCACATTTTTTTCTAGCAGAATATAATTCTTTGTTTACTGGATAAAGGTCCTGGAATACCAGAACTTTTGGCATATCTCAGCACACACATATCTGACTTCCCCACCTCCAATCCTTGAATCCAGAAATGGAAGTGATGATGACCACAGAAACCACAGTACCCACACCCTCTCTGATCATGGTCAGTGGTCACCCAAGGCAGGGTGAATGACTAGCAGGAGAAACAATGTGCAAGTTCACTGAGCTATGTGCTAGATGCTATCAAGGGACACAGAGATGAGAAAACTCTGCCCCTAATTTCTAGGAGCTTCTAATCTGGGCACAGGAATAAAGTGAAAACAGTGGTCTCTTGTATGATCCATAGCAGAATGAGGTTTAAGAAGAACTTTAAAGGGGGGAGAGGGAGCGCCTAAGTGGCTCAGTCAGTTAAGCATCTGACTCTATTTTTTTTATCTTTTTATTTTTTTAATTCACATCTAAGTAAGTTAGCATATAGTGCAACAATGATTTCAGGAGTAGATTCTTTAGTACCCCTTCCCCTTTTAGCCCATCCCCCCTCCGACAACTCCTCCAGTAACCCTCTGTTTGTCCTCCATATTTAAGAGTCTCTTATGTTTTGTCCCCCTCCCTGTTTTTATATTGTTTTTGCTTCCCTTATGTTCATCTGCTTTGTCTCGTAAAGTCCTCATATGAGTGAAGTCATACGATTTTTGTCTTTCTCTGACTGAGAAATTTCACTTAGCATAATACCCTCTAGTTTCATCTATGTAGTTATAAATGGCAAGATTTCATTCTTTTTGATTGCTGAGTAGCACTCCATTGTATATATGTATATACCACATCTCTGTATCCATTCATCCGTCGATGGACATTTGGGCTCTTTCCATACTTTGGCTATTGTGGATAGTGCCGCTATAAACATTGGGTCGATGGCCCTTCGACACAGCACACCTGTAAAGCATCTGACTCTTGATCTAAGCTCATGCCTTGATCTCAGAGTCGTGATTTCAAGCCCTGTGTTAGGCTCTGTGTTGGGTGTGAAGCCTACTTAAAAAAAAGTTAAATAAAAATTTAAAGAGGAACTTTAAAGGAAAAAGAATTATGGTCCTGCTCCTCCACTCTAGCTTCACACTGGACTGACTGGGAGAGATTTACAATCTTGGTGCCTGAGTCTCAAGCCCAGTGGTTCTGACTTCACTGGTCTGGGCTTTGGCCTGAACAACAAGAGTTCTTGAAGCTTCCCAGATGACTCAAATTTGCATCCAAGGTTGAGAACCACTAGATTACAAGGACTTTCTAGGAAGGAGAGACATGATCCAGTTGCAGAAAGTCATCAAAGGCTTTCTAGAGGAAGTGGTGGTTAGAATGGGCTGCAAAAGCTAGGAACGTGGTGAGGACAATCTAACGAAAAAGAAGGATGGGAGGAAGGTGTGTCAGGAAGGGCAGAGGGCCTGTCCAGTGGTATCACATTTCCTTGAGCAAGGAGCTCATTGGCTAGAAAGTAACTGAGAGGTGCTGAGGATGCCAATTCTCAACCCTCAGACTACAACTACATGTATTTCTGAGACCGCTGTCCAGCTACAAAAGCACCAACTCACAAAACCTGTGAATCATCAAGTTCTAAATCCCTGGCATACAACACATTTGGGATATCATTTATAGGGAGCCACAGCTGCTGCCTGAACAAAAGAGGAAAAAATAACTGCTCCCTCCAAGCCCCCGTGACCATGCAACATCATCTGCCAAATCACTTCAAATTGCTCCTTTTCATAACACTGTCTCCAAAGATGAGAACTGCATCAGAATTTGGCCCAACCTTGGCTCACTCAACTTTGGCTATGGGTCTCCAAGTGCATCCTTTCCCTGGTGAAACCTTGACCAAGAGCCACCCATGCACCCCCCTCACCCCACAGTATGCACCAGCCAGAAATGAGGAGATGATTATTGGGTCAGTCAGGGATTGCATAGAGGTGAAAAATATTTTCATTCTTCCCTTCTAGGTTCTTTGGATGATTTAATAATTAAATTGACATAAGACAGATTAACAAGAGAAAAACAAATTCTGTACATACAGGAGCCCCATAAAAATATAAGACTCCCCGGCAGTCAGGTCATTGAGGCTGATACACCATCCTGAGCTAAGGAGAAGGGGGTAGTGTCTCTGGGGCTTGAAAGGGAAGGAAGGCAATTCACAGCAAGATGGGAAGAGCAAATGTTGATAAACTTTTCTATGCCATACAGAAATGTCCTTGTGATATAAAAAGTTATCTCTGGTGGTAGTTCTCTTGGGGGGGTGGGGAGCAAGAAGAGGCTATGTCAATTCTTTTAGGCAGTTAAGAGGGAGGTAAAAAGCTCTTCTTGAGTCTGAAGAGCCCAGAGTTTTCCACTCAAAATGATCCATATGGCCAAAGTGGCACATTCCGGGGGTGGCATATTCTGCTCCTCTTCAATTGACAATTCAGTGGGTGTGGATTGACATCCTTAAAGGCTGCGATGCTGCCGTTCTTTATTAAGAGGGTAAATACACCCTCCTGACATCCATCTTAGAGAGGTCTAGAATAGCTTCTCAGACTTTAATGTGCATTTGAATGCCATGAGGACCTTATTAAAACACAGATTCTGATTCGAAGGTCTGGGTCAGGACCCAAGCTTCTGCATTTCTAGCCAGCTCTCGGGTGATGCTGACCTGCTGGTCCCTGGACCACACTTTGAGTAGCTGAGGCCAGAGCTGTGTTTCTCAGGCTTGGGACTTGGTTAACAGGTGGTCTTTAACTATCTTTCAAGGGGTGTACAGGCAGGTTGGCAGTTTTAAAAATAAAGGGACAGAACCATTTATTTCACAGCCAGATCACTCACTTTAAATGTAATATTAACTGTGATTTTTCACAAAAATCCTTCTACTTTTAAAGCCGGTCCATGACAGATGAGCATCGTATTGGGTAGTTTGCCCCAGCAGCTCTCCAGTTAGCTAGTCTTCAGTTAACAGGATGCAGCTTATCTGGAATAACATGTTTACTCCTTATTTGGGCATAAGTCTCTACATTAGGCAAATATGCATTTTGGTTGTTAGTATCATGTCATCACAATTCATAAAAATGGATCAGTGATTCAAAAGGAGTTCACTGGAGTGTTAAAGCAGAGACAGAAACAGTAATGGAAATACTATGATTCAAAATGGCATGCACATAGGTAGCAAACAAGACTCGAGTGAGAACATGGGCTGTGGCTCAGCAGCAATCACCTCGCCGCTGACCCCTTGCAGGACATCATTTGGTACGAAACTTGTCAGAGGAGGGTAAAAAGCTTTCCCTTCATCCTTAGAGCTCAAAGAGCTCTTCTTTTCTGTAATAAGACCCTTGAATCTGTCCAAAACAAGTACAAAATAATACATTCCTGTACAAAATTGATAGATCTGGCCCAAAGTTGAAGAAGAGTCATAAGCCACAGGCACCTCATTCAAAGTCGAATGCCTAACAGCAAAATGGGTCAGGCTATGCTTTTGTCAAAATGTTTGTTAAACCAGTTTCATTATAAATATGCTTACAGGAGAAACAAGAGTAAACTTTAGCCCACAATTTTCAAGGTGAAAAGCCTTTATGATCACGTATGTTTGTTAGTTGGTATTTCACGTTTCAGGTGGACAATACCACCTATGAATCGAGTATAAATCAACTCTTGGCTTATGTGAGATAAATAAATGAAATGCCCTATAACTTTTCATTTCCTTTGTTACTTGAAAGCCCTTGCTACAGAAAAGACTTTCCATTTTGACAATGATTGTTTCATGCCTTATCAGGTAGACTAGAAAAGGTGTGTTAGGGTCATACTGACAAAATACTGTTAGGGTACCCAGGGAGCCCTTTGAGAGGCAAATAAAAATGTCCATCCACACACTGCATTATTCAGAGAGAACCTCAGTGGTCACCAATATACCTCTTGACCTTTATTTATTCAACAAATATTTAATAAGTACTTTAAAAGCCATATCTAAATGCTACAAAAGAATATGGAGAAGACTTACAAATACAGCCAAAAAATAAATAAGGTCTCCATTCACTATCATCTTCCTTGTTGAAACATTTCTATTTCCACAGTCAGACATGCTAATTGAAAGAGGGGCTTCTGGGCACCAAGACAATAACGAGAAAGCACTCAGTAATTTGGGATTTATATTCAGATACCCAGAACTATCTGACAGAGACACCCTACATGTCCCTCCATTACCGAAGACAAATTATGAATTCAGATTTTTAAAACTTGGGAGAAATGCAAACTAAAAAGCAATAGGCTAGATAGAGGAATTCATCTGTGGCTCAGACTCTCCACCACCAGACAGAGATTATAGGGTCTGTATACACACATGGATTCGTTAGTGAAGGATGGTAAAATCTATTGTGTCTCTCACAGAAACAAAACAAAACTGTTGTTTTCAATTCTGAATGCAGTTTTCATTTTACTTTGTTAAAAATTGTGTTACATCTTTTTTTTTCCTATGAAAATGGTGGCCCATAGGTGTATCAAATACCCGCTAGTATCATCATATGCTAACGTTTTGAGAAACACATGCCAAGAAGCTGCAAGCAAATCCGATTCAGTCACCTACCACAGGTCAGGTTATACTAAGTACTTTTGACAGATAACCTAGGAAGAGGTAAAGAAGGCTTTCCATTTGAAGGGAAAAGTAATTACTCCTAATAATTTTCAGTCCACAACACCCAGCTGTGCCAATAAAGCCAAGCCAGTTATAAGAAAGATGAAACAAGTGCAGCCATAAAAACTGTGACCTGTCCACATTTAAAAGGAAAAAATACACACAACTCCATTTAGCAGCTCAATTAAGACGACCTCTAGCCATCACACTTGTTACAGTGACACATCCTCCCTCCAATACCCACTAGGCTTGGCTTTCTCGGGTGGCCTGGAACCACATGGCAATTATGAGCTCTTTCTCTCCAGGCATCAGCACTTTCACAAGCACTTATGGTGGCTTTAACCTCAAAAGAGTTCCTGCTCTGAGGGATAAACTTTTCTCCATCGCATGTAATTATCTCAGTGATGCATCTCCCACACTGTGTGGATCCCCTGGAGAGCGGCATTAGTGGGTCAAGTTCAAGTGATGAAGACACATAGCACAGCTGTGTAACATGAGAAAGCCCTCTGTGGAGATGAGATGGGGCCTGAGGGTCTCTGAACAAAAATATTGATGCCCCTGGAGACAGGACAATAGTTGAACCATATGGCTGGCATGTGACGGAAGTGTTGGGGGTGGAGAGGACAGGAAGCATATGATTGGTATGCGCCAGGGTCATTGTCCCCCCTCTTCCAACTTTCACAGAAATTCAGAGCTGGGTGAGGGCTGAGCTGGCAGCAGTGAGAGAAAGCTAGAGCAGAGAGGAAGACCAGAAGCTCCTATATAAGCCGCTGAAGGATGCCGGGTGGGGGAAGAAAGCTATTGTTTTGACTTCGATGTTAATTAGACACAATTATAAGAAAGAAGTCACAACCAACCTCAACTGAGATACTAATTCATTAAAGGAGAGTAAAGCTATGAGTTCTAAACCAAGCAGAGCTGAGTTAGCACAGTCTCAGTGAAGATAGGGATGCTGGGACTGAAGTGTCATTATCAGTTGAGTTGTTTCTGCCTGATTGTTCAAACTGTCATTCTGTTCTAGACTGGTGACAAACACAGGGATTTTGCATTATTGTAGAACAAAGAGAACCATGACTTGAGGTTCTCAAGCTTTAAAGCTGAGTTTATACACTTTTGACAGTTCTAATCCAACTTCCACACTTAGGATACCCTCCGCAATCAGAAATTTGGGGGGAAAGAAGGAAACATGTTCTCTGTCCAACCCCCTCACAGGCATTCTTTGCCATGCTAGTGAGCGGGCTTCCCATGAGGAGAGTAGACAGCTCCGCTCAAACTGAGACCATCACCACCTATGTGGCACACAGAGTGACCATAATACTCAACAAATATTCAGGAATAAATTTGCCCTCTGAGACACCACCTATAAAACCCATACATAATGCATGAATTTAGCCATCTGTAGAAATAAGCCAAAAGATTGTGAATGTATGACTGAAGAGACTGGGAACATTCAAAACACCAATCAAGGGAACCAGGGTGTTATTTCAAAGAAGCAAAACTGAACTGTAATTGTAATTTAGAAAAATAAATCCTAATCAATTGTATTGTACCCAGTTTAAGAACAGACTCTGGCACACAAGGGGGTGTGGTTGGCCTGGAGCACACAGGGGGAAGCTTGGAGACCCCATCATGGAGCATTTGTCATGCCCCATCAGTTTGGATGGGAGAGATTCCACAGCTGGCATCAACAAGGTGTATTCTGCATGGCACAGGGCTGATGTACCAGGCCTCTCCCTGGCAGGTCCACGGTGGCTCTCCAAGGACCTTCAGGGGCCACCACGGAGGAGGAACTCCCACCCCAATGCACCCAGAATAGCTCTCCCTTGATACTTTCACATATTAGACTTCACCAAGCATTTTTTTTTAATTCCCTGCTTTTAAACAGCTCTCCTGAATTAAATATCCTCAAAACTTTCATATATTAACACTTCCCTTTGCGGTGACTTCATAGATGCTAAGCAAGCTTCTGATAATCATTGTTCCCTACTAAAGAGAAGATGGATGGATAAAAACAAGTTTAGTCCCCAGTATCTTCTGAGTTTAACTGGCTCACACAGCCCATAAGTCCTATTCCAAGTTGAGTCATCCTCCTATCCGGCTAGTCCAGTCCAGGGATGCAGTCACCATCCTCAAGTCCCTCAGTAACCCAGTGGAAACTGGCATTCCACTGCAGTCTTCAAATTACAACATCCAAGTGTGAATTAAATGGTTAACTTTGTATTAGTTAACTGACAAGCACTGTTCTACCACAGTAAACCCAGTGACAGAGCAAGTAGACAGTTTTTACTGGCTGCTGCTGTGGCAAGGGGACCGATTGCTAGTGGGACACAGGAAGTAAGTGGAGAATAAGGGCCTTGCCAAGGAGGGGGAATGTTTTTCAGGATGCACACAAATCAGAAGTTACTCTTTTCCCTCTTAAACCCAGAGGAACTCACGAAACCCATCTAGAAGGATCGGGGGAAGTCATGTGTACACCTTCATAAGCACATCACTAAAGTACCATGTGGCATATATTGGCAGAAGGCATTTGCTGGAGGGAAAAAAAAATCCTTCCAACACCTCAGCTTTGGTCTGGAGCACTGCTGCTGTCACAAATCACCACAAATTTAGTTGCTTAAGACAACACACATTTATTATCTTGCAGTGCTAGAGGTCAGAAATTCAAATCAGGCCCATTGGTCTAAAGTCCAGGTGTCAGGATAGAAGCTCCTCCTGGAGGCTCATGGGGAGAGGCCGCTTGCCTTTTTCTGCTTTTGGAGGCTGCTGCAGAGCAGGGCTCATCACCACTTCCTTGCTTCCGCTATCGTATTTCCTTCTACTGACGCTGAGCCGCCTGATCCTCCTGATCCTCCCTCTTATAAAGACCTTGTAATTACATTGGGTCCACTTGGATAATCCGGATAATCTCCCCCTCTCAAAATCCTGAACTTAATCACATCTGCAAAGTACCTTTCACCATGTAAGTTACATATTCACAGGTTTCAGGGACTAGAACATGAACGTCTCTGGCAGCCATTTTCAGTGTACCATAAGCATACAGCCATGTTTTAGCATACAGCTAAAAGATAAACTGCGACATATTAAAATTTTTTATTTTATTTGAACAAAAATCTATTCTACTGAGCCACCCCAAACCAGAAGTGGTTAAGAGCACTCTGCTGATAAGTGCTAAGAGAAAAGACCTATAAGGAGAAGGTATGAAAACCAAGAAAGTATTTGATTGGCTACAGCTTAAAGCCTAGTTGGCTGTGATTGGTCATCTTTAGCATTTCAATTTTATAATCTTGAAGCATTTACAGGCTTAGATTTTGGTTTCCTTACATAGGCAGCCATAGCATTAGAGACACCTCAGTCTAATGACCTTTTTGTTTAATTAATTTAACAATTGGAACAGGAGTACATGGCACAACTAAAATGCAATTGATAAACCTTTAACACTGTGCTCCAAGGGTGTGCGTTCTAAAAAAGAACACTTTGTAACTTGGATCTGGACTCTGACCCAAAAAGAAGAGTACGCATCTGAAGTGGGCTGGCATGGACCAATGTGGGACACAAATCACCACAGGACATTAGCACAGATCAACAGGACTGGCACAACATAAGGGAAGAATACTAATAGGCCCTGGCAAACAACCCCTAATCCCAGCCAGATCCACATTTTATCAACTAGTAATTAACACCAGATGCTCAAATATAAGGAGCATCCAGTATGTGTTGGATCTGTGTGGGTTTATTTTACAACATATAGGCTGGATGAGAGCTGTGATCTACATTGTGGTCTTAATTATTCCTTCTTGTTGTCTTTCTAAAGTCCTGGGTAAAAAACTCCCTTTATTTTTCTTTAATGTTTATTTATTTATCTTAAGAGAGAGCACGCACACGCATGCAGGCAAGATGCAGAGAGAGAGGGAGAAAGAGAATCCCAAGCAGGCTTTGCCATGTCAACACAGAGCCCGACACAGGACTCGAACCCATGAATTATGAGATCATGACCTGAGCCGAAATCGAGAGTCAGACGCTTAACTGAGCCATGCAGGCACTCCCCATTTTTTTCCTTTTTATTGGAGATCTCCTTTAGATCTTGTTAAGCAAGTAACCTGACCAGAGGTCCCAACTAAAACTGGTGGTCACTATGCCAGGGCCCAAGGTGGGCAGCACCATATGTGATTTATTCCTATTGACTGTTCTTCCCTTCCAATATCAGGCATGCTGAGAGGCCCTCCTTAGCCCTAAGTATATACCTGATCAGACCCATCACAAACCTATTAATGAAGATCTGTTTCACAACAAGCTTGGCTTTCAAATTAGGTCTGCCTGAATGCAGATTTCTCCTCATTTTAGCTGCATAATGGTGAACTTAACCTTTCTGAACCTTGGTTTCATCATCTATAAAATATAGATTATAATCTCTACCTTGCAGGTTATTATGATTCTAATGGATAGAGTAGAATTGTAGTCAACATTAGAACATAGCACTCGAGGAGCCAAGATGGCGGAACAGCATGGAAGTTTTTTGTGTGTCTCGCGTCCGTGAAATACAGTCAGACCAACACTAAACCATCCTGCACACCTAGAAAACTGATCTGAGGATTAACACAACAATCTGCACCACCTGAACCACAGAATTCAGCAGGTATGCGGCGCGGAGAGGCGAACTTGGGGAGCGAGAAGTCGCGGGAAGGGAGGTGCTTTTGCAGGCGGAGAGAGGACGGAGACAGATGGTGGGGGGAGAATACGGGAAAGGCACCCCTCCCCCAAAGCAGTTGGAGAGAAAGCAGAAAATTGGAAACAGCCGCAGGGACTAAACTAAAAAGGGAGAAAGGAGAAAGGAGAGGGTTTAAATTCCATTAAGACTGTAAACAAGGGGAGCGCAAAGGCTGCAACTCCGCAGCTCCATACCTCACAGTGCTCTGGTGGGAAGGGTGAATCCCCAGGAACAGAGTGGGGTCCGGGAGGTTCTCAGGCCACACAGGGAAAAGCGGTTTCACTGCTGGAAGGACATTTGGTAGAGACTGTTGAAGCCACCTGGTCCCCACAGACCCCAGAAAGCGGCCACATTCGCTGGTGCTGGAACAAGGTCCTTAAGGGTGAAGGCTGGTGCTAGATGTGTGTTGTGATTTTCCGTAATCCCTGAAAAGGTGCTGCTACACTATCTCGCGAACTTTTTCTGGGGCGGGCAGGCACCTGGCCACAGTCTCCGGGCACCGACATCAGCAAGGTCCAGCAAGAACCCCTGGGTGCAGCCGACGTTCGGCCATTGCTCATTCAGCCATTGCTCGCTGAGACCCTCCCGCAGAGGGGTGGAACAGGTCAAAGCCGCAGTCCTTCAGAAGTAAGCGGCTGGGGAAAGTAGCCGCATCTGAGACAAAACTCAGGAGAGAGGTACTGCCTGGGTCCTGGTCACAAAGAGTGAAAAAACGAGGAGTGGACAAAAGCTGAAGACAGAGGACAGGCGCATGATTGCTGATAGGGGAAAACAGACTGGGTAGCTGGGTGGCGCATTTTCACTGCTCCTGCGCAGGCGCATATGGACCTACGAGCGCTGCAACAATCCACCCCAATGGCTAGCAGCGCCATCTAGTGGAGAGCAGGGCCATTACACTGAGCCCCGCCCACCTGGGCCAACCTCGCTCTTCTAGAACACAAGTCTCACCGCCTACTTAGTTTACAGACTATGAAGCACTTCATAGCCTGACTTCTAGGGGAAACGAAGTAATTTCAGTCCTACTTCAATCAGTTAGCAGGCCAGCTATTCAATTTTCTCTCTTTTTTTTTCCTGTTTTACATTTCTTTTCTTTTTCTTGAATACAGCAAGAGAAAAAATTCATTTTATTTTTATTTAAATTAATTCATTTTTCATATTTATTTTCAATTTTTATTAAAAATATTTTTCTTTAATTTTTATTACTATATTTTTACTTTTGTGTAAATTTTTTCAAATTCTATTTTACTTCCATAATTTTATTTTAGTCTACTTCAGTGTATTCACCTTTTCAAATTTTAAAAAAATTTCCATTTTTTCCTTTCTTTTTTCTTTTTTTCTCTTTTTCATTCCTTTTCTTTTTCTTGAATGCAGAAAGAGAAAAACTTCATTTTTACTTTCAATTTCTATTAAAAATGTTTTTGTTTAAATTTTTTACTATATTTTTTGGTTTTATGTAAATTTTTTCAAATTCTGTTTTACTTGCATCATTTTATTTTAGTCTACTACACTGTATTCACTTTTTCAAATTTTCAAACGATTTCCTTTTTTTATCTTTTTTCTCTTTTTCATTTCTTCTCTTTTTCTTGAATACAGAAAAATTCATATTTATTTTTAATTTTTATTAAAAATATTTTTCTTTAATATTTTTCTACTATATCCTTTACTTTTATGTATATTTTTTCAAATTCTATTTTACTCCCATCATCTCATTTAAGTCTACTTCAGTGTATTCATTTTTTCAAATTCTCAAACGTTTCCTTTTTTTTTTCCTTCCCCCCTTTTTTTCTCTAATCTGTCAAACCACTTTCAACACCCAGACCAAAACACACCTAGGATCTAGCATCATTTATTTGATGTGTGTGTGTGTTTAATTTTTTAATTTTAATTTTTTTAATTTCAATTTTTCTACTTCATTAATTCCTTTTCTCCCTTCAAAATGACACAATGAAGGAATTCACCCCAAAAAAAAAAATGAGCACGAAGAAATGACAGCCAGGGATTTAACCAACACAGATACAAGCAAGATGTCTGAACCAGAATTCAGAATCACGATAATAAGAATACTAGCTGGAGTTGAAAATAGATTAGAATCCCTTTCTGCAAAGATAAAAGAAGTAAAAAATAACCAGAATGATATTAAAAATGCTATAACTGAGATGCAATCACGGATGGATGCAGCAGCGGCAAAGATGGATGAGGCAGAACAATCAGCAATATAGAGGACAAACTTATGGAGAATAATGAAGCAGAAAAAAAGAGGGAGATTAAGGCAAAAGAGCATTATTTAAGAATTACAGAAATCAAAACTCATTAAAAAGGAACAACATCAGAATCATAGAGGTCCCAGAAAAGGAAGAGAGAGAAATAGAGGTAGAAGGGTTATGTGAACAAATCATAACAGAAAACTTTCCTAACCTGGGGAAAGACACAGACATCAAAATCCAGGAAGCACAGAGGACCCCCATTAGATTCAACAAAAACCGACCATCAACAAGGCATATCATTGTCAAATTCACAAAATACTCAGGCAAGGAGAGAATCATGAAAGCAGCAAGGGAAAAAAAGTCCCTAACCTACAAGGGAAGACAGATCAGGTTTGCAGCAGACCCATGCACAGAAACTTGGCAGACCAGAAAGGAGTGGCAGGATATATTCAGTGTGCTGAATCAGAAAAATATGCAGCCAAGAATTCTTTCTCCAGCAAGGCTGTCATTCAAAATAGAAGGAGAGATAAAAAGTTTCCCAGATAAACAAAAATTAAAGGAGTTTGTGACCACTAAAGCAGCCCTGCAAGAAATTTTGAGGGGGACTCTCTGAGGGGAGAAAAGATTAAAATATGAATAAATAAATAAATAAATAAATAAACAAACAAACAAACAAACAAAAAAAAAAATACCAAAAGCAACAAAGATTAGAAAGGACCAGAGAACACCACCAGAAATTCCAACTCTACAAGAATCATAATGGCAATAAATTCATATCTTTCAGTACTCACTCTAAACATCAATGGACTCAATGCTCCAATCAAAAGACATGGGGTAACAGAATAGATAAGAAAACGAGATCCATCGATATGCTGTTTACAAGAGACCCACTTTCGACCTAAAGACACCTTCAGGTTGAAAGTAAGGGAATGGAGAACCATCTATCATGCTAATGGTCAACAAAAGAAAGCCAGAGCAGCCATACTCTGACATTAGAAAGTCAGACAATCTAGACTTTAAAATAAAGACTATATCAAGAGATGCAGAAGGGCATTATATCATAATCAAAGGGTCTATCCACCAAGAAGACCTAACAATTGGAAACATTTATGCACCAAATGTGACAACACCCAAATATGTAAATCAATTAATCACAAACATAAAGAAACTCATCAATAGTAATGCCATAATAGTAGCCGACTTCAACACCCCACTCACAGCAATGGAGAGATCATGTAATCAAAAAACCAACAAGGAAACAATGGCTTTGAATGACACACTGGACCAGATGGACTTAACAGATATATTCAGAACATTTCATCCTAAAGCAGCAGAATATACATTCTTATCCAGTGCACATGGAACGTTCTCCAGAATAGACCATACACTGGGACACAAATCAGCCCTCAATGAGTACAAAAAGGTCGAGATCATACTGTGCATATTTTCAGATCACAACGCTATGAAACTCAAAATCAACCACAGAAAAAATTTGGAAAGGTAACAAATACTTGGAGACTGAAGAACATCCTACTAAAGAATGAATGGGCTAACCAAGAAGTTAAAGAGGAAATTAAAAAGTATATGGAAACTAATGAAAATGATAACACCACAACCCAAAACCTCTGGGACATAGGAAAGGCGATCATAAGAGGAAAGTATATAGCAATCCAGGCCTCCCTAAAGAAGGAAGAAAGATCTCACGTACACAACCTAACCTTATGCCTTAAGGAGCTGGAAAAATAACAGCAAATAAAACCAAAAACCAAAAGAAGACAGGAAATAATAAAGATCAGAGCAGAAATTAAAGCTATCAAAACCAAACAAACAAACAAACTGGTAGAACAGGTCAATGAAACCAGAAGCTGGTTCTTTGAAAGAGTTAACAGTTTGATCAAAAGGAAAAAGGGAAGGACCCAAATAAATAAAATCAAGAATGAAAGAGGAGAGATCACAACCAACACAGCAGAAATAAAAACAAAAATAAGAGATTATAAGCAATTATATGCCAATAAAATGGGCAATCTGGAAGAAATTGACAAATTCCTAGAAACACATACACTACCAAAACTGAAACAGGAAGAAATAGAAAATTTGAACCATAACCAGTAAGTAAATTGAATTAATAATCAAAAATCTCCCAAAAAACAAGAGTCCAGGGCCAGATGGCTTTCCAGGGGAATTCTACCAAATATTTAAGGAAGAGTTAACACCCATTCTCTTGAAGGTGTTCCAAAAAATACAAATGGAAGGAAAACTTCCAAACTCTTTCTATGAAGCCAGC
Source organism: Neofelis nebulosa (assembly GCF_028018385.1). Classification (NCBI taxonomy): domain Eukaryota; kingdom Metazoa; phylum Chordata; class Mammalia; order Carnivora; family Felidae; genus Neofelis; species Neofelis nebulosa. Next base: position 38,460,964 of record NC_080786.1, on the reverse strand, counting down.
ATTACTTTGATTCCAAAACCAGGCAGAGACCCCACTAAAAAGGAGAACTATAGACCAATTTCCCTGATGAACATAGATGCAAATATCCTCAACAAGATATTAGCCAACCGGATCCAACAATACATTAAAAAAATTAGTCACCACGACTAAGTGAGGTTTATACCTGGGATGTGGGGCTGCTTCAATATCCGCAAAACAATTAACATGATCCATCACATCAATAAAAGAAAGGACAAGAACCATATGATCTTCTCAATAGATGCAGAGAAAGAATTTGACAAAATACACCATCCTTTCTTGACAAAAAGCCTCAAAAAAGTAGGGATAGAAGGAGCATACCTCACGATCTTAAAGCCATATATGAACAACCCAACACCAATATCATCCTCAATGGGGAAAAACTGAGAGCTTTCCCCCTAAGGTCAGGAACAAGACAGGGATGTCCACTCTCACCACTGTTATTCAACATAGTATTGGAAGTCTTAGCCTCTGCAATCAAACACAAAGAAATAAAAGGCATCCAAAATAGCCAGGAGGAGGTCAAACTTTCACTCTTCGCAGATGACATAATACTCTGTATGGAAAACCCAAAAGATTCCACAAAAAACTGCTAGAATTGATTCATGAATTCAACAAAGTTGCAGGATATAAAATCAACGCACAGAAATCGGTTGCATTCCTATAAACTAACAATGAAGCGACAGAAAGAGCAATCAAGGAATTGATCCCATTTACAGTTGCACAAAAAACCATACAATACCTAGGAATAACTCTAACCAAAGAGGTGAGAAATCTATACACTGAAAACTATAGAAAGCTTATGAAAGAAATTGAAGAAGACACAAAAAAAAATGGAAAAAGATTCCATGCTCCTGGGTAGGAAGAACAAATATTGTTAAAATGTCAATACTACCCAAAGCAATCTACATATTCAATGCAATCCCTATCAAAATAACACCAGCATTCTTCACAGAGCTAGAATAATCCTAAAATTTGTATGGAACCAGAAAAGACCCTGAATAGCCAAAGCAATCTTGAAAAAGGAAACCAAAGCAGGAGGCATCACAATCTGACTTCAAGCTATACTACAAAGCTATAATCATCAAGACAGTATGGTACTGGCACAAGAACAGACACTCAGATCAATGAAACAGACTAGAGAACTCAGAAATGGACCCACAAATGTATGGCCAACTAACCTTTGACAAAGCAGGAAAGAATATCCAATGGAATAAAGACAGTCTCTTCAGCAAGTGGTTCTGGGAACTAGACAGCGACATGCCAAAGAATGAACCTGGACCACTTTCTTACACCAGACACAAAGATAAACTCAAAATGGATGAAAGACCTCAATGTAAGATAGGAAGCCATCAAAATCCTCGAGGAGAAAGCAGGCAAAAACTTCTTTGATCTTGGCCACAGCAACTTCTTACTCAACACATCTCCGGAGGCAAGGGAAACAAAGGCAAAAATGAACTATTGGGACCTCATCAAAATAAAAAGCTTCTGCACAGCGAAGGAAACAATCAGCAAAACTAAAAGGCAACCAACAGAATAGGAGAAGATATTTGCAAATGACATATCAGACAAAGGGTTAGTATCCAAAATCTATAAAGAACTTATCAAACTCAACACCCAAAAAACAAATAACCCAGTGAAGAAATGGGCAAAAGACATGAATAGACACTCTCCAAAGAAGGCATCCAGATGGCCAACCGACACATGAGAAAATGCTCAACATCACTCATCATCAGGGAAATACAAATCAAAACCACAATAAGATACCACCTTAAACCTGTCAGAATGGCTAACATTAACAATTCAGGCAACAATAGATGTTGGCAGGGATGCAGAGAAAGAGGGTCTCTTTTGCATTGTTGGTGGGAATGCAAGCTGGTGCAGCCACTCTGGAAAATAGTATGGAGGTTCCTCAAAAAACTACAAATAGAACTACCCTACGACCCAGCAATTGCACTACTAGGCATTTATCTAAGGGATACAGGTATGCTGTTTCAAAGGGACACATGCACCCCCATGTTTATAGCATCACTATCCACAATAGCCAAAGTATGGAAAGAGCCCAAATGTCCATCGATGGATGAATGGATAAAGAAGACGTGGCATATATATACAATGGAGTATAACTCAGCAATCAAAAAGAATGAAATCTTGCCATTTGCAACTATGTGGATGGAACTAGAGGGTATTATGCTAAGTGAAATTAGTCAGAGAAAGACAAATATCATTTGACTTCACTCACATGAGGACTTTAAGAGACAAAACAGATGAACATAAGGGAAGGGAAGCAAAAATAATATAAAAACGGGGAGGGGGACAAAACATAAGAGGCTCTTAAATATGGAGAACAAACAGGGGGTTACTAGAGGGGTTGTGGGTGATGGGATGGGCTAAATGGGTAAGGGGCACTAAGGAATCTATCCCTGAAATCATTGTTGCAATATATGCTAACTAATTTGGATGTAAATTTTTTTTAATTAAAAATAAAATTTAAAAAAGAACATAGCACTCAATAAATAGTAGCTATTATTGCTATTGATATTATTTTCTGATCTGTAAAACAGGGATACTAATATACATAAGATCTGTATAAGAATTGAGGTAATGTGTGTGAAGCGGCTGACACCATACCCAGCACAGAGAACTCAATCAGTAACGATTCATTCCTAACCCCTCCTTCCTCATATCTATTCTGTTGGGTTCACCAAAAAAGAAGAACTGTTGGCTCCAGAAAACTGGAGAATGTCAACTTTTTCCTGAGACAACACCCTCCCCCACATCCCCCTCCCAATGGCTCAGGAGCACAGACTCATTTCTTAGGTAAGCTCACCATGCACGACTGCCCCAAGGAGATGAGACAGACTCATTTTAATTGGATGGGACACTAGTGTGTATAGGAAAGTATTCACTAGGAACCTCTTAGGAAAGGATCGTATGAATGAAAGAGACACAGCTTTAACCAACTGGAGGAAAGACACATTGGAGCGGGTATTTGTTGACTAATATAACAGAAAAGTCCAGTGGGCATATCTGGTGAATATGACTGGATCCAGATACTCAAAAGACATTGTCAGGAAATGTGTCATGTTCCATCTCTTGGATCTTCATGGTGACCCTTGGTAACCAGCTTCACAAATGCAACAGACAGAAGGAACTTCTTTCTCAATAGCTCCAAGAAAATCCCTTGGCCAGAGTTCATTAGACCAACTTGAGCAAGGTGACCAACACTCAGTCGCTGAGGACAAAGGGATGGAGGGTGCTAACTGGCCAGGCCAAGGGGACATATCCACCTTGGAGCTAAGATATATGGATGCTGGGCAGGCAGGTCAGTAACAGGTCCCACCTGAATTCCATGAATTGAGTGAGTGATAAGTAGTTTATCAACAACAACAACAACTACAACAACAACAAAAACACAGTGCTAAGATTTTTTTAAAAGGCAGGAGTAGATGGTAGAGAAGCAAAATCTTCCACAGGATCCAAGATAGGAAGGCCTCGGTCACCTGGGCAACAGGAGGTCTCCAGGCCAGTGTAGCAGGCCCTAAAAATGGGAGGAACTGGTGTGTAAAGTCTAAGTAACTCACCCTCTTAGAGCTCTAGCCCTATCTGCTTATCATCAAGTGATTACCACAACCCATTACATTAGCCTTTCAAGACAGTCTCTAGAATGACTATGATTCATTTTCTTTACAACATTTTAGAAGATCTTATATTTTCATAATATAAACCAAGAACTGAGGTTAAAGCCAGGCAAATAGCCACCCAACCTTGCTGCTCTGTTTTGGACAAGCCATCATGGACAAGAAGGAGGGCAGAAAGCTGGTTTATTAACCCCATTTGCTTAAGGAGCCTTGTTTCTCAAAGGGTTCTATGAAATTGGGTAATGAAAACAAAAAAGAACTGTAAAACTCACAAGGTTTGTTGATCAGATCACCGTGCAGGTTCCTGCCAAAGTTGGCTACACTGAAAAATGGCCATTTGTTCCTAATTTGGGCTGTCTCATCTCCTGATCAGTCCTCAGTCCCTGGCAGTTTTCTAGTTTCCTCCCCAGTTACAAGCTCCCCAGTTACCAGAACAAGCTGTAAGTTCTTCTTATGAAGAACTTATCAAAGGCTTCTGAAAAAAAAAAAAAAAAAACTAAATAAATTATAGCCACTGGTCCCTTTTATCCACTGCTTTATTTCAAGAACTTCTGACAGGTTCAAGAGACACAATTTTCCTCACTCCAAAGGCATGCCAGCCTGTTCCATTCATGCTCTACCCATCCAGCTGCTTTAGAAGATGAGAGATTGAGTTTGCTTCATTTGTCTGGGCCGCCTTACAGAGAAGTTATATCATTAGCCTGTGACTCGCTAGGATAAGCCAGCTTTCTTCAGCATCTGCAGAGTACAGTAAATGTGGCTTAAATTAAAAATAGAGTGTAGTTCTGACCTGTTTGGCCATGGCTCTACAAAGCCTGCTTTTAAGGATGAAGTGATTCTGCACCAAATCAGCAAGGTAGATAAGAATATTGGTTCTTCACCCTGGTCATACATTAAAATCATTCAAAGAGATTTCTTTTTTAAATTACCATGCCTGAGCCTCATCCCAAACCAATTAAATACAAATCTCTGAGGTTGGGGCCTACGTTCTGGGATTGTCTTTTAAACATGCAGCCAAGAACTACACAGCAGGGAGGATGCTGGGATTCTCAGGGCATCAGTCCAGGACATCATTTCTGATTCGTCCGCAGGCTGGTGTCACCTGGGAAAAGACGTCTGCAAGCCTCCTAGGAACTGTGTGTCCCATTCATTGTGTCTTGAGTACCTGAGGATGACAAGCTTGTGAATTAAAGGATCCTGAGGTCAGCTTTAAAGGAGGCCAAATCTCCTGGGCTTAAGAGAAAAAAAAAAAAAAACTGTCTAGTCACAAAGGAAGACAGTGACTGATAAAGGAAGTTTGTCACCTAAGCTATAAAATATCAGACCATTAGGGTATACTTGGCAAAATTTTGCAGTGACAGCATTTCAGGGCCTGGGTGTTTATTCTTCCCAGACTCTGACATTTAACTTGCTGTGTGACCTTGGATCAATCTAGTAACCTCCCTTGTCAAGTTTACCCACTTGAGGAATGGGCATGGCCTTCTTGGCACTTAAAAGATCCTTTATATAGAAATAAAAGGCATTAGCCCTCATCTGAAATCAGCTTTTGATCTGTAATGGCTGAACAACAGCAAAAAAAAAAAAAAAATAGGAAGTTTTTCGTTTAATGACTTCTTTTTCATAGAAGTTGTTAATGATCTAGAGAGGGGCAAGTCCTCCTAATAAATTCCAACTTTGCCGGCTCCCTATCCCTTTAGTCCACTATTCCCAGAAATAAGGGACAAAAGTGCCAAAAGTGCACAGACCAGTAAAGGAACTGTTCAAACCCCTTCCGTGTGTGGAAGATAAACGCTTTGAAAATTAAGTTGATCAGAGCCGCTCAGAACTGGCATACATTCAGGGTAAATTAGAGATTCAGAAGTCTCGACAATCTGATGAAAAACATAAAAACCCACAAGCTTTAAAAGAGCACCCCAGATCTACAGATATATTCATGTGTTGTCAAAATCTCTCTTTTGTTACAGAGAAACAGGAAATAATGATAGAAAGTGAGACAGAAGAGAGGTTATTAACCATTAGAAGGCCGCTTGAAAATAAAAACTGAACAGTATCCAATGAGAAAGGCTGGAATCAGGACTGATGTACTGATGCATCTTGGCATTTATTCTCTCAGAGTCTTCAGTACTCCTAGGTCAAGTGGCTGAGAAGGTGGACTTAAACTCTTTATGTGACCTCCATTGTCAGAAGGACAGAACTTGCAAGCCGGCTGATTCATCCCTCCCACGCCCGGAACCTGGCCCTAGAAGGTAATGATATTTGATTCTGGAGAGCACAGTGGGGTTCTGTTCATGTGCAGACAACTGAGAGGGAACACAGGCAATTTATATCCCAATATAAAGTCTGCTGTGGCAAGTACTGAGATGTTGCATCGAGTCTCAAAGGACCGTGTACTTTCTAGATTTATTACCATCAAAATGATCTATTCCTTCCTTCCTTCTTCTATTCACTCTTTCAGAAAACATACTGTATTTCTATCATGTGCTAGGCTTAATGCTAAGTATGGTGGATACAGAGCTTAAAAATAAATTCCCTTCATTTAAGGAGTGTGGTAAGAGTTACGATTAAGGAATGCATAAGGAATGAAGTGCAATGGAAGGGAACCTAACCCATATTTGAGAGTACAGTCAGGAAGGGCTTTATGGGAGTCAACTGAGCTGAAATGAATCACCCAATGAAATTAATAACCCAAAGAAAAAATTAGGAAGATTGCATTCCAGACAGAGGGAAGAATTTATGCAAAGTTCAGGAGATTCCCATTGATCAGAAAAAGTATTCAAGGGGTGCCTGGGTGGCTGAGTCTAAGTGTCCGATTCTTAGTTTCAGCTCAGGTCATGATCTCAGGGTTCATGGGGTCGAGCCCCATGTCGGGCTCTGTGCTGGGCTTGGATGGAGCCTGCTTAAGATTCTCTCTCCCTCTGCCTCTCCCCTGCTCTCAGGCAAGCATGCACACACAGTCTCTGTCTCTCTCTCAAAATAAATAAATAAACTTAAAAAAAAGGAAGAGTGTTCCAAGCATTCCCATATGGCTGGAGTGTGAGGAATTTGAAAACAAAGGGAAAAGTCCCTTTGTAGGAATAAGAGGGGTGGATCAAATCAGGAAGGGTTTTGCAGGCCCTGTTAAGGAGTTTGGATTTTATACTGAGGATGGTGTGGAACCACAAAAGCTTTTTAAAGAGGAATGTAAATAGATAAGAGCAACAGAGGGAAGGATGGATTGGTAGATGGAGAAAATGGAAACAACGCCTGTTAGGAATGCTTATCACAGTAAAACTACAGAAGTCCACGGGCACTGGGACAGGAATGAGGGGACAGAGCATAGGGGGCAGAGGAGTGTTGGTGAATCCCTGGAAGTGAAGAGTCAGAGAGAAAGTGGGGCTGGGATGAGCTGCAGTTCTGTGTGGGGCGCCTGGGAGCCAGTGTGAGAGAGAAACCTCAGAGGAAAAGCACATTTGGGGAGAAGACACTGAGTTCAGTTTCAGTATTAGTTGCAAACTGGGTCTTGCCAGCTGGAGACTGGGGACATCTGGGGCTGGGAAGAGAGGCTTAACCAACAGGAGAAACAGAGAACTAGAAGACACAAGATGGAGGGAGGTGCAATCAATCGCCCATAGAAAGAGTGTTGTGAGAACCAAACAAGGTCAAGGGCCAGATCCTCCCTTTGGGAACATAGGGGTTGACAGTAATGGAATTGGTAAAGGCTAATAATTAACTTAAACCCCCTCAAAATGCATAAACAGAACATAGCAGTGTTGGCTACCATTTCTCGGACACTTAGCAGGTGCCAGGCAGCCATGACTGTGCATGAGGGATCTCATTTCATCCTCAAACAATCAGGGAGGTGTTTCGCATTATGACCTTCATTTTTCAGATAAGCAGGCCTGGATTTATAGAGGTTAACAATCTCACCCTGGGTAATACATCAGTATGTGAAGGAGCCAGGTTTTGAACCTCGTTCTATCAGATTCGAACCTCTCACTAATGTGTGGTGGTCTAATACCACACACTATTCGCAAAAAAGAAAGAAGTTTTCTTTTCCTCCACTCTACCAAGGCAAGAGGTAAAATTTAAAAAGCACAAACGTTAGAAGAATAAGCAATGATTTCAGAGCTAGGAGAAGCATGAAGAAAGATGGGGTTTACTAAAATCACATCACCAACTGCCTCAGCCTCAACTTGCCTGTGCTGGGGACAAAAGGGGACCACGGGGATCAGAGAGATGTTTGTGACTCCAGTCCTCCCTTCCTGCATCTGACAAGCACATGCTGCCATTTTAGTATAGTTCGTGCAACACAGCAAATAGTCATGCAGGGTGGGTGGGCCAGGGACCAGGATTCTGAAGAACAGCCAACTTCAAGGCAGAGTGGAGTTTTGCCAAAAAAGTGTTCTTTTCTGCAGCAAACCATCAAAAAAGAAAGTGCTGTTCACTTGTTTGACATCAGATAAGATGGTTCTCACACTTTTTTTTTTCTTCTTTCTTTGTTTTTCCTCTGAAAACCTTTATCTGCACGCAGAGCAGTCTGGTCTTGAACCTGGTTTTGTTTTCCAGGATTTGCAGCGTTCAGATGCAGGCACAGCAGGAGCCCACACTCATCTCGAGAGAGGGTCCTTGAGGGAGACTATGCCCAGAAGCCCCATCCACAGAGTCCCACTAAGGGCTGTGGTTTCTCTCTGATTTCACATGGCTGACTGGATCTCGGCATTTCAGGAACCAACCTTTTACAGCGAGTGATTTTCTTCACTAAACTCAAGACTGGCAAGCTCCTCTCTCTGTCTCTTTCTCTGCCTCTCTCGTCTGTCTCTGTCACTCTTGTGTGTGTGTGTGTGTGTGTGTGTGTGTGTGTGTGTGTCCGTGCACACATACGCCTCTTCATTTCTAGCAGTATCTTATTGCCTTGGTGAAGAGTGCAGTGAAGCAGAAAACAGATTCAGGAAGTGACAGACGACACGAGCATTTGTCCAATTAGCAATGAGAAAATCATAAGCACCGGTGGTGACCACTCATGTTGAACAGCCAGCTCAGCAAAGAGCCTTGCTCCACATCTCTCCGATGTAATTAGAACCATTCAAGCCACGACTGACCAGCTTTTCCCTGCATTTTTAGTATATTGCAGAGCCTGCACTCTCTTGGACGTTAATGAGGAACATGAAGCCATCAATAGTTTTGATTAAGCCAAAGACTATTGCACTATTTAGATGTACCATATTTCATCCATTCTAAGACATGCCTTTTTCCTCCCACGTTTTAACATCTTTCAAATCAAAATGTGCCTCAGAATCAAGGCAATCATGGTATAGTTGTCATTGCCTCTGCATGGCAAACTTGGTCACAGCTGTTTATATTGTCATCTGAATTTCAGCTGAGTTCAATATGTGGTTGCAAGGACGGGTGTTGAGGTTCAATGCCATTTAAAAGTCTCTCAAAAGATTATCCTACATTTTGGCATTCAAATAATGAGCTATTGTGTGTGCATAAAGAAACAGAGGAGTGGGGTGTAAATTGACATTTGTGAAGCAAATATTTGTTGTTATAGGAACAACTGCAATTCCATACTTTCTCCTAAAGCAACAACCAACTGCTTTCAAGACCTAAAAAAAGAAGAAATCCACGAGAAATGAAGCAGTTGTATTTGCCCCACACCAACAATGCAACTGAAAGCAGTAGTAACAGCAGAATCCCTTGAAAGAGACGAAAGAAATTTCAGAGTAGCAAAGGGCTAGTGTTACAGATGCAAGGGCCACATACAACTACTTCTAGGACATTATGTCAGAGTTTAAAACCACTTTTTTAATCTTAGAAGTTCATAAAATAATGGTGAATCTTATACTGTGTGGTTTCTTAGGTCTGATGAAATCTAGTATGTCCAGAATAACTTTCAACCAATAAAACCCACAGCTACCCATTAAAGTGCCTGAGAATTTGTAAAGGGTCAGTCTACATCCAAGAAACAGTAGCCACTTTCAGACTTGGATTTGAAACAGAGCTAGGCCTCAGTACCCAAAGGCATCACCCACCCTATCGCAGATGTCATCAGTTGCCATCTCATACCCTATTTCCCCTGCTAACAGAACCCTGAGTTGATTCAAGGATTAGGGAGACTTGTACTTCAGAGGAGACCTGGTTCTCCTCTACCCGAGAGAATTTTCATTAACCAATCACAACATGATGGTCTCTTCTCTTTCCCATTGGTTATTTTAGGGGTGGCATGTAATACAGTTTCGGCCAATGAGATATGAAGGAAGGGAAGAGGGAGGGTGGGATCTTAAAAACAAAGATGCATGAGAAGGAAAAAATAAGGTGTCTTTTCCAACGCTGGGCTTGGTGATGCCTGGAACTACTGCAGCCATCTTGCAACCATGAGGAAGCAACTGAGAGACAAAGACACACACTGAAGATGACAGAGACAGAAGATGGAGACGGCATAAATCCTTGATGACATCACTGAACTACTTTCTTAAGCAAGCCTAAAGACTGGTTTCTGTCTAGTTTCACTGCTTATATGGGATATTAAACATCTTTATTATTCAATCCACTGTCAGTAGTTGAATCTTCTATCACTTGCACCCAAAGTCACATAATTGATCTACCCCTACTTCCCTACTACTGCCATGATACCTCCCTCCCTTCCACACTTCTTGAAATATGAATAACAGCTTAAAGCAACACATATTTATTATTGCACAGCTTCTGAGAGTCAAGAGGCCAAGAAAGGCCTACTGGGTCCGCTGCAAAGCTGAAATCAAGGTGTCAGTCAGAGGTGGGTTCTCATCTAGAGGTCGACTGGAGAAGTTTCCCCTTCCAATTTCCCTCAGGCTGATGGCAGAATTTGTTTCCTTGTGGCTATAAAATTAATGACAGCTTGCTTCTTCAAAGCCAGCCTTGGAGATAGCAAGACAGTCTGTTAGGGACATGGAATCTTTTATAATTGTGGGAGTGACATCACCTTTGCCACATAGTGTAATTCTATTGTATTCTTTTGGCTAGAACTAAGTCACAGGACTCACCTATACTCAAGGGAAGAGAATTACACAGGGACATGAACACCAGAAGGCAGAGGTCACAAAGTCATCTTAGAGTCTGTCCAACTTACACGGTTAGTAAGTGGTTCTCATGGAACTGGAGACCAGTTCTATCTTATCCCAATATCCATTCTCTTTTAGTTTAACTATGAAGTGTCAAAAATATAAGAATACGTTTCTAAAAATGTAGAGTCTTCTGAAAATAGAATATACTGATGCGGAGGTCCTAAATTCTCTGTTACTAGAGATGGCTATGCTTAAGCTGGACCATCACTTGAGGCAGATGTGGCTGAGGGGCTTACCTTTAGCAAGAGTATCATGGGGCAAGATAGGGAAAGGAAGTTGTTGAGTTAGGTGACTTTCAAGGTGCTTCAACCTCGCACTTCTGATTCTTTTAGGCACATCATGCAATCACAGAATGTTACGGTTGGAAGGACTCTTTGAGATGAAGACCCTGCACTTTACAGATGAGGAAACTGAGGTATAGAGAAGTCAATGCTTGCTTCAGTCTCACTGAAAGTTGCTGGTGATAGAAACTGAATAGACTTAATACCTGTCTTCAAGAAGCTTATAATATAACAGGGAGAATGCAGTAAAAATAAAACATAATACACAATACACAAGTCCTGTGATGAAATTATATTTAAGATACCCCATAAAGCCAGATAAAGAAAGAAACGTCAGGAGCAAGACAAGTTGTGGGGGCAGATGAACAGGTTCTATTCATACCAGTGGACACTGAGTATTTAAGGGACATCCAGGTGATGATGTCTGGTACAGGGCTTCTCAAACCTTAATGTTCACACAAACTTACCTAGAGACTGTTCAAATGCAGCTTCTGACTCAGCAGGCCTATGGTGGAGCCTGGGGTTCTGTATTTCAAACAAGCCCCCAGGTGATACAGATGCTGCTTATCCTCAAAGCATAATCTGAGTGGCAAGACTGAAAAGGCAGTTGTATAATCAGATCTCAGATGTGTGATCTTCATTCCTCTCCCCCTCATTCCATTGTCCACTCTCTGAATAGGGACAAGACTGGAGGAGAGACACTGAAGGAATTTCCATACAGGAGCACCTTCACCAGAAGGCCTTGTAACTAGCCATGTTACCTGGGAAGGGAAGATGCCTTCTAGTTACTGCAAAGAACCCATCCACCATTTCTTACCTTCAGCTCACATTTGCTAACCCTCCTTTGTGAAGGAGTACAAAAATGAATGACTTAGCCCAGCACTGCAACTATTTAATAATGCAGATCATTGGGGCGCCTGGGTGGCTCAGTCAGTTAAGCGGCCGACTTCGGCTCAGGTCATGATCTCGAGGTCCGTGAGTTCGAGCCCCGCGTCAGGCTCTGTGCTGACAGCTCAGAGCCTGGAGCCTGTTTCAGATTCTGTGTCTCCCTCTCTCTGACCCTCCCCTGTTCATGTTCTGTCTCTCCCTGTCTCAAAAATAAATTAAAAAAAAAAAACATTAAAAAAAATAATGCAGATCATTGTGCCCAATTAGCCAGGAATTGTGGCCTTGAGGGCAGGTGATGCAACTGACAGGTTTCAATGAGTGCAGAGAGTGAAAACCAAAAGAAGATGGAGCGGGTAGGGGGGATGAGACATTAAAAGGAGAATCAGGGCTGAATGGAGTGGAGGCCAGAGCTAAAAGACAATCTCCTAAAATGTCCTTTGTCTCTTTCAGACAGCACCTAGACCTACTCCTGATAAGTTACAAATGTGCAGAGTCTATGATCCTATGAGATCATCTTCTCCATCAGGCACTCTAGGTCCAGGGCCTGTGTCCTGTAAGTTCTTCAGAGATCTACAAAAATGTTTGAGGCCAGAATGTAAAATCACGGGCTCCCAAATATGAAAAGAAGCCAGCAAAATATAAATAAATAAATGTTGATTGCCAAAATACAATATTATTTTAATCTCATTAATTGTTGAGTCTAGCATTCTTAAAAATTTCATCACATCAAAAAACCACTTGTAAGTGAGTTTTGCTCACCTTGCAAAAACTCCTGAGTAGGCATAATGATTGCAAAGAAATCCTAGTAAATTAAGTATGTTTCCAGTAGCCAGTAATTTCTAAAACATCAGGCAGAAATCTTTTTATTAATATACCAGTAAAATATTTATTTTTTAATGCAGACTTTGGTTGGGGTATATATTAATACATGTAATGTTATGTGAGATCTGAGACCTGGTACTGACCATAGAAAGTGTCAGTTCTGGGGCGCCTGGGTGGCTCAGTCGACTGAGCATCCATTAGCTCAGGTCATGATCTCACAGTTCATAAGTTTGAGCCCTGCATTGGGCTTGCTCCTGTCAGCACAGAGCCCACTTCGTATCCTCTGTCTCTTTCTTTCTCTCTCTCTCTCTCTCTCTCTCTCTCTCTCTCTCTCTCTCTCTCTCGTCTCTCCCTGCTCCTCCCCTGCTTGTGGTCTCTCGCTCTCTCTCAAAAATAAATAAAACATTTTTTAAAAAAGAAAGTGTCAGTTCTTTGTGAAAAACTAACTGAAAGGAAGATAGATCCCCAGGCGACAAAAATGGTCTGGGTGAAAATTATGGAATTTCTAGGGTTTCATTCAAAATAGCCTAATGATAAAAGAAACAAATTAATTTGCTCACTGAACACTTGTATTGACCATCCACCATGTGCCAGGCGCTATTCTAGACAAAGGGATGCAATAGCAAACAAGTTAGATAAACCAGCAGATAACAATATACCTTGAAACGGCTCACTAAACCACACTCACCCCACCCTTCTGAGGCCGGGCCAGGCGACCTGACTAAAGAGAGGCCTCCATCATACCATGGGAGGCCACGATTGCTTCCTCAGAGAGAATGAAGAAAATTCTTATTAAGTGCCTACTTTATGGCAGACTATGCAAAGTGCTATCTAATTCATTTCTGTTGAACCTCCTGACAGCCCCATCATGTCCCTTAGTTCTCATGTTAACAGCAATGAAACCAAGGCTCAGAGCACCTGGCCACCTGCCCATGACCAGATGGCCAGTTAGAGAGCAGGTCACTTGGGATTCAAGCCCAAAACCATACTCCTTCTTTCTGATACCATTCCTGGGGGCCTGCTAGCCCTGACCACTTCATATTTGGGAAGCTCTCCAAGCTGGCATGGTAGGTGAGAGCCAGAGACAAGGGACTGTGCTGTTCATGCTCTGCCTCTCTGTCACTACCTGGGGACAGGGGCCCCACCCAGGCACTGGCTTTGGCAGAGAACCCCGACAGTGCTAAATGTGCTTTGTCTCTGTGTTCACGTACCAGCCCTTACATAAACACCTCTCTGGCCTAGGGTAGAGTTATCTGGAACCTGGGGACCCCTCCTATCCCTGTTCCCCCCAACCCCTCCAAGTCCTTCAGACGCTAGCTGTGGCTACAACAGTGCTTCACCTTGGGCTCCAAGCTTAAATGTCCTTCACATCCCTGGCCAGCGCAGCAGAGAACTCCTTTCCTCCCTCTGTGTCATCAGGAGCCACAACCGGCCTCTCCCTGATGGTGTTGCTCAGGCAGCCTCTTGTCCTCTCTCCTCCCTAAGCCCACTGCTTTTCTAAGGTGACCTCTGTGCCTGGCTGTCTCTCAGGCCGGAATGCCAGAAGCACTGGGAATAGGATTTCCTTCAAGAGCAATTATCCACTGGGCCTTAAATGCTCACTTCCAAGCACCCCTACCCAAGGGTCCTCCTCTGCAGGCTGCTGGGGAAATGCTGAATGACCCCCACACCTGTCTTTGGTGTCCCTTAAAAATGAGTGAAGAGGGGTGCCTCAGTGGCTCAGTCGGTTAAGTGTGCAACTTTTGGTTTCGGCTCAGGTCATGATCTCACAGTTGTTGAGTTCGAGTCCCACACCAAGCTGTGTGCTAACAGCTCAGAGCCTGGAGCCTGCTTCAGATTCTGTGTCTCCCTCTCTCTCCTCCCCACCCCTCTCTCGCTCTCCTTCAAAAATAAACATTAAAAAAAAATTTTTTTTTTAATGAGTGAAGAAAGCAGTCAGCCTTCTGCTTACTTTTCTGGCTTTCATTCCTTATTTTTTCCAAAGTACTTAAGTATGAAGAAAGAGGCAGCAGTAATTACATTTTTTTTCTTCCTGTGTAAAAGCTATTCTAGAAAGCTTGGAGGGTTACACACACCAACATAAACTAACACTCTAACACTCTCTTGCGCACTCTCTCTCTCCCTCTCCCCCCCCCCCCCCCCCCCGCAACTGGCTTTCTTAAGTGGACAGACACACTAGCTCCAACTCAATATCTGTTCTCCTTGTCTTCCTGCATCATGTCTAAAGCCTCACCTCCAAGCTCCCTCGCAACAAGGCAGCTGCAACAGAGGCCCCACCTCGGCCCCCAGCTTCCCTTCATCCTGAGAGGATTTTGGACAGGGCGACAGAGATGGGGTAGCCAAAGCATGATTTCCAACAGTGAGATCCATCAGTTTAAAGACACCCTACAAACCTCATTCCTTTAACCTATTTGGAATTTATTTTTATAAATGATACTAGATGAGAGTCCTCTTTAATTTTCTTCCAGACAGATAGCCTGTTGTGCTCACGTTATTTATTAAATAAATCTCTCTTCTTCCACTATGTCGAAATACCACATTTTCATATATAAAATTCTCATTTAAAATAGGATCTATTTCTGAATTGTCCATCTGTGCTCTGATCTATACAGCTGTCCTGTTGCTTGTATCATATTGATTTATTATGGTGGCTTTTTCGTGTTTTAATACCTAGTAAAATAGATGCCGCCCTGCTCTGCTTCCCTTTACACTTTTACTGGCTATTCACAGGCACTTTTTTCCTCCATATGAAATTTAAGATCATTGTAATCAATTTTCCTCCCAAAAGCCTTCATTGGAATTCTAATTCGAATTGCACTGATATATTAATAGTGACATAATTGATTTTATATGATACTAACTCTTCCATCCAAGAACATGATGTGTTTTTTCATTTATTCAGCTAATTTATATCCTTCCATCTCGCATTGTCATTTATTCCATGTACATAGATTCTGTCCTTTTCTTATCCATATTTTAAATTTTTTGTTAGTGTTATAAACAGAATGTTTTCTCATTTCCATTTCTAGGTTCTTATTTCTGGAATAAAAAAAAGCTTGTGTCCAGCATTACCAAATGCTCTTATTTGTTCTAGAAATTTTTAAAACTAGAATTTCTTGGTTTTTTAGGTTTGAAATAATATGATCAATTTAGTTCTTTTTTCTCCAATATTTAAACATATTATTTTATCTTAGTACATCCAATACAATTTCCAAAATAATATTCAATAATAAAGGTAAGATTTGGCATCTTGTTTCTGAATTTCATTGACTTGGCTTTATCATTTTGGGACTTGGAACGATGTTTCCTGTTTTGTTTTTGTTTTGTTTTGTTTCTGTTTTTTAGAAATATAATTCTAAATGTTTATTTTTTTGTTTGTTTTCAGAGAGTCCAAGCATGGGGAGGGGCAGAGAGAGGGAGAGAGAGCATCCCAAGCAGGCTCCACACTCAGCAGGCAGCCCCACACAGGGCTTGATCTCTTGAACCCTGAGATCATGACCTGAGCTGAAATCAAGAGTCAGACGTTTAACCAACTGAGCCACCCAGGTGCCCCATTTCCTATTTTGGTTTGAAAAATAGTCTCAAACATAACTAAATGATAAAAGCCTCCTTTTATTGCCATTTATTTAGAGTGTTTTTGTAGGAATAACTGCCGGTTTGTTTTGTTTTTTTGGTTTTTGGTGGGTTTTTTTTTTTCTTTTTTTGAAACCCTTTTAAAATACTCTTTAGAAAATGTCCTTTTAGCATCTATTGCTCTGATCACATGGTTCTCCTCTTAATTTGTTGATCTGATAAATTATACTGATAGATTTCCTGATATCTAACTACCCTTGCCTTTCCTACTTGGTTGAAATATGCCATTCATTTGATACTTTGCTGTATTCTTTTGCTAATATTTCATTTTTGATTTTCTCAGCTATATCTGTAAGTACTGTTTGTCTATATGTTTTGCATACTAGCTGCGCAACAACTGAGTTTCTGGGTGCCTGGGTGGCTCAGTTGGTTAAGCATCACACTTCGGCTTAGGTCATGATCTCACGGTTCATAGGTTGGAGTCCTGCATGGGGCTCTGTGCTGACAACTCAGAGCCTTGGAGCCTGCTTCAGATTCTGTGTCTCCCTCTCTCTCTCTGCCCCTCCCTAACTCACGCTCTCTCTTTCTCTCTCTCAAAAGTAAATAAACATTAAAAAAAATTTTTTTAGGGGCGCCTGGGTGGCGCAGTCGGTTAGGCGTCCGACTTCAGCCAGGTCACGATCTCGCGGTCCGTGAGTTCGAGCCCCGCGTCAGGCTCTGGGCTGATGGCTCGGAGCCTGGAGCCTGTTTCTGATTCTGTGTCTCCCTCTCTCTCTGCCCCTCCCCCGTTCATGCTCTGTCTCTCTCTGTCCCAAAAATAAATAAAAAATGTTGAAAAAAAAAAATTAAAAAAAAAAATTTTTTTAATAAAAAATAAATAAAATTTTTAAAAAACTGAGTTTGATATTACCACTATGGTGACTTCACTAAATGAATTTGGGAGATTTCCATCTCTTTTCTATGTATGATCTGTAACAGTTTTCTATGGTCAGAAATAACCTTGGCATTATTGTTCTTTAAAGGTTAAATATTTTTCAACTGTTGAAATCATCCGACCCTGGTGTCTTTTATATTAGTAGATCTTTAAGTGTTGTTCTAATTTCTTCCACAATAATTGTTCTATTCAAATTACCCAATCTTTTTTGGGTCGTATTTGGAAATTGTATTTGTCTGGGAAACCATCATTTTCTTCTAGTTCAGGTCAGCAAATAATGTTCATGGGCCAAATCTGGCCCGCCATCTATTTTTCTACAGTCATTGAGCTAAGAATGGTTTATAAATTTTTAAATGGTTATCTAAATACCTACATAATACCCTTGATTTACCTCTTCACTTGGAAAGCCTAAAATATTTACTGCCTAGCCTTCTGTAGAAAAAGTTCACCAGCCCCTTTTCTTGATTTTCACATTGTTTGCTGATGAGTTGCATATGCCATTCTCTTACCGTTTTAATCTGCATTGTCTGTAACCCTGTCTCTTTTCTTACTCCTGATCTTATATATTTTTGCTCTCACACTTTTTTTCTTAATCAGGCTCATGAAGAGTTTATGTGAACATTATTAATCTTCTCAAAAATCTAGTCTTTTTAATTTTTTTTTTAATGTTTATTATTCTTGAGAGAGAGAGAGACAGTGCATGAGTGAGGGAGGGGCAGAGAGAGAGAGGGAGACACAGAATCCGAAGCAGGCTCCAGGCACTGAGCTGTCAGCACAGAGCCCAATGCAGGACTCAAACTCACAAACCATTGAGATCATGACTGAGCCAAAGTCTGACACTTAACTGACTGAGCCACCCAGGTGCCCAAAAATCTAGTTTTTATATTTATTTGTACATTCTACTCTTTTCATTTTCTATTGGCTGTGTTACCACATTTCATCATTATTTTGGACACCACTAAGAAAAATAAAACACTTTCACATAATTTAGGACATAAGGCCTTCTTATCACTTAGAATATTATTTCGTACTTATTGGAAGAGTTTTTGAAACTCATGAGGCATAAATTTTAATCACATTTCTCTTGTGTATCCATAAAAGGAAAATACAGAATTGCTTAAGAGATTTCTAAGATGTCTTCTCCCCGAGAACCCAACTCTTTTAAATCACTATCCACTCACTCAATTAATGTTACCATTTTCCCATACAATACTGTCCTCTGTGCTGATGACACTGCATTTTTTAAAAGAGTGATCTCCCAAATTGCTGATACTTGTTCTACAAGTTTTGCTGTAGTTCTCTGTTACTGAAAGTGTCATTCAAAATATTCAGTCATGAAACAGTATTCATATCCCTTCCTCAAATAGTGTTTAAATGGTATTTTGACTGACACACCAAGGGATTGCCATCATGCTACCAGAAAGAACAGCCAAGT
This sequence comes from Neofelis nebulosa, assembly GCF_028018385.1. NCBI lineage: Eukaryota > Metazoa > Chordata > Mammalia > Carnivora > Felidae > Neofelis > Neofelis nebulosa. The sequence continues at coordinate 38,442,290 of NC_080786.1, read as the reverse complement.
TCTTACATGCACAAGCAATAACAAGGTCACCCTGCTACATGGTCAACAGAAATTGAGGACGCACTCTGATTTCCGAGATGTCAAAAGAAAAAATAAAATGGGTCTTAGAAACCATGAAATATGGTAATTCTCACTTCCTGGTTTATTTAGGTTAATGGGGGGGGGGTTCCCCCTTTTTAAAGAGAGGTAATATGTTTATTTTTAGTCCTTCTGTATTAATGAAGATACTTGAGGCTGTGACTTTTTCTATGAGAACATCTTTTGAAATGAGGTCTAAGTATAAAGCTATTTTTTTTTGCTTTTACATAGATTGTAAATTACAGTTTTTACTTTTGATTGCACCAAGTATTTTCTGTTTATTCTTATTCTCCACATAGCAATATTTTGGTTACTCTCCAGTATTTGCTTTCTTGTGTTGTTTTGTTTTCACCAGTATTTATTTTTAATTATACTGGATTATGACTATACAACTTGCGTTGTAAAATCTCTTTTAAAATATAATAAGGAAGGGTGCCTAGGTGGCTCAGTCGGTTGAGCGTCTGACTTTGGCTCAGGTCATGATCCCATGGTTCATGGGTTCGAGCCCCACATCAGACTCTGTGCTGACAATGTGGAGCCTGCTTTGGATTCTCTGTATCCCTTTTTCTCTGTCCCTCCCCTACTCACACTCACTCTCTCAAAAAATAAATAAGCATTTAAAAAATAAGAAGAAGAAATAAAATGTAAAAAGGTATCCTTTTTGTAACATATGTAGCTAATTTTTTAAGTTTGTATGGACATACAAAAATGTATAATACTCATTTGAAGAAAATTAAACTGATATTAATTAAACTAAAGTCCACCAAGAATTAAAATCAGTTTGATAATTTTTTTCATTCAATTCCCCATTGTCTTTATTTTTTTTCTAGTAGTTATGAAAACTAGAAAATTAAGAAATTTCAAGAAGCCTAGGTTTCTGGGTAATATGGAAACTTAAGTAGGCTGGGGCGGGAGATCGTTTTTAGGTCACATGGTGAAGTGGAAGTCAAGGTGTAGCCACAGCATTAGAGGTCAGGCCTGCAGGTGCTCCTGCGAGCTTGTGACTGAGAAGGTCCAGGAGGAAAGCTTCTGGGATCCTGGTAATGCTCTGGATGTTTGGGGTTGTTTGTATTCACATGCCAGGCACATTCAGTTTGCAAAAACTGTATGATGTTTGTACATTTCTGTACATATTTTAAGTTTTTTTAATGCAACCACGAGATAGAGTTATTATGTGTCATTTCTTCTTTCCTTATTCCCTGTTCTCTTCAACAAATATTGATCTAAAAGAAATATTGATTCCACCTTTAGACCTCTGTCTGTGAAAACTGCTTCACGTATCCGCTCCTTCCTTTCTTCACAGTTCTTTTCCCATGTATTAGTCAGGATAATTTAACCTACGGTTTAACCCAACATTTCTGTGGCTGAACTTGCTCCCACAAAGCCCTGAACAGGTCAGGAAAACTTCCTCTGTCCTGTCTCCATCTAGAAAGCATTACCTTTAAACATCACAGCAGCAGAGAAAGAAATCTGGAGCATCCACTTGGTTTTTAAGAGCCAGGTTTGCAAGTAGTATATCATTTCTGCCCTCATCAGATGACCAGAATCCAGCCACAGAACCCAATCAAACCAACCCTAAGGCAGGGAAGGGGGGAGGGCAGGGAAAAGGCACTTTCATTTTGCTTCTGGCCACATGCCTTAACAGCCTAGAAGAGCAGTTTCACACACCAACCCTGCAACCTTCCCAGCTGTTCCAGATATCTCTTAATCCTGCAAACCAAGCTCTTAAACTCAAAACTGGTACCTTTATCTTCATCACAAAACCAAATGATGTAAGTAAACCTTATGCTTCATAAGGAAAGCAAAAAGACTCCACTCCTTGTCTCTAGTTGGGTTTGGAGTGGGAAATACGTACCTATTTGATTATTTATTTTTCTTGGACATTCCTTGGCACTTGTCCAATTTTACCTTTGATATTCCCATATTTTTTAAAAAACTTTTTAATGTTTACTTATTTTTGAGACAATGCAAGAGACAGAGTGCAAGCAGCAGAGGGGCAGACAGAGGGAGACACAGAATCCGAAGCGGGCTCCAGGCTCTGAGCTGTCAGCCCAGAGCCCAACGTGGGGCTCAAACTCACGAACCGTGAGATCATGACCTGAGCCAAAGTTGGAGGCTTAACCGACTGAGCCACTCAGGCACCCCTGATATTCCCATATAACCAATATGTTAAAAGAACCAAACTCATGTGATATAATAACAAATGGCTTGATCATTTTCTCCTCCTACTTATTCAAACCCATTCTGAGGGGCTAATTTTTTCCCCTGCCCACAAGATGAAATTTAAGGCAAGTCTCATGGGTTTATGGTCAATCGTCACCAATTTAAAAAAAAAGCGTTTTAGGTACTTGTAGTCATGAAAATGTTCTCAGTTCAATAATTAAAATATCTAGTCCTAGGTAATAGTTGTAATATTCAACTCCATTTAGAATGAACCCTTTTACCTGTCCCTTAGACAGACATGCTTTGAGAAGGAAATAGGTGTGATCAACTCTTTCTATTTCTTCATCTTGGGCTTCTGTTCTCCTCCGCTATTCTCTACCTCTTCTAGGCTTAGCGTGTAGGGAGAGATAAGCAGTGGAAACATTCTTACTAGACAGGTACTGTCATGAGTTGGTGCACAACAAAGATTAATTCCAGCAAGCCTGGAATACACCTGAGCTGTTTTACTCAAAAAAGAAATATACACCAGCATGGCATTGAATCCTGGTCAAGGCACAGTTAATAGTCACTTTATAGCCATGTGTCCAAGTTTTGGGCTGGTTGGTACCAACTTGTCAGCATTGTTTAATAAGAATGAGGTTGATGATTTGCACCTGGTCTTAGTGAGACCCCCAAAAGTCTCAGCCATTGGAGCTGGTTGCATACCAAAATATACCTACATGACCAGCAGAGTATAAGAAACTCTGGCCAACCGAATAGCCAAAGCAATCTTGAAAAAGGAAACCAAAGCAGGAGGCATCACAATCCCAGACTTCAAGCTATACTACAAAGCTGTAATCATCAAGACAGTATGGTACTGGTACAAAAACAGACACTCAGATCAATGGAACAGAATAGAGAACTCAGAAATGGACCCACAAATGTATGGCCACCTAATCTTTGACAAAGCAGGGAAGAATATCCAATGGAATAAAGACAGTCTCTTCAGCAAGTGGTGCTGAGAAAACTGGACAGCGACATGCAGAAGAATGAACCTGGACCACTTTCTTACACCAGACACAAAGATAAACTCAAAATGGATGAAAGACCTAAATGTAAGACAGGAAGCCATCAAAATCCTCGAGGAGAAAGCAGGCAAAAACCTCTTTGATCTTCGCCACAGCAACTTCTTACTCAACACATCTCCAGAGGCAAGGGAAACAAAAGAAAAAATGAACTATTGGGACCTCATCAAAATAAAAAGCTTCTGCACAACGAAGGAAACAATCAGCAAAACTAAAAGGCAACTGACAGAATGGGAGAAGATATTTGCAAATGACATATCAGATAAAGGGTTAGTATCCAAAATCTATAAAGAACTTATCAAACTCAACACCCAAAAAACAAATAATCTGGTGAAGAAACGGGCAACAGACATGAATAGACACTTCTCCAAAGAAGACATTCAGATGGCCAACCGACACATGAGAAAATGCACAGCATCACTCATCATCAGGGAAATACAAATCAAAACCATAATGAGCTACCATCTCACACCAGTCAGAATGGCTAACATTAACAATTCAGAAAACAACAGATGTTGGCAAGGATGCAGAGAAAGAGATCTCTTCTGCATTGTTGGTGGGAATGCAAGCTGGTGCAGCCACTCTGGAAAACAGTATGGAAGTTCCTCAAAAAATTAAAAATAGAACCACCCTATGACCCAGCAATTGCACTACTAGGCATTTATCCAAGGGATACAGGTATGCTGTTTTGAAGGGGCACATGCACCCCCATGTGTATAGCAGCACTATCCACAATAGCCAAAGTATGGAAAGAGCCCAAATGTCCATCGATAGATGAATGGATAAAGAAGATGTGGTATATATATACAATGGAGTATAACTCAGCAATCAAAAAGAATGAAATCTTGCCATTTGCAACTATGTGGATGGAACTAGAGGGTATTATGCTAAGCGAAATTAGTCAGAGAAAGACAACTGTCATATGACTTCACCCATATGAGGACTTTAAGATACAAACAGGTGAACATAGGGAAGAGAAGCAGAAATAATATAAAAACAGGGAAGGGGACAAAACATAAGAGGCTCTTAAATATGGAGAACAAACAGAGGGTTACTGGAGAAGTTGAGGGAGGGAGGATGGGCTAAATGGGTAAGGCGCACTAAGGAATCTACTCCTGAAATCATTGTTGCACTATATGCTAACTAATGTAACTTTTAAAAAATGAAAATAAAAAAACACACAAAAAAGAAAAGAAATTCTGGTTGAGACTACTTTGGGCTCCCCGATTCCTATGTATTCTGTGCATACAATAGTGGTTCCTCTCTGAGAGAGTTAGCGCATCTTGCCATGGCCTTTACAGAAGGAAGACAGTTAGAGCTTGCTCCTGGTCTCTCCTGATTCCTTACTGTGACACAACCTGTTGCTGAAATGTATATATCTGCTTTAATGCTGGTGCTATATTTTATCCTCTCTTGCAATAAACTATAGATTTGTCAGCACTGACATTGGTGACCTTGAGTCTTCTTTAGCAATTATACCCCACCTGCCACCATTGGTGCACCTGACACCAGTGCTTCCTAGGACTGGCAGCTGTATACAACTGACTCTTTCTTCTGAGGAGCACTTTTGTGGGTTCTTCAGAGGACCCCCCCCCCCCGCCCCCCGCCAACCCTGGTTTCTCCCATCAAACTTGGTCCGGTGATACCCAACACCACTCTCTGTTCGGGTCACCTTGCCCTTCAAGGCAGTCTTCTTGATTGGTATCGAAGACAACCCTCCCCAGTCTTCTAATAGCCCTGAACAATACCTGGTGAAAAGAAAACATATATTCTTTGCCCCAGACAACTTGGGAGTGAAATTCCCCTTCTTTGCAGCAATACCTTTTCACTCCTCTCTCAGCAAAGCAAAGCCACAGCAGTCTACCTTTCTGCTGTCTCAGGCATGACTCAGACATTGGTTCATTGGGACAAACATCAAACTCACTGGTGGTTCCATTGAAGACCTTCTCCCCAGGCTTGAGGTAAAAGAAAAGTGCTCCACCCTTCCAGACAAAAATCTTTTTTAAATCTCTATTCAACCTTTTTAAACCCTTGATGGCTGAGGGGATAAGGGATCCAAAACTGGTTTCAAACACTTTATTGCAGGTCATCACGATGGTCTCCTTACCTTGAAATATAAGTTAATCCCGTGGTCTTGAAGCCTCACCAAAAGTGTTTTATTTTAATATCTTATGACACTGATATAAGTGTAAAATCAATGATTTGAATACACACCTACCTGATTCCAAAGTCCATGTTCTTCCTACTATGCCAGGCAACCTTTACCTATGTCTAATTAAGAATTTTATGCCTTTTAAGTTTATGCCATTTGGAATTTATTTAGTACTTTTTTGATAGTCTTCATTTTCGTCCTGGAAAAGATGCCTTTCCAAATGTATGCACATCACATCCTTCTGTTTTCACTGATTTTTTTTTTTTCCACTTTACCAAGGGATGAAAAACCCTTGGTTTCTCTGTCCTTGGTCAAATGGAAAAAAAAAATTTTTTTAATGTTTATTTATTTTTGAGAAAGAGAGAGTGGAGAGAGGCGAGAGAGAGAGAGAGAAGAACAGAGGATCCAAAGCAGGCTCCAGACTGACAGCAGAGAGCCCAATGTGGGGCTTACACTCATGAACCATGAGATCAAGACCCGAGCTTAAGTTAGCCACTTAACTGACTGAGGCACCTAAGGTCCCCCAAGTGGAAAAATTTAATTAGCTCCTATGCTCAATAAATAGCAGAGTTTCAACCTTTGTCAAACTGTATGTAGTCTTGTGGCATTCACGCTTAGAGAAATAGGAAGGTTTGGTGGAATACAAAAAAAACAATTCTTTTTTTTAAACAAATGCTTGGAAAAGGTATTTGAAAGCTTTTGCTGTTGGTTACTGACTCTGAAGTGTGTGATTTCCCAATTTTCATTTCCAACTGAGCCCATATCAGCAAATGTATAAATGTCACTACTTGTTGTAGGTACGTTGTAAGCAGTAACTCAGGGCTATCTGACTCCCCTTCTCACCCTGAGCTTTGACCATGTGGTCAGCTGGTTAGAAGTTACTAGGGACATGACTTTCCACAGCTTAATTATTTTCCTCACTCATTCTGTCCATCTCTTCCTCTAAGTGCTCCACAGTGGCAGCAAATCGAGAGACAACTGTATACAAAACACAACATTTCCCCTTTTCGAATACATAAAAAGAGCTGGCAGCACCTCTACCTAGAAACAAGTTTGTAAGAATGACCCACAACCATAAATCTCTCACTCAGATAGAGTGCCCTACCATAGCAGAAGGACAGGCTGGGCTTCTGACCCTGAGCTTTTACCACAAAAGCCTTCAACTGCATGGTTTAAATAAATACTTCCGCATTAGCTATGCTAATTTCAGGAAAACTTGAAATAATTTCTTCTGTAGATTAAAAAAAATTTTTTGTTATAAGTTAAAAAAAAAAAGATGTTAAAGAAAAGTTTAAATACTTTCTTCCCACCCCACCTCTTAGGAAATCAAAGTTAGAAGCTTGGCCACTTACTTTCCCACCTTTCTTTATAATCATTTAAACATTTACAAGCATATATGCATCTGTGTACAAGATAGAGTCTTTCACTCACACTTTTAAATGACATCATGCTGTGCACATTATAACTGAATTTCTTTTCCTACTTAGATAAGATATTAATTGGGCTATAAGTCTGGCTGCAGATAACAGATCCAAATTAAGAAGACAGACATTTCTTCCTGCCTTCAGAGTCCCTAGGTAGATGGTCCAGTGGCCTTCTGGAACTCTGCTGCACACAGTGAGCCAGGCATTCAAGCCTTTTCTATCTTGTTGTCTGTCCTCCCCAAGCAGTATCATTCATCCACATGGCCTGTTAACCACATTCCAGGAAATAGCCACATTCCAGGAAATAGCCACATTCCAGAAAATGGCCACATTCCAGGAAATACGGTGGAGGAAAGAGGGGAAAAAAGGATCTTTCCCACCCCCTTCCTTCTTTTCAGAGCAACACAGAAGTTGGCCACCTAACATCCCCTCACTTCTTATTAACCAGGACTTGGTCACACGGCTATACTTTGCTGCAAGGGAAGCCGGGAAGTGTAGTCTTCCCCTGGGCAACTATGTGTCCAAGCTAAAAAGTCTCAGAAAGGGGTAGACTTATTTGGAGGATGGTGGTAGGAACTAGCAGCCTTTGCCCCAGATAGAGCTCTTACTATTATACATGCTGCTCTGAATCATTTTTTTTAAATAAATACTCAATTTTCTGAAAGGTGGCTATGTTATAGTTATCCAACCACTCTCCTATTTCTGAAAATCATTGTTATTTCTAGGTTTTTGTTGTTTTCCCTCTGCCACACAAGCAAGAGTACTTGAATTTGGAGGAAACTTATCAAATATATTTAAACAAATGAGTCACATTTTGATTTTCCTTGACTGACAGGTGGAGGGACTATGAAGTCTCTCTTCTTTTATATTAAACAATCATAAAGAAAGATGAAAAAACTCATGTAAAAGGCCACAACACCCTCTTGTCTTCCTTTGTCTGCTGGGTGCCCGTTATTCCTTCTCACTGAAAGGAGCTGTTGGTGATCACACAAACAGAACCAGACATAGGTACTTAACTAGGAGGAGGCTGCCTTTAGGGAAGACAATGACCTTGCATATTTTCTTTAGATAAGAGATTGTGAACTATATTCTGAGAGGTATACCCTTCAGCTTAATTTACCCTTCAAAGCTGAGGGTTTGTAGCTCTGGGATTCCTGGCAAGAAAATGGCTTTGGGTTGGAACAGGGATCCTCTGTAACCTTAATTTACAATCATAATGCAGTGTTGGGGGGAAGAATTAAAAGCAAAAACAAAAAGAGAGTGGAGGCAGGATGGAGAGAGGGGAAGAAGGAGACAGGAAGAGCTGTGCAGCAATGTGCAGGCACCAGCAGAATGTTCAGGCAAAATGGCCTCTGTTGATTAAGTCTCTTCAGTTGTAAGTAACATAAAATAACTCAAGTTAGCTTAAAGGGAGGAGGAGGCTTTATAAAGAAATAGGAGTATCTCAGAAGGCAAAAGAAAGGTAGGATCAGAAAAGGGTGGAAGCCCCAAAAGAAGAAAGCTCTCTGGAACTGTTAACATCTGTTTCTCTTTTCCGTCTGAAGACAAGCCTTTGATGCTTCCCCATGCACGTGTGAGCAGAAGGTGAGTGTGCCCCAGCTCCCGAGATTCTGTCCTCTCTCAGCAAAAGACCAGCACAAACTGCCTGGGCCATACTCTCAATTCCAAGTCCCCAGGAGAAAAGTCTGGTTGGTTCAACTTGGGTCAGGTGCCCACCTCTGGTCCAAACCGCTGTGACCAGAGAGGCAGGCGTCAGGTAGCACAAACCTGGCTTCCAGAACCGCATCCGTGGGAATGAAGGTGTACTTCTCTAAGAAAGCATGTTATTGTGGACTGGGAAGACAGCCAAGTACCTAATCCAGTTAAAGACAACATCAAGTACCTACTCAAGTCTCTTAATAAAGGAAGGATAAGATATTCTACCTCAAATAATACGAACTGCCGTGGCCATCTCTGGATATGTTTCCTAGATTAAAGGTTCAGATTTCACAGTTAAGGATTGATTCTAATGGCTGCAGCAGTCTTGTCAAAAATATGTGCAAACCTTAGCATTCGAACCAATACATCAGAAAATGTATTGCGTAATCATCTGAACACTACCCCAGCCCATAGGAAGGGAGGTTTGGGGTTTTCTCACCACACTCAGACCCGCTACCAGGAAAGTCATTTCCATCTTAGACATAAATGGTTTACCTGCTCCTAGGAAGGTATAAGCCAGGACAAAAACAAGCTCAGGAAACGAGAGCAACATTAAATTTAAGAATGGTACTTCCCGCATACAGCATGGAGGTGAACAAGTGAGAACAGGGAAATAAAGTGTTCTCCAGTATTCACAGGATACACTTTGTGGCCACTCCCATAGATCCATCCACATGTCTCTTTCCCAGGCCTTCCTACCCCCAGCATTCTGATCTTTCTCCTGCCAGGCTTCTGACCAACCAGTCAACCCATTCACAAGCACCTAGAGTTCATTCATATTCTTTTTTTTTTTTTTTTTTAATTTTTTTTTTCAACGTTTTTTATTTATTTTTGGGACAGAGAGAGACAGAGCATGAACGGGGGAGGGGCAGAGAGAGAGGGAGACACAGAATCGGAAACAGGCTCCAGGCTCCGAGCCATCAGCCCAGAGCCTGACGCGGTGCTCGAACTCACGGACCGCGAGATCGTGACCTGGCTGAAGTCGGACGCTTAACCGGCTGCGCCACCCAGGCGCCCCAGTTCATTCATATTCTTACCTTGAACCACTTGTCCTCCCATGAGAGTATACAAGTAAATGCACCACTCAAAATTCTGCACTTTGAGAGGCTTTAGGTCTTTATCAGTTATACTAACCTCCGCCATTCCCCATTATATTCTTTATGTTTACTCATTGCTGAATAACAAATTACCACAAAATGTGGTGGCTTAATACAGCAACTATTTTATTATTTAGCATGAATCAGGGGCTTAATTGGATCATTCTTCTGTTGTTCTTGCTTGAAGCCTCTCATGCAAATGCAGTCAGAAGGCAGCTGGAACTGGAATGTCAAGATAGCCACACTCACATGGCTGGCACTTTGGCAGAGATGGCTGGCAGGCTGGAGCCTCTCTTCCCATGTAGTCTCGTCATGCAGCTACCTAGAGCTTCTCCATATGGCAGCCGGATTCTAAGAACAAGCATTCCAGGACAAGCCCCTCTGTGCAACCTCTTATTAAGCCTTTGCTTGTACCATGCCTACTCATATCCATTTTCCCAAGTTCAGAGTCAATGTTGGAGGGGACTACACAAAGGTGTAAACATTGGGAGGCATAGTTCATTGAGGGTCACCAGAGTTACTGTCTATTTGGTCATTTGGAGGACAGCAGCTCCAAAGGCTTCCACTTGGCTTTTTCCACCGCACTATCTCTTAGCTTAGAGGCTAAGGAACAAATATGACACTTCTGCAAACTACCAAGTATGTCTGTTCCAGGAAAATGACCTCTGGATGAGCCCAGTGTATACTGTGAGTTGGGCCTGGACTGTCTAAGAGGGAGGGATCCCAGGTATTAACATCAATTCAGACTCTGCAGCCAACCGTATCTGAAATGTTTGGGTATGCCCCCTTATCCAGTGCACAGTTGGCTGAGAAAACCACTGGAGGCCCTTGGATGAATTATTACCCAGAGGAATTATCACCATATTCACCTACCATGGTGTTGCAGATTTCTTCCTCCTGATTACTCTGCCTCTCCTTCAGTAAACAGGTTTCGAGTCCAAAACTGTCTCAGGTCTGGAAACTGGACACGAGACATCATGAATTTTTACTGGAGTAGTTCCCTCAAACTCCTGATAATCTATCCTCAATACCTTTTGGTTGCATGGATGGAGCAATCCTTTGATGGCTGCCACTCTCTCTCACCTATAGGGATACTGCATTTTACTAACCATCTCTCCAGCTCTCGGTGGGTCAAGGTTTCCGGCTGACACCTTGACCTTGCCATTAATTATGAAGATGGTGATCCACTTTTTCCTGAGAGTTGAGTGCCAGCACCTGAATCCTAGCAGCCCCATTGCTGAACTCATTGCTCTAACAGCATTGTCTGCTGTCAGCCCTGGCACCTGCAGAACACCACCACCTCCAAACTTCTCAATGATGTGAACGTCCTTCTTGCCAGCTCATTGCCGTGTGTGTGTGTGTGTGTGTGTGTGTGTGTGTGTGTGTGTGAAGTGGATGATTCTTCTGGCTTTCCCTTGGAATGCAGTTAGTTGTTTGGGGGGGGGGGGGGGGGCGGGGAGTGTTGTTTTGTTTTGTTCTGTTTTGTTTTACCCTTACTTGGTATATTATCTCTAGCACATTCACTTTTCTGACTCTTTGATCCCTATACCATCTGCTACACAGTTGTGGCATTTCTCCTTCAGTTAGCATAGACCATTACTTTCTTCAAACATATAAGAGCAATGTGCCAGCAGCATATCGGCACCATCCCCCAAGGTTCTTTCCAAGGTGTCAGATTATGTGTCCTGTGAGAGTGTCCCCATATCAGTAACCTGTCCTTTAGGCAACACTCTATTTCCCTTCACTGTCACCACCACTCGATCCGGCATCCCACCCAGCTCTTCCCGATCAGGATACCACATATTCACTAAGGACTGCTACTTCCTTTTTTCCCTTACAGGCCCAGCACTTCTCTGGCCAGGTTACATTGTGACTCAACTCTAGTCATTGGTTTGGGGAAGAGATACAGATGGATCTTGGAGGGGGCCAGGATGAGTACCTCTGTCTTGTCTTCAAGAAAAGGGTGAATTAGCCTTTATTAGTGAGAACTATGGCCATTCCACAGGCCTAGAGGGTTCAGGGGACTGTAGGAATTAAAATTTTCAATTACATTAACCCAGATGACCCCATCTCAAGTCTCAGAGTCCCACACCTTTCTCATCAGGACCCTGACCTTGGAGTAGCAGACTTGCCAGGTTTGAGAATTCAACCTCTTCTGGAGGTCCATCACCCTTATAATTAAGTCCTAAACCTAATGCTGAGCATTTTCTGCCCTTTGGCTACAGGAAATGAGTCTCTTTATGTGCTGCCAAGGAGGCCCTCTGAGTTTCACACTTCACCTTAAATTGGTGATTAATCACCCTCAGTCTTTCATTTTCTCCGTGCCTTGGTACCCCCAACCAACTACCATCCAATTTCATAATCCTAAAAATGTTTACTTTTCCTGATGTCTCAAATACTGAAATATTGCATCTGCTGGTAAATTCCACTCTGCCAGTATCCCATCTCAGTCCACCATATTTTAGCAATTGCACCATATCGCGCACCAGGGGGCCACAACCGGTGATGGGGTCCTCACTGCCACTTGGTTGGTGGCATCATCACCCAGATCCTATTTCCTAGGACTATACCTGGCACCAACCTTCACAGATGGGCTTCACGGAAACAAACTTTGAGATGGAAGTTTATTGGGGTGTCCTGTTGGGAACAACTGCTGAAAGCAAATGGGCAGGAAGGGGCAGAGGGGAGTGTTGAAATGTGATGCGGTGGCAGCCAAAGTCTAAGCCGATCCCGTGGGGAGCTCTCAAACTGGAATGGCTTTTCAGACATATCCCATACTGAGGCAAGGGGCTCAGACATTTGCACCACCACGTCAACATGTCCTTGGAGAAAGGCAGCTTCCTTTGTCTAAGATCAGTTTCTGAGGGTGGACCTTGCTATGAGCCATCAGCAGGCAACATGCCTGCCCTCTGGGGGAATGAGTGCCTGAGTCCTCAGGGAGGGACCTAGAAGGTATATATCTCAGCATCCACCTTGTAGCCCAAAGAGGAGAATGTACAACATGAAGCTAACCATCTCCATGCACTTATTAATAATAATGAGATGTTAGGAAATTGTAACTATATTTCCATGTTTACTTAAAGACTTGGCCAGGCCAATATACACCACAACAGTGAAAAAAACAGCATACATCAAAAGTCTGAAAGCCTTAAAATCCTACAATCTCATGATTAGTGAGAGAAACAAATTAAAAAGCAGATGCAGGGGTGCCTGGGTGGCTCAGTCAGTTGAGCGTCCAACTTCGGCTCAGGTCATGATCTCACAGTTCGTGAGTTCGAACCCCACGTCAGGCTCTGTGCTGACAGCGTGGAGCCTGGAGCCTGCTTCAGATTCTGTGTCTCCCTCTCTCTCTCCACTCCTCCCCCACTCCTGCTCTGTCTCTCTCTCTCTCAAAACTTTTTTAACAATTAAAAAAGAAAGAAAAAAAAAAAAAAGCAGACACAGTCAGGGCCACTGACCAGACTCTGGTTTAAAGCATCCTGAACTTGGAAAATGGGTACCATGCCCAGACCCAAAATTCTGCTGGTTTATTCTGCCATGTAAGTTTCTCTGGTAAAATTACTGCTACCTTGGGAAGGCATAAGAAATTAGAGTGATAATGAGGGTACAGGTATGGATAGAAACAATAAAACATTGGAATCTGTACTGTAATTGCAAGAATAAGGTCTGCAATCTTCATAGTATTCCACATGTTTTATCTCCTTCTTAAGGTTTTTAGAGCATTTAAAAGACTCTGATACCTTGGACTTGGGAAAGTTAACTGTTTAAAATAGTTTAATCAAATAAGTTTCTGAGTTTGAGAGGGAAAATATCAAACTCCTAAATTTTGACTGATTAGTCATGGTAAGTAGGTACAAATATTCTGAGGAGTATTAACTGTTTAATTATTAAAGAGCTGTCTACTGTTTCATAAAATCTAAAAAATTAACAAATTGAGCATCAGTAAAAAGATAGATAGTAGTGAATGTTCCTCTCCAAGGAAAAGAGCCCCTCAGACAGTAAATCATAGAGTCAATAGACAGGCTATCCCCAGTGTGAAATCGCTTTACCCCAGGTTTGGCACAGAATATATACTTGGTATAGGTGGGTATTGTTTCAAACATAAAATCCCTCATATTCAGAAGACAGTACCAAACAAAAGACATTTCAAAGCTAAATATAGTTAATTGGGTATTGACCACAGCTTTTACCTGTTTATATCCATCACATCCCACTCACCAGGCAACTGTGGGCTGACTCGACTTGCAAATATTCTTGAAATTCTCTTGACTGGCCGCAATCTACAAGGAGCTCTTTGGTTCTCAATCAATTTCTTCTATCCTATATTCTTTCAAGAAGGTAGCAGATAGAAGCATGCTCCAGGGTCCCACCAAGTGTCAGCTGGAATTGGTAATTATTTGAGACTTTACCCCATGTCATTTCCAAGAGAAGTCTGCTCTACTTCCAGGATGGAAGAAAATCAGACAAGTCAAAACAAATGCAGATGCATTTGTGCATGCTACAATCAACAGAAAACACCGAAGTGCCACTAGGCACTTCAGGGAAGCCAAGAACTAGGCAAAGTTTCAGATTTTAAAATCAGTCTCTTCACAAGTATCTTTTTAAGTACCCGGGCTTCCAAAATTCATGCTGTACAGTCAAGACAACTCTCCTGGAAGTTTTGAAACAAATCCCGATGAGTTTATTTTCTTTTCTTTGCAAAGCATTTAAGCCGTGCACCTGCAAGGGGAGACCTCTGTCCCTGGACTAGTAACCTCTCTTGGAAGTTTTTAATCCTCAAGCAAAATGTAGGTGTGAGGGCTTCCTGGTCTGATTCAAAGCCACTTTAATGTTGAAAAAAAGTGTACACACAATGCCCACTCCATCCTCATGGATTTATTTGTGTTTGGGTTTTTTTGTTTTTTGTTTGTTTTTTTCAGGATTCTTGATTTCCTTTTCATTTTATGGTGAGTATTAACTTTTCAAATCATTTTCCTGAGCCAGCCTGTCAGCAAACATCAGCCAAATTGGCCTCCCTCTGCCCTGGCAAGAGAGTTCCTGGGGGCTTTTGCCACGCCTGACCACTACCCTTCAGCCTCTCCTCCTTCCCAACAGAGCCACAAAACATGGAGACCATCCCTGGACAAAGGATTCTCTTGTCCTCCAAGGTAGCTTTCCAAGAGGAGCCGTGAAACAGAAGGGAAAACATCTCTGGTCTCCCCAGTGACAGCACTGCCACTAGCTGGCTGTGTGACATCGGGCAAGTCACCTCCCCTTTCTACGTCTGAGTCTTCACTGGTAAAATGAGGGTGCAGGATTAGCTAATGGCTCGTTTATTTTTTTTTTTTTTTTAATATATGAAATTTATTGTCAAATTGGTTTCCATACAACACCCAGTGCTCATCCCAAAAGGTGCCCTCCTCAATACCCATCACCCACCCTACCCTCCCTCCCACCCCCCATCAACCCTCAGTTTGTTCTCAGTTTTTAACAGTCTCTTATGCTTTGGCTCTCTCCCACTCTAACCTCTTTTTTTTTTTTCTTTCCCCTCCCCCATGGGTTTCTGCTACGTTTCTCAGGATCCACATAAGAGTGAAACCATATGGTATCTGTCTTTCTCTGTATGGCTTATTTCACTTAGCATCACACTCTCCAGTTCCATCCACGTTGCTACAAAAGGCCATATTTCATTTTTTCTCATTGCCACGTAGTATTCCATTGTGTATATAAACCACAATTTCTTTATCCATTCATCAGTTGATGGACATTTAGGTTCTTTCCATAATTTGGCTATTGTTGAGAGTGCTGCTATAAACATTGGGGTACAAGTGCCCCTATGCATCAGCACTCCTGTATCTCTTGGATAAATTCCTAGCAGTGCTATTGCTGGGTCATAGGGTAGGTCTATTTTTAATTTTCTGAGGAACCTCCACACTGCTTTCCAGAGCGGCTGCACCAATTTGCATTCCCACCAACAGTGCAAGAGGGTTCCCGTTTCTCCACATCCTCTCCAGCATCTATAGTCTCCTGATTTGTTCATTTTGGCCACTCTGACTGGCGTGAGGTGATATCTGAGTGTGGTTTTGATTTGTATTTCCCTGATAAGGAGCGACGTTGAACATCTTTTCATGTGCCTGTTGGCCATCCAGATATCTTCTTTAGAGAAGTGTCTATTCATGTTTTCTGCCCATTTCTTCACTGGGTTATTTGTTTTTCGGGTGTGGAGTTTGGTGAGCTCTTTATAGATTTTGGATACTAGCCCTTTGTCCGGTATGTCATTTGCAAATATCTTTTCCCATTCTGTTGGTTGCCTTTGAGTTTTGCTCGTTGTTTCCTTTGCTGTGCAGAAGCTTTTTATCTTCATAAGGTCCCAGTAATTCACTTTTGCTTTTAATTCCCTTGCCTTTGGGGATGTGTCGAGTAAGAGATTGCTACGGCTGAGGTCAGAGAGGTCTTTTCCTGCTTTCTCCTCTAGGGTTTTGATGGTTTCCTGTCTCACATTCAGGTCCTTTATCCATTTTGAGTTTATTTTTGTGAATGGTGTGAGAAAGTGGTCTAGTTTCAACCTTCTGCATGTTGCTGTCCAGTTCTCCCAGCACCATTTGTTAAAGAGACTGTCTTTTTTCCATTGGATGTTCTTTCCTGCTTTGTCAAAGATGAGTTGGCCATACGTTTGTGGGTCTAGTTCTGGGGTTTCTATTCTATTCCATTGGTCTATGTGTCTGTTTTTATGCCAATACCATGCTGTCTTGATGATGACAGCTTTGTAGTAGAGGCTAAAGTCTGGGATTGTGATGCCTCCTGCTTTGGTCTTCTTCTTCAAAATTACTTTGGCTATTCGGGGCCTTTTGTGGTTCCATATGAATTTTAGGATTGCTTGTTCTAGTTTCGAGAAGAATGCTGGTGCAATTTTGATTGGGATTGCATTGAATGTGTAGATAGCTTTGGGTAGTATTGACATTTTGACAATATTTATTCTTCCAATCCATGAGCAGGGAATGTCTTTCCATTTCTTTATATCTTCTTCAATTTCCTTCATAAGCTTTCTATAGTTTTCAGCATACAGATCTTTTACATCTTTGGTTAGATTTATTCCTAGGTATTTTATGCTTCTTGGTGCAATTGTGAATGGGATCAGTTTCTTTATTTGTCTTTCTGTTGCTTCATTGTTAGTGTATAAGAATGCAACTGATTTCTGTACATTGATTTTGTATCCTGCGACTTTGCTGAATTCATGTATCAGTTCTAGCAGACTTTTGGTGAAGTCTATCGGATTTTCCATGTATAATATCGTGTCATCTGCAAAAAGTGAAAGCTTGACTTCATCTTTGCCAATTTGGATGCCTTTTATTTCCTTTTGTTGTCTGATTGCTGATGCTAGAACTTCCAGCACTATGTTAAACAACAGCGGTGAGAGTGGGCATCCCTGTCGTGTTCCTGATCTCAGGGAAAAAGCTCTCAGTTTTTCCCCATTGAGGATGATGTTAGCTGTGGGCTTTTCATAAATGGCTTTTATGATCTTTAAGTATGTTCCTTCTATCCCGACTTTCTCAAGGGTTTTTATTAAGAAAGGGTGCTGGATTTTGTCAAAGGCCTTTTCTGCATCGATTGACAGGATCATATGGTTCTTCTCTTTTTTTTTGTTAATGTGATGTATCACGTTGATTGATTTGCGAATGTTGAACCAGCCCTGCAGCCCAGGAATGAATCCCACTCGATCATGGTGAATAATTCTTTTTATATGCCATTGAATTCGATTTGCTAGTATCTTATTGAGAATTTTTGCATCCATATTCATCAGGGATATTGGCCTGTAGTTCTCTTTTTTTACTGGGTCTCTGTCTGGTTTAGGAATTAAAGTAATACTGGCTTCATAGAATGAGTCTGGAAGTTTTCCTTCCCTTTCTATTTCTTGGAATAGCTTGAGAAGGATAGGTATTATCTCTGCTTTAAACGTCTGGTAGAACTCCCCTGGGAAGCCATCTGGTCCTGGACTCTTATTTGTTGGGAGATTTTTGATAACCGATTCAATTTCTTCACTAGTTATGGGTCTGTTCAAGCTTTCTATTTCCTCCTGATTGAGTTTTGGAAGAGTGTGGGTGTTTAGGAATTTGTCCATTTCTTCCAGGTTGTCCAATTTGTTGGCATATAATTTTTCATAGTATTCCCTGATAATTGTTTGTATCTCTGAGGGATTGGTTGTAATAATTCCATTTTCATTCATGATTTTATCTATTTGGGTCATCTCCCTTTTCTTTTTGAGAAGCCTGGCTAGAGGTTTGTCAATTTTGTTTATTTTTTCAAAAAACCAACTCTTGGTTTCGTTGACCTGCTCTACCGTTTTTTTAGATTCTATATTGTTTATTTCTGCTCTGATCTTTATGATTTCTCTTCTTCTGCTGGGTTTAGGCTGCCTTTGCTGTTCTGCTTCTATTTCCTTTAGGTGTGCTGTTAGATTTTGTATTTCGGATTTTTCTTGTTTCTTGAGATAGGCCTGGATTGCAATGTATTTTCCTCTCAAGACTGCCTTCGCTGCGTCCCAAAGCGTTTGGATTGTTGTATTTTCATTTTCGTTTGTTTCCATATATTTTTTAATTTCTTCTCTAATTGCCTGGTTGACCCACTCATTCGTTAGTAGGGTGTTCTTTAACCTCCATGCTTTTGGAGGTTTTCCAGACTTTTTCCTGTGGTTGATTTCAAGCTTCATAGCATTGTGGTCTGAAAGTATGCATGGTATAATTTCAATTCTTGTAAACTTATGAAGGGCTGTTTTGTGACCCAGTATATGATCTATCTTGGAGAATGTTCCATGTGCACTCGAGAAGAAAGTATATTCTGTTGCTTTGGGATGCAGAGTTCTAAATAGATCTGTCAAGTCCATCTGATCCAATGTATCATTCAGGGCCCTTGTTTCTTTATTGACCGTGTGTCTAGATGATCTATCCATTTCTGTAAGTGGAGTGTTAAAGTCCCCTTGCAATGACCACATTCTTATCAATAAGGTTGCTTATGTTTATGAGTAACTGTTTTATATATCTGGGGGCTCCGGTATTTGGCGCATAGCCATTTATAATTGTTAGCTCTTCCTGATGGATAGACCCTGTAATTATTATATAATGCCCTTCTTCATCTCTTGTTACAGCCTTTAATTTAAAGTCTAGTTTGTCTGATAGAAGTATGGCTACTCCAGCTTTCTTTTGGCTTCCAGTAGCATGATAAATAGTTCTCCATCCCCTCACTCTCAATCTAAAGGTGTCCTCAGATCTCAAATGAGTCTCTTGTAGACAGCAAATAGATGGGTCTTGTTTTTTTATCCATTCTGATACCCTATGTCTTTTGGTTGGCGCATTTAATCCATTTACATTCAGTGTTATTATAGAAAGATACAGGTTTAGAGTCATTGTGATGTCTGTATGTTTTATGCTTGTAGTGATATCTCTGGTACTTTGTCTCACAGGATCCCCCTTAGGATCTCTTGTAGGGCTGGTTTCGTGGTGACAAATTCCTTCAGTTTTTGTTTGTTTGGGAAGACCTTTATCTCTCCTTCTATTCTAAATGACAGACTTGCTGGATAAAGGATTCTCGACTGCATATTTTTTCTGTTTAGCACACTGAAGATATCGTGCCAAGCCTTTCTGGCCTGCCAAGTTTCAAAAGAGAGATCGGTCACGAGTCTTATAGGTCTCCCTTTATATGTGAGGGCACGTTTATCCCTTGCTGCTTTCAGAATTTTCTCTTTATCCTTGTATTTTGCCAGTTTCACTATGATATGTCGTGCAGAAGATCGATTCAAGTTACGTCTGAAGGGAGTTCTCTGTGCCTCTTGGATTTCAATGCCTTTTTCCTTCCCCAGTTCAGAGAAGTTCTCAGCTATAATTTCTTCAAGTACCCCTTCAGCACCTTTCCCTCTCTCTTCCTCCTCTGGGATACCAATTATGCGTATATTATTTCTTTTTAGTGTATCACTTAGTTCTCTAATTTTCCCCTCATACTCCTGGATTTTTTTATCTCTCTTTCTCTCAGCTTCCTCTTTTTCCATAACTTTATCCTCTAGTTCACCTATTCTCTCCTCTGCCTCTTCAATCCGAGCTGTCATCGTTTCCATTTTGTTTTGCATTTCGTTTAAAGCGCTTTTCAGCTCCTCGTGACTGTTCCTTAGTCCCTTGATCTCTGTAGCAAGAGATTCTCTGCTGTCCTGTATACTGTTTTCAAGCCCAGCGATTAATTTTATGACTATTATTCTAAATTCACTTTCTGTTATATTATTTAAATCCTTTTTGATCAGTTCATTAGCTGTTGTTATTTCCTGGAGATTCTTCTGGGGGGAATTCTTCCGTTTGGTCATTTTGGATAGTCCCTGGAGTGGTGAGGACCTGCAGGGCACTTCTCCTGTGCTGTGGTGTATAACTGGAGTTGGTGGACGGGGCCGCAGTCAGACCTGATGTCTGCCCCCAGCCCACCGCTGGGGCCACAGTCAGACTGGTGTGTCTGACTCTTCTTCCTCTCCTAGGGGCGGGATTCACTGTGGGGTGGCGTGGCCCGTCTGGGCTACCTGCACACTGCCAGGCTTGTGGTGCTGAGGATCTGGCGTATTAGCTGGGGTGGGTAGGCGAGTTGCACGGGGGCAGGAGGGGCAGGCTTAGCTCGCTTCTCCTTAGGTGATCCACTTCAGGAGGGGCCCTGACCCAGCGAGGGAGTCAGATCCGCTGCCAGAGGTTTGGCTCCGCAGGAGCACAGAGTTGGGTGATTGCGCGGAGCAAGTTCTCTGGCGGGAACTGGTTCCCTTTGGGATTTTGGCTGGGGGATGGGCGGGGGAGATGGCGCTGGCGAGCGCCTTTGTTCCCCACCAAGCTGAGCTCTGCCCTCCGGGGGCTCAGCAGCTCTCCCTCCCTTTGTCCTCCAGCCTTCCCGCTTTCTGAGCAGAGCTGTTAACTTATGACCTCCCAGACGCTAAGTCGCGCTTGCTGTCAGAACACAGTCCGTCCGGCCCCTCCGCTTTTGCCAGCCAGACTCGGGGGCTCTGCTTGGCCGGCGAGCCGCCCCTCCGCCCGGCTCCCTCCCGCCAGTCGTGGAGTGCGCACCGCCTCACCGCCCTTCCTACCCTCTTCCGTGGGCCTCTCGTCTGCGCTTGGCTCCGGAGACTCTGTTCTGCTAATCCTCTGGTGGTTTTCTGGGTTCTTTAGGCAGGTATAGGTGGAATCTAAGTGATCAGCAGGACGCGCGGTGAGCTCAGCGTCCTCCTACGCCGCCATCTTCCCTCTCTCCCTCGCTAATGGCTCGTTTATCATCAGCACTTGGAACTGACACTTTTGACCTTCCCCTTTCATCTTCCCTTTCTGTCCCACATCTGGGAAAGCTGGGGGCGGGGGGGGGGGGGGGGGGGAAGCCCAGGTGTTCCCTTGAGGGTGTTTTAGGTCAGATAAATCTCTGGGGGCGGGAATGCTAACCTCAGTCCCATCCTCTAACCAGTCTCCTTTCCCTCCTCTCTCCAGCCATCTTTGGACCTGCCTGGGATCCACTCCACCCTCCCCTAAAAAGCATCATTATGTGATAATAAGCCTTTTCCTATCCTTTTGATATATGCTATAATCTGAACCAAATTTGGGGCTATAGTCCATCCAGCGTCTATAGGGTGGTCACAACAAACAATGTCTGGTCTTTTTCCAAAGTAATGCTGTCCAGGAGAAATGTAATGCGAGCTGCACGTGGGAATTTAAACCTTCTAGTAGCCACTTTAAAAAAGTAAAAAGATGAGAGGTGCCTGGGTGGCTCAGTCATTTAAGCAGCCAACTTCCACTCAGGCCATGATCTCAAAGATTTGTAAGTCTGAGCCACATGTCAGGCTTTGTGCTGACAGCTCAGAGCCTGGAGCCTGCCTCAGATTCTGTGTCTCCCTCTCTCTCTGCCCCTCCCCTGCTCATGCTCTCTCTCTCTCTCTCTCTCTCTCTCTCTCTCCCTCTCTCTCCCTCTCTCTCTCTCTCTCTCTCTCTCTCTCCCTCCCTCTCTCAAAAATGAGTAAACATTTTTAAAAATTTCGTTTAAAAAAGTAAAAAGATGAAATCAATTTTAGTCATGTAGTTTAGGTAACCCACTATATCCAAAGTATAATTATTTTGACATGTAATCAGTTAAAAAAAAAAAGTGTTCAGGAGATATTTTAGCATTATTTTTTTCCATACTACGTCTTCAGAATCTGGTAAGTGTTTTGCACTACACCATGTCACGGTGGGGGGACTCACCACATTTCAAGTTCTGAAAATCCACATGGTGATAGTGGCTACTTTGTCTGGAGGTGCAGTTCTAAGAGATCCCAGTGAAAGCCCCAGATCCCTGGCACTATTGTTGTTTATAAAAAGTATTACCATATTCATCAAAACTAAGATGCCCTCAATTATAGCTTACTTCATGTATCATTTAAAAAGTTGTAATTATAAATGCCACAAACTGTCAGATGAATTCAAAATTCAGAGATGTTAAACTGTGAAAAAAGTATATACCTTAGAACTAATTTTAAAAAAATATATATAGGGGCACCTGGGTGGCTCGGTCGGTTGAGCATCCGACTTCGGCTCAGGTCGTGATCTCACGGTCCGTGAGTTCGAGCCCCGCGTCAGGCTCTGTGCTGACAGCTCAGAGCCTGGAGCCTGTTTCGGATTCTGTGTCTCCCTCTCTCTCTGCCCCTCCCCTGCTCATGCTCTGTCTCTCTCTGTCTCAAAAATAAATAAACGTTAAAAAAAATATATATATATATATATATGAATATGAATATGAATATATATATATTCATTTCCCCTAAAAGGCCCAACTCCAGGGAAAGCTGCAAGGTGAGAAAATCAATGTCTTTGGTACTATCACCCATTTCCTACAAGATTCTGTCTCTCTCCTTTGACCCTCTCGACTTAACTCCTGTTGATCCTTGCTTTAATTATCATTAAGTGATAAAGGAGTGCTCATTGGTAAGCACTTATTGTATTATAGGTATCCTCGATGTGCACTTGTGTTTTCAGAAAGGACATCTAAAATGAGACATTTCTTGAGCCCTACGCTAAGCATAGTGAGCTCATCTAATCCTTCCAACAACCCTATCTATGAGTTAAGCATTATCTTTTTTCAAAAAAAACAGACTCAGAGAGGTTAAGTAACTTACCTAAGAACAAATAGTGTCTAATCAGCAAGTTCAGCTTTCAAATCTAGATCTGTCTGACTTAAGAGGCGAGGTGTATTCTCTATAACCAAAAGAAGGAGGTAAAAAAGTCGGGATGAGAGGTAGGACCCCAAAAGGCAACTACTTGCCTGCTCCCTTCCTAATGAGACCACCACACCCCCTCACAAATCCGTAAGGATTGAACGGCCAGTGGCCTCCTCCTCAGAAACCCCATCAAATGCCAGTTCTGGCCACAGTATTTGGCCACCCATGGTGATTCAGCAGGTTTCCTTTGCAAGACTGCAAGAAGCACTTGGAACTGACAAACCCATAAGAACCCTAAAAACCATGCAGCATCCTGAGCTCCAGGGAGATGCCTCAGTGAGCAGATGCAAGTGCACAGAAAAAGGAAAGGGACGCATGTGCATTTTTGGAGGGGAGGTTCTGCACAGCTGAGAGGTCATGACTCGATGACACGATGGCTCTACGGCCGCAGCTGTCCGGGGCCCAGCAGCCCAGAGCCAGGCTGGGCGGACGTGACTTGTTTCTCTCCCCCAGGGGCTTGACAGCAGCACTTGAAGACCTCACTCAGGGTTGAAGGGCTGCCTAGGCAGCCAGGCAGACAGAATTCCAACCAGGCCCAGAGAGCTAAAATGTGAGATGGGGCAATTCCTTGGGATAAACAGGGGCAAGGCAGCACACAGCATATGTGATGCTTCCAGCCACACAGGAAAGAGCCCCTCAACCACGTCTCTCAGCTGCAGGTGTGAGTGGACATCAAGACCGCTCTTAAGCACAATCTTCATTGACAGGCCATGAATATTAGGGAGGAAGAAAACAAGAAAAGAGTAGTTGGATGTGTTCATAGAGAAATAAAAGTGCAAAAAAAAAAAGGGCGACGAGGTTCTGTCGATGATGGGGATTCGAAGCAGGCCGTCTTTGGAAAGAATTTCTCTGCCTCTTTGATCTGGGAGTCAAGCACTCGATAAGTATTTACTGAGTGAATCATTATATCTTCATAAAAATTCAGTGATGAAAACGTGTTTATCCTCATTTTACAGATGAAGAAACAGAGTCAGAACAACTGAAAGTTTCACAGCAAGTAAGTGACAGAGCTGAGATTTGAACCTAGAGCTTTAGGACCAAAACCTATGCTCTGAAATATCAGGGAGCCACTAGGAAGCTTTGGCTGCAGGTCTCAGAAGGCCCAACACACACAGGCTTAAACAATGAGGAAATGGTGTGGTGGTGGTTCCAGGATCGAGCATCACCAATGTGGTGCTTAACCAAGGACATAGCTTCTCCATCCTTGTCTCTTTGACCTATCACCTTCAGCGTGTGGCTCGTCCTCGTGAGCTCTCGGCTCTCCTCCTAGTCCCAGGACAGGTAGCACAGGAGTAGGCATCATGTACAGACAACAGCACCCAAAGGTAGCACTGAAAACCACTCTGCCCTGCAAATCTCATTGAGAAGAAGGGGAAATGTCCTGAGAGCAGAGCCCCAGCAAACTTCTCCACTCTCCTTATTGGCCAGGATTGAATCTCTGGGCCATACTCAATCTAAACATGTAGTAAAAGAAACGAAATGACCATAATTCTCTTAGACAAATAAATATTCATCCTCAGCGGTTGAGAAAGGACCACAGCCTCTCCTCCAGAACATAAATATGCAGAGGAGGGTGAACCACTGGGGTTTTGTTAGTGTTCTAGTTATTGTTGCTAGTCAAGAAATGTCCTTAAACTGAAACCAACATATTAACAAATGCTTTACCATCCTACCCTCAGGAAACACTGGCTGATCTGACTGATTTATGAGCTTGTCTTACAGAAGCCTACTGACCACCAATGAGACTAGTTAAGATTAGATCAAGGCAGGAAGAATTCTTACAGATGCACAGAAGGGGAAACGAAAGTAACCTCTGTGAGGACACACCCGGGATGTTCCCCTGTTTGTCATGCATATGCTGCCATTTAATGAACACATGTCCCATGAAGAGACAGGATTCCTGACTGCTCATGCTCAGAAAGGAGGACACACTCCTTTGTCCCTATATCTAATAAGCATATTGCATTCAGCCTACATCCCCCGTGACATCCTGAGCAGTCACCCTTAAATAAATACAACCCCAACCCTTGGGGAGGTGGATTTGAGGCTTGCCTTGCCCTCGTTGGTTGGCTATCTCTCTTTTTTTTTTTTAATTTTTTTTTTAATGTTTATTTATTTTTGAGACAGAGAGAGACAGAGCATGAACGGGGGAGGGTCAGAGAGAGAGGGAGACACACAATCCGAAGCAGGCTCCAGGCTCTGAGCTGTCAGCACAGAGCCCGATGCGGGGCTCGAACTCACAGACCATGAGATCATGACCTGAGCCGAAGTCGGATGCTTAACCGACTGAACCACCCAGGTGCCCCTGGCTATCTCTCAAATAAACCCTTTCCTTGACGCATACTCGATGCCTCAGTGACTGACCGCACTTGTACGCACATTGGGCGTACAAATGGGTTTGGTTACAAAACTTAGTGGCATCAAACAAGGATTTAATGATTCTTGCAGATAATTTGGAAAATGGCACAGAAAGGATAGCTAGTATCTGTTTCATGATGTCAGAGGATTCAGGTGGGACATTTAGAATGAGTGGGCAGGGGGCAGAATGATTATCTAGAGACTTCTTCACTCAAATGTCTGGTGCCTGGGTGGGAATGACTCAAAGGCTGAGCTCAGCTGGGATGGTTAACTAGAGTACCTACACATAGCCTGACAGTGCGGCTTCGATTTCTACACAGCGTGCTAGCCTCACGGTAGTCAGACTCCTTACATGGCCTCCTAGGGCTCCCAATGTCAGTGAGTAAGGAAGAAACTGTATTACCTTATAGGATTCAGCCTAGGAAGCTATATAACATTACTTCTACAATACTCTGTTGATTGGATCAGTCATAAACTCACCCAGACTCAGGGGAGATTACAAGGACCCTATCTCTCACTGGAAGGAATATCAAAAAATTTGTAGCGATGTTTTTCAAACCACCATTGCTAACAAAAAAGAAGGCAGAGACAAACAACAGTATCTGCCTTCAGATCAGAAATGAACTACATCTTGAGAAAACAATCACGGTATAATCACATTTTTAGAAAACTAACCATGTCTTGCAAACTTTTCCTAGAGCTGAGTCTCTATTCAGCAGTGTGGCTGTAAGACACACCACCTACCCATTGATTTCATCTATAATTTAGCAATCAGTAAAGCTGAGACTTTTCAAAATATATGATCAACATATTCTCTGCTCCGTAGGAGTTGTAAAGTTTAATGAGAAAAAAATGGGCTGGTTTACAGCTCCTTTTCTTCAGTTTTTTTCTATTGGTTAGAAGTCCTTTCTGTAGGATGCCCAGCTAGTTCTGCCACTCGTGTGAAATAGACCTCCGTGCTCTGTTTGCCCTGGCTTAGCCATCTGTAAAATGGAGCTAGCCATCCCGGGAGGAGCAAGTTCCTGGGACTCCTTTTCTCTATTCACAACAGATTTTAAGATCCTTGGAGACGGTGCAGTTTAAATGCAAAATGTTGTGACTATCATTTCATTATTTGAAAAGCTGAACAGCATGAGAATGCTTTTGTTGCCACGTTGCTAGGTTACTGACAGATCTGCCTGCCTGCATGAGATGTTGAGCCTTTCTAGAGCTTTGCACCAGGGCAGCCTTACCCGGGGCTGAGCTGAAGGTGAGAGAAAGAGGCAGTTGACCTGAGTCAACTGTCGTGGACACCGCTGGGCAGGGAGGGTGTTTACCTTTCAGGTAACATGGCTGGGTCTGCTTGCTCTTGGAATCCAACGACTCAGCTAGAGATAGCTCAACACCCAACTGATGGGCTTAATCCTTACAAAGTTCAGATTGCTTCTCTAAAGGCCACGTCCATGTGTCCTTTATTTTCCAGAGAGTAAGGAGTGAGATGATCAAATGTGGCAAGTAGGCACTACTACCTGGAACACGTGTCATATTCTCATGTCTTAAGGCATGACATCGCCCTTCTGACACAGTTGCCCACATTGCTTTTATAAGAGGAGGGGTGGGAAATTTCAGGCCATTAATATTGTACCATTAAAAATATTCTTTCCAGGGGCGCCTCAGTGGCTCAGTCGGTTGAGCGACCGACTTCGGCGCAGGTCATGATCTCATGGTTCATGCGTTCGAGCCCTGCGGTGGGCTCTGTGCTGACAGCTCAGAACCTGGAGCCTGCTTTGGATTCTGTGTCTCCCTCTCTCTCTGCCCCTCCCCCGATTGCACTCTCTCCCTCTCCTTCTCTCTCTCTCAAATGTAAACATTAAAAAATGTTTTAAAAATTCTTTCCACCAATTTAACAATAAATTTCATATATTGGAAAAAAAATAAAATTAAATTAAAAAAAAAAAATTCTTTCCAGGGCCAAGCCATCTCCTATTGGTAGTCCCGGGGTGGATGCTATCTTAAAGTTCTAAAGAAAGGTAAGCTCCCCCCAGATGTGGCATTTAGGTACAGTAACAAGTAATTATATACATACACACAAAAGAAGGAGCTCTCACCCAGCACACCTCCAGGTGAGTGGTATTTACTGAATATACTCTACTGCTGAAGAAAACTTTCCAGCAGCTTTATCCTGGTGAGCCTTTGTCTCTTTAATAATGATTTAAACCTGGCAGCAGCAGCATCCTGACTCTCAAAAACCCAGGGATATTTTCTCCCCGGCCATGGAACCATGAAGAATAATTTTAGAATATTCTGAAATGATCTCATCAATGGGGATGTGATATTCAGTATTCATCTGAAATCCTCTACCCATCTGCTTCCTTCTAGAGAAACACAGGAGAAAAAAACAAGGAAACCAATAAAGTTGTTACAAATGAACAGGGGGAAAGGGGCGAGGACAGAGAAAAGGAAAGAGAAAGTGAAAAAGGAAACAGATGGAAATCAAGCTGTTGGAGAATTTTGCCTGGACAAGGCAGGAGAATGGACACCAGTCACCCTCAGAAAACCACAAATCTCCCACGTTTGCCACCAAGGTTTACTGGGCACCTTTTCTGCAGGTGCAGGGGAGCAGCAGAGAGCCCTGACCACAGCCTGGCCGGAGAAACCGGTAAGCATACAATTGAATGAGCATTTACAGATGACGGTGGGAGCCATGAAGGAACACCACAGGAGGCCATGAGTGTCTGTGACTGTGAGATGTAACTTAAATGGGCAGGTCACGGAAGACCAACCTGAGTTGGTGACATTTGCTCTTGAGAAGACTCTGGAGCCAGTGGAAGGTGGCTGGGAAAGAGGCGGGCCGGCAGAGCTCGTGACATGCACTGGGACCTGACCCCTGAAGGTAACCAAACAGAAAGTGGAGGCTATCTATTTTCACCATTGCATCTGGGCTGAGAAGTCCATGATGAGCTACAATCTGTGGCACTCACTGTGCCCCTCCTTGTCTCTGCCAGGGCCCCAAGGAAACCGGTCCTGTTGGCAGGATGATTGCCTTACGTTACCTGTTTCTCACATCTGGAATGGAGTCAAAGAAAATTGTCTGTTGCATTTTGTAATTTGGAGAATGATCCTCTCTTTCAGTGGTGTTACTTTTCATAGCCTTTTCATCACTTTTTATCCACATGAAGTGCCCCTCCCTTGGTAGGTAAATAAATGCTTCCCCAGAATCTGGCAGTAAAGGAGGCTTTGCAGTAAGCTCTCTTCCAGGATGAAATGCAAAAGGATGTCAGTGCGTACAAACAGGGTGAATTCATGTTACACCATTGAAAAAAAGAAGAGAAGAGAAGAGAAGAGAAAAAGGGAGGGAGAGGGGAGGGGAGGGGAGGGGAAGAGAGGAGAAGAGAGGAGAGGAGAGGAGAGGAGAGAAAAGAGGAGAGGACAGGAGAGGAGAGGAAAGAGGAGAGGAGAGGAGAGGAGAAGAGAGGAGAGGAGAGGAGAGGAGAGGAGAGGAGAGGAGAGGAGAGGAGAGGAGAAAGGAGAGGAGAGGAAAGAGGAGAGGAGAGGAGAGGAGAGGAGAGGAGAGGAGAGGAGAGGAAAGAGGAGAGGAGAGGAGAGGAGGAGAGGAGAGGAGAGGAGGAGAGGAGAGGAGAGGAGGAGAGGAGAGGAGAGGAGGAGAGGAGAGGAGAGAGAGGAGGGGAGGGGAGGGGAGGGAAGGAAAGGAAAGGAAAGGAAAGGAAAGGAAAGGAAAAGAAAAAAAAAGAAAAGAGAAAAGAAAAGAAAAGAAAAGAAAAGAAAAGAAAAGAAAAGAAAAGAAAAGAAAAGAAAAGAAAAGAAAAAAGTTTTGGGGACTGGGAGAAAAATATTTATTTCTCTTGCCGTTGAAAGAGTTCCTTAAGTTGCTCACTTCACAGAAACCTCTAATAGTACTACATCAGTTAGCTGCAAATTCAGTTAAAATCATATAAAATTTTTGGGGAAGACCTAATATTGTCTTCGATCCCTGTAATCATTTTTCTTAATGCAGCATGGCCACAATTTCCAGATGCTGGTAGCCTGGACAAAGATGGGAGGCAACATTCACAGGAACTGGCTCCATTTATTCAGTCACATCTGCCATAAACATTCTATATGCAAATTGCCTCAAGTGACTCTCCAGAAATTGACTAGTTTCTTACGCTGTATCTTAACACCAAAAGAAATTGAAAACATTTTTATGGCTTATGTCCATAATACATTCCTTCAGTGTGTGCTGTGTTTTTATCTGCCAATATATTAAGCTCTTTCTTAATGCTAGCATATGCATCACCAGTTCATTTTTTGTGACAACAAGAAAAAAAGAGTTTTCAGAATTATTCATCAAACAAGAGCTATTAATGGCTACCACCAAAGTGGCTTCGAGCTTCCATTGTTCTTGAAATTGAATTATTTCAAAAGCAGTAGTAAATTTATGCAGACTAAAACCACATATGATGTAGAAATTAAGCCCCATGTTTCTAGGGATGAAAAGTCTTGGGTACCTGAAGATCTGCTCTGAGTTATCCTGTCCTGGCCATAAAGCTTTGGCCACTTTGTTGCAAAAAAAAAATTTCCATCTAAGGTTTATAATGCATTTAAGGAGATC
The DNA here is from genome assembly GCF_028018385.1 of Neofelis nebulosa. Classification (NCBI taxonomy): domain Eukaryota; kingdom Metazoa; phylum Chordata; class Mammalia; order Carnivora; family Felidae; genus Neofelis; species Neofelis nebulosa. The sequence continues at coordinate 38,412,437 of NC_080786.1, read as the reverse complement.
AGCAAAGCCACTGTCCTTCGTGATTTCTTTCTAATTGTAAGATGAAGATGATTGTGTTTTTGTTTTGTGGGTTCCGAGGGGGTATTAAATGTTTAGTCATGCTCTTAGAAGCCTCATTTTCCTCCTAATCCTGTTGCTCTAAGAGTTTGGCAGGGACCTTCAAAGCTGCCCTGTTTCTTTTGTTTTGCTTCCCTGGAGCTTTGCAAAATGGTAACAGCGCTGACGGCTCTGTGGGCTCTGTGCCTCCGAGAGGAGGCCCAACCCTTCCATGGAGGGCTCACATCTCACCCCTGCTTTAGAAACGCAACAATAGCAAGATTTAAATAAACAATATTTAAGTAAATTGTTTGATTTTGTAGATATAGATATGCATACGTCCATATAAATGTGTGAAAAAGTCTTAATTTATAAAAAGCTTACAAATAAATTAATAAAAGAGAAGCACACTAGCACAATAAAAGGCAAAAGATCTGAAAGGAAAAATTGCTAAAGAAGAAATGCAAATGGGATACCAGACATATTTAATCTCACTAAGGATTTTTTTTAAATGCAAGAGAAAAAAACGCCTAAAAATATTTTCTCCTATCATACTGATAGAAACTCTTTGTTTCCCCAGTGTCTCTCTTTTTTAAAACGATATCAAGTTTAGATGTTAGTTCAGTCAAAAGGGAATTTTTACGTACTAGCAAAAAGGATAGCCATTTTTCACCATCAGATGGACAATTGGGCAGTATGTAACAAAAGCTCTAGAATGTGTTGAAACACTTTTGCCTATTATCTGCATTCTAAGAATTAATCCAAGGAACTAAGAAATGTGTGAAAACAAAACAAAGCAAAACTTTACGAATGAGTTTATTTCTCATAGTAGCATTCATGATAAAAAAAAAAAAAAAAAAAAAAAAAAAACCCTAGAAATATCCCAAACTTCAAAAGTAGAGAAAAATTGAACTGTAGTATACCCATGTGATAAATACCATGCAACAATCAGGGATCATGTTTTGAAGAATGTTTAAAAACACGAGCTATAGGGGCACCTGAGTGACTCAGTTGGTTAGGGATCCGACTTTGGGTTTCCGCTCAGGTCATGATCTCACAGTTTCATCAGTTTGAGCCCTGCATCCGGCTCTGTGCTGACCGCACGGAGCCTGCTTGGGATTCCCTCTCCCTCTCTCTCTCTCTCTCTCTGCCACTCCCCCCGCTCACACTGTCTCTGTCTCTCTCAAAAATAAATAAACTTACCAAAAAAACACGAGCTATAAAATTTTTTAAGTCAACTAAAAACTGTATACATCATGTGCTACTTACCTTTTCACCTGTTTACTGAGTGGTATAATATTGAGTGATAGTTAATATTCCAACTTAAGAACTTTTCGAATTTTCACAATGATCTCATATTCACGAGGGAAAAAAAGATATATTCGTGGTAAAATAGGCACGAAATAAGAAGTTAGGAAGAGGCCAGGGCTGGCCCAAGTGTAACCTGCCAAGCCCCTTCTTAGACAACAGAGATTTAAACAGTTGCTCCATATTCTGAGTCCTGGGAGTTGGCTGTGTTGCCAGTGGTTACAGCAGGGCAGTGACTTTGTAAGATAATGCGGGGCTGGAGGAGATGGTTCTGATCAATGGGTTTTGAGACAAGGACAAAAAACTCACCACCATTAAAAAACACTTTAAATTGGAAGCAACCAAGATGTCCTTCAGTAGATGAATAGGTAAATAAACTGTGGTCCATACAGACAAAGGAATATTATTTAGCAATAAAAAGAAGTGAACTATCAGGACTTGGAGAGAAAACTTAAATGCATATTACTAAGTGAAAGAAGCAAATCTGAAAAGGCTGCATACTATACGATTCCAATAATATGACATTCTGGATATGACATTTTAGAAAAGGCAAAACTATGGAGACAATAAAAAGATCCATGGTTCCCAGGGGTTGGGGGCAGGGGGAGGGAAGGGGCAACAGGAAGTGCACAGAGGACTTTTTGAGCAGTGAAAATGCTTTGCATAATATAGTAATGGATACGTGTCATCATACGTTTGTACATCAAGAGTGAACCTTAATGTAAACTATAGACTTGGGGTAATCAGGATGTGTCAGTGTAGGTTCATCAGTTGTAACAAATGTACCCCTCTGTTGTGGAATATCCATTGTGGGGGAGGCTATGCGTGTGTGGAAGAAGGGGGTATAAGGGAAACCTCTGTACCTTCCTTTTAACTTCACTATGAACCTTAAACTGCTCTACAAAAATAAAGTCTTCATTTAAAAAAAACAAAAACAGGGACTCCGGGGTGGCTCAGTCAGTTAAGCATCTGACTCTTGATTTCAGCTCAGGTCATGACCTCATGGTCGTGGGACCAAGCCCCATATGAGGCTCCACACTGGGCATGGAGCTTGCTTAAGATTCTCTCTCTCCTCTGCCCCCTCCCCTGCTCTTGCAAAAAAAAATAAAATAAAATAATAACAATAACAATAATAATAAAACAAAAACAAAAACCTTCTAGGGTTCCATTGTACACAATCAGCCACTTAAAATACTAACCCGTGGCAGAACCACCACCTATAAGACAGACTCCCCTTCTTTCTCCCTAAGCCTTCCCATGGCACTCACTTTATTCTGGTTTTAGTTGGATAAAAATATACCAGGTTATATATGGGGAGCAAGCAGTGTGAACTGCCCCCAGAGTATGAATAGCCCAGAGACATCTTTTTAGAAAAGAAGGATGGTGATATCTGCTGTAAAAAGAGATCTCCTTGGCCCCAAAAGGAATTTACCTTAGTGGCCCACATTTAAAAATCTAATCTTTCTATTACAAACAGGAACAAGCCACCAAGTCTCAGCAAACATTTTAAGAAAACCAACAGCATGAAAGAATCTCGAAGGTAAACAAAGGAACTGATTACTCAAGTGCATGTACAGGTTTGAAAAGAGACTGTATCCATCAAAATTGAACAGGATACTTGAACATAGTACAGAGAACAACTGCAATGCTTTGGAAATTAAGTACATAATTGTCAAAAGAAAAATCAATAGAAGGGCCAGAAGACAAAGTCACAGAAAAGACTGAGATTTAAAAGAAGGAAGAAAGAAGAAAGGAAAGGAGGAAATTTTTAAAGGAAAAGAGGAGAAAAACTTAAGCAAAAGGGTAGCTCTAACTTCCATCTAGGAATTCCACCACCAATCCCACAGGAGTTCCAGGAGAGGAAAAAATAAGAACTGGAAGGAAGAAAATTAAATAAATCATTGAAGAAAATTTCCTAGAGCAGAAGCAAACACAAGTCTTGGATGCACCAATTACTGAACAAAAAGGCCCACACCTAAACATATTATTATGAAATTTTGAAACATCAAAGTTAAGGAGAAGAACAAAAACCTTAAGGGGCGGATGGGGGAAATATCTACAAAAGAATGGGCATCAGACTTCTCATCAATTATTCTGGATCCTGGGAGATAGTGGCACAATCCCAGCAAAGTTCTGGTAGATTATTTTCAACCTAAATCCTATAGCTAAGCAAACCATCAATCAAGTGCGAGAACTTTTTAAACATGCAAGGATTCAGAAATTTGGCTTTCTAGTTTACACTTTCTGAAAGACTTATATGTATGCCAGCAAAAATTTAAATGAAACGAAAGAAACAGGAAGATGTGTGGATCAAACCAGAAGTGCAACAAAAAAAATGTCAAGATGACGGCTATGCAGCAATACTAAAACCTAAAACTCACACTGAAACAGGAAGTTGGGAATGCCCCCTGCACCCCGTAAAGGCCATCAATTAAAAAAATCGATTTATTTCGACAACAGTGTAATTATAGAAGCTTGATATACCTACTAATTAGATAAATAAATCACGTGATTAAAATCTCCATCTCCAAAATCAGACTGCTTGCTTCAAATTACAAACTAAGTATGTGACCTTGAGCAATTACTTAAATTCCCCTTGGCTCACTTTTCTGGTTTTTTTGTTTGTTTGTTTTGTTTTGTTTTTTAACGTTTATTTATTTTTGAGACAGAGAGGGACAGAGCATGAACAGGTGAGGAGCAGAGAGAGAGGGAGACACAGAATCTGAAACAGGCTCCAGGCTCTGAGCTGTCAGCACAGAGCCCGACGCGGGGCTCGAACTCACGGACCGTGAGATCATGACCTGAGCCGAAGTCGGACGCTAACCGACCAAGCCACCCAGGCGCCCCTACTTTTCTGGTTTAAAAATGGGTATAAAAATAATTTCTACTTCCTAGGGTCATTGTGGGTATTAAATGAAATAATGTATGCACAGTATTTAGTGCCTGACCTTGAGTAACTGCTATAAAAGATTTATTTTATTATTATAATATTCATATCAACAAGAAAAAGAGGCAATTAGAGATTTTAGAAAAGATAAAGAAAGCTGTCAAGAAATGTCATATGTCAAATCAAAGCAAATTAAACTGCAGCATGATTTTAGCAAGTAAAGTAATATGAAGTGGAAAACAGAGAACTCATTTGACCTTGAAGATTGGGTCTTTTCTCCTTTGAGTGTCATAAGTTTGGTAATTTAGGATTATTTTTCTTTCTCTACAACTCTAATCAAACTACTTGGTTCTCCACTGAATAATATTTACATAATTATAATTTCCAATTGCCATTTAATGGTTTTTGATTTTAAGAAACTAACCTATCGTAAAAGCACAGAAGACGTAATTATAGTTACAGATCAGAATATAAATGTAATAAACCCTGATCACATAACAGTAATAACCCATGTTGAGGGGAGAGGGGATAGAGACTAGGGGAAGGGAGAGGCTATGGTACATTTTCTCTTATTACATAAAGGGGACCCAAGAAATAGTGATAAAGTATAACCAAAAGAAGGTATATAGTTATAAAGGGAAACAAAAGAAGACATTCTAAACAACAATATAACTTTCAAAAAAGAAAAGAGGAGAGAGAGGGATGATGTTCATGTGCTAAATTCCACAACTTCCCAAACCAACTTACTTTTCAGGAGCAGGACCTGGAGAAGGCAGAAGGATAATTTTACTTTTTATTTCATGCCTTGATGTTATTTGAAATTTTTCTCATATGCTTGAATTACTTATATGATTCAGTAAATCAAAAAGCATTGGTTCAGCGAGTTAATAAATATCCACAGAGAACATACTCTGTGCTAGGCCTTGTCTAGACTCTATGAATCACAAGATAAAGTCTTGCCCTCAAAAAGCTAGCATTCTGGTGAGGAAATTAACAGTAAACACAGAAACCATCTGATGAATAAGCAAATTTTAGAGGGTGACTGCTATGAAGAAAATGAAGTAATGTGATATGGGGTGTCTACAAGAGGGCAAGTGAAATCTTCCTGACTAAGGTGTTCAGAGGCCTCTGGGAGGAGATGAGATGTAAATGGTTGGCAACAGCCATGCAAATGTTTGGGGGAGTGTCACATTCAGGGGCCAGAGACTGGAAGGAGCATGGCATGCAAATTTGAAAGAAGGCCAGCTGGTTGGAAGCAAAGTTAGAAAGTTAGAACGTTTCTATTAAAAATTCAGAAAGTTGCATGATTTTTCTCCAGAAACATTCATCTACTCAAATGCAAGCATGGAGTGGATTGATAGTTGGGTTTGACCAGGTCAGGAATATTGTCAGGCAAGGAGGAAAGGGGAGAGGATGAGACAGGTAATAGGAAATTGAAGTGCTATGTCACGGCTAAAATGTATTTCCAAAGATGGCTACAACAATACCCCCCATGCACATGCTCTTTTGCGGTATGATCCTGCCACTCACCCACCAAGAGGTGGAGTCTATTTCCCCTCCCTTTGGATTGGGGCTCACTGTATATTTTGTTTTGACTAAGAGAATGCAGCCAAAGTGCTGTGTGCTGTGTGCAAAGTTTCTGCAGCTTCGAGCTTTGCCAATTAAAATACTCACTCTTGCCATCCAGCTGTCATGTAAGGAAGCCCAAGACAGACCCTGGAGGCAGCCCTGCATGAACTGAGAGTGAGTGAGAGAGAGCAAGAGAGAGATCCCAGCCATCACCACCGAGGTTCCAGACCTGAGATAGGCCGTCGTGGACACTCCAGTCTCAGCTGTCATCTGACTCCAGCCTCATGAGGGACTCCAGCCTCATGAGGGACTCCAGCTGAAGCCACATGGAACAGAAGAGCCATCCAGTCAAGTGTTGCTCAAATTTCTGGCCTACAGAATTGTGAGCAAATAAAGTTTGCTGTCTTGAGCCACTAAGCTCTGTGGTGATTTGTTATACAGCCTTAGATAAATCAGGAAGTGCTCCCTCAACTTGTTGCCATAGTCCACTGAAAGGATATGAAGATTTGGGGCAGGGGGTACGGGATATATTAATACCATTTGTTGGAATTGAGGCTTTCCCAAGGTTGAGGGATTTCTGAATTGGGACTACTACTGTAGAGGGTTAGAAAGACACAAAGAGTGCAAAACTCAAAATCAACATTTTGAGGTAATGCTGTTATCACTGATGACAAGGCCATGGATGTGACTGTAGGTGTGGGTAGTTGTGGTAGAGTAGAGGAACCAAGGAGATCAAGGAACGGAGAGGCCAGGGTGTCAAACGGGGTCATCTGCATAGCTGTTAAGTTTGCCAAGAACATTGACAAGGAAACAGTTTAATATAGTGTTTAAGTGCGCACGCTCAGGAGCCAGACTGCATTTCCAGTCCTGACTCTGTCACTAACTGTGTGTGATGCTAGGCAAAGTGTATTACTCTCTGCACCTCAATTTGCTCATCTATACAATGAGGGTGGTAACAATAGCTATCTCATAGCATTAAAGGAATTAAATAAGATAAAGCTTTTGGGGTGTTTAGAAGAGTTCCAGGAGAAGAGAGAAAACTCAGTGAGCGCTGTCACTATCATTATCGTTGGCAGTAGAGATAAAGACAGCAAAGCAGGTGCTGGAGGCACAAGGACTAAGGTCAGTGAATGACAACAAGGTGGGGTAGCAGGTGGTAACATCAGATGATGTGCTTCAAAGGGGCTGTGAGCTTTGAAGTTGGAAGCAAGAGCAATGATTAATTAGAAGTAGCAAAGGCAAGTCAGGAAGAGACTTGCCCTTTTTTCCAGGCTTTAAGGTCCATGGGGTATGAAATCAAAAGTCTCTCCTTGAGAAGACTGCAGAAGAAGCAGTGTCCTCAGGGAGAGCCAGGGTCCAGCTGGAGTGAGAGGGTAAAGGGCACATCCAGGGAAGAGGATGAGAATGTGTGTGCTGATGGCAGAATGACAACCAAGAGCTCCAAAGGGCATAGAGGGAGGGTTGGACAGATGAAGAGAAATGGAAGAAGGGTCAGATTTCAGCATGTACAGAGTGGCGTGGGGATAGGGGAACATTCAGGGAGGGCTTATCGGATGGCGATTAGGGATTAAAGAAAATATATTCACGACATATTCAGCATGGAGTTGGCCCAGGAAATCTCTCAGGAAGAAATGTGGGAAAACCCGAAGCTATTTGTCCATTCTTGTGACTCAAAGTGGTATGTGGGTCTAGAGGGTGGCAGGGGCCTCCTCAGAGTTGTTCTGCTGGGCAACTCACTTCCCCATGCAAGTTTCGAAAAGTACAGAGATGGTGAAGGTGAAAGGGGTATTGTTCTCCTCTATACCTAGCTGGAAGAGTGAAGAATTACAGCATCCATCTGTGATCCATTCATGGAACCCCAAAGGGTGACTATCCTCTCCTGGGGCATAGAGGCTGGGCCTCCTGACTCTGGGCAATTAAAGAGTACCAGGGGCTTGACATCTCCCACGGCAAAAGGAAGAACCCTTACTAGCCTTTATCGTGTGAATTAGCCCATTCGAGCTCCTCTAACAAAAATACCATAGACTGGGTGGCTTAAAAACATTTATTTCTCTGGGGATCCTGGGTAGCTCAGTCGGTTAAGTGTCCAACTTCAGCTCAGGTCATGATCTCATGGTTCGTGAGTTCGAGCCCCACATCAGGCTCTGTACTAACAGCTCAGAGCCTGAAGCCTGCTTCAGATTCTGTCTCTGTCTCTCTGCCCCTCCCCCACTCAAGTTCTCTCTCTTTCTCTCTCTCTTTCATATAAACAAACATTAAAAAATTAAAATTAAAAAAAAAAACTTTCTCGCAGTTCTGGAGGCTGGGAAATCCCAGATGAAGGCACCAATAGATTCAGTGTCTGATGAAAGATTACTTCCTGGTTTGTAGATAGCCGCAGTCTTCACTGTGTACTCACGTGGCAAAAGAGGAGAGGAAGCTCTCGGAGGTCTCTTTGATAAGGGCATTTACCCTCATTTCTTACCCCTGCCCCTCCCCCTTTCTGCTCCAGTCACATTGATCTCCTGTCCTTGCCCACGCCAAGCACATTTTCATCACAGGGCCCTTGCTCCTACTGTTTCCTGGTCTCTGAAGTATGTACATGACTCACTTCTGCCTTCCTTTCAATTCTACTTAAATGTCACCTTATCAGAGACAACTTCCTTGACCCCTGCTCACATAAAATAGAACAGTCATCCACACAAAGGCTTTCCATCTCCTTATCCTGCTTTATTTTTCTCCATTACACTTCTCATTGTCTAATATACTATATTCTCATTTGGGGGGTTTGTTGCCTGCTATATCCCTGGCACCCAGAAGGGTCTCTGTAACATAAATATTTGTTGAATGAATGAATGAATTTGTACTCTCATGTCAACACATTCTATGTGCCTGACCTTAATATGAGGCTTAAATTCTCTACAGTCTCATTTCCATGAAACAGCGATATGAAAATACCTATCTCTTACTGTTTTTGCTAAATTAAATGACATAATATGTGTGAAGTATCTTCCACTGTGCCGGAGTTCGACAGGAGCTAAGTAAACACTTGTTGCCATTGTTGTTGTTTCCATCAGTCAACGTTACTGCCACAAACTGCAGTGAAGAATTAGTTTTAGTGTCCCCAGAAAACCCTCCTGACCCACTTCTAGAAGTGTTAGGGACCAAACTCTATCGCCATGCTTGCCCTGTCCTGCCAGACGCCCCTCCCACCGTCCCCCGACCAGACTCATCACACACCTGCCAGAGCCCTTTATGGAAGTATACTTTTTCTCAGGGAGAAAATAGCTCACCCATGTGACACCAATTCCATCTTCCAGGACACCAGGGTGGTATTCTGTACAATGAAAGTAATTTACTAAATGGTCCTCTGGTGCCATCGAAAAGTGAATTCATTTTGCACAGGTCACAAGTTTACTTCCAGAGAGCAGTTTCCTCCCTGCCGGCGTAGGCCCAAGACTAATGGAAAATAGAAGCGCAGCGTGGAGGGTCCACACAACAGTGGTTCCCGATAGTCCTGGGCCTTGGGAGCCAGTTGATGGGGAGAAACAGGAAAAGCAATGATGACTGTAAGAAAGTGAAGTTGTTCTCCATCTTGCCCTGGGGAGTGTTGACTTGTCCAGAGGGACCAAAAGATGGGAGGGGAGGGGTCACGACCATGGGGAAGACATGGGAAGAGAGGACAAAGCCAGAGTCAGAACCAGTTGTCCAAAAATACAATAAGCCCAAACCTGACTGGTGTTGAGAAATCGAGAGAAAGCGAGAGTGAGAGAGGGAGAGAGAGTTACAGTACAGAGAATACAATGTTCTTAATCATATTCTCAGAATGTGGCTGGGAATCCCAGCCCAAATGAAGAGAAATTACAGCATGAGGTGCCTACCATAACTGCAGGGCCTTCAATAATATCAAATTCCTACATCAAGTTCTTCTCTCTCTCCTCTCTTATTTCTGTTTTAAAAAGATCTCCTTTCACATCTGTGTGTGCACTCCATTGCTGCTCTTCTCAGATAAGTAACAGCATTTCTCACCAGATCTGGATTTAGAATCTGCCCTTTTTGAACATTCAGAAATCACTCTAAAATGTCAAACAAAGCAAGGCTATTTGAGGAGATATCTACAGCACACACAGGAAAGGCAAGTGAGATTCACCGCTACTCTTCCCAAATTTGCATCAAGAGCTGCCTCAGATCAGAAAGAAATCCAACAGACGACGCTATTCAGTGATAGGAAATACCCTTTTAGCACATTGTTGTAGACCTTAACAGGAGAATTTGGACAGTGCTGACACAAAGATGCCAGCCTGAATCATTTCGCTTGCTGGTCATTTTCTTCAGCCCCTCCCCACTTTTTGCTTGCCTTCAAGAAATCTCAGAGCCAAGGCTTTAATTTTAAGGGACCAGCTCAAAATTGTACAACACTGGCCCTTCGGTCTGATAATAAGTGTTTTGTGAAAAAATCATTTTTGTCAACTTAACTTGGTAAATTCTGGGCTAAAAAAAAGTTAAACAGGTGTCTTTAGTGAGGACTTCGTTGAACTTTTACTATGTGGGTCGTGAATCTCAAATACATGGATATAACACATGATGTTCTCCAAACTTACTCGTTGAGAGAAACCTTTCTACGGGGGACATCCTATAGCGGCATTCCTGCAGTGAATTTTAAGGAATGCTTGTTAAATCTTTTCCTTTTATTGGCCCAAAGAAACATTAATGGATTCTATTTTGGTAATATCCTCTTTTTTTAATTTATTTATTTAAATTCAAGTTTGTTAACATACAGCATGGTATTGCTTTCAGGAGTAGAACCCAGTGATTCATCACTTACATATTAACACCCAGTGCTCATCTCAACAAGTGCCCTTCTTAATATCCCTCACCCATTTAGCCCATCTCCCTACCCACCTCCCCTCCAGAAACCCTCAGTTTGTTCTCTGTATTTAAGATGCTATGGTAATATTCTAATTAGCAGTATTTTTAATGTGAGGGCTGATGTACTGGGTGCTTTTGAAAATGTTGGTTTAAATGTTTGGTACACACTTCGATTCATAATATGGAAATCTCAACCCTACAATAGTGGAATTATCATAAAACTCAAGCCACCGTTGAATGCAGACAGCCTGGCCTAGCAGTGCAGGCCACAGACTGTGGAGCCAGATTTCCTGTTTAAATCTCAGTTTTAGTTCCATTTATTAACCGTGCAGCCTTGTGTTAGGTACTTAACCCCTCCATGCCACCATTCTCAGCTCCCCCATATGTGTAATGAGCATCATAATTATAATAGTACCTACTTCACAGAAATGCTTGAAATTTAATGAGTTAACAATTTATAAAATAGTTAGAATGGTAAATACTAAGCTTTTAGAAGGGAATATGTGACATAAATCATTTCAAGTGCTCAAGAACAAAACGGTATGCCATACCCTTTGATCCAATAAGATATATCCCATGCCCTTCCCCATCTAGGAACTGTTCTATTTTCTTTCTTTTTTTTTTTATTTTTTTAACGTTTTATTTATTTTTGAGACAGAGAGAGACAGAGCATGAACGGGGGAGGGTCAGAGAGAGGGAGACACAGAATCCGAAACAGGCTCCAGGCTCTGAGCTGTCAGCACAGAGCCCGACGCGGGGCTCGAACTCACGGACCGCGAGATCATGACCTGAGCCGAAGTGGGCTGCTTAACCGACCGAGCCACCCAGGTGCCCCGGAACTGTTCTATTTTCCACGTGAAAGAGAAACAATGGAAATCTAAGTTCGACATTAACAAAAAATTATTGACTGAAATATTACACAATATTTGGATGTAGAATAAGAGGTTGTTCAGTTCGGGAAATTTTAGACAAAATATCAGATGTGGTCTAAATATGACTTAGCCTAAATCCACCAAGTATCTGAGCCTGGGAGCATTGATATTTTATGTAGGAGAATACACAGACAAGTATGCACGGGCATTTTGTATATGCCGAGCAATGACAGTTGAAGATTTTGGCTACTTTAAATTGCTGAATTGAAAATGTAAGTATTTGTGCGTCATAAAACCATGCTCGTATCAATGTCAAGAACCTTTCATTAGCAAACACATTTTCAGCATATGATTAGATTTCAAGAATTTCTGGGGGTATCAATGATTATGCATTGAGAAATCCATGTCGGCCACAGGGCTCTTCTTCCCAGACCCCTAATCCTGCACCTTCATACCTACTCTTTCCTGGTCTATCCCTTTCTCCCACAAGCATAAACACAAGACTTGGCCTTAAAACAAGCCTTAAAAACTCCACTGCGAATTCCATTCTCAGAGTCCCCCGAGCTAATTTCAACTTCTTTTCAAATAATTTCCTATGCTTAAAGACATGACTGAAAACCCCTCAGGTTCTCTATCTTTAGCTGGGGAAAGGCACTTTGTATCACACAGGTCCTAGTGAGGCTGGAGCTCCAAAAGAAACCTACAAACTCTCTTCAGACCTATTATTGCTTGTTATTTCAAAAGTGAGGATGTGTGCATTGTGGCTTATTTTCTTCCTCGCCCTGGGTCCATCCTTGGCCTTTGTCCATGCAGCTCTGAGCTCTGGGGACCAACTCCTGCGGGCCGCATTGCATCAACCAGGCTCCACTGCCAGCTGGCTCTTGGGTGGGTTTGGCCAAAGGAGGCACCTGAAGATGAGGCAGAAGGAAAGAGAAGACAGGGCATTTCTTTCCTGCTCCTTTTCTGCTCTGGGCCATATTTTTTGAGCTGCACCCTTCCCTGACTTCAGCTTGCACTGGACTGAAGTAATGGACTTTGTAACACCCCTTGTCCCTTCAGGCCTAGGACAGTATTGGCTCCCACCATTGCTAATCCCTCACCATCCCTGCTTGTTCCCTTCGCCCTGTCTACACCCCTGTAAGCAGCCTCTTATTTGCAGTCTCTTGAACTATATGAATCGGAATTTGTTGGTTGCTAAGCTCCTGACTGATACAGAGCCCTGATAAAAATATAATTGTTTTATGTAAATAATTATTTTTTCTAACGTTTATTTATTTTTGAGACAGAGAGAGACAGAGCATGAACGGGGGAGGGTCAGAGAGAGAGGGAGACACAGAATCTGAAACAGGCTCCAGGCTCTGAGAGGTCAGCACAGAGCCCAACGCGGGGCTCGAACTCACGGACCGCGAGATCATACCTGAGCTGAAGTCGGACGCTTAACCGACTGAGCCACCCAGGCGCCCCATATATAAATAATTATTAATATGACTGTTAAACAAAAATAGCATATTTCAAATTCAGATAGCCTCAAAGGTAAGGAAAAATCAGTTATTGTTTCCACTCAGCTTTGCCACCCTGGCGGGCAAGGGACCCTCCTGCAGTGAAGTATGCCTGTTACAGATGTCTTAGTTCTTCCAGGAGCCATAAGTAATATTCAAGATTCCTAAATGACTGAAGTACCTCAGATACATTTACAACTTATAATTAGAAGCCATTTCAAGACGTATAAAGTAATGTTCTCTTAAGAAAAAAAAAAAAAAAGCTTACATTGACATTTTGAATTTAGAATCTCACACATTAATCCACTTTAGCAAACACCCCAGGTCCCTTGCCACTGTTCCTCCCTATACCTGAATCTACTCCAGGGCTCTTCATGCCTGATTTTTTTTTTTTTTTTTTTTTTGTCATTTAGACCTCAACCTAATGATGACCCACATAGAGAGTGCTTTAAGTGGCCACCCGCCTTCCATTCCAGCATTCTAATTTAATACTACACTAACACATGTTACTATTTGGTATTTTTGCATTTTCTTTGTTCGTGTGCCTTCTCTCCCACTAGCAAATAAGCTCCACTACAAGGACTACAGGCTGAGACCTTGTCTGTTTTATTCACTGATGAATCTTTCCATACTTAGCCCATAGTGGGTGCTCAAAAAATACTATCGAATGAATTAATGAATGAATTGGCATTTTACCAGAGATAAATGGAATAAGATGTGGTTCCTGCTCTCAAGTAACTTATAAATGAGGGAAAGAAACACACGTAGAAATTTATAGTAGAAGAAAGTGCTGTAATAGAACATAGAGCCCTGCTTTCAGCTATAGCAGACTATCATATAGCAGAGCAATCATCCCACTGAACAAGCTACAAAAGTGTGATACATCTGTTTGAAGACACTGGGAATTTTCAGGAAAGTCAGGCTTTGTATGGCCAGGAGCCCAGAGAAAAGAGAAACTCACTGAGGTGAGCCCAGCATTCCATACCTCGTATCTCCTCAGGGCATGGCATATACAGAAAGGTGGAGAAGCCAAGCAGAAAGCAACTGCTAAGGGGCAAAAGAGCTAAGCAGCACTTTCATCTCCTCACAGAAATATGGAGACAAAACTTGGAGTTCAGAGCCAGCAAGACAACCAGGAATTAAAGGGCCAAGATCCAGGAAAAGAAGGGACCCCAGAGGGAGGAACCCAACAATCGGAGCAGCATTTCCCCTTGTGGCATTTGCTGGGTCAGAAGGAGCAGCTATGAAGAGGTAGACAATGGCCTCTAAGACCACGGGAAGCTGAGCAGAGCTGCCCGCAGCGTCTCGGTGCTGGAGGAAGAAAGTACCATCTATAACCTCTGTGGTTTTTCATATACCTGTCCAGAATTTAATAAAATGTTACCAGATATCCAAAAGAGATGAAAAAGAGACACACACAAAAAAAAGACAATAGAAACAGACCCTCCAGAGATTTGAGTTATTTAAATACTTTAAAACCCCTATGATGTATAGATTAATGAAAATTAAAAGTAAGATAATTATAATCTATAAAAAAGAATCACATATAAATTATAAAACTCATATCAGAAATTGAGAACTCAACAAATAGATTTGATAGAAAATTAGACACAGCTGGAAAAGGGACTAGTAATCTGGAAGATAGAAGAGTGGGAATTATCCAGAGTGAAGCACTGAGAAGGGGGATGTAAAATACAGAAAGAAACACAGGAGGCCCAGCAGAATTATATGGACGTAGAGTCCCAAAGAGAAGCAGGAAAAAAAGGGAGGCAGAACAATATATGAAGAAATAATGACCAAGAATTTTCCAAAGCTGACAGAATAAGTCAAGCCACAGATTCAGAAAGTCCCTCAAGCCCCAAGCAGGATAAATACAAAGAAAAACATACTAACCCACATCATTAAAAACCAAATGCAAAGAGAAAAACCTTGGAGGTATATACAAATTAGTATAGTTACATAAAGAAGAGAATAATCTTGCTTCCAGGGATCAGATAAAGATTCATAAAGAGGGCAACAATTCATTTATCAACAAGAAGAATTCACTGAGCACTTAATAACATAACTAAGTTGAATCTTAAAAATAATAATAATAATAATAATAATAATAATGATGATTTTTTAAAAATAAAATAAAATAAAACACAGTCCCTACTTTCCAGAAGCTCAAGTTGATGTGCAGAAGAGACAGAAATGTAAACATGGTCTCCATAAAACCTACCAGGAAGGATTGTTTTTCTCAACCTGAAAAGAAGAGTAATGCTTGGGACAGGCAGGGGTGAGGGACTAGGGGAAGTTGCAGGACAGTGTATGTTGTCTTGCTGGAGGATCTAGGGGTGAAAACAACCCAAGCAAAGAACAGGGGGTGAACGTGATTAAGTATCTCGTTGAACAATAGTGGGCTGTTTGCTTGCAGTTCAGAGCAGGGAGATGGGAGGGAGTTACAGAAAATGAAGCTGGAAAGTTAGATTAGGAACAGATTCAGTCAGGGTGTCTGGGTGGCTCAGTTGGTGAAGCGTCGGACTTCCACTCAGGTCATGATCTCATGGTTTGTGGGTTCAAGACCTACATTGGGCTCTGTGCTGACAGCTCTGAGCCTGGAGCCTGCTTCAGATTCTGTGTCTCCCTCTCTTTCTGCTCCTCCCTGCTCATGCTCTATCTCTCTCTTTCAAAAATAAATTTAAAAATCATTAAAAGGAAAAAAAAAAGGAAGCAGATTCAGTCGGCAGTGGGGATCCACCGCAAGGCTTGTAGCAGGAGAAGGGCATCATCTAAGTAATTCCTTAAGAAGAGCACTGTGGAGGTAACATGAAGTGTGTTTTTGAGAGAGAATCACAGTAGCCCATGAGACCAATTAGACCATCATTAGTTGCCATGACCTAGGCAAGCACAAGAGGATGTGACCTGAACTAGGACAGAAGAAATAGAAATAGAAACCTGAGAAAGTACTCTCTAAATATTTTCAAGTCTGAATCAACAGGAATTGGCTGCCATTGATTACAGGAAACCAAAAAAATAAGTCGAAGGTGATTCAGGTGTGCAGAGGGATGTCAATGGCATAAATGCAAATATTGCTAGGGGATATATTGTAAGGTTACCTTAGCCTGTTTAGTTAGAAATATCAATCATACTTCTCTCAAATGTTTATCAAGGAGTTGGAAAGTCCAGCCTGGAGCCCAGAAACAAGATCAGGAGCTGACACCAAGCTGTGAGGGCCCAGAAGGGGAAGTCTGGCAGAGCAAGAGCTGAGTAAAGACCAATGACTCCAAAGTGCACACATCTTGGTAAATACAGATTATCCTAACAAAATATTCTTGGGTTTCTCATCTTGAGATAAATGAAAATATACTAATTGAAAAACATCATTAGGATGCTCATTACACAGGAAAACTATTTGAGAAACAGATCTATTACCCGTCTTCTTTTATGTTTTCCTCAGCCTTTGCTAAGCTGCATCCCAATTTTTTCTGCTTAGACAGCAAAAACACTAATGATGTGAGTTGTAGTTGAAAGTGCTTTCCAAGTTGGCTGGTTGAAAGCTTCAGTATGAATAATGTCAGAGGCATGGGATGGGGGGTGGTTTAAAAGCTATGTCTGTATCGTATTTTTAAAATAACACACATCAAATTCAGAAAAACACCACTTAAAACTGAAATAATATTTTCATAATATTAACCAATTACATTTATTTAAATACATATATATATACACACACACATACATTGTCTACTGTCACTGGGGAAATTTTTCTCTATCAGTCAGTCAGTTCCTCTAATTCCAGATATGATTTATGGATAAGAACGTAACTTTGTCAGTGAGATTAGAAGCATTTTTGCAGCCCCAATAGTATCATAGAATATTAAGGTTCAGGTCAAGAACAACAAACTTCCTTCTGCTGCAGAAACTCTCTCACAGACTTACACCGGATGCAGTTTGAACTTTGGTGTTTTTCAGCTACTTGTGGTTTATTTCTTGAAAAGTCTGTTGATCTGCTTCAAGTCCCCTGAGGACTAGAGAGAGGCAAACTCAGTTAATATTTACACATTTGGTCTTTAGAAATGACTGTCCCAAATTACTTTCCTACACCCCTAAAAATCAATACCCTGTAGTATCTACTCCCTAGTGGGTCTAATTAGAGAGTAAAACAATTAACAATCACCGACTTCTTCCTACGTGTTCAACTGCCTCATGTGACAAGAAGCAAGGAAGCAATGGTAGAGATGAGCTCTGAAGCAAATAAAAGACAAGTTATTAAAGAAACTAAAAATACCAAGACAATATAGTTAAGGACTTTGTGTACAGACAACACTATAGGATGATGTAAACAATAAATCTACAGATACAGAAAATTTTTAATGTTTACTTATTTATTTTGAGAAAGAGAGCAAGTGGGGGAGGGCCAGAGAGAGAGAGAATCCCAAGCAAGGTCTGTGCTGTCACTGCAGAGCCACACGTGGGGGCTCCATCACAAGAACCCTGAGATCATCACTTAAGCCGACCTCAAGAGTTGGATGCTTAACTGACTGAGCCACACAAGTGCCCCTGGATACAGAAAACTTTTTAAAGATTTGTCCTCCACTAAGAGCTGCATGGTAGATAGGAGGGGAGTATTCATCAGTCAGTTCCTTAACACATAGAATTTACAAGGAACTCCTCTGAGAATTGCCATGTGATCAGCAGGGGAAGGAACCTGGATGACTCTTGAGGGAGAGGAGGTCTCATTAGATTCAATATGAGATTGGGATGAGCACTGAGTGTTATATGGAAGCGATGAATCAAGGGAATCTACCCCCAAAACCAAGAGCACACTGTATACACTGTATGTTAGTCAATTTGACAATAAATTATATTTGCTTATTTTTTTTAACTTTTTTTTTTAACGTTTATTTATTTTTGAGACAGAGAGAGACAGAGCATGAACGGGGGAGGGGCAGAGAGAGAGGGAGACACAGAATCTGAAACAGGCTCCAGGCTCTGAGCTGTCAGCACAGAGCCCGACGTGGGGCTCGAACTCACGGACCGCGAGATCATGACCTGAGCCGAAGTCGGCTGCTTAACCGACTGAGCCACCCAGGCGCCCCAGACAATAAATTATATTTAAAATAAAAGATTCAATATGAGAGAGAAGAGTAAACCTTAGAGCTGTAAAAAAATTAAAAATAAATCTAAAAAGAAGGAGGGGTACTGATGACATATGCTTGAAGGAAGTCCCAGTGTCTGCCCAATAAAGTTACCATAAGTTGTCATTTTGCTGAAACTGTAGCTCTCTTTCTCTAACTCCTGATGTATAACATCCTCTTATCAAAGCAGGGGCTGGTTTCTGCATTAAGGGTCACTAAGGGAGAGAGAAATCAATTGAGAGGTAAGAGGAGGTCTTTATATAGAAGGTGGCCTCTTAACCCAGCCAGGTGGGTAGACTTTTTAAAGACAATGATGGAGAGAATTATTCCCTATGATGGGAATAAGGGAGAAAAGGGAGTAGCATGTTCAAGAGGAGGCATGGAATCCAGTAGAGTTATATCAACCTGTGGGAAAAGATGGGAGGATTTAGGAATCCAATCCAGAAGAGCAGTCTGAAACCAGTTCCTGGAGGGACTGTGTGCCAGGCTAGATTGTTCAGGCTCAATTACACAGGCCTTGGGGAGCCACTGAAGGTTCCTGAGCAGGGATGGGGACTTGATCCCATCAGACATTCCACCAAAGTCACTGACTAATACTACTTCAGGTGTTGCCCTCCTAGAGATATTTCTATTTTTTTAAGTTTATTTATTTATTTTGAAAGACACAGAGAGAGCACCAGTGGGATAGGGGCAGAGAGAGAGGGAAAGAGAAGATCCCAAGCAGGCTCTGCACTGTCAGTACAGAGCCTGACGTGGGGCTCAAACTCACAAACTGTGAGATCATACCTGAGCCGAAATCAAGAGTTGGACACTTAACCAACTGAGCCACCCAGAAATATTGTGCTGACTGTGCCACCTGAAATATTTATATTTCAATTAAAAACTTTTTAAAGGCAAAAAAAAGTGTTTGTTAATCCAAAGAAATAGAAGCCAAATGAGATAATATCTACAAGGAATGCAGCATGGGACAGGGCCTCACCCCTTGAGCACCAGGATGGTATTTCTTGAGGCTAAAATATAAAGTATAACTCAAAGGTTCTCTACCCTTTCTTCCCTGAAACACCCAGGACAGACAATGATCACTGACTTGATGTACTCCCTTGGGTGCACCCAGGCTTATGTGAAACACCGGCTTTGACTGGCCTGGATCAAGTGGGGTTCAAATAGGAAACAGCTTATGAGTCACTAAATTCTACTTCTGAAACCATTATTATACTCTATGTTAACTAACTTGGATTTAAATAAAATTTAAATAAATAAATAAATAAATAAATAACTTTTTAAAAATTAAAAAAGAAAAGGGAAACAGCTTTGTTTTCCTCAGCCACTGCCTTCACACCTGCCCTGTCAGATCTCCCTTTTCTATCCCTTGACCATACTTGACAGATCTCATAACTTTGCAATCACTGCCATGTCTAAGAACAAGCCTCATTTTGATAATCAAGGCTCTCTCTGGCTTGGTCCAATCTCAGTCAAAATATCGATCTTAACCACCTCTCCCTGAACAACTTGATCACCCTCTCTTCCACCTTAGTCCTGATCTGCATGTGGGTGGAGAGTGGTCTGTACTTCCCTGCCCTTCCACACCTTCTCCATCTCTACCCATCTCTCTTCCAGTGTAAGAGCAAGGAAAAAGGAGACGGTACAAAGTGGACTTGCGTTCTCCCTCATTGATGCTTTTGTGATACATTGTTGGTGCCCTGGAGGACCCACCCCTGCCCCAGGCTTGTAAGGAAAAGCCAAAGACCCGTGATTCATTTCCTTAATGATCCCCCTTGAACTTCGAGTGTTCTCCTCATGTAGGCTGCAGGTGGTTATTAGGCTGAAGATCACTGGGCTGGTGTGGCCACTTCATTAAAGGTGCTGCAGGAACACGTCTAGCAGCAATTCCTTAGGAATTATTATCCAATTATTGGCTTTGGGACTTTAGCTAAATTTTTCAAGATAGCAGAAGTGCCATTCAATATCTGATGTGTATGCGACTTACCACTCACTAATTGTAACAAAACATTCTTCTTCCACTCACAAAATCATATCAATGCAAATCAGTGAGAATTAAATTATTAAACAGTAACTCCTTAATACACCCTAATTTATTTTTTACATATTTTATGAACAAACTTGGATGCTTTAAGCATAGCCAATAAAAAATTTGTTTTGACACACAGCATGATTGATGTTTTGCAACATGAATGGAACCCTTCCTTTACTGGGGCAACTACAAGCTTATTCCAAGGTGAGGAACTCAGTAGAAAAAGGTGTGTTTATGCAGATGTATAAGTTCTGAGATGTCACTTGGCATCCCTGATTCACCTCTCTGACTGAGGCAAGGAGGAAAGTGATGGAGAATCAAGAATGGAGAAGGAACATGGCAGAGAGCATGTGGCATAGATGCTCATACATGCAGCCTCCACAGCATACTTTGTAGAGTTTTCTAGCCACTGGTTTGTGAATACCTTTGGTCTCTGTGGCCTGATGTGAAGTGAACCAGCATTATAGGAGCTGTCTGAAAACCTGAGCAAATGCAACCAGTACATGGACACCAATACCCATCATCATTCCTAATTTTGCAGAGTAGGGCCATCATCTTCCCGGTAATTTCTGAAACCAATGCAGTGTGCATTAGCCTCTGCTTTTGATGCGCAGAGAGATGTTGATAAATTTTTCTGTTGATCTTTTCTCCTCAGTTATCAAAAATATTTAGAATCACAGGCCAATCAAGCAACAAACATCTAAGAAGGACCGACTAGGTGCGAGGCCCTGCAGGACCCCCAGTTCTGAGAAAAAATTACAAGCCAGTCTACCCCTGAGACCAGAGAGCCTAGACCTTTATCCAGTGACACTACAGCTCACAACATATTTTCTTTAGGTATGGACTTCAGAGTGTGATGTGGGTCAGGAGGTGAAGGAAGAAAGAAGAAACTCACCAAAAGGTGGAAGAGATAATAAATTTCTAACAGAAGATGCTCAACTGATAAAAACTAGGAACTATGAAGAATTAGGATTCTTAAAAGAAAGCATGTCTAGCAATATAGCCAGTTCTAATGTTAGGAAGTATGTTTCATACACAAGTCAGATTTGTCCATTCAACAGATCAGGTTTAAATGACTTCTAAGTCCTCCATACTCAAAGCATGTTCCCCAGACTAACAATATCAGTATCACCTGAGAACTCATTAAAAATGCAGACTTTCATGCCCCATCCAACAAATACTGAATCAGAACCTGAATTTTAACAAGATGTCCAGGGGACTCACAAGCATGTTTTTTTTTTAATTTTTTTTTTAACATTTATTTATTTTTGAGACAGAGAGAGACAGAGCATGAACGGGGGAGGGTCAGACAGAGAGGGAGACACAGAATCAGAAACAGGCTCCAGGCTCTGAGCTGTCAGCACAGAGCCCGATGCGGGGCTTGAACTCACGGACCGTGAGATCATGACCTGAGCTGAAGTCGGACGCTTAACCGACTGAGCCACCCAGGCTCCCCTCACAAGCATGTTAAAGTATGAGAAAAATATTCTGAGTATCAAGCACTGACTATATGTAAATGTGCAAATGGGGACCAGGAAGGAGATCTGCTTGAGCAGACTCTTTTAAGAGCTGCTGAGAAAGAACTGGCCTGAAGCTTGTCCTGTTCCTCCACCAATCTAGAGAATTCTCAAGTGGTCAGTGCCTCACACCTGGTACTTAATTTCTTCAATGGTGGCCATTGGCTGTTAGAGCTGCTTTAGAATTCAAGACAGGCTGCTCTTCAACCACTAAGACTGGAGGAAAGATGTTGAATTAGAACTCAGAATGCATTTTTCTCATAGAACAGTGTTTGTTAGGTGTTGTTATGTATTGGCATTATTTATACTTCCAAATTAATTTATATAAATTATTTCTAATTCCAAAAAATATCTGCAACAACTTGCACCAGCAGAGAGATATTCAGTAAGACTATTCAAATGCAAAAGAAAAATAAGACATCAGGTAAGAAAAAGAGGAAGCAAAAGGAAATGGCTCAAGCACATTGGATATCATGGTTATTTAGATTAAGCAATAATTGTAGCCTTGAGGTTCCTAGTAGCCAAAGCAATAAGAGAAACATGATGCATTATGAAACTCTCATTATCTGAAACATACCTCTCAAGAGAAGTAAGAGATATTCTTGTGATACCTAAATATCAATGTCAGGAGGAAGAAGTTAAATATTTAAAGAAGGAAACAAAAAGAAACAAGTCTGGCCCCAAAATCTTCAGACAAAAAAAAAAAAAAAAAGACTTCAGACAGAGTTTCAAGAGTAAATGTTTTGCATTTTATGTACATCCTTCAAACTCTAAAACTCTTCAGGACAGGAAATATGCTTCCTAATTCTTTTGTCCTCCTGCCAAGGCGCTGAATACAACCTGCAAATTCAATCCTGGTGAAAATATATTTCCTTCTTTTCCTCTCCCTTACAGACTGAGAATTTTTTTAAAAATTTAATTTTTTTAAATTTTTTTTATTTTTGAGAGACAGAGCACTAGTGGGGGAGGGGCAGAGAGAGACAGACAGACAGACAGAATCCAAAGCAAACTCCAGGCTCTGAGTTGTCAGCACAGAACCCAACAAGGGGCTCGAACTCACAAACCGTGAGATCATGACCTGAGCCAAAGTTGGATGCTTAACCAGTACATTAGAGCCACCCAGACACCCCCAGACTGAGAATTTAAAACACTCAGATTTTCAAAGCACTTTCAAGAGTTATATCTTACTTGACCTTTAGAACAACTTTCTGAGCCTATTTCCTCCACTGCACTTTGAGGAAAGCATTTCTGGAAAGGTTATGTCACCTGCCTAACATCAGCCCCAGAAGTTAACCTAAAATCTATATCCCCCAACACCCAGTCTGGTGGCTTGACACTTACAAGCTCCCCATTCTTGGAAATCAAGATTTAAGTCCAGAGACCAGCCTGAAAATCTCATTTCAAGCTACCAAATGGCAGATTTTTAGGGGTAGTAACATTTTAGGACAAGAGGAAGATGGATTTTACTCTATTGCAAGACCAATGACTGCCTCCACTTAGGAAGCTCATTCTTAAGAGGGTCAATGGAAGAGTGCTCTCCATCTAAAAAATGCCTGTATCCATGCACTTGATAGCTCCAGCCAAAGCCCTAAGAGGTTTTAAAGTCTAAAATGACTCTGAGAAGGGGAAGGAAAAATAGAAGTCTACCGTAATCAAAGAAACACAGCCAAGATGAATGAAAGGGACCACTGCTGGGATGCACCATTCAGCAACAAGTTTGTCTTGCCAGAATTTAACTCGAGAAAAGGTGTCAACATCAAAACTGAAATCACAGAAAAACAGCGTGAGGATGAACTGTGCAGTGAGGACAGGCTGAGCACACAGACGATGACCACAGAGACTAGGAATACAAATCATGCTGTCTCCACTGCAGGGAGTGCCCCAGCTCCACTCACTTCCAAAAGGAAACTCTGAGCGTCTCCCTGCCAGGAAAATCGAGCCAAGAGTGAAAAACTCTCTGGTTCCTTCTCCCCTCACCACTAATCCACCACTCAGGCAAACAAATTGGAAACCTGGGGCTCTGAACAACAGACCTCAGCCCAAGACGCTGCTTTATGATCAAGTTAATCTGCTCTGTGGGCTGTTTAGTAACTAATCATGTTTCTCTTCTTGTTGTTCTGACTAGGAAGCTCAGAGTCAAATCTATCTGTAACCTGCTTCTAGCAGGGATTCAGGACCAAATGGTGTCTATTTCTTTGTGGCTTTGGTTTTACATTTATTTCCTACACCATTTATCCAGTGGCTGACATGTATTTTTAAATTTTTTTTTAACGTTTATTTATTTTTGACAGAGAGAGACAGAGACACAGCACGAGTGGGGGAGGGGCAGGGAGAGAGAGGGAGACACAGAATCTGAAGCAGGCTCCGGGCTCTGAGCTGTCAGCACAGAGCCCCACGCAGGGCTCAAACTCACAGATCGTGAGATCATGACCTGAGGCAAAGTTGGACGCTCAACCGACTGAGTCACCCAGGTGCCCCTGACATGTATTTTATAATCCACATTAAAGTGACTTTGGAATGAGGTGGCATAAAGATGATAGATGATAGGAAGGAAGGAAGGAAGGAAGGAAGGAAGGAAGGAAGGAAGGAAGGAAGGAAGGAAAAGAAGAAAGGAAGGGAAGGGAGGGAAGGGAGGGAAGGAAGGAAGGAGGAAAGGAAGGAAGGAAGGAAGGAAGGTCCATAATTTTGTGTTTGTGAGAGAGAGAGAGAGCATTGAGGAGAGAGAAGGAGTATCTGTGTTCACACAGAATTCAGGTGCATTTTTATGGGTACAGTAAGAACATTCTAGCATCTGCCAAGAGTTTCATCTGAGTCCCACAAGACCCTGCTGGCAAAGCAGATGGCTGACCAAGCCCCTGGCTTATTGGGCAGGAGATCAAAACTAAAACCCCTGATATTGTTGTCCACACCTGTAATACTCATAGCCACCATTCCTGAGAATTACCACATACTGAGCACTTTACCATGCTGTCCTTTTGTATTTAGGAATAATTTGTGTACAGTAAAATGCACAGGTCTTAAATGTTCAGCTCAATGAGGGTATTTTAATGTTTATTTTTCATTGAAGTATAACTAACATAAAATGTTGTATTAGTTTCAAGTATACAATATAATGATTCAACAATTCCATACGTTAGAGTTTTGATGATTATACAATGAGTTTTGACAATTGTACATATTTGTGTGACCATGAGTCCAGTAGAGATAGAGATCATGTCCATCATCCTACAACATTCCTTTGTGCCACTTTCCATTCAGTTCCCTCCCACAAAAAACAACAATTGTTTGATTTCTATTACTATAGATTCATCTTGTCTGTTATAGAATTTAGCATAAATGGAATCATGCTGTAAATACTCCTTTGTGTCTGATTTCTTTCACTCAGCATAATGAGGTTTACCCATGTTGTTATGTGTTAGTCATTGTTCTTATTGCTGAGTAGTATTCAATTACAATGGATATCCCATAGTTTTCTTATCTTTTCATAGTGATGAACATGTAGGTTTCTAATTTCTGGCTCTTATGAATGAGACTGCTCTGAACATTCTGGCACAAATCTTTTTTTTGTATGTGTGGACATAAGTTTCAACATCTCTTGGATAAATATCTGTACGTTTAATTGCTAACTCATAGCATACATGTACGTTTAACTTTGTAAGAAATTGGCAAACATTCTCCGTGGTGTTATGCACTTAAATTCCTCAGCAGAGTGTGAATGTTGCAGTTCTTCTACAACTTGGTATTATACTTGTTTTAATTTTACTCATTTTAATAGATATCTAGTGGTATCTTATTCTGGCTTTACACTGCATCTTCTGAATGGGTAAAAATATTAATTATCTTCTTCATGTATTTATTACCTATATATCTTCTTTTTTGAATGTTCTGTTCAAATCTTTTGCCCATGTTTTTATTGAGTTGTCTTCTTATTGTTGAGTTATAAGAGTGCTTGTTATTTTCTGGATATGTATTTTGTCAGGTATATGTATTATAAATATTTTCTCCCAGTCTGTGTCTTGTCTTTATTTTCTTAACAATATCTTTCAAAAAGTAGAAATTCTTAATTCTGATATAGTCTAATTTATGAATTTATCTTTTATGATGAGTGCTCTCCATGTCCTGACATAGAAGTCTTTGCCTACCCTCAAGGTGACTAAGATAGTCTCCTATGCTTTCTTTTAGATTTGTGGATCTGATTTTATGTATTGCATTTATCAACAATCTCAAATTAACTTTTATACATGGATCATTGTAGGGGCCTAAGCTCATTTTCTCCCCATATGGATATCCATTTTTCCAGCACCATTTGTTGAAAAGTTTTTCTTTTCTCCCATTGAAACAACTTTGCCCCTCCATCAATTACCACGTTATCATATATAATCTTCATAACACTGTGATGTGTTTTCTGTATTTTACAGATTAGGAAACTGAAGCTCAGAAAGATGAGATAACTTACCCAATGTCACACAACCTCTGAAATGAGGCATGTGATTCATACCCATTTCTGCCTGTCTATAAGGCAACATATCTGGACACCAGCAGATATAGCCTCCTTCCTTCAAAGACCCACTCAAAGCCCACTTCCCCCAGGAAGACCTCCCAACAGTTGTAATCTTCTCTCTCATGTTTGTAATCTCCAGTTGCACTTAGCGTATGAATTTAATTACACTCATGGTGGTTGTTCTACTGATGTGCACCATTTTCTAATTGATATCTATGTCAGTTCCCAAAATCTGTACCTCTTTTTCTAACAATATTGTTTAAGTTTATTTATTTATTGAGAGAGAGAGAGAGAGAGCGGGGGAGGGGCAGAGGAAGAGGGAGAGAGAGAGAACCCCAAGCAGGCTCTGCACTGTTAGCAAAGAGCCCGACACAGAGCTCGATCCCACAAACCAGGAAATCATGACCTGAGCCAAGATCAAGAGTTGGATGCTTAACCGACTGAGCCACCCAGGTGCCCCTCTTTCCACCAATAGTGTTTTGAAGTTAGCAGAAGCCAGGTCTTTAATTTGATTATGCCTCCTATATTGCCAACCACGATGTTGGGTATATAGTAAGTGCTCAATAAATACTTTCCCAAAGTGGAAAAATGACTTCATTTGAAAAGCGGAGCCCTGTGCCCATCCTACCTTGTTCAAGACACTTTGAATTTCATATGATGTCACCAGATCCTGCTTCAGTTCACCCAGACACAAATGGTGTCGCTGCCCTCACACCTCACATGCAGAGATTCAGAAGAGGTAGCAGGGAAGACTCCTCATTGGCTCACTCCCCAAGTCTCCCCCCCCGAGTTATTTATGCCTCCAGTTAAGTAAGCGGGTGATGATGCTACAGATTAGCAAAAGAATGATGGGTTTTGAAATTAAACACGAATTCATTTCAAAAGTTTTCTAAATGCCCCGAAAAATTCATGAGCAAAACTAAAGTTCTTAATATTTTGATGAATACAATGACTTTTCACCACAACACATTTCTTTCCCAAAGCCCATTCACAGTTTACTATTCGGAGAGATCCCAGATAGAAGTCTAACCCTGAACTTATCTTGCAAAATTCACAGTTGTAGTGGGAGAACTCACCTATGTAGAACTTGGAAATTAAGAAACGGGAAATTAGCAATTAAATAAAGGGAGACTTTGAAAGTAATAGTGCAACCCCCTTCAAAGTCCCCCCAAAACCATAGCTTTGTCATAAATGTGACTCTTGTCTGTGCTACTAGATGCAAAGGAATCACAAAAGGGATTGAAGACTGAATCATGGTCACTGTGGGATGGAGGGGCTTGGGAGCCATCCTGAGAAAGTTGTTTTGAAGAATTTAAAAGACACATCTCACCAGAAGATGTCAGGTTATTGAGCGGAGCTGTAGTCCCCAGAGGCCCACGCTGGAAACTCAAAGGGCACCAAGAAACCCAACTAAAAAGCAGCCCCCTCATAGGCAGGGGTGTCTGGGAGTCAGAGAAGCCATGGGTCAGGGGCTAATCCAGGGGTGATGTGGTTACTGAGAAGTTAAATTAATTTTTCAGAACAGCCTGTCCCTTAGAGGAATTGATGGAGTGGTTTCCATCCCAAGAACATTGTCAGCATGAAATCACAGGATGACTGTGACAGACACTGAGGTCTCCAGGGAAGAAATCAGGCAGCCTCTAGAGAAACAGAGAGGTGATAAATCATGAAGACAGAAGGGCAGTGTCCAAGAATTCAAAAGGAATGGAAAAGCAGAATAGTAGAACTCGTGATAAAGATATGAAATCTAGGTCGTAGAAAGGAAAACACTCTTCATGCAGAAGCCAGCAAGAAATTTAGCTTTAAAGCCCCTTCCATGGGATCTGTGGGCCTCCCCTAATATTGGGACACAGTCAGACATTTCAGTCTCCACAAAGTTAAGTAGAGAATTCAGCAAATCTCCAGGAAACTGGGGACAAAGAATTCAGACTTTTTGAAATAGGACTGCCTGTTGTTTTCTTCATCTATATTTGACTACATTTAGAATATATTTTCAGCTCTACCTTTAGAGCTCTACAAATAGAAACTTGCAGTTAAGGATGAGTCTCACCACCTCAGTAACTCAAGAGGAAGTTAGAGTGTTGAGTCAAATCAGTTTATTAAACACTTTTCCAAAGCCTCCTCGGGTCTTTGCAATCTTTTAGAATTCTCTGAAGATAAAAACAGCAACAGCAAGTCTCTCACCAGATATAAGGCAATTTGCTGAAAATATAGGTACATACACAGAAACTCAATTACCCACACAAATAAAAGGAAGCACAGAAAATTCACAAACGCCCACTAAGACACGCATTATCAATGGTCACCATTATTGAAGGTTTACCACGGTAGGGCAGGCCCTACACCATGGACCTCACCTATAGGAATTTAATCTTCAAGAAAACTCTGTGCCAGTAATAACACTGGTGACTTCTGTAAATTATTTCATTTAGTTCTCAGATCAAGCCTTGGAGGGAAGCACTACCATTATTTCTATTTTACAGATAAGAAAAGATATGAAAGACATCAAGTGACTTTCCCATGGTCATGCAGCTATTGAGTCTGGACTGGAGAATCAGCTCAAGGGTCTCATCTCATTGCTTGTATCTTTACCAACTAGACCCTTTATACATTTTACAGAAGGGGAAACTGAGCCCTAAGGAAGTTGATACCACCAAAGAACACACAGAAGATGAGCGGTCACATCAGAATTTGAATTCCAGTCTTTCTTTAAAAAAAAAAAAAACGTTTATTGAGAGAGAGAGAGAGAGAGAGAGAGCAGGGGAAGGGCAGAGACAGATGGAGAGAGAGAATCCCAAGCAGACTCCATGCCATCAGTGCAGAGCCTGATGCGGGGTTTGAACTCACGAACCCTGAGATCATGACCTGAGCCGAAACCAAGAGTGGGACGTTTAACTGACTGAGCCACCCAGGTGCCCCAGAATTCTAGTCTTTCTAATTCCAAGTTTCCATGCTTTTAAACTTGATGTTGTATTAAATTGACTTGCACACCCAACGTAACTTCTTTTTGGATTTTATTTGAGGATTTCATACAATGTGAAATCAGGGAAACTCCATGGGCTTCAAACCAATACCCAAACTCCACAGTAAAGAGCTGTCTCAAAAGAAGCTGGATAGAAGTCTGAGTGACCTGTCCTGACCATGAACTTCGCACTGACCTGAAGGATGGCCTAGAACACTAACCACTTGGACAATAGCAGAGCCAACCACATGTCACAGCCTAATTCACACCTGCCCTGGCAGTGGGTATGTAACTATTTAAAATTTAAGTAAATACATGTAGGGAATGTGCAGAAAAGGAGCTTATTTCTTTGATTTTTTTTTTATTGGTAAATTAACTCAGAGCTCACAACAGATGGAAGGAAGATGCGTACATCCCAGAAAGTAGTGGACATCTGCTGCCTGCCATCTACCACCTTGTCCCCATTAGTGGGTCTCTATGCAAGGTTCTCTGCCTTCCCTCAAGCCAGGAGTGGGCATGTGACCCAGGCTAGATCCATGGAACCCTCCCCTAAATCGAGTCTTGAGTGGAAAGATGCAGAGAGAATTCTGCAATTGGTTCATTCTGGCAGCCATGACCTGGGCACACTGACAATTGGCTCCTGCCACCAAGCTTCCCAGAGTTTCTGAGTCCCTGTTGTTCTGAAACAAGGTCCAGCAGGTTTCTCTTCAGTCCTGTCATCCACCATATATCCTCCCACACATTCCTGTTCTGCTCAAGTTAGCTGGTTTCTGTTGCCTGCAACTCTAAAATCCTAACTTCATCTCCAGCTGACCAAGGGGAGACTGGAATCTCTGGGATTCCTCTGCCGAGATATAGAGGTGACTGGCCGATATGGAAAAGTGAATGAGAGGTGAAATGAGGGCTGTTTTGAGACATTCTGTTGTGTTTCTGTATAGTTTTACACTCGTGGAGTCTTCTATGCCTTGCATGATTCACACCTTTCACTGTTACTCATCATTTAAACCTACAGACTTACCGTCCTGGGAGAAGCAGCTCAGCCGTGTAAAGCATGATGTTAACGAGGGCAGCTCTTCTGACTCAATTTCTGTGGGCTGGTTACCCTGGTTCTGAGTCACAGACAAGAATGGCCCTTGAAACCTGATGCAAGCTCTTTTGACATTTCGCAGGGCTGGAGTAATGAAGCTGATGGACAACACTAATCACTGCCACAAATTCAGGTTCAGCTCATATTTCTCAAGACTCTGTTTCATGCCAGGTAGTGCATTAGGCACTTTGCATGCATTATCTCATTGGCCATCAAGCAAGCACTTGTGACAAATGAATCCAAGTGTATTACAAATGAGTGACATGACCACATCGAAGAGGGTGAGGAGGAAAGGAACTGAGCTAAGTAACTTTGGAAAACAGTATCTTGACTGGGTACTCTAAGGCTAGGGACAAAAAAGAAAGTACATAAACACTGTACTCTAGTTGGTAAATTTATTTCTCACAAGGATATTGGTTAACAATTCTGAAATTACTTTATACGTATGCCAGTACGGAACATATAAGAAAATATATTGTGGATAATGAGAACCAAGTTTCTTACTGTTAGAGAAAGAAGTTACAAATAAGGCAAGAGGAAAGCTAGTAGAAACCCTGCAGGGCTTTATGGGTATGGGAGGGAGCAGCGTGAACTTATGGCTACTTTTTTTTATTGTGATCAAATATATGTAACATAAAATCTTAATATTTTAACCCTTTTTAGATGGGTAAGTCAGTGTCCTTAAGTACATTCACATTGTGGTGCAACCATTGCCACTATTCATCTCCACAACTTTTCCATTGTCCCAAACTGAAACTCTGTACCCATTAAACAATAACTCCTCATTGTCCCACTGTTCTGATATCATAGTCTTTGGCTTTGATATCAAGTCTCATGGTTATTTTAGGCAACAGGTAGATGATGATAGATAATAGATAGATAAACAGATGATAGATAGATAGATAGATAGATAGATATGTAAAGATACACACATGTGTGTTTTAACTCAGTCTGTCCACTGAGAGCCTAGAAGTAGTAATAGCCCGGTAGCAATGAATACACCTAGTGCCCTGATCTTGGTTTCTAATACCACACTCCAATGAAAGGAACCAGTGCTCCTTGGAGAAATAGTTGACCCCAGGGCTGGAGCAGGAAAAATCCAAGAGGAATTGGAAGTGTCTCATGGTGGTAAAAAGTAAAAAGATGACTATAAAAAAGAAGACATTATTAAAAATAAGAAAAAAGAAACATGTTAAAAGGCACAGGGTTCAACCTGAAAGAGCTCCCAATGACTGAAGCTGGAGCAATCTGGGCAATAAAATAAATAGCAATCCTATTGGATTATAACCCAAAAAATAAAGTAAATATCCCTGAGTCCACAGTGGGTAAACAAACAATTGAATACATACATACATACATACATACATATATACATACATACATAGGAGAAAAAGTACAACACTTCCTTACACAAGAATTCCAATTTATAAATGTGGATGGAATGAGAAAAATAGAAAATCACTATTAGAACACCACAGTAACACCTTTTGGAGGCATAACCCACAGAGAGATATTGAAACTAGTGGATAAAATGTAAGAAGAAACAAGATATTTCCATAATCTCAAACTATTATCCTCCCCCCCCAATAAGTATCTATTCATTTAAAGGTAAGAAATGGTTATTTTACAGCAGAGAAATCACCCATGCCAACTGATGAGGGCCAACATTGCTAGTGATGTTATGATGGCACGTACCACCTGATCTGA
This sequence comes from Neofelis nebulosa, assembly GCF_028018385.1. Taxonomy (NCBI): domain Eukaryota; kingdom Metazoa; phylum Chordata; class Mammalia; order Carnivora; family Felidae; genus Neofelis; species Neofelis nebulosa. The sequence continues at coordinate 38,380,492 of NC_080786.1, read as the reverse complement.
TCCACTGAGAAGGGCAGACAAGTCACCACTGTGGTATTCCTCCCCCAAATCCATAACTCATATAATCCTGAGAAATCCAGACAAACCCAAATTGAAGAGCATTCTACAAAATACCTGATCAGTATTCTTCAAAACTATCAAAGTCATGAAAAGCAAGGAAAGACTGAGGAACTGTCCTAGAATGGAGGGGGCCGAGGAGACATGATGCTTATATGCAATGTGGCTTCCTGTATTGGATTCTGGAACAGAACATCGGTAGGAAAACTGGAAAAATTCTACCATCATCCGTAATTACTAACACTGGGCCAATGTTAATTTCTTAGTTATTGTAATTATATTTATATAAGGGTTTAACATTAGGGAGAGCTTCGTAAAGGGTATACTGGAGAATTCCCTGTGCTGTTTTGGCAACTTCCTTGTAAGTAAATTATCTCAAAATAAAAAGTTTTTTAAATATCTGGAAGAAAATAAAAGCACACAGAGTAAATACTTTGAAAATCCTGAAACACTATCTAGACAAAGAAGGCCCATTTTCATGTTCCATGAATTAGTTACTCATAGTAGGAGTCACCATCCCTCCCCTTCCCCAGGAGTATAAAACACTAGGGGGCACTTGGTCAGGCAACAGATTTAGGAGCACTATGGCGCTGTGGTGAGACAGATCTAAATTTAAATTTGGGGAATTTGCCTGGGGAAAGTTGCTTCATATCTCCAAAAGGTAAAAATATCTTTCCAGGGTTATTGTGGAAATTGAATGAGGTCATGCAAAGAAAGCATTTTATCCATAATTGGTAGTCAGTAAAAATCCTTTCTTTTCTCTTGTTTTGAACATTTTGGAATACAAAAGGAAAACAAGATGCGGTAGCTGTTACATGGAGGCCTTACCATCTAAACTGAGACAAAACATACACATGTGTGCACCAATTACCAAAGAACAGCTTTACACCCTGATAAAATCGAATGTTGAGTTCAATTGGGGGGGGGGGAGGGGTTGTGCACCAGAGAGCAGAACCCACACAAAAGCAAGCATCATCCCCCTGGCAGTTTTCAAGAGGATGGGATTGTCCTGAGTGGTGTGCACAGATAAGGGAAAGCTGGGAACGACAATTGAGCCTAGAGGGAAAAAGCAAAAGCCTAAAGACAGGAGTCCCTCTGAGTGGGTGCCAGGTATTTATTTCCACCTTGCAGATTAAAGCAGACCAGTAGGAGATACACTCATTCAAAACATCGAGAGCACAGGGTGAGTTGTAGGAAAACAGCAAAACCATATTGACTAATGAGGGAATGGAGTCGGATTCTGGGGAACCTGAAAGGCGGGCTGTTCTTGATGCCAGAGGCAAGAGAAGCTGTGACTGGGCCATGAGTAAAAGTGGGGCTCAAGGGAAGCATATAATGTTTTAGTTTGAACTGTATTTGGTAGCCACAGAAGTGTTTAAAGCAGAGGAGACGTGTGATCATAGCATGGGATCTCAGGCAGGATTCTGTTGCAGGAAATCAAAACCACTGTGGCAATGTTAAGTGGAGAGAGAATTAAGTGCCTATAGAATCTGAAAGAGCTAGAGGACTGAGCTCTGGGCTGTTCTATAAGAGGCACCGCAAATCAGTGGAGCCTTTTTGGAAAGCTGTTGGATGGCACCTATCAAAACTAAATATATATAACGTTTGAGCCAGGAATGCCATTGTAGAAAAAATTCAATTCCAGAAAAATCTATTCTGGAAAAGATATTTACATATGAACACAAAGATAAATACACAAGACTGTTCATGGGAGCATTTTTTTCTACTAGTGAAAAATTAGAAACTCCTAAATGGGAAAGGGTAAATAAAGTATGATATAGAATATTGTGTGTGTGTGTGTGTGTATGTGTGTGTGTGTGTTAAAAGAATATATGGAAACTTTATACAAAGATATCCCAGGGGCTCCTGGGTGGCTCAGTTGGTTAAGCATCTGACTCTTGGTTTTGGCTCAGGCCATGATCTCATGGTTCATGAGTTCGAGCCCCACATCAGGCTTGGGATTCTCTGTCTCCCTCCCTCTCTCTCTCTCTCTCTCTCTCTCTGCCCCTCCCCCACTGTCTCTCTCTCTCTCTCTCTCTCTCTCTCTCTCAAAAGTAAACAAATAAACATTTTTTTAAAAAAAGATATCCCAGACAAGTTATATCTGTAACAAGTAACAAAGCAAAACTCATAGTATGTCCCAATTCTGTGTTTTAAGGTATATGGACCAAACAAATGCAAAGCAGTGTTCACCATTCCTGCCATGTGGGACAGGAGGAGGCAAGAGCGATTGGGGCACCGGCCGAGAAGGCTATGGTGTTTTCCTCTAAATATTCTGGCATTCTTTGAACCTTTTATGAAAAGCACACATTGGTGCACTACCTGTGTGCTAAAAACACCAGTCATTGGTCACCTCCTCTGAACTTCTCCCTAAAATGCAATAAAGCAAACAAGCCTGGCCTTAATTCAGATCATGATAGGGGTGGGTGAGTAGGGTCATTCCTCTTAGATAAAAATGAACTGTGGTCCATCTCCAGTAAAAACGATGACTGCAAGGGAGGGTCAAGCCAGTATCTCCTGATTTTTCTCTAGTGGCTTGTGAGGTGCGCAGAGGGGTGGGAGAGTTCATGTTTCCATTGGATGCCAGTTAGGCTGTATGAAAAGCAACATATTGAAAGAATAGGGGCATGCTGAGTCATTGGGAAGACTGGAGATCTAGGCTTGGAAAATAGAAGAGGGGAAGCCGGGCATCCCAGGAACACAGACAAGCTCCGATCCAGGCAGGGTGCTGTCAGTCCAGCCCCAACCAGAGCCAACGCCACCCCACTCCACCTGCTACAACTTATCTCCAATGGCCTCTTCATCCTCTGCATCACTCCCTGAAAATGCCAAGTTCAGAGGAAGTGTCTTATTTGCCAAGCAAACAAGGAGTATCTGTCACCCTCCTTGGTTTTATTGAGGGCATCTGGGTCCTCCCCCTCTCTAAGACCCCTCAAGGAAAGATGAGTCTCCAGTAAGAAGGATGCTCTGATGCTGAGAAGGCCGACAGTGATAGGTGTCAGCCACGCTTGACTGAAAATTTTGCCTGATTATTGATCTGAGACCCCACCTGCCTATTCAAGTGCCTAGGTCTAGCAAATTCATTTGCTTCTGACTTCTGAGCACTTCGAGTTAGCTTAGCACTTTACAAACCGCATGAAGGAAGAAGGTTCCACAGAGAAAAGGGAGCCTCACTTCTGAAAAGGGCATCAGTTAACAGCATCCATGAGACGTATATTTATTGAGCCGAGGAGCAGGGGAGGTGACTGATGGCCTGTCCCACAGGCCACAGCTGAAGCTGTGTGCCCCATTTCAGGTGCCCCATCGCATCAGGAAATGAAGCAAATGATTGGAAAGAGTCTAGGCTGGCTGGCTGGGAAGGTTCGGGGCGGCACCGGGCGGGGGGAGGTGCGTTGTACTCATTGCCTTTAGCAGGCTGATAGGTTATATTCCAGAAAGAAGTTATTCAGCCCAGACATGGAGACAAAAAAGCAAATCCAATTGAGGTTCATAAAACTTATGAAGCATATGCTGAAAAGTGTCTCAGCAACTCACTCCTCAGCCTTGTCCCATAAATAACACAAGGACAAAGGGGTAAGGGAAATGAAATTAGACAGTAGGACAAAGCAAAACAAAACAAAACACCTCTTTTGCACAACAAGGAGTTTGGATGAGGAGCCAGCCTGCAGCAGGTGGTAGTTGCCAGGGCACACAGGAGAGCAAAGCCTCTTTGGAGACGCCCATTTCATTTTAATCTTTTTTACCAGTTTTGGCATTCGCAGGTATGTGGTATTGGCACTTCTCGATTTGGGATGCAATTATATGTTTGCTGGAAAAGGAAGGGCTCAGAGGGTGATTATTTCCCACATGTAAGAACCATAAATGCCATGCTCGCTTCTGCTTTTCACCCCAGGCTCTCTACATGACCCTCAGCACTCTGAGAAAGGAAGTATGTGAATTTTTTTCTCTCTGGGAAATCCCTGGGCAGATGTGGACACAAACAAAGAAGGGTCTGGAGGCTAGGCCACATTTTGGCATGCATCAGAGTCCCCTGTGTGCCAATGGCTTGAAGGAACGTGCAAATGTTGTTTCCAGCACTCTCTTGCTTTTACTAAGCCACACGGAGGAGTGAGGGGGAGCACCAGACTCCAAACTGTAACTGCACACCGGAAGCCCCTTGCCTAAAACCGCATTTCTCTTTCTCATCCAGTGGACCAGTGGCCAAAATAAAAGGGAGAGAAGATACAATTAACTAGGAATGTTGTTGAATTTTTTTCTAAAGGGCTAAGAAAAGCAAATGGGACCAAGGCTGGTGTCTCCCTGGCCCTTCTTTTGGCTTTACATCAAGTCACTCCTGGTCAACCTGAAAGGGCAAGAACTCTGAAATCACAACTGCAGGGAGAGCAGTATTCATGCGGTAAATGGAGCCAAGAAGAAAAGAGCCAGGACAAGAAATCAGGCTAAACAGGAACAGAACGAAGTCCAGCCAGATCTGGAAACCCAGTGGCCTGTCAGTGTCTTCACAAAGGAATGCTTCCATTTAAATTTTTTTTAAGGAACAAAAGACATAGGAGGCCAGATGCCATAATTTAAGACAAAGCAATAGCTAGATAGGCCAATTCTCCTGCAGAGAACTAGACTATCTATTGTTTCCATTATCCATTCATATGCCCTCTGTTTTCACACAAAATCTAGTGCCCATTTCAGAAAGGGGAAATTTATTTATGTCTGCTAGCCCATTGTTATGGAAGCTATTTGTACCAGTTAGAAATGTGTGCAGTTGCAAACAACAGAAAACCTGACTACCAAGGACTTAAATAGATAAGGATTTATAGGTCTTCTTCGAGAAGCAGTCCGGGGGGTCAGCAGCCTAGCAATAGCTCAGAAAGGTAACACCGGCATCAGGATCCCAGGCTCTGTTCTTCTTTCTGCCCCACAAGCCTTCTATCCCTCATGCTTGTTGCCTCATGGTTCCAAAATAGCTGCAGTACCTTCAATCATCACATCTACATTCCAGCAGGAAGGAGATAAAGAACTAGAAACGGGAAGAATTTGCATCCAGAAAGCACGTTTTCTCAAAAATCACTTAGCAGCATGTTGCTTACAACTCAGTGTAAGCAATGAGTGTCATCATGACATTCGCATAGCCGCTCATAGCAGCAAGGGAGTCTGAGAGGTGTGCATTTTACTGGACATATCACCAACCCCTATCAAAATTACCATCCTGGTAAAAGTGAAAGTATACGTTGGATAGGCAACCAGCAGGGCCACCACAACAGTTGGGCTAAGTGTATCTTGCACAACCACAAGCACGAGCCCAGATAATTAGCAGGTCTGTCATTTAGTGCAAGTATTGTAATCTGCTGAGTTCAGATGTGAAGAACACTTGCGTTTTATATTAATGTACAAATGTATAATGCTGAGAAGTTTGGATATGGAGTAGTCTTAATAGCTCGCTTTTCCACATCTATAAAGTGGGTCTAAGCACCTTGGAATTACCTGGTGTGAAACGTGCATTTGATTTAGTAGTCTGCTCAGCTGCATAGAATCTTCCATTTGTGATTATTTGTTTTCATAATTACCCAATTTCCAATTCCATTAAAAGCCCCTAAGCTGCTTAATGAAAGTCTGCCTTTATAATTGCTGCTGTTGGGGCGCCTGGGTGGCGCAGTCGGTTGAGCGTCCGACTTCAGCCAGGTCACGATCTCGCAGTCCATGAGTCCGAGCCCCGCGTCAGGCTCTGGGCTGATGGCTCAGAGCCTGGAGCCTGCTTCCGATTCTGTGTCTCCCTCTCTCTCTGCCCCTCCCCCGTTCATGCTCCGTCTCTCTCTCTCTCTCTGTCCCAAAAATAAATTAAAAAACGTTGAAAAAAAAATTTATAATTGCTGCTGTTAAGAGAGGGGGCATGGATCACGTAGATCTTCGGGTCATATTGTCAGAATTCGTGAATCCCCACCTCTACTGCTGCCAGCTCTGGGCATTTCCAGGCAGAGGTGGAGGGAAGAGAGGACAGCGAGGGCAGAGGGTGGGTGATGGAGAGAGGAGACAGAAGCCTCTCTGGGCCCAGGTCCCGCAGCCAGGGCTCCCCAGAGGCTCTTGGTCGCTAGGGGGCGACACCAGGCCGGAGGGCTGCTCACGTTGGACCTGTTATCAGCTATGGAGTGACCTGGAGAGTCAAAGTCTCTCAGCCATGGTCTCTCTCTGGGCGCCACTTCCTCCATCTACACCTCCCGAAGACAATGAGCCCTCTGACGGGGAGGGCATGGGCTGCCACTGTGCATTGTGGCATCTTCCGGAGAATTCCTGGTTGAATGCACTCCACTCTGTGTGGATGACCCTGCTGTGAGGCCACTGCCGGCTCATGGGGTCATGGAACAACGTAATATCTCTCAGGGAGTTCCTGACCACAGGACCACGTCACAGCTCTGAAACCCTCTTGAAAGTTAGGGTTTCTCTACCTTCAACTCTTCATATAGGCTCTAAACTCACCAGGCATCCACCATCTTCATGTCAAATGTCTTCCTCTCAGAGAGGCCTTCCCTGGCCACCCTCCCTAACTCATGAGGTATTTCCTTGCTCTCCTTCACTTTCCCTCACAGTGTTTCTAGTCTACCTATGTTGCTTACTTGTCTAAGAGCTCCATGAGGGCACGCACTCTGCCCATACTCTCTCCTGCACCTAGAGCAGTGCCTGGCATAGAGGAGGTGCTCAATAAGTGTCAGTGCGATAATCTGGAAGCAAACATTTATTGAGTATGCCTAGCCATGATTTTAAGTGTTCTACATATACTAATTCATTTAAACTTTATACAACCCTATAAAGTAAATGCTGTCATCCCATTTTTCAGATGAGAACACTGCAGCTCAGAGAGGTTAAGGTTGCACAGTAAACGGCAGAACTGAGATTCAAAGACAGATGGTGACTGCAGAGCCATGATGTTAGCCACTACCCTATTCTGCCTCCACATCGTGGCTCCACAACACAGCAGGCTGGGCTATAGCAGCACCTGTCCACCGTGGCCAACACAGTAACATGGGGACCTCATTCAGTTCTGCAGGGTTTTTTCTCCCTTCTCTGTTGTCGCTTTCCCCACACTTGAGGTGACCCCAGATCTCCGTTAATACTTCATTAATTGGGCACAAACATAGGCACTGGTAAATGTGTATTAAAACCAGTATTAAGGTCCTTAAATACTTGGGAGAGCCATAGTTTGTTGGAAGTAACATACATTTTAAAGCCAGCTGTGAATATGATTATCCTTTTCTGCTCAAGGAATTTCAGTGATGGCAGATATAATTTATTGAGTACCTACTTCACACCAGCAGTGTGCTAATGCTTTTCATACATTATTTCTAATCCTTTCAACAATCCTGCAAAGACACAACAATGTCCCATTTTTGAGTTGAGAAACAGAAGCTTCAAGAGTTTCAATTAATTGTCTAAGTTTGTGTCATAAAGAATAAGTGGAAGATGGCTATTCCCACTCACCAGGTTTCACCATTTTGTGAAAGAATTAAGTACCTACCCAGGCCTGAGGTCCTCGCAAAGAAAATTTATGAAGTGGTAAACATTCAACCATGGTCTCTAAGGAAATAAAGATCCATAAGGCATCATATGATCCACAAGTGAGTTTAGCAAACTGAACTTTTCCATCCCAACGGGAGGAAGGTGCTACTCTTCTTCCCACAATTGTGCCAAGAGGACGCCATTTCTGAAATTACCTCAGAGTCAGTTCACAGGTCACCTGAGGAAAGGAGCATCATGGCAGGGCAGTCTCATCTTCTCTGCACAGCTATTCCCAGAGAGCCCACCTATTCATAGCTCCTTCCTGCAAAGGTTTTTTTGGCTTTATTCCAAAGATCAAACCAATACTCAAAGGATAAAGACTGGTGCATCCCTGGAGATGATGAGGTTGTAATTATCTCCATTTTAAAAAGGAGGAAGTCAAGAGTCAAGAGTTTGAGTAAATTGAGTAAATTGAGGTCATTTATTTTGTTGTCAGTGCAGCCCAGGCTTGAACTTTCAATGGATGACACTAAACCCTGTGCTTTTCCTCCATTTCTAAGAGGAGCTTCATTGTCCAGCACAGGATATGGAGGACAAGGAGAAAGAGGAACAGAACATGTTGGAATAAGCATCTTTGGAATAAGCCAATCTGGCTTAGATTTTGACTTTGGAGGACATTGTATCTACATGTGTTGAGTCCCAACTCACAAGATCTCATTATGTGAAGCCTTGGTGGTACTTGTCCCCACAGAGACAACAGCATCAGGCTCTCTGTGTAAAATGTATTCCCCTAGACATTGGGGCTTGGAGATTTCTAGAATTTCTGCTCATTTCCTCAGTCAAGCAAATGGTATGATTGAAGGACTTCTGGGCCCTTTAGATGGCAGGCCACCTGTTGTGATGGTTTAGAGCCTTCCAAGGGCTCTGGAGTCTGACTCCTGGATCCAACTCCCATCTCTGCCACCTCCCAGGTGAATAACTTCAGTTTCTCCCACCAATAAAATGGGGTTAGATGGTACATTCTCCAGGGGTGGGCGTGAGGGCTAGAAAAGTTCATGGATGCCAAGCCTTGACCATAATGCTGATAATGTTGACACTGAACAAGTTCCGGTATTTTTTCTGTCCCTTCCGGCAGGAAGTAGAGGGGCCCAGAGGAGCCACTTCTGTGGCCAGCTGTGGGAGGTTAACAGGGCAGAGGAGGCAAAAAGCAAAAACTACTCTTTCTTCAAAGGTCAACAGGACATTGCCTAAGGGGACTCAGACTTCAGACTGAACCACACTGGCTCCCCCAAATGAATCACTCAGCATGCGTGAGCCAGGAAGCATCCCCACCCCATGTCATGGCAGTCCGTGGGCAATGTTTGCCAAGGAACACCATCGCTCATGGAGAAAAGCAAGGCGAAGGAAAATACCCAGGAGCAGCTTGTTTGCAAAGCAACCATCCAGAATCTAGGTACACTTTTTCAATAAAAATGCATGAAAATACTGTTTTTCTTTGTTTATACCATTTCTAGCAACGAAACGTTGTCTAAGAGACACATTACCATAACTGCGGTCACCCTCTGTGCACATAACCTGCTTCTTTCACAAAATATAATTACTCCCGCTCTCCATGCTTTTAGCCAAAGATTAACTTGTAGCAATTTAAAAGGTCAAAGCTGGGATCAAACTGAGTGTGTTTTAATCTCCAAAAAAATGTAAATTGGGCAAAAATTTCAAAAATAACAAGCCCTGCAGGTAGACTATATATTCACGAAAAGTTTCCCATGACATATGAACTGGTCTTCCGACAACCAGTTTTGCCTCTGAGCAGCAGATGTAACTTCTGATGAGGTATTAGCCATGGTACAATCAATGTTGATGCTTTATCGAAAAGGAACAAGCAAACAATAGAAATATCATGGCCTCCAAAACATTCCATGGTTGAAATGAAGGTTGTCTCCAGTGCAGTGGCCACAATGTTTTATTCAGCCAAGTGTTTAAAATAAATGCCTTGGTATGTTTGTATGAACTGTGCTTATTTTCACTGACAGAAATCGTATCTGCCAACTCTATGTCCAGATAGAGGGGTTGGGTCTGGGGAGATGAATTCCACCAATGGGCACCATAAACCCTCCTGAAAAAATGAGCTCCACTTTGCACAGAAACAAAATGCATTCCTTTCCACATGGTTGTTCTTCAACAAGAAATAATGAAGGAAAACAGGCCGAAATGTGCTGTGCAATTCTTAATGGCATTTTAATAGTTTAAATTAGGAGCAAAAGGCCTCTCGGCATGTGGTTTTGCATAAACATTGCCCTTTCGTAATATTAATTGGCGTGGGGAGAGGCGAGCTAGGGGAGAGACGTCAGACGGCAGGACTCAGTCCTGGCGCGCACGGTCAGGTGGCCTGGTGGCACAGTCTCCCCTCGGCCCCTCAGAAGCAGCAGCCAGCCCCAAATGTCATGGCGAAGCAAATCCTATCTGCACCCCTGCTTATGAAATGACTTACAGTGTGAACTATACTCCACACACAGTTGACAGCTCGCTGGCTTGGACACCACAACCGCTTAATTTATGTAATTTTCAGCTGGGGAAGAAGGCTTGAAAGTAAGTAAGAGGCAAATGACTCCTCACTTGCCACCAAAATCCATCTTTTCTAATCTCTACAAAGAAGGCAATCATAATCATGAAATTCCAAGAGACAGACAGCTACGGGAGCAGGCGGAGTTACAATTTGGTGATATACCTGAGACACAGCATACCAATGAAGGAGGTGCAAGGACTTGTTTCTTCTGGGTGACGTTGATAGCTCTACCTATGAGCTGACACAGGCGTCCCGGACCTGTTGTAAGAGAGATTTCACCTTTCCTGTTCTAAACTCTGGGGATACGCTTACAAACAGAACAGACAAGGTCACTGCTTTCAAGGGGTTCCCATTCTAGCCCCTGGGTGTCAAGTAAACAAATCAACCAACAAAATGATATCAGATGATAAGTGCTATGAAGAAAATAAAACTGGAAGACAGGAAAGAGAGTGCCTTGTGTGGTAAGGGGAGTCTCTCTGAGGAAAGCATATTTAAGCTGAGACCTGAATGGCAAGAGAGGAACAGCCATGCAAAGATCTCAGGAAATAACATTCCAAACTGAAGGTACTGCGAGTACAAAGGCCCTGGGGTGAGTCTGCACTATGTTCTCTTTCTTTCACCATCAAAGCAAGTCATGTTAGGTCAGATCTTCTCACTGCAGCATGTCTTAAACAGATTGGCCTATCACTCCAAGGTAGAACAGGTAGAACATTCTCATACAGAAAATGACCACCTTATTGAAGGAATGAATGTAGTAATAGGGGATCAATACAGAATCCCAAGAGAGTAGGAAAATATAATTGCTGTTTTCTGGGTGCAAGAACTAGTTTACAGAACTCCCTCTGAACCCTCTATGGCAATTACCAGCAGCAACAACACACGGAATCAAAAGGCCTGGGATAGAGTGGGGAGAATGGGGATGCTGAAAAGGTGTTTGGCAAACACCAGGCCGTTTGTTAGGTTTTTAACAAATACTGAGGGATAACATACTCTGTTGCCAAGTTGGCTGATCTGGGTCAGTCATGAGTTTTCCTCTGTCCCACAATTCTCATGATGACAACAATACCTGCTGCTAGGGATAGTCTGCGAAGGAGAATTGAAATCGAGGATTATCAGCTGGGCAGCAGGAAGATGAGTCTCTGTGTGCTGAGAAGAGAGACATTGACTATTTCTACATCAGGAGCTCTGGATGAAGAAATGATGCTCCCAAGTGGCTTCAAAATGGTGTCATATTATGTCTTGAGAGGCTAGGATGGAGGTTGAATGGACCTTAGTTTTTCAGAAAACAATGATAAGGGAAGAATTACTCAGATGAAGCACCTTCTGTTGAACTAGTCTCTTGAGGCACCTAGGAAGTAGTAGAGATATCTGGATGACCTTTCCAAGATGGTTGGGGATCCTCTTCTCTTTGCAAGGACAGTGCCATCATCAAGTCTGGTAAACATCCTATACTCAGATGCATATCTTGAACAGCGATGACTTTTACAATGACAACCCATGTGTGATCATACCAGGAACTGCTCAAGTTTTGGGGGGACTGGCAACAGCCCTCTGGCAACAGCAACAACAAAAATGCATTTTTATAAAAAGAATATATAGAATCCCTTCTAACTTCTCTCTTCAAATCTTGCATCTTTCCTTCTTAATCTATCATTTGGCACCAGATACATCAAATACAATGTAGAAAAGTCTTTGACTTTCTAGAGAAGAATCAGGTATTTTGATTTATATGATTGCTCTAACTGCATTACCCATGTGGGAAATTGTGGACTAAATCAACATGATTAAATCATGTTCTGAGGGTTTGCTCGCTGCACTCTTGTTTGAGCGATAGAGTGAATTTGATGAGGAATCCATAGCAAATGAAATAGAGACATCCTTCACCAAAACAGAATAGATTAGCTTTTGCACTGGGATATTTGGCCTTGGAGTTCATAAATTACCTGTTGACTACGTATATAATTCTCTGATATCCTTCAGGGAAATAGGTGTTCCAGCATATCAGCTATGCTGAGGTTTGATATGATTCAACCATTTTGACAAATGCATTACAAACTGGGAAATTGAATTTCTAACCAGCGTCATATCTACACCACAGCACAATTGTTTTAAAAAAATGAAAAATGTGTTAGTTAATTAGTATCTAACAATGCCAAACAGCTAGTCAAGACGACTTTGCTCCACTAAATTGAACAGTAGCTTGAGCAAATGGTTCGAGTTAACCAACTGATAAGGAGTTAAATAGATACAATCTATTCACACCAAAGCATAAGTATATGATCAGACTTAGATTATCCGTAATCTGCTCTCTTTTTGGCTATAGTAGCAATAAATTTTGGTGCTCACAAGTAAAAAGATGAATTGTTAGAATAGTAAGTGTTCCATAAATATTTGCTGAAACATAGTAAATAAAAATAAATATCTACACTGATATTTCTGTCACTATCAGAACAATAGCTTATATTATGACACCTCACAGGTCAAAAATAAGTGGATGATAAAGAAGTGACTGAGCAGGAAAGAATGAAAAATGGCAACACACAGCCAAGCCCCTTTGCATTGAGGCTTAAATTATTCTGGTTTATGACCAGATCTAGCACCCAGACCTTAATTTCTAAACAGCATTCTTCAATAAAGAGGAACCTTGGAGAAATGGCTGATTCCAGCCCAGGGAAGAAAAAATAAAAGGTAAGGCTAGGTCATCTTATGATGCCAAAAAGTAAGACATGCTCAGAGGTGCCTGGCTGGCTCAGTCAGTAGAGTATGTGACTCTTGATCTTGGGGTCGTGAGTTCAAGCTCTACATTTAGAGCAAAAGTAAGACATGCTCAAAAAATGATGGGGATATGTCAAAATGACACAGAAACCAATTGACCAAATGTGGGACAATTATAGCAATAAGATAAACAGTGGTAGTAATAGGTAATTGCCCATAGAATAAAACAAAATTCATTAACCCATACCAATGTAAATAATTGACTAAACAAATAAATGAGAGGGAATGGAAAGCTCCTATCTGAATTACCATTTGACATATGCCATAAGAAACAAGATATTTACACGGGTCTCAGAGTATCTTCCATAAAGTCCTTATTAATTGCAAAGGGGAAAATAGTAACTGCCCATTGGAAGGATCTGTCAGTCGTCACCTTAACCAAGCTATCAAAGTTAATGTCACCAGTTATGGAACAGGTCAATCTCATGTGCCTCCTGATATGTTGCACAAGAACACAATATCATTTCTGTGGCGTTCTTGTCAAAAAAGCATAATGTGAATTTAATCATCATGACAACTGGACAAACCCTATTTAAGGGACATTCCACAAAATAACTGGCCAATACTCTTAAAAAACATCAAGGTCATGAAGTACAAAGACTGAGGAGCAAGTTGTCACAAATTAAAGGAAACTAAGGAGCCGTAACAACTAAATGCAACGTGTTAACCTCAGGATCCTGGACCAGAAAAGGGATGTTAGGTGGACAATGGGAGAAATGTGAATAAGGTCTCTAGGTTATACAACAGTATCACATCAATGTTCAATTTCTGATTTTTATCATTTCACTGCAGCTGTGTGTGTGTGTGAGATTCGTTAACATGTGAGAAATCTGGGTGAAGGGGCTCCGAACGTCTTCTGTACTATTCCTGTGATATTTTGTAAATCTGAAATTATTTCAAAATCAAGCATTAAAAAAATAAAACATTTCTGATGGTTCTGGTTGGGGAGTGGCTGGAGTTAGCAAGGAGGGGGCAGGGTGTGATTAGAACCAGCTTTGTAGAAACCAGACTGTGTGGTCTGTCAGAGAACTAAGAAGTCAGCCAACAACAGGTGGCAGCAGTGACCTGAAAGTGCAAAAGTTCAAACAAACCCTACACTAACCTTAGCCCATTTTTTGGCCACGCCTACCTATTTATACCCACAGGTGTTTTAGACCCCACCCTGCTTCCAGCTGCTGCGAAAATGGAGAACAAACTTCTTGGGTGGCCTCGGTGGCTCGGTGGGTTAAGTGTCCAACTCTTGATTTCAGCTCAGGTCATGATCTCACGGTTCATGAGCTGACAGCACAGAGCCTGCTTGGTTGAGATTCTCTCCCTCCCTCTCTCTGTCTCTCTCTGTCTCTCTCTGTCTCTCTCTCTCAAAATAAATTAAGAAATAATATAATAAAATAAAAAATGAAGAATAAACTTCTTCATGGGACTTGAGACGAATTACTTAATCTCTTCATTCTTCTTCTATAAAATGGGGACACAAAAGTAAAGTCACTGGGCTGCTGTAAGTACTACATGAAGTAATGTGACAAGTACTCCACATGATGTGTAGCCAAGAGAAAGCTCTTGATAAATGTCAGCTGCGCTAATCATCATCATCTTTTTCATCATCATTATTATTATTCCTTTGCTTACAAAGCCCTACACACTGGCCCACTAGACTCTAGCTGCATGGGAGTGGGCACTCCACCCAGCCTGGTCACCACTATAACCCCCGCCTGTCACACAGTCCTCCAGAGAAGAGGCACTCGGTGAGCATGCTATTCAGATGGAGGAAAGAAACATCTGGCCCCTTACCTCTTGAATCGTTATGAACATAAATATAGCGGCTATAAGAGAAACCCCAATTACCAGTAACTTAAATAAGACAGAAGTTTATTTTTCTTTCATATAACCATCTGAGCATGAGCAGTCCATGACTGTAAGGTCCCAGACCCTTTCTTAGGGCAGGGCCATCCCCAGGACATTTCTGATCTCATCCACATTCCAGCCCTCAGGAAGCAGGAAAGGCAAGGAGGAAGGACACACTCTTTAAGGGCACAGCCAAGAGGATATACACATCACTCTATTTCCTCCTCACAGAACTTAGACAGGGACCACACCCCTGCAAAGGGGGCAGGGAAATGTAGTCTTTATACTGGGTGCCTCCATAAAACATGGTGGTTCTGATGAAGAGGATAGATGGAGGGATAATGCTGTTGGGAAGCAACCAGCAGTCCTGCCTGTCTCTCCAGCTCATCATTCATATTCTCCGACGCCAACCCCACCGCTCTTCTCCCAGGCTCTGCTCCCTCTGCCAGATACCCTAACCTGGCCTTAACCCCACCCCTCCAGAGAATTCCTATTTCGCCTCCCAGACCCCTGGAGAGGCATTACTTCCTCTTTGAAACCTTCCTGAGCAACACCACCACCACCACCCAGTATGGATTAGCTCTTCCTCCATCCAAGGAAGTTTTCCTTCTTCCCTGCACTTGTCCTACACTGGCAGTGTCCGTCTCTCCTACTCCAGGATACACTCCAAGAGGAGAGAGAATATGACCACCTGTGTCCCTTGCACCTTACAATTCTTTAAATTTCTGCTGAATTATTAAGTACATACTTTTGAGAATCGACATGGCAATTTCCAACCTACTGTTGTTTTGCCCTATGGAAAAATATTCTTGGCATAAATATGACCAACCCACCCCAGACCCAGGCAGGTTGTAGAGAATGTATGAGTGAAATCAGACCCACTGCTTAAGACAGAAGGGAATCCAGATGCTGTGGGCTCCACAGGACCCTGGGGATGCCTGTCATATTCCTCACTTATGTTTACATCCGACTGAGCTGGAGTAGGACAGAGACCTGTCGCCAATGCCTCCCTAAGTGAAATCAGCTGGACTGGGGGCTGTCTTTGGACTCGAGACAGCACATGCTCACTTCCTGGGCAAGGAGACTTAGTGTGGCAACATCGACACTATGCTGGTTGAAGTCACAGCACAGATGGCTTATGAACATGAAAAGGCTGTTTAATGTTAAAAGCCTTTGATTTTTTTTTCCAGATGAATTCTTTCAGAGCCCTGCAAGCTGTAAGCAAAAGTATATGAGCCAAGGAGAAGGGGCATTTCAACCAAAACACTAAATTTCCTTGCTTAATACCATTTCCGTGAGTTCCAAGTCAGAGTCTTAAATATATGTTTGTGGATCCTGGGTTAGTTTTGTTTGTTTGAGGAAGGGAGGCGAAGGAATGGTTTTAGGCTGTTTTGTTGCCCAAGTTTTCAATAAAGGGGAAGACAGAAAAATACCAAGCTCAGATGGAAGAACAAAGAGAAGTTACCATTGCTAAAGATGCCGTATCAACGACACCTAATTTTTTTTTATATCTATTTATTTTTAAGAGAGAGAGACAGGGAGCACAAGCAGGAGAGGGGCAGAGAGAAAGGGAGACACAGAATCTGAAGCAGGCTCCAGGCTCTGAGCTGTCAGCACAGAGCCTGAAGCAGGGCTTGAACTCACAAACCGGGAGATCATGACTGAGCTGAAGTCAGACGCTTGACTGACTGAGCCACTCAGGTGCCCCTCAATGAAACCTAATTTTAAACTTAACCCTAACTCACTATTACTGTGTTTAGAATTCCTGCCTCACCCTTCCCTCACTTCCAAATCAGAGTTTTAAACATAACTGTCAAGATTGAGGGTTTGCTTTTGTTTAAGGAAGCATTCCTTCAATATCAGACCATCAAGCACTCAAAGTGTTGTGCTCTGCTAGGAGTTTCATCTCACCTAAATTTCTTGCCAACTATATAAAATCAGTAATAGAACAGGGTTTAGCATGGTCCCCAGACAATGAAAGGACAGTATCTTTTTATCAGAGACCACCACCTGGAAAAAGAAAGCAAAGATACAATGTTTCTCTGAATATTCAGGGAAAGTTAAGGGGAATCCCAGAACTCTTTCATGACAAAGTAAAAAAGCATGGATCATTCTGGGTCCTTTGCCCAAACTAGTCTGTGATGTTATCAGTTGATAACATCACGTTTAGTCAATCCCTGACTTTTTCCCTCTTACTGGTTGTTTACTGGTCCAGAGTGATTTGTGTGTATTTTCTGGATAACTAAATCTGTGCTCTGCAGCTGCCTCCTGCGTCAGCGAGCACAGAGCTATGACATGAAACAATAGTGGTTGTCACACACACACACACACACACACACACACACACAACACACATACACACAGACACACACACACCTACACATATACACACATACGTGCACATACACACACATACATACACACACACATAATGTCTTTATCCTTATTTTTAAGCACACAATACTGTGGATTTTCTTTCCTGTTCTTTTTTTTTTTAATGTTTATTTAGTCTTAAGAGAGAGACAGAGTGTGAGTGGAGGGAGGGACAGGGAGATAGGGAGACATAGAATCTGAAGCAGGCTCCAGGCTCTAAGCTGTCAGCACTGAACTCAAACTCACGAACCATGAGATCATGACCTGAGCTGAAGTTGGACACTTAACCAACTGAGCCGCCCAGGCGCCCCATGGATTTTGTTTTCAGCCTACTCAGAACATCATACGATATCTTCATAACGCCTTGAGGACCCAGTCCCGAAAAAAACAATATCCACGTGTGACTATGTTTTACATGTGCATCTTTATTAACAGTGAGGTCACTGAGGTCCCCTGCTTGCAATTCTGATTAGGAAAACACATAAATAAGTCCTCCTAAATCATTTCATGTTGGCTGACTCTATATAACACCAAAACAGAAATAATTGCTCTCCTCGTGCACCCAGATTGGACTTCGCATTAAAACCATTCATTCAATTCAAAATATGGGTAATACATGATGATGATTCAAATCAGAAATTGGATCCTAATTGGGACTCTGGATTAGATAGTTTTATATAAAGTTTAAAAGTTTTCTTAAAAAAATAAAAACCTGAAAAAATGAAAAACAAAAATTCCTCAGTCATTACGCCCAGGTGAGGAAGGAGTTGTGTGATGTTTTCCTCTTGTTGGCAAACAGTCAGGCCTAGTCTAGGGTTTTAACTTGACAGAAGGTAGCCATGTTAGTCTGGGATGAGAACAATTACAAACACTTTAACTGGGGCGGGGGGGGGGGGGGGGGGAATTTGACTAGTAAGGGCTTGGGCTCTGGGCTGAGGCGGATGGCCCTGTGATTATAAATGTGCAACACCCGGCAGGTTACTCCACCTCTTCTAAGCATGCAAGCCAGTTGGAGGAGGGGCAGAGAGAGAGAGGAAGAGAGAGAATCACAAGCAGGCTCCATGCTGTCAGCACAGGGCCCGATGTGGGGCTCGAACTCATGAACCGCAGGATCATGACCTGAGCTGAAATCAAGAGTCACCCAGGCGCCCCATCTCCACCTCTTTCAGCCACATCTGTAAACGGATACGAGTAGTGGCTGCCTCAGAGGGTCACAGTGAGGATTAAATATATTCACAGCACAGTGGCTAGAACAGTACCCTCAGTCAAGGTAGGCAAATTGTTATCATCCTCTGATAGTAATTCCTGAAGTCAAAGGAAGAAGAATCTTTTGTACCCATTCTTTGCAAATATAAACTGCGTTTGAAAAGTTAACCAACCACTAGCTTGGCAAATCTAACAGGGCTGGCATCTGTTCTGGAGGAAGAAGGCATTATCTGCACCAGCTGGCTGTTAGGTTAGGGACCTATTAGATTAGATACCACCTGTTAGATGCACTCAAGCCCAAAGTGGGGTGTTTAGCCCCACCTTTTTCAGCTCTGATATGTTAAAACGCTATTTGTCTATAAAATCGTTTCCTTTAAAATCCATACTATCTACACAGATAGAGGGATACAATGTATACAGAACCATGTATTGCCACCCTCTTGATTTTGCCCTACACTCAGGGCTGTCCTGAGCCTTTGCTGGTGAGAGTCAGCTTGGCTGGCTGTACAGAACTCTTGCCCAAGGAGTGCTTCTCCAGGCTACCCCTAGTTGAATGTGCTCCACTACGTGTCTTGTTTCGTCAGTGTGGTTTTGCTTTCTCCCACTTACTGGAATTGCAAACTATGTTGGTTGTCAAAACTTGTGTACATGAAGGCACTTAGAAACAAAGGATGAGTAACATGCTGGATATTAAAATGCAAGTATCCCACACTGGGATATTTTTATCAGAGTGGTAAGGTCACAACCTATTAACAATTAAGAGCTCACAGAAGTCCTCTGACAGCATCATCAGAAAATGACTGCAACCCACAGAGCTGATCCACAACTGACCCACAGTTGTGGACTGGAGGCTGGAAGAAATGATGGCCAAAGTTCTGAATTACTTCAGGTGTTTTGAGAAGCCTGGAAGAGCAATTGCCAATGGCCACGCCAGAACCACGTCCCCGTGGGGACAATGCTGAGTCAGTCCAGGTCCCACTTGCAGAACAGCAAACCACAGTTAGAGGATGTGAGTGTGTCCCTCTTCTGCCCCCAGCTTCAAGTCTCCTAACAGCCATTTTTAAACAAATTCTTAAGTTACAGAAGAGAAATGACTCATTCCTTCTGCCCTGTGTTATTCAAACATTGTGCAGATCATTTAGGTCACATGTACATATGTATAAATACATGCAAATGTGATCCTTCCATGAGACTCTGTTTTTCTAAACTGGTTCAGACTTCATGTGTTATGGCTGGGTGTAAAACTCCTATGGTAAAATGTATTCGCAAACGGAGTGAGCAGAAGTCAGGGTGTGGGCAGGAATCAACATTGTCCTTTAAGGCAAACGTTCGATTTTTAGGGGTGTGGCAACCAAACTTTCCCACCACCTGAAGATAAGAAATGAGAGTGATCCTCGTCTTTTCTATTTACATGATGCTCGTTTGCCTTTACCTCTCCTGATAATGTATGCTCAAAACTCCTAAAAATCACATTCTTGAGTCAGCCTCATGGCTAAAATGCTGCAGGATGGGAGCCCAGAATTCATTTTAATGTGTGGTATTCCCTAGACTGTGACAGAATTCAGGTTTCAATTAGCCTTCTCCAGGCTCCCCAAACCAAAAAGAATCTAGTGGGTTGTTAACATATTCATAAATAAACAAATGCTCAGTCTCTTGGCAGGCTGCCAGGACGTGGTGCCAGGGAGGGATCCAGGCATCTATGGGGAAGCCATGAGGGTCGTTCACTTCCCTCACCCTGTGGGACTGGACCAGCTGTGGATGCCACTGCTGGCTTTCTGAGCATCTTTATCTATACGTTTACGGAGCCCCATGGGCAAGATGCCCACTGAAGAGGCCGGAAATGCAGCCAGAATTGGCAGAGGTGCTGTTTTGTGTGTACAGCCACTCCGAGCTGGATGTTTGCAAACTGAAGTTGTCTATAGGTCTGCAGGGCAGCCCTTCCCAAACCTTAACATGCACATTGATCGTGTGGGGATCCTATTAAAATGCAGACTCCATATGGCAGGATAATGAGGCACTGGTGCCGCTGGTCTGAGGACCCCACTTTGAGCAGCAAAGTTGTAAAGTGAGCTCAAGATCATTCCATTCACAATTAAATAAACATAATTTGGAGGCATCCCAGGTGCCAAGCACTGTGCCTTCTACAGAAAACACAAAGATGGTAAGACAAGGGCTCTGCCTTAGAGGGACGGGCCATGTAATAGGAGAGACAGCTTATAACACCCCGGGTAAATTCAGTATTCATTGAGATTCTTTGTATTACAAGAAAGAAAAAGCTCATCCAAAATGGCTCAAGTCAAAAAAGGAATGTAATTGACTCCTGTGTTTGCAAAACCCTGGTAAGGCCAACTTCAGGTCCACTTCAAAGCAGGGCTAAAATGATGTCACCAATACCTAGTTCCCCTTTCTCCTCCAATACGTAGTTTCTCTCTCTCCATCTCTTTGCTCTGCTTTCTGTGGTTTGACTTCTTTCTCCTGGAGGCAACATGGGTTGGCCAGTCCATATGTCCTCTCTCTCTCTCTCTCTCTCTCTCTCTCTCTCTCTCTCTCTCTATCTCTCTCTCTCTTTTAATGTTTATTTTTGAGAGAGAGGGCCAGGATAGGGGACAGAGAGAGAAAAAGAGACAGAAAGAGAATCTGAAGCAAGCTCTGAGCTGTCAGCACAGAGCCAGATACGGGGCTCACCTCACCAAGAGTGACATCATGACCTGAGCTGAAGTCCCACACTTAACCGACTGAACCTCCCATATGCCCTCTCTTAATAAGAGTGCCTGCCAATCCCAGATGTCTCAGGAAAAATTCAAGGTATCTTATTGGTCCTAATTGGGTCATGTGTTCAGCCCTTAACCTATCACTGTGTCCTAAGAAGTCAGACTTTGCTCCTGGCAAACCCTGGAGTTTGGGGTAGAGTCAGCTCCAGCAGAACCCCGTGTACCAAGAGAGCAGGACACATGGATTCCCAAAAGAAAATCAAGGGTTGGATGCTGAGGAGCCAAAAGCCCACAGTCACCACTCCAAATACATGATAGAAGCACATACAGGGGACAGTGAAAGCATGGAGAAAAGCACTGACACTTGATAAATACTATCAACAACCATGTGGAGGGAGGCAGATGGACCAGCCACAGTGCAAAGCACACAAAGTTTGGAAAGGACTGGGCACTGATTGGCTTTGGAGGCCTTTGACACAATACTGCCCCACCTCTGCCTCAGCTGTGGTGTGATTCAGTCAATCCAGAAATATTTCATTACACTACTTTCTGTGCAGGGGACAAGAAACAAAAAGTGTGGTTAAATTGCTCCTGAGATTAGGATTAAGTTGGACTGTAGACTAGATTGAAACACATCATATTTTAAAGCCAGTATAAATATTATGCAGATGAGTGCTAATTTGTGATCAAAGGAAAAAGGCATTTGTGTGAACCGGAACAGAAGTTTCCACAAGGCACAAATATGCAGATGCTGGTTTGTGCATTGGAATGTGATGAGACCAAACAAGTAGTGGGCAAAGACAGTGTCATCTTCAGAAACCAGGTATACCTGCTATCAAACTCAGCGCCCAAAAAACAAGTAATCCAGTGAAGAAATGGGCAAAAGACACAAATAGACTTTTCCAAAGAAGACATCCAGATGGCCAACCGACACATGAAAAAATGCTCAACATCACTCATCATCAGGGAAATACAAATCAAAACCACAATGAGATACCACCTCACACCTGTCAGAATGGCTAACATTAACCACTCAGGCAACAACAGATATTGGCGAGGATGCAGAGAAAGAGGATCTCTTTTCCACTGCTGGTGGCAATGAAAGCTGGTGCAGACACTCTGGAAAACAGTATGGAGGTTCCTCAAAAAATTAAAAATAGAACTACCCTCCAACCCAGCAACTGCCCTACTAGGTATTTATCCAAGGGATACAGGTGTGCTGTTTCGAAGGGACACATGCACCCCAATGTTTATAGCAGTGCTATCGACAATAGCCAATAGCCAAAGTATCGACAATAGCCAAATGTCCATCGATGGATGAATGAATATATACAATGGACTATTACTTGGCAATCAAAAAGAATGAAATCTTCACCATTTGCCACTATGTGGATGGAACTGGAAGTTATTATGCTAAGCAAAATTAGTCAAAGAAAGACAAAAATCATATGACTTCACTCATATGAGGAATTTAAGATACAAAACAGATGAGCATAAGGGAAGGGGAACAAAAACAATATAAAAACAGGGAGGGAGACAAAACATAAGAGATTCTTAAATATGGAGAACAAATAGAGGGTTGCTGGAGGGGATGTGGGAAGGTGGATGGGCTAAATGGGTAAGGAGCATTAAGGAATACACTCCTGAAATCATTGTTGCACTATACACTAACTTGGATATAAATGAAAACTAAACTAATTAATTAATTTTAAAAAAGAAAGAAAGAAACCAGAGATACCTGCAAGATTTGAGCACCCAGATCCATGACCTCCTGTCCACCATGGTCTCCACCACCATTATCCGTGACTTCAGTATTTGTGTTGGAAATCCATCTAACATCTCAGCCCTTCAGCTTCTCAACATCTCCCCCTCCAATCCAACACAAATACCAAATACCTTAGCCCTTGACTAGTAACAACTGCAGACATGTAGTTTTCAAGAATTCCTGACCAACGTTCTATATTTTATTCTGCCAGAATTATTTATATTATTTGATTTTATTTTTATTTATAGAAAATCTCAAATCTTTGATCTCATTGACAGTCTCAAGCCAGTATTTCTCCTATTTTTCCCTATCCATTACCCATCATCCAGTCAGCGATCTTCTCCACATCTCACCTAAAACAGCAGAATATAGCTAGAGACACATGCAACTTTTAAATTTATGATAGCCACAAATCCCAGAATAGCGATGATAATGATGCTATGACAATAGTGATATCATTATCATTTAACATTTTTTGAATATCATTATGAACCAACCTTATTCTTGATTTTGAGTCAGTAAGTACATAATTCTCTTTGGCTTAATTTAGCTCAGTGTTTTTCAATGGAACCACTCTTGGCATTTCTAGCAGAACAATTGTTCATTACATAGGCCTGTCCTGTGCATAGCAAAACATTCACCATTACTCCCCAGTCATGGCAAAACACACACACACACACACACACACACACACACACACGGCCCCCAATCCACCCCCCGCCCCCAGCCAGATTGCAGGAACAGTTCCACACCCAGCTGAGTGCCCCTGGCTGAGTGAAAAGAGCACTAATTTGAACATCAAAATTGTCACTTCCTACACTTTGAGACCTTGAGCAAACAACTCAGCCTGACTACCAGGTTCTTCTCCTGTAAAAGGTGGATCATAATCTTGTATCTGCCTTAGTGAAAGTATTTGGTGTATTCATTAAGATTATGCCAATTAAAATTGGCAGCAACCGTTTAAACAATTAGGTGTTTATTTTTCCCACATCACAGGACATTTTGAAGGCTGGTTGTCCAAGGCTATGCAGTGGCTGCACAATGTCATCAGTATCCCCAGCTTCAGTGTCCCCAACTTCTGTCTTTCTGCAAGCTGCTTTTACCTTCATGGCTGCCTTTCAGTTCTGAAATAGAGGCCCCACTCCCAGACTCAATCTGCAGGAAAGATAGAAAGAAGGGGAGGGAGGGAAGGAGGGAGGAAGAAAACAAAACAGGCAAGAAAAACAAAAAACAAAAAACAAAAAACTGTCTCTATCAGAAACATAACACTTGCCCCAAAACCCCTAGCAGATTTCCATTTACAACTCATTGACTATCACATGATCATTCCTACCTACCAAGGAGACTGGGAAATATTTTTAGCGGAGCATACTGCCTCCTTGAACAAAAGTAAGGTTCTGGGAGTAAGACACAAGAATGGTTAGTGGGTGGGAAACCGGTAATATCTGCCACCCTTGGCAGATTACAAAGCATTATGGCAGTATAGGGTGGCATTATTATTAAAACCTGAAGGAAAACACGTCACAAAATATGGCATTTACATGAATTTCACCACACTCATTCCATCTGGAGTCTCCTTCATCCACATTACTTAAGGGTAAATAAGTGGATGATCTTCTTTATGTCCAACAGGCATGGTGGCCCAATTAACTAATGAGGCACATCTCTGCCTCATTTTAACATAACAATGTGGAGTTAACCACCTTGTGTGCAGTGGACTCTAAATAGCCTCCAATTATTCAAGATAACAGGAGAATAATAAGTGTGTAAATGAATATAAAAGATATTTATTAGTTTAAGGCCACCTGGCATTCATCCCCCTACTTTTGATAATTGCATTCTGATTTTGTTACGGGGAAACTACTTCCCCACATCAATGCTGGTGGGTGGGACTGGTGGCACCCACTGGTGGCAAGGTGTTCTGCTCAGGTGCCAAGGAACAGATACCTGACCCAACCTCAGCCAATGCAACTCTCTCATCCAGCACTTTGAATTTTGAATGTGTGAAGCAAGGCAAAGAAAGGAGGGAAGGAGGGAGGGATGAAGGGAGAGAGGGAGAGAGAGATGGCGGGAGGAAGAGAGGAAAAAAGAAAGGAAGGAAGGAAGGAAGGAAGGAAGGAAGGAAGGAAGGAAGGAAGCAGGGAGGGAGAGAAGAGAAGGGAAGGGAAGGGAAGGGAAGGGAAGGGAAGGGAAGAGAAGAGAAGAGAAGAGAAGAGAAGAGAAGAGAAGAGAAGAGAAGAGAAGAGAAGAGAAGAGAAGTGAAGAGAAGGAGAGTTCGAGAAAAAGAGAGGAGAGGGGAAGGTAGAGGGAGAGAGGGGAAGGGAGGGCAGGGCTGGGGAGAGAAGAAAGCAAGGTGTCCAGCATTGCTCCTTAGCTATTCTTCAATTCTGTGGCTCCCCACAACCTTTCCAGTTCATTACTTATTTTTCTCATTGTAATTGAGTCAGATTTGCAACCAAAAAACCTTGACAGATGCCCAACAGAATGACATTTTCAGACCACCCAGAACAGAAACTCAGCTGTCTGCTTTGGTTTCAACCTCATCTCTTACTAAAGCTTAACCAGAATCCCAAAGGGCACTCTTCTGATCCCCAGACATAGTATAGAGACATTGAGCAATACTGGAGTGGCCAAAAGACTGGTAGGAACCAAGAAAGTAAAAAGTCCTAGGATGAGAAAATGTCAGAGAGACTCCAACAGGGAATCAGGAGCTGGGATTTCTAGTTTGTGCTCCTCCTCTAAACTAGGGACACAGAGTACATCTCACAGCCTTTCTGCACCTCACTTGACACTTGCAAATGCCTGAGCTGACTCTGTCACTTCAGTTTTTATGACATACCAACACTTCCTGACTTTGCTAGGTCTCCACTTGCCCAGTGAGTTCCTAACCCTGGAACAAATATAAGCCTGCTGACAAGCCCCCTCCTTGAGCTTCGCTCAGGCTACCTTGTCCTTTATAATTCAAATAAGATTGACTAGAAGCCCCAGCTCACAGTAGGAGAGAAATTCCCCTCCCTCTCAAACTCCCCCAGGGACTCAAGGGCTAAGCCAACAGTTCCAAGGTCAACTACAGAATTTGCATTTGCTTCAATGCATTTCACCTCTCCTGGTTTCTTGTTCCACGTCTTCCTGGCTGACACTACTCTGATCCCTTCCACCTGCAAAGCACCACCCACCCAATGTGAGGCATGTAACAGCCTTTACTGGATGTTTGGGCAACAATGGCAACTATAGTGCAGCTCAGTAGGGCAAACAATGCCCAGCTGAACATCAGTCTTCCTGCCACTGGCCATTCTCTTCTGGGGAGCACCACGTCAGTGTTCCCTCCTCGGGCCCCAGCATCCTGAGCCCCCTGTCCTATTACTTGTCCCCTGTTATTCCTCCCTTTACCACACCCCTCTCCTTTCACTCTCTTTCTCCCAACTCCCAAATTTCCTGTCCAGGTGTCACAAAGAGCTTCTTCCCACCACCCAAATGGCCCCGTGACTTGTTTGGCTAACAGGGGTCATTCCAAGAGGAATTTTTTTTTTTTAATGTTTTTTATTTATTTTTGGGACAGAGAGAGACAGAGCATGAACGGGAGAGGGGCAGAGAGAGAGGGAGACACAGAATCGGAAACAGGCTCCAGGCTCCGAGCCATCAGCCCAGAGCCTGACGCGGGGCTCGAACTCACGGACCGCGAGATCGTGACCTGGCTGAAGTCGGACGCTTAACCGACTGCGCCACCCAGGCGCCCCCCAAGAGGAATTTCATCCAACAGCACTCAAACCAACAGTGACCTTTTTCTTCCTGCTGCATAAAAATGCATCTCTAAAGATATAGGTAACACCTCCTCTTTGGCTGAAGGCATCATGCCTCAAGCATTCAGAAACAAGCATTCAAGAATTTCTCAGAAAGCACTTGGCTGGGACAAAAAGATTTGCTGCCTTGTTGGTATCCCTTAATGGAAACAGTGTGATCTCTGATCTACCAAGCAAAAAGAAAGAGACTTTGCCACGTCCTAGCTATGGGATCTTCGGAAAATTACCCATCTAAACCCAAATTGTTCTTCTGTAAAATGGGGACAATAATAATACTTATCCATAGGATTGTTGCGAGAATAAAATAGGATCATAATTCAAAGTGCTTTGCACAGTGACCGGCACAAAACAAATGATTTACAAAGGGTAAATGATAGTATTACGATTATTACCATCATTACTGCCACTTAGGGCACTTGCAAGTGAAATTAAAATGGTGATAGCAAGTTATAAAGAGCACAGCACATCAAGAAGTCACTTGGGAAATGTGGAAATACAAATGAAAAACTATGTGCAACTGAGACTTACCCTAAATAAAGTACACTTGGAACTCACGTCCTGGGAAGGTTACTGGTCTCACCAGCAAGTAGGGCTGGTTAAATAACAGGACTAAAAACTATAAATGTGAGGGCCATTATTTCAGAAAGAAAATGTGTTTCATTTATATTTTTCTTTTAAAAAAGAATAACGTAATACCGTCCTTCATCTAAAGATACTGAGCACCAATATAAGAACATCAAATATTTTAATTCCTCCCAGGAGCTCATTCAGCCCTAGAGAGAAGAAGAGTTTGCCAGAGTAACTGGGACACCTGAAAATGGAAATGTAATATTTAGACCTCCATGTTGCTTCTTGAAAATTTCTAGTCCCCAGAGAGGTTGAAAGAGAATCACAGTGGAGGTGAGATCCATGTGTGAAAAACAACTACACAGCCTCTGCCTCCTTTACAATAGTACATTTTCCTACTGGGCTCTTAAAAACTTGCATCATTTCTGTTTGACTGAAGTTCGTTTGTTACTTTTATTGCGGGGGGGGGGGGTGGCATTAATATGGAAGGATCACATCTGAGGTCTTCCACCGGCATTATTTGGTATTCCTTTCGTCCACATTCATTCGCCTTCTTTCTCAGCTCCTGTCTGCCACACGTACAAAGCCCAAGACACTATGGAATGTAGCATACTAACTCTAAAGGCTCTTCAGCAAATGTCTTCTTGGGCTACATCTTTTATTTATCACTCACTTATTAAAGACCTGTGAGCGAGACACTGCTTCAGCGTGGGGGAGATACACACACACATGGATCCAGTCCCACCCTTCCTGAAGCGCCCAGACTAGGAAAGGAAGGAGGCTGTGAACAAAGAAGCTCAATCTGCAGTGACTGACACCAATAGATCAATGCAAAAGGAACAAGGGGAAGTAGGGAACAGAAAGACAGTTCTGCATCTTGGAGCAGGGCCAATAAATGAAACCTTCCGAAGGATCCAGGATCTTCACTAATGAGTAGGAATCCACAAAGCAGAGAAGAAATGGGAGGCAGGAGACAGGGACAGAGGGTGGAGAACTGCTACCTGGAGGAAAATGGGACATATCACACCTGCAATAAAAATAGACCGAGCCAACTATACTTAGCACAATGAAGAGACACACCAGTCGGCTTAGTACATCTTGCACCTTTACTCCTTGAGTTTATTGTCACTTGACCTTTTGCTCTTCCATACATAGACTTTCCCTCTCTATTACACAAGAAGCAAACTCAGAGCCCCACAGTAGTTCCAGAAGGAAGGTAACTTTATCATTAGCGGCACGCACCAGGATCCACTTGCTGAGGACAAGGAGAGTGTGCTCTCTGTCCTCCTGGAAGACGTCTATCCTGTTCTTGTGAGGATTCCTGCAACAGCATAGGCTGTCTCTGTCCGACCAGTCCTCAGAACACTCAGTCCCAAGTGCCCTCAAGCCCAACTGATGACTCAGAAGGCCTTGTCAATCACTGGCTGCAATTACTAAGGATTATTTGTCATGTGCACATCCACCTCCTTAGAATTCCATCATGCAAAGTACATTTGTCTCACTGGTATGTCTTTGCTTTAATTATAGTTGCACACAATAGCTTCTACCTTTGCACTGATTTCCCAGGAACTTGAATGCCACCATTATTTGCTCTCTCCTATAGTCAGGCATTTCAGTCCCTGCATCCGATGCAGGACTGCCTCCATGGCACACAGCCTGTGCAGTTTGCAGGCCCCGCAGGCAGAAGGACACCACGCTTGGTTTAACTCTTTGCTGTTGCTCAACTGAAATGCTTCATAATTTTTTTAACAAGGGGTTCCACACCTTCATTCTGTACTGCGCTCCACAAATTATTTAGCTGGTCCTGTCTAGAGGATTAACTGCTTCAAGGTGAATTTCTGCCAAGCCCTGCCTATGCACTTTGGGATGGGAGCCACTTTGGTGATCATTTTCACCGCTATTCACTTGGCAGGGTGACTATCACAAACCTGCAAGTTCAAGCAGTCCCCAAACACTTTTTGATCTCTGATTACAAGTAACTGGTTCAACCAAAAGTTAAGCTTTGGCCTTAGCCACACTTGATCATCCTTTACCATCCTGCCAAGTATAGGATAGGCTCCTACTCCCTCAAGGCCCCTTCAAGTTTACAAACAATACCACATCCAAGCACTGGTTCATAAAGTTTCCCATTCCATAAGCTTAATGTGTTATTCAGAATTTAACAATTTCCTCAGCATACTTTGATTAAGGGTGTGCAGAATTGCATCAGATGTAATAAAAGTCAAGCCCTGTAATTTAAATTATTAAACACTCGTACGAGAGCCTGTACCCGAGCCGGCTCAGTGGCATGCATTTGAACCGCAAAAGTAGCAGCTCAAGTCCAGAAAGGGGGGGAAGGACATAAACAAATTACGTTCTTCACCGTGACAGATTTGAAGGGGCCCTCCTCAAGGTGAATGACAAGAGGGGTCTGTAACATGTGCATTTACCTCAAGACAGCCCATTACACAGTTCAAGCCATTCCTCACTTTGCAACTGTCATTTTCTACCTGTCCACACTGGATCCTGACACAGAACAGTCATAGGTTCTGATAGAATCATTGGCCACTCACTCTCCCAATTTCACCTGAAATCGAAAGTACCCCTCCCCACATACCTGTTAGCTGGTGTCAAAACGTTCTCTTTTCCAGACTGAAGACAACACAGGAACTCAAATGCATGTGCAGACGCGCATGGGTGTCATGTGTGGGGAGGGAAGAAAGTTGGGGGAGGGTGGTAAAGTGACACCTCATCCTTATTCGCAACTACAGATAAGACATGCCTTTTTATTTCCCTCTTGGTCTTTCTGAAGTCATCTCTAGAGACGAGGTTTCAAACATGATCTTTATTTCATTGCTCAGACCCAGGGAATGTTAATTAACAGCCTCACTCAGATTCACATTAATTTCAAACCGATAGCATAATCCAGCCGCAACTATACTGTGTGCAACAGAAATCCTGGACAGAACTGGCCACGGCCAGGCAGAGATGCATGGGAACAGGCAGCCATTGTCTCATTCAGCATCCACAATAGGCCAAACTTCCCGAAAGTAACTATTCCTATGCCTGGGTGAAATCCACCTCAAAGTCCTTTAAACTGCACATCCAAAGCACTCAAAATAATAAATAAATATTACATGGCTTCTGCAATAATGAACAACCTCATAGCTCTCCCTCAGAGAGTTCATTTCTTCTGCAGGGATGTTTTGAGTTCTGCCTTTATCTTGTTAATGCAATTGGGAAAACAAAGAATAAACATCAAATTCCTCATTTGGAAATTTTTACTTGTCCACATTCAGAAATTCTGAGTTTTTGTTTCTACTTCATCTGTGGGAAATACTAGCCTATGTATAGTCACCCTGGAAATCCTGAAGATGTTCCTATTGCCCATTTCCCACATCAACATAGGAGCCTAAGGCCCCCTTTCCTTCAGCAAACTTTGGTGAACAGCTTGGCAGTTTCTCCAAACAGGTAACACATTCTTCCACTCTTGCCCTTCTGAGGACTTTCAAATTTTGATAGTTATAGATTTCGTGGAGGTACTTAGCAAGTGTTTGTCAAGTACTCACTCTATGGACACTGAAGGGTACAGGATTTGCCCCAGTCCCTGCCTGCAAGGTGCCCACAGGTCAGACTGAATGAGGCCTTTGAGTGCCTCTGAGCTCCCTGAAATTCAAGCACCCAGCCAGTGCCGCTGCCTTGTTCTAAACTCATATTTGTTGACTAAATGCACTGGGTAGGCTACATTTTCTAAATAGAGCTTTCTAATTAACAAAGGCATTCCAAAGTCAAAGGAGTAAGTCAGGCGTGCTATCAGCTAAGCAGAATCTGAAAATAAAAATCACTCAGATAACCTGCTCTGAAGAATATTTCCTCCTGCTGATGGATATCCTGCCAAGTTGGGAAATGTGAAAGGATCTCTTTTACGTTTGCTGCCTCAGAAATCGTCACAGGTTCTGTTGCAATTTGTTGGGACACAGGTCTGCTTGCACCAGGGGCTGACAGAAGCTTATTAACACCAAAAAATGCATCTCTCCTTCTCAAACCCGTGGAAGCTGGATGCCACTGATATGACTATGTCGGCCGTTAGTGGGAACTACACTTGTCTTGCTTTCCTAGAATGCAGCTAGGAACAAATCTCCAGGAGCGACAATTCACCTTTCAAATTACAGAGTGGCAGAGTGGAGAGAATGCATCGCTACAAAACAAGGGTATTTCGGGCGGAAACCACGTTCAGACACAGCACAGGGGACAAATGTTCTGTGTTTACGCTTAAAATTTCATCTGAGCAGAGGCCACAATGCTCTGCAGGCTGCAAAGGCTCTATACAGCATCTAATATTTTTTTTAATACAAAATCCAAAAACAGCATAATTCCACTTCAACACAAAGTCCTTAGATATACTGAGAGGAGAATGAATTCAACTGTTTAAAACTCCTTCACTCAAAAACCAAGCATGAATTCTACTGTGATTAAGCGACAGCTGATTCTCATGCCGTATGAAATTTGTTTTTAAGTGGTTATTTTATTCAGAATGGTTGCTTTTTAATGATGCTGCCTTGATTTCCTGTTAAACCTGTGTCATCTATAGTCATCCCACATTCATATTAATTTTGTTCATTTAATTTTAAAGTCTTCTTAAATTAAAGCTATTGCAAATATTCCACTATTGGCCATGATACTTCAGCATAGGCGCTACCATGAAAACACCATAGAAAACAGGATCGATATGTTATAGCTACAATCTGGTTTAATAAACACAACACTATAAACTATTTTAGTAAGTCAGGAACTAATCATTCTAGAATGTGTTATAAAATCCACTGCTAAATACAACTTTTCTTTTTAACTTCTGTGCTTCTTTATCTTGAATGCTTAACAGCGTGGTGAGATTTCACCTTGTAATGAAAATTATACTTAAGAATCATCTTGTGTTAAATATTTCCCATGTATGTATTATTTTTCATCATATTTTCCTTAAAATCCTCGGCATTTAACCAACACAGCTTGGCCTGCAGAGATTTCACAATAAATTATAGAAAATAAAGTCATGATGATATTGAACTTGTACCGTATTTAATGAAACACAGAACTACACTGTCTCTTGTTCCTATTCAGGCTTCATAACTTCTTATTGTAATATGACATTCTGTAGAATGTTTCAGTACAAATGGGCTCAGAACAGCAGCAACACCATTACCATTGCAGGAAAATTGGAATGGTTTTCTCCCTGGAAAATACCAAATCTCAAAATCCAACACGCTTACTCATAATTCATTTCATTTCCTCTTTCCCATAATTCATTTTCATATCTAAAAGAAGCTCTTGGCTGAAGCCTTATACTGTCTGCAACATGTTATAGCTTCTTTGCAATTTTACTTTTAGGAAACACAGTAAGGAAAAGCGATGTAGCCTCATGGGCATCCCAAGTAAGCCATTATAAATTCATATTGTTTGCACTAATTTAAATAGGAAGCAAGAAAGAAAAGGAAAAGCCTGTGCGTACCCTTATGGTTCTCAGATAAAAACTTCCCCTTTTCAAATGCCTCCATGTACTATGTCACAGGCAGAAAAACACTCCAGACACATATACTTCTTTCATTTTTCTAAAGAAGTTGCTACCATTGTCAACAATGTGTTCACACTAATTTTCGAGGTCTATGTTTTAATCCTCAGAAATTTTAATTACACACTTTTCTTCAAAAAACAAAATCCTTTTTCTGAACTAACCTCAGCACCAAAACACGTCTCTGCGTCAAGTTTCCCCAGTCTTAACCCAACAATAATCAAAACCGAATGCAGTCAAATCCTCACGGGGTTGCTTCTTCCTTTCTGTGCCCACAGTGGAACAGGAAAGTAGAGTGGGCCTTCTCCTCCAGTGCCTTGCTTGGTTTTTGCCTTTAGAATTTCAAGGTTTGTTCCCATTCCTGGGCACCTGACAGGCTGTGATTTACGTGTGAGAAAACAACTCCAAGGTTCTTATCAAGGAGTCAGAAGCTGCTGCCACCCGTCCTAGCAGTTTTCTAGGAAACAGACTGGGAAAATGGGGTGGGGGGAGGGGAAGCAAATTCCGTCCGAAGCTACACAGGACAAGTAGCACAGGTAAATCCAAAGTAATGGAGGCAGATATTAAAAAGAATATTATTTATTACCTTTTTTTTTTTTTTATTAATACTCACTTTATAACCTTTGCCTTTTACACAAGTCTACTTTTAGAAGAATGCCTCCTTGATTTGTCCAACGGAGCTTTGTGCTCCTGGACAACTTCCCCTTTCTCCACCCCACCCCACCCCACATCCAAATGACTCTTTTACGTGTTCACAGATGCGACGAAAATTTTGTAAACAAGATTTAAGTTACTGGACCTTGATTTAATCAACATCCCACTTCAAAACACAAGGCAGGTAGGAGAGAGGGTAAGAACTGGGAGAAAAAGGAAGGGAGAAAAAAGGTAGGGGAGAGGAGAGGAGGGGAGCTGGTCAGAGCTTTCAAGTCTTGCCTTCTCTGAGACGTGTGTGTATTGTGGCTGTTCCTTGAAATTCAATGACTCAAAACATTGACAGCAAGTGCCTGTGTGGTTATTTATATTATATATCTATAATAGAATACGTGGGCTTCCTCAGTTTGGGTCTGGGCTGTTTTTGTTTAAATACACCACAATCCTCCCGTGGGTGTCTCTACAAGGAATCAAGTCTCCCAGAAAACCCTCTCAGAGCCGGGGCTTCCGGAGCAGGGTCTTACTGAGGTCTTTGACCTCTTCGGGGCTATTGACCCGCTCATAGCCCAGCACGGCCATGGGCTGGTAGCAAAACTCCTCCACCTGTTTGATCTGCTGGAAGGTGAGGGCCGTCCGCCAGGCATTGGCGGCCTGCGTGGCGTTGCGAGCGGACACCACAAAAGGCTTAGAGGAGGAGCCTGAGCCACTGGTCATGTTGAGGGCAAACTGTTCCATTTCGGGGCTCACTAGCAGCCCCACAAAGTCGTACACCCTCCGTAGGGTCTTGACGGGGTCTCCCACCAGGTCCTCGTACCGCACCACCAGGTAGTGGCCTTGCAGCCAGTCCGGGGGCTGCAGGGCCGTCTGCAGTGTCTTGGCCATGCTGTTGCAAATGACCTCCATAGCGCCAAGCGCGTGGTAGTCTGCCGGGCCGCCCACACCCTCCTTCTTGACACCGAGCTTGTGGCCAGCGGCCTCCAGGAAGGGCATGCGGTGGGCTCTCGGATCCCGGCTGCGCACTACCTGCAGGCTCTCGCGGATGAGACCGTGGCGCGAGCGGATGCGTGAGCTGGCCACAGCACGAGGATCGCGCACTAGGTGGATGACCTTGAGGTCCAGGGCGGGGTCGCGCAGCAGCGGCGCCAGCACGGCCACGTCGAAGACACGCACGCCCTTGATGACCAGCGTGCGATACTTGCGGCACTCCTCCTCAAAGCGCGCCAGGCGCTGCGGTGGGCACTTCTTGCACACACGATCGTCCACCAGCCCCACGACCTCCTTGCGGTAGGCGGGGCAGAGTGGCGAGGAGCACACCACTTTGTTGGTGGCCGCACCAAAAATGCCCAGCGTGGTGAGGTTGCGCCCCCCGCTGCCCGCGGGGCTGTACAGCTGGAAGACGGAGAGGTCGCAGCGATACAGAGCGCTCAGCATGTCCCGCGCAGCCCCTTGCAGGGAAACAGCGTCCCCTGGGTACAGTTTTTGCCACACGTGCCACACTGGCTCGTACAGAAAGAACACCTCGGGGTTCTGGTTGAAGAGCTCACCGAAGAAAGATGAGCCCGAGCGCCACGTGGTGAACACATACACCAACTGCCGCTTCTCTCCGCTACCCCCGGTGCCCCGAGTGCCATTGCGGGGAGTGGCTACGGCCCCCGCCACCCCTGCTGCGGCGGCGGGGGCCGCCCCAACGACGGCGGCTGCGGCTGCGGCGGCGGCGGCGGCGGCGGCGGGAGGGCGGTACGGCGTACGGGGGTCCAGGCGGGTGTGTACGCGGGGCGGCACTGCTGGCGGCGGCCCCGGGCGCCCCCAGCCGCCGCCAGCCGCCCCCGCCGCGGCACCCAGCTGCCCGTCGGGGCTGCACTGCTGCAGCGGCTCCTTGTGCCACTTGTAGTCCAGGAGGTTGAGCATGGTGAGCACCAGCAGCAGCGCGTAGCCCGCGCACAGCACCAGCGCCTTCCTGCGGAACACCTTCATTCCGAGCGGAGACGCGGGCCAACGACGGCCCGGGCGCCGGGGCCACGGCGGGAGCAGGGCGCGCGGCGCGGCGGCAGGCGCGGCCGGGAGCAACCGGGGGAGCGCGCCCGGGGGCAGGGCTCGCAGCGGGCTGCGGCTCATCACAGGCACAGCCGGGGCCGGCGGCGCGGCGGAGGCGGCCCTGCAGCCCGAGAGGGGGACGCAGCGGGCCGACTTCGGGCGCGGGGACTGGGGCCGCGGCTCCGAGGCAGGCGCGGCAGCAGCGGCGGCTGGTCCCCGACGCCCAAAGCTGGCTCTCCCATGGCAGCGGCTCCGAGAAAGACCTGCGAGGGGAAGCAGAGTAAGCCGATGCGCCCCAATCCTCCTCCCCATCCGCCTCCTCCACCTAAGTAACGCCCACCCTCGGGTCTGCCAGGCTCCCCCGCTCACCTGGAGCCGCGGGCGCACCCCAGAGCCGCCCGGGTTCACGGCCGGGCGGTCTGTCCTGCTGTCACTCGTTCCTCGATTTCTCTGTCTTCCCCGGGAGTCCCCGCGCCTCAGAGGGGTCCGCGGGACTCAGCAGCGCAAGCCCTGGGCAGTTTCCGGGCGGCAGGCGCCCTGCGGCTTGGGAAGGGAAACTTTCACCGGGCCTGGAACCTTGCTCTGCGCTCCGCTGAGGCCGGCGTGCCCAGCTCCAGCGGCGTCTCCGCCGCCCTCTCGAGACCGCAGCTTCCTTCCTCGCTTTGGGGGGCGAAGCCGGCTGGGGGAGGGGGCTTATACAGGACCCAGCTCCCGGCAAAGCGGCTCCGCCTTTCTCGCTCTCGGCCTCCGCGCCCCGAAGCTTCCCATCTCTCCGGCGGCGGTGGATGGGGCGCAGCGCGACCCTGCAGCGGCAGCAGCTGCTTCTTCCATCACTCGGAGGATGCCCGGGCCGGCATTGCCGGCAGCGCCCGCCGCTCCGCAGCCTCCGACTGGCCGGGGAGGACCCTACACACACAACAATCGGCCAAGGGGCCCGAGTCTGCAGCGCTCCCTTGTCGGCCCGCCCCCTGGCACCGACCAGTTCTGGCCAAAGAGGTATCCGGGCAGAGAAAGCCCCCGCCGCTGCCGCCGCGCGAAAGCGGCGCCCGGGAGGATGCTGCTACCCGACTCCCCCTACGCGGAGCGGCTGCAACACGCTCGGGCCAGCCTCTGCGCGGCTCCTGCCAGCCGGCGCCGGGTTGGTGCGCGCCGCCGTCTGTCGCTGCGGCTCCTCCCCTTCGCCGCGCTGCCCTCCTCCTCCGCCCGTCCCGCGCCCGCCCTCCTCCCAGAGTCGGGCTCCAGCCGCCGCCGCCGCCTTGGGGGCTGGAGATGCGGGACTCGATTCACCGCGACGCAGCCCGGGCCACCAGCCGCACGGCAGAGGCCGTAACAATCCGTGCGCATAAAGCCTGGGCGCGAGCGCGGGGTTCGGAGCGATCGGGCGTCGGGGGCTCTGAGAAACTTGGGAGTCTCCTTGCCGCTGCCAGGCTCAGCCGCATATTTTTGCTCTCAGAAAGAGTTGGTGATAAAGTTTGAACAGAAATCCCTCAGCGGCCGCCCACTCTGCTCTTCCCTCGGCTTCTGCACCGCCCGGCTCCTCCGGGAACCGGGGACACAGCCGCTCCCGGGAGCGCTCCGAGGACGCCGAGCGCCGCTTGCAGGCTTTCTACTCCCGGCTCACGCATTCCAGCTGGTCTGGGGTTTCTCCCTCACTGAGGAAGTAATAAATCTTTCTGACCCCCGGGTCAAAGAAGACGCATCAGTTTTCGGGAGGAGTGTGCAGGCGGGGCGTCTTGCCTCCCGCTTTACTCCACCTACGGACAGGGCCGCTCGGGCTGCCGCCCGAAAATGCTCTCCCGACCTCCGCTTTCGGTGACGCTTCTAGGGTGACTGACATCCTCGGGAACCGGGGTGGTGGAGGGAGGGTCGGGGAGTAGTGCCTCTTTGTTGTTGTAGTTTGCAGTTAAAAAAAAAAAAGACAAAACAACTTGCCTTGCTTCTTGCTTTTACAGAGGAGCTCAAATGATTCGACTAAAGGAAACACGGTCGTTGGAAGAAGTCATTTTGAGTTGCTTTCTTTTCAAAAAGATGAAAAATCGCTCGCTCCTGAGAGTAAGAGAGACGACTAAGCCATACCCTCAATTGCATCCGTAAAATGGGGACACTTAAAATAGCCTCCAGTAATTCAGCGGTGATTGGGTGTTAGATGCCCAGATGATCGAACCCTACTGGAGGCCCTGCCTGAGTAGCAGCGAATCACTAGGAGTCTTGAAGCTCACGGGCTGCGGGTAAACAGAGCGCGGATCTGCTGGAGGTGTTCTGTTACCTCCTGCCCGATGAAGGTTTTGGAAGTTTGACAGTTACTGCAGAATTACATTTGTGCTATTTTGGGTAGCCTCTCTCAGCCAAAGGACTCTTCTAAATTTAAAATGTTGCTGTTTGCGCCATTATTCTTCAGTGAGTTTTATAGAATCTCAGGAGTGCAAGGACTCTTGAAAAGTGACCTAGTTCACGTGGGTTTTCAGGATAGAAAAATGTTCAAAGAACTAGACTTTCCCCCGTTTTCCAGAAAAACCCATAACGCCCTGAGTGAGTTCAAATAACTTTTCCCCCTGTCGTTCTGATAAAGTGTAAGGATGAGACGTTTCTAGGACAGAGTAGAGTTTTGTGTGCAGCTTTCTCAAGCAGCAAGCATCCCCTCTAGGAACGGGTCAGGACAGACGCCCTTAATCCCTGTTTACAGAGGAAGGCGGTAGAGTTTAATTGTGTGACTTCTCATCTCTCCATTTCTGGACCCACCCACCTCTCTTCCGCTGCTGTCTCAAAAGTCCCTGTCCCCTCTTCCCTCTACCTTTTCCCCATAAAAATAAATAAGTTATATTGGCTCACTGAAAGCCTGATTAAAGAGAGAGGGTGTTGTGGAGGAAAGAAAATCTCCATTTTCATATTCAGCATGATTCCAAGAAAAATAATTTCTAGTATTTTTAATTTAGTCTCTGGCTTTGTGGTTACTCAGAAAGCACCATGAGTTGCAGTTATTTGAGGGAAGACCCTTTTTAAAACAATTGTTTGCATAGGAAAAATTTTGTTGCAATTTTCTAACACTTCACTAGAGTCGGCAAAATAGTAAATCCATTTGCCACACGCCCCCACAGCGAGTGCTCAGCTGGCATTTACAGGTTCCGGCATCTCCACCCTCTCCTTGCTGGCAAAAATTTTACCATTTTGCATGGTGTCATTATTAATTCCAAACTTTGTCACAAGTCATGACATCCAAAGACTTGCTAACAATGCCTTTCTTCCCACATGTGTTCAGAAATTCTTTTCATTTGAATCCACTTATTCTTCTAGCATGGTAATGACCCAGACATATAATAAGTCACCTAATAATTTCATTGGCAGAGGAGCCAGTCATGCCATAGGCTGTCCTTAATTTCAGCTCACTGTTTAGTTCATTGCAATTCAGTTCATGCAATGCATAGAACATCCTTTTCCAGGATGCTCCTTCAGTATCTCTTCTTGGACCCCTGTGATGGGGAAAAGGAACGCTGTTGGACATTGGCTGTGACCTTTGCCTAATCCCTGACAAATAGGGGCCTAACATTCCGGGGTGCTGTCAGCCCAGTACCCCAGCCCATGGCATCAAAATCTTCCAAGACCTTCCTCCATGATCAGGATTTGGAAAAAAATGTAAGTCAAGGGTATCTGGACAATTTCCAGCCAAGCTTGTCAGTGTCAGTGGGGGCCTGCCAGATTCACCCCTGGACACCAAGATAGATTGGCTCACTCATATTTGCAACAAATACACATTTTCAGTGGAACTTAAATGCACAGAATTGGATTAATCACAATCCTTGATTTAAAACACACCATCATCAGTCCAAGGGTGGCTCTCTTCTATTTCGTAAGATTTTAAATAAGATAATGAATACTCACGAGCCCTTTACAGAGCCCAAAAACCTCCAGAGATAAACGCTGTACTTAATTTACTTAAAATTTTTTAATGAAATGGTTGTTCCAAGAAGAAAAAAAAAAAACTTGCCTTAATTGTCAAACAAAGAAATAGCCTGTACAGTCTTATGATTATAAGGAAATGAAGCAGTCATTTAAAATATTTCCAAAAGAGGGGCACCTGGGTGGCGCAGTCGGTTGGGCGTCCGACTTCAGCCAGGTCACGATCTCGCGGTCCGTGGGTTCGAGCCCCGCGTCAGGCTCTGGGTTGATGGCTCAGAGCCTGGAGCCTGTTTCCGATTCTGTGTCTCCCTCTCTCTCTGCCCCTCCCCTGTTCATGCTCTGTCTCTCTCTGTCCCAAAAATAAATAAATGTTGAAAAACAAAATTAAAAAAAAAATAAATAAATAAAATAAAATAAAATAAAATATTTCCAAAAGAAAAACAACAGGCCCAGAGGGCTTTATCAGGCTTTCTACCAGACTTTCAAGGGGTAAATAATTCCTATCTTATACAAACTCTTCCAGAGAACAGAAGAAGAGTGAATACTTACCCCAACTCATTCTAAGGGGATAATAACTAGAGGAGGATTTCAGAGGAGGAAATAGGTCCTTTGCGTTGGTTAATATACACACAAAACTCTTAAATAAATACTAGCAAGACACATCTAACTGAGTGTGGGAATAAAGACAGAAGATTGGGAACAAAGCCTTGGAGTCTCTTTGCACAGTTTTTCCTACCAGACATTAGGGACAAGCTAACTGGACAAGGAGATGTCCCCCTGCCACAACTAGTCCACCAGCCATTTCTCTGCTGCCTGCATCAGGCACCCTTCTGGGGTTGGCCTGCCCTTCCGTTCTTCCTCTCTTCAGGCACAGTGTCTGAACCACCCCACCCCATTGACTGTGGCTTTGATGGGAACTTTGGCCGAAGTACTCCTCTTCTCCTCCCAAGGGGCATATGTGGGACCCAGACCTAGCAAGTTAAGTGTTCTCTTCATGAAAGTTCCATTCATTCATTCAATCTATGTGTATTGAACTCCTTGTACGTGCCAGACAGTCTGAATCTTCATCAGACAGACTGAAAAACAGAAAACAGTTGCAGCCTCCTCCTCCCATCAGTGGGGCCCTAGAGAGATGCTCCATTAACCTTTCAGAGGGGCCCTGTCTTTAAGCCTATTAACCTGGAGGATTTATTTTTTAGATCCTGTGAGCTACTCCAAATGCATCCACAAATTCTCCCTCCTCCCCATTAAGTTTGTCAGAGTCCATTTTTGTTACTTACAACCAAAAACTCCTAATCAACGTGATGGCTTACTGCCTAATTGCAGCTTTGGTTTCATTCATGCTTCATCTTTGTGCCTTATTCTCCACCTGCCCTTAAAGCAGTGCTTTCTCTTCTGAGTTCCCACCTTTACATTCCAGTATCTAGCCAGACAGTGATCATAGGATCTCCATGCAGCCCAGCCCCCACATGAGCATCAGTGACCTCACCACTCACACCTTCCCCTGGCCTTATTTATCACCAACACTGCCTGGGCTGTGCACTTGTAATCCCTGCCCCCCTCAGCCACACAGCCAGGACTGCTATCACACTAATTAGCATGCCTTTTTAGTCAGATTTACTCCCAGAAACCACATCTAATCATCAGTATTTCCTGACCTCTGCTTCCAAGGACCTGCTGGGCTCTTTGATTATTATTTAATTACAGCCCCCTATAAAAAAGAGAGAGAGACAGAGAGAGAGATAGTAGGGATGTGAGATTGCCCACAAAGATAAATACAAGAAAAGTGATCAAATGGAAAATAACATGAAGCCAAGGGTGTGCTTCTATATAGCGATTCATTCCATGAGGTCTTATTCAATTATTAGAGGTGAGCCAAAAAAAAAAAAAAAAAAAAAATTGGTTCTGAGCTTCCCAGTAGCCAGTGTAAAGAAAGAAAATTGGTCAGGAGACCAACAGCCTTACCTGACACAGAAAACTAAGAAAAAAATGTTTTATCTTTCTCTATTGTAAGCCTCATTTATGTGATTTCTTTGTTTACTACTCTTTTCCCAATACTAGCATAGTATCTGGCATGTAAGTGTTCAATAAATACTTATTGGTCTATTTGCTGTGGGTCCTCATAAAAGAATTATGCAGTATAGAAAGCAGACTAAGTCCTTAAATGTGTCTCTGTAATCTACAATAAAAACAACTATAGAGTTGGGGCAGAAAGTGCTGGTTCTTATAAGACCAGTCAATGCAATCCAATGGCATAATGTCAATGCTCAGTTCACTAAAGGCAATTTAGTGTGGGCCACATCTACCCCTCTGATGCGCTAGGCTGCTGGGTCATCTCAGTGTGCTGAATGAAGCTATTTATCATGCTGAAGCATGTAAGGATGAATAACTTCTAGGACAAGGCTTCTTGGAGAAACTATTACCTGGAAACAAGAGACCCGGCTTCTGTCATCTCTTTCCACATCTCCATGCCAAACATCGCCCAGTGGCAGTAAAAGCTGTGTTTTCTGCTATCCTCAGCTAGACAGTGGTCTTGAAGCACTTTGAAAATCATTTCATTTCCCTGGCTTTCTCCCTCAGTTGGTCAGGACTTGTGAGTTATGAACACACTGAACAGGGTTGAAGCTGGGAGTGTGCAGAGTGCTTTGCTCTGATTATTGCCCCTCATCCCCAGTGTGGAGCTCCAGTTCACAGGAATCCCTCCTTGGAGTAAGCCTGTTCTCTCCACAGAAGGTCTGTACCCTAACAGATGCTCAGAGGCCAGGCCTCCCTGTATCTGCTGAGAGGCAGCCATCCCCCTCTCTGTGGACCATCTAGGCCCATCTCTGCCCCCCCCCCGCCCCCATCCATCCTGATCAGTCAGGAGAGATAACTCTCAAGAGTATTTTGAAATATGACATTTGAAAAGATGAGAAGCTTTGACACTGAAGTTTCAGTCCCTGATCAGAAATGCTTTAAAAACAATTAAGCAGTCACCCAAATCAACAGTCATGAGGATGAAGAGATAACATCACATTGGCAGAAATTCCATGGTACATCCACACGCCTCTGCACTAATAGAATTCTGTTTAAAACAAATAAAGGGATGTCTGCTGTAACACCCTCAGGCCTTCAATGTGACTTCTACCTCAGGTACCACAGTATCTGATAATAGGCGGTCAATTGGAAAACCGTCTCTTTATTAACAGAAAGAATTAAGTTCTTTGAGATTTAAAAACAGATAGTGGCCCATGTACAGAATTTGGAATCAGCTCTGGATTTAATTCCCTACAAGTTTACTTACAAGTTCAATGTTCTTAGCCAAGATATGAAATCTCTTTGAGCTTCAGTTTCCCATCTGTAAATAGGATAATAATATCTGTCTCCTAGAATAGACAGAAAAGGCCAGGGAGGGTTCAGAGGTAGGTAAAGCACACAGCATGGCATGGAGCCCTTAGTAATTCCTGCCTCCACCCCACATGAAGGGTCTTTTCTCTTAAGGGAGGAATGAAGCAAGTTGAAAGAACTTAGGATCTACAAGAAAGAAGGATGTCCTATCACTTTCTTTCCTCCTCTTTTGTTAGGGATATTTGGGGATTTGGTTTGGTGAGGGCTTCTTTTCAGGCAGGAAGGGTTCTGGTTGACATTGGAAGGGTGCAGAAAGATGGGGAGAAGTATTCAAACAGCAGGGAGAATGGAGCCCATCACAGCTGGAGTTGACCTGTGTGTCTTGATGGCCTTGATGTCCCCTGGGCCTTGCTACCCAAAGTGTGGTCAGTGGATCAGCTGAACGAGGTCACTTGAGAGCTTGTTAGAATGCAAAATCTCAGGCCCAAGACATCTTGCATCAGTGTCTGCCATTTAGCAAGATTCCTGTGTG
This sequence comes from Neofelis nebulosa, assembly GCF_028018385.1. Classification (NCBI taxonomy): domain Eukaryota; kingdom Metazoa; phylum Chordata; class Mammalia; order Carnivora; family Felidae; genus Neofelis; species Neofelis nebulosa. Next base: position 38,337,362 of record NC_080786.1, on the reverse strand, counting down.
ACTGGTCCACACATTAGAGTGTAAGAAGCAAAGTAGCAGCCACTTTGATGTTTAATGATGGGTAAACACCTACAATAAATTACTCAGGGCCATGCAGGTGGGTGGACTGGTCCCGCCTCTGGGCTACATAAGATTACCAGGTGGTTCATAGAGGATTCTCCTGGAGCAGTGCAAATTAAAAAGAGATGCCTCCCTACCCCCTTCCCTGCCCCAGGTACAGCCCCTTGTCAGGGTTCACAGCTAATGAGCAGATGCTGGAGCCTTTGTGCAGTACACAACTTGCACAACCATATGAGAATATTTTGTTCTTAGCACAAAAATAAGTAAAATAATGCTCACAATTCCCAGAACTAGTCCATTACTCTCAACTTTTGTATTTGCCGAAAGCAACAGAAATACCTCCTTTGCTTGCATTAAACAGAAAGAAAAAGAAATCGTGGCAGCACTTAATTACAATAGCAACATACTGTGACATCGGTTCTTTCTGCAGAAGAATGAGTGTTTGGGGCATGTCATGAGTCTCACGGTACACGTTGCCACACACAAATGCAGATTCCATTCTAGGCAATGCTATCTCTCTATTCTTGTAACTTATAGACAAACTGTTATGCAGAAACAGCAACTTTCCTTAGGTGACCTCTGTGCTTAATGTATGCTGCATAATTTCTAAGATGTATTGGTGAACAAAGTGGAATGTACGGTCTCATACATGCATTGTTTTGGCAGTCACAAGATAGCAAATCCCTCAGAGGGAAAAATTGGAGATAGAAAGTAGTTCTCAGCCTGGATTGTTTCATTCTGCATCTTCTCAGCTCTATAGATTGTCCTTTCCCCCTTTCCTTTTCTGTGGTAGTGTCTGAATTCTGAATCCCCAAAGTTTTATGTCAACTCTTTATCCTCTGGCTCAGATCTTGCCTAGTTACATGCTAAAAAGTTGGATGCAACTTTGGCTCAAAATGTAACATCTCATTAGTTTTCAGATGATATATCCTTGTCCTTCTTCAGATTCCTCTTTTCTCAGTCACGACACAACATGTGGTTTGACTCACTTCAAAGGAGCAACCTTTCGGCTTGAGCTCGGTTTCTGTCACACTCATTTCTAGAGCACAAAATGTTTTGTTGATTTGTTGAACTGTTTCTTTTCCTTTGCCTTGTTAGCTGTCTATTTTTATGCAAGATTTCATTGTTAGGACACAACTTATTATGCAAAAAAGTCTCATCTGCAGGTCTGTGTCCCACTTACAGTTTTTGGGAGACAATCTGCATTTTAATGCCATAGGTCAAATTCCAATCCAATACATATCTAAACTCCTAGCCTTTATATGAAAATGCATTGCTTTCTTCATTTCCAGCCAATGCCCCATTTGTCATTTATTTCAGGATCTAATCGACTTGATGAAATTCCAGGAAAACATAAGAAATTAGGAATTTATTGTACTGAGATATTTGCTGTGATTTTTATGACAAACACCTGGGTTCATTCAAATTTATTTTTCCACTGTTATTTTAATGGTGGATATTTTGGGTTTTTTCCCCCAAATCTCCTCTGCACAGAACATAAGAGACTGTTGGGCTTTAGCCCTACTGGTTCAGTTCATCCCTTAACACCTATTATGGAAAACCAATGTTCAGCCATTCCATGGCCTGGACTCTGAACCTAGAGAATGAAGATTGGATGTGCAGCATCATAACACATAATATCGGGTTTGACAGAATAGCAGTGCTGACAAAGTGGGAATAACAGTCACTAATGACAGAAAGAAGGCCTCTCCAGTGAAAATTAATTGTTCTCAATTAATATGCATGGCACTGCTCTGGAGGCTTTTGGATCCCTGGCTTGTTTAATTCTGTCCATAATGTTGTGAAGGCCACGATATCTTCACATGTTTGCAGCATTTTTGCTGGTGTCAGCAGGTCAGAACGCTTGGGCATCCATCTCTCAGATTTTACCCTTCTGCTTGGCATGGCATGTTGGAAAAGAACCCATGAAAGATGGTGCCATTTGGTATGTTTTTGGCTGAATGGCCTTGTTTCTGTAAACAGCTGGATTTGTCCAACCATGTTGGCCATCAGCTTGGGTGTTTATGGCCCTTATGAAACTCCCATATCACTCAGGCAGGCAATTGTTTACTTATGTTTTGCTGGAAACCCTTAGAAATATGTGTACAATCACTGCAGATGAGCCCACAGCTTGCATACAGTCCCAGTCTGGGTCAGCAATCTTTTATATCCTTTTAAATAACCCACACAGAATATCCCCTAACAGATTATTATCCATCTGGTAGTTCAAGGCAAAGTGCTGAATATGCACTGTGTGTATTTGGGGCTCATATTTAGTTTAATCCCATGATTCCTCCTGATTCAAAAAGTCTTTGTTTACCTACAAGACCCCCCACATTGCTGTTTCTTGCCGTCAAGAGAAGGTAGATAATGTCATCTCCTGGCACAACCATGGTTCACTTTCAAAGCAATTTACAGATGCTCATCCTTATAATCGCTCACCAGAGAAGGATAGATATTTCAAGAGGACTGGAAATGAGGCACTAATTTTGCCCATGAATAACTAGGTCCAGTAGAATTTTAGCTTCCTGACTTCATGGTGTCCCCCAAGGATTACTGAAAGCCTAACCCTGTACTCAGCTTCGATACAAAGCAAGAACAGAGAATCCAGATCAGAAGATCTCTCCGTCCTCCCACATCCAAGCATTCTCCTCCCAATCTCTCCCACGAAAGTGCCACCCAACTGGGGCTAATATGCAAGGAGGTCTCATGGGCAACGGGAGAGATACATAAATGTGCTAAAACAGAGTTTAGTCACTGACTGCTGGGAAGAACTGAGGAAACAGAAGCACCTGGTGGTACTGCAAGTCCATAACCACAAAAGGATGCACACTCCAAGCTCAGCAGCCAGACCTCCAGTTCTGTGTTTATTCTCCAGATTCACAGGCCTTCTCACATGGCCTTCAACAACCTTCTCCAGGTGAGGTTTAAACACTCCCCTTCCCCCAGTCACTGGATATTACCTCCAGCATTTCCAACAATACCTGGAAAAGCCCTCCTGCTGATTCTGATGCATACTTCAGTTGGGGCACCACCGTCAACTGTAGCACACACCTTGACTCTCAGGCTTCCACAGTCATTTGCCCACTTGGAAGGCCCCTTGCTCCAATGCCAGTCTCCATCCATAGAACGACAGGCAGAAAAGCCTCCTTCTGGGAGCTTCCATAATTACCACAGAAGGAAGAGGCAGCCAATGCCTAGCGTGTTCTGCGGCTCCTGCTTGAACCAGAGTTAGCTGAGCGAAGCACACCTCACTTCTCCTCGTAAGGTTCCCAAATTTTGCTCTTTCCACTGCTACTTCCCCTCTTTCTTGCCTCATGCACATATTGTTCTATTATTTATCCACTATTTTCTTTCATCTGACTCCTTGCTCCAGACCTGACCTGTGTTTATTTTAAATAAAAATTTTATAAATAAAAATGGTATGGAAAACCATCATGTTCCAAAACTGAAAGGTAACCAAAAACCAAAAGAAAGTTATTAAATTCTAGTTAGATTATCGCCTATAAAAGGTTTAGACGTGATCTCTGTTTTGTTTTGTTTTTAAAGGAGAGGAAGATTAGCAAGTATTAAAAAGTGTTAAAGACAGACCAATCCCAGACTAAAATTAAAAATCATCCTTCATTCTTCTGAAAACTATTGGGCACTGACTCTTGATTTTGGCTCAGGTCATGATCCCAGGGTCATGGAATCAAGCCCCATATTGGGCTCTGCGCTGAGTGTGGAGCCTGCTTAAGATTCTCTTTTTCCTCTGCCCCTCTCCCTCCCTCCCTGTCTGTCTGTCTGTCTGTCTCTCTCTCTCTCTCTCAAATAAAAAAACAAAATAAAGAAAACTATCTGACATACCATGAATGGTAGGGTTCCAGTCTTTCAGAAACGTCCCAGAAAATAAGTTTCTTAAGACAAAGACCATAATTTGTGGGAAACATAACAACTCAAAGGCAGACATGTTGCCACTTAAAGAAATCAGTGTGAACGTTTTATACTACTGTCATGCCCATCTTTAAAGCTGCTTTAGGACTTAGTATGAGTGCTTTGCATATGGAGTACACTGAGCACACTGAGCAAATATTTGTTGAGTGAATGAATGAAAGAATGTACAAACATCCTGGCTGTAAAATTGATTTTGCAACTTTCCTCAGCTTAACTGCTCCATTAACCTTTAGTGGTTCAGTTCAGTGTCTCCCTAGTACAATCCAAATTCTACCCTATGAATTTCTTCCCCCATGTGATGAGTTCCAATTACACAATTCAAATAGACAGCTCCCAATTTGCATGTGATTTGATCGTGGTCAGAATGCTCATTAACGGAGGCTTTTTTGCTTGTGTGTTTGTTTATTACACTTTCCATCTTGTGTGCCCCATCACCCCTTTCATCTATGTTAGGTCATGAACCACACAGTTTATTGGAGCCATGGGTTGGTTTTTATGTTTGGATTTTGGTTCAGGAGTGGGTGTCTAATATTAACCCTTTAGTTGCCAGCTTCCCTGTTGCTAGGGGTTTATGATTATGCCCGTGCACCTAAAGCGGTCTCACTCAACCTGCAGCCCTGGATCCAGCTCACTGAACAACCTCGTCATGCTATTTCCTGATTAACCCAATGGTAAATATTTTCATTGCTGGCTCAAGAGCACTGCAAAGGTGCTAGCCAATTCCACGCACCCAAGATCTGCGAAGTCCTCCGAATGCTTCTGTAAACTATATACATACACATAGTTTGCTCTTGCCGTTAAGGTTATTAGGTAACAAAGGGTTTTTTAAAACACTCACTTTGTCTGTAAGTGTCTCTAGGCCTTCTTTTCAGGATAGTATATAATCAATCATTTTCAAACATGGGTACCACACATGCAGTTACAATGATAAGGGAAAATCCATACTGCTTCTCTTTACACCTGGCATTTTTATCATCCAAAAGATTCATATATTCAGCACAGACTTTTTGAGCAGCTACAAGAGGCATGATGTCAACACTATATCCCCACCCAAATTAAATCTCAAACCTTATAGATAGCATTTTTTTCATTCTAAATCTTGTTATGACCCACTTGTGGGAGTGTACATTAGTATCTCACCTTTTGCAGAGTGACATATCTCTGTGACATATCTAAATCCAAATTCAAATGTTCTACCCAGAAAGTACTGCTTCTGCTAATAACAATTGTGGTTATTCAGATCAACACCCCCACTAACTACAAAAATTGATGGATATATAATGTGGAGGGTCAAGAAAAAGCCAACAAAAGCTCAGAGGAGAACAAATAGGAAGACTTCCTCTTACAGATATTAAAAACTTGGTAGAAATCTCTCATTATGAAGACAGCATGATATTAGTACAGGGACAGAAAAATAGACCATGGACCAGAATAGACCATCACAGACTCCATCACAGACTCATGCATTTATGGACCCTGAGCTGTGACAAGCTGCCATTGCAAAAGGATAAGACAGAGAGAGTCTTTCAATAAATGATGCTTGGACAAGTAGATGTTCATATGGGGAAAAAATGACAATGGAAAGACACCTACCTCATACTATATATAAAACTCAAGTCCAGCTCAATTACAATTCTGAATGTTAAAGGTAAACACAATAATGCTTTTAGAAATAATGTAGAACAGCTTAATGATCCCGGGGGGGGGGGGTGGAATATAACACAAAAGCCCTAACCATGAAAGAAAAAAAAATATATGTATGTAACTACATTAAAAATAGGGGCTTCTGTGAGTGCCTGGGTGGCTCAGTTGGTTAAGCATATGACTTTGGCTCAGGTCATGAACTCACGGTACATGAGTTCAAGCCCCACACTGGGCTCTGCACTGACAGGTCAGTGCCTGGATCCTGTTTTGGATCCTGTTTTGGATTCTGTGCCTCCCTCTTTCTCTGCCCTTCCCCCATTCACTCTCTGTGTCTCTCAAAAATGAATAAACATTAAAATTTTTTTTTAAAAAAATAAGGGCTTCTGTTCATCAAAAAAGAACATAAAGTAAAAACCAAATGGAATGGGAAAAGATATGGCAACACACATAAGTGACAAAGGACTTCTAACCACATGACAAAGACTTTCCACAGATCAGTAAGAAAAAGGCAGGTAACCTAATAGAAAAAAACTCCAGAAGATTTTATTTAGGCTCTTCACAAAGGAATAAATTGAAATTACTAATATACATGAAAAGGTGCTCGGTCTCATTAGTAATCAAGGAGATGCGATTAAAAACCACAGTGAAACTGATCTCATGGTTTGTGAGTTCAAGCCCCATGTCAGGATCTATACCGACAGCTTGGAGCCAGAACTGGTTCAGATTGTGTGTCTCCCAGTCTCTCTGCCCCTCCCCAGCTCATGCTCTGTCTCTCTCTCCTTTCTCTCTCAAAAATAAATAAACATTAAAAAAAAATTTTTAAACCACAAACCACAATGAAACACAACCCCAAATTGCTAAAGAAATAAAAAAATCTGGCAACATCAACTATTGGTAAGGAGGGGAACTCTCACCTACTGCTAGTGAAAATCACCAATTATTGATACTGTATGAAAAAGGTCTTGGCATTATCTACTAAACTTGAAATGCTCAACCTTGTGACCCAGCAATTCTACTCATAGGGCCTATGTGCTGAAGAATCTGTGGACATGGCCACCAGGAGACCAGAGTCTTCAAAACAACACTGTTTATAAAATCCAAAACACCAAAAGAGACAAATAAGTTGCATTGTCAAACAATGGAATATTAAATGAAAAGAGATGAACCAGGGTATATACAAAAACATGATGAATCTTATATACACTGCTGAGTAAAAGGAGCAAGGCCTACATTATTTGTAATACTATACCATATAATACTATAATACCTGTCCAAGAGCAGGTGAAATTACACCGTAGTATATACATAGGTGACAAAATTATGTTTTTTAAAAATCAAGGAACTGCCTTCACAAAAGTCAGATGGGGTCACCTCTGTGGAGAAGGCATATGGAAGTGCTTTAGGGAGACTTGTGACACTATATTTCTTGACTTGGTGGTATGAGTATTCATCTTTTCCATATTAATTATAATGTACATCTATGTACTTTCCTTAGGTGTGGTGTATTTTATAAGATAAAAGTAAATAAAAGGAGAATGAAGGAAGACAAATCCAGGAAAGAACAAAGGAAGGAAGAAAGGAAAGTAGGAGTGAGGGAGGGAGGAAATGAGATCGGAGGCAGAAAGATCAATACACACTCTCTGACTGACATCTTACTTTAGAAATTCGGGCATTAAAAATAATGAGGATGTGTCTAAAGTTTTAGTTAAGAATGTTCATTATGACATTGTTTCTAATTTCAAATATGGGAAACAGTCTAAAAGTCCCAAAATGAGGAATCAGATGTGTGTGTCCCCATATGATACAATATATTGGCATTATCAAAGTCCATGTAACTTAACAAATAGTGTTACAGAAATATATTCACTGCCGTGGTGGATCATGGCATGTGGTAAATATGGAGACGCTCTGCCCAAATACCTGTTTGTGGAAGGACTTGCCACCCATCTATAGGGAGTGTGGCTGGCAGACTTCCCCCAGCCTCCAGCTACTCTGAGGTTGGCCTCAGCTGCAAATAGCCGCTGGAGCAGGGACGGGCCTGTGACCCAGCGTACAATACCATAAAGCGGAGCAGTGCAAGATGGAGGGAGCGTTGGTCCCTCAGTGACCAGGTGGAGTACAGCTGGCCCCCCCAAACCAACCACGGTCCATCTTCTTAAAGGCACTGCATCTTGAAGTGTACTTGTTACAGCAGTCTTGCCTTTTAGTTACCTACATTACAATTCAGGAGTTTCACATAAAAATTCAGATTTCTGGGGGCTCCTGGGTGGCTCAGTCAGTTAAGCATCTGACTTCCGGTTAAGCGTCCAGCTTCAGCTCAGGTCATGGTCTCACAGTTTGTGGGTCTAAGCCCCTCCTCAGGCTTTGTGCAGACTGCACGGAGCCTGCTTAGGATTCTCCCTGTCTCTCTCTCTCTCTCTCTCTCTCTCTCTCTCTCTCTCTCTCCTCCCTCCCTCTCTCTCTCTCTCTCTGCCCCTCCCCTGCTCACATTCCCTCTGTCTCTCTCCAAATAAATAAATAATTTTAAAAATTCAGATTTCTGTTGAAAAATCTGAATTTTAGCAACACTGGACCTGAATCTTGTAAGATGATCTTCCAGAGATCATTGGTAGCTGCCCCCTCAGAGGGGCCATGAGATGGATAGCTCCCGAGTCCCCACCTGGTCCACTGCATTCTCTCATGGCATCTGACTGGCGTCTGAGGAATTTGCAACTCCAGAATTCAATGCACTTGTATCAACCCATTCTTCTGACCCAAAGATTTCATTCACTCCCCACGGCCAACAAGACCTTGCCCAGCCTCTTCAGCCCAGCATGGGAAGTGCTGCATTCCCACCCCACCTGCGAGTTACCCCTCTACTCCTGTACCCCTGGAGTCCACTTCCATGCTTTTGCTCAGGCTGGTCCCCCTGCCCAGAAACACCAGCCTCCTGTCTCCATTCAGGCGACAACATCCCCATGAAGCTCCTCAGTGCCAACAAACTTGTTGTCCCCTAAATTCCTAGGACACAAATTGTCTGTGCTTCTCAAACAATCACAGAATATCAGAGCTGGAAAGAACCATGAGGAAAGGAGATCAGGATGTAAAGAGGGTGTTTAAAATGACAAAACCAGGTCATGGTCAATTTCTGGAGGGAAAAGCCTAGGCTCCCCAAAGCAGAGCCCTTCTCACTCCCTCTCATTCATTAACTTCTCCAAACCAGAGTTTTAGAACTATTTCTAATCACAACACAGGAAACTGATTTTATGTTATAACCATGTACACACTCATACACAATTCACAAAACATGAGATGTAATTGATACTCTCTAGTCTGTTCTATTTTCTTCATGCTGTTCTTAAACCCTGATTTCACACTGATTTTCATATCCCATTAATGGTTTACAACCCACAGTCCAAAAAGCAGTCTGCTCCATGATTCTTCCTTGTCTGGCCATGTGGCAGGGAGCTCTGCTTATCTCCAATCCTGGATCAGCCACTTAAGGAGCTCTGAGGCCCTAGGCAAATTATTTAACCACTTGGGTCTCAGTGTTCTCATCTGTAATATGGGAGAATAATGTTTACTTTACTAGACTGTTGTAAGGATTCAAGACAATTATTTAGGGATTTTGCACAATGCCTTATACAGAGCAAGTAGTTAATAAACTGATTTTTATGTCAGTTTTTCCTTACATCTTTGTGTCATACTCTTCATCTACATGACGCTTTCTTTAGAATGCTGTGGCACCTAGAAAGCTGCTGTGCAAGTGCTAGGATCTCAGTGTGTGCATCAGGGACAGTGTCCTGTCACCTTCTGGATTCCTGCCTTGAGGACCTGACCTCAGGGTCAGCTAATAAGAGTCCATAGAGGGGGTGAGGAAGTGTGGGAAGATGGAAGGAAAGAAATGGCAGAGTCTTCCCTCCTCTGAAGGCTGTGAGCACAGACCATCCCATTCTCCTGAGCACAGATTCAGAAGCTGTCAGAACTACAGTCTCAAAGTGATCAGAACAAAATTCTTAATGTGGGGCCCAAAGGGAACATTACCTGGCAGCAGCAGGAAGCTTGGATTAGAACAGTGGCACTCAATTTGGAGAGGGGCAATTTTTTGAGGGCAGTTTTTAAAAATCTCACACACAGGCTTGCACCAACACGCATATGCGCGTGCATGCGCGCTCGCGCGCACACACACACACACACACACACACACACACTGAATTGGTTGGTGAGAGCAATAGTAATATATGGCATGACAACCTCATTTTACAGATGAGGAAGCTGAAGTCCACGAAGTAACGCGCTGAAGGTCACAAGTTAACCCAGATCTGGGCCAGGAACAGAGTTCTTTTCTTTTTTTTTTTTTTTTTTTTTTTTTTTTTTTTAATTTTTTTTTTAACGTTTATTTATTTTTGAGACAGAGAGAGACAGAGCATGAACGGGGGAGGGGCAGAGAGAGAGGGAGACACAGAATCGGAAACAGGCTCCAGGCTCTGAGCCATCTGCCCAGAGCCCGACGCGGGGCTCGAACTCACGGACCGCGAGATCGTGACCTGGCTGAAGTCGGACGCTTAACCGACTGCGCCACCCAGGCGCCCCGAGAGTTCTTTTCTCAGCCAATACCTTTTTCTCTGTGCACCTGCCAGCTACGTACTTCCAAACCCTGCCCCCAGATTCCCATTCTGCCTCACTCTCCCTGGATATAGTCAGGTCACATATTGGTTTGGGGAAGCTATCTGTTCCTATTTTTGTAAGAACCAAGGTGGGTTTTTTTTGATAATTTTTGTTTTTTAAAAATCAGGTAACACTGATTACATGTGATGCTGGAAGTATATAGTCATTCTACTGGCCTTGGCCTCTGCATTAGCAGCTCCAAACCATCAACAGTGAAAATGTCTCCATGGGTGATCTTTTCTGAAGGCACTACGCTGGCCATGTAAAAAGTGTCTCTCTTCTCATCATCACATTTGCCGCATCTGATTCTGGAAATCAGAAAATAACCACTGAACCATTAAAATGCTGTTGAATCACTGATTGATGAGAAACCAAGTAATTTCATTGGCAGCTTGCACTCCTGGCTCCCCACCCAGCCTGGGGAAATGCAGAATGTTTAGGTGATAAAGCACAGGACCATGCCCAATCCACTGTCTGCCTAATGCAGGAATTTCCCATATACAGGTGGCCGAACAACAGCTCAGGCTCTAAGTTTCTAAGCCTTTGTCAGTTTAAGTTAGTACTTTAATGCAATTTTAATAGGTAGTGATTTTATTTTGTATCTAATGAAATCAACGGAGCATGAAAATAGACAGTGTAGCTGAGCGAGGTACAGTACTTAAGGTACGAAGAATAGACTGCTTCAGAAGAGGCTTTTATTAGCTTCATTAGGGTGGTCATCAAATGAGTGATTTCATAGCCAATCTAATTAACCAAAGAATGTGCAGGAACTCATCTTCTTGTTGCTAATTGGGCATACAGACGCAAGGCATATTAGCTACCTCAGAAATCTAGCATATAGATAAACTTGATAGATTCTTTGTGCATTCCATGTGGGGGGCTTTTAGAGCAGAATTTTGAACAACTCAAGATTAAAACTTTGCAGCTTCTGGCTCCTGGTGTTGCCTGGGCTGAGGGCCCAGGGCTATCTCATCTCCCTCCCCAGCCACCAGGAAAGGTGGCATCAGCAGACGGAAGTCTTAAGGAATCCCTGACAAATGGCCTGGGACTGAGGGAGACAGAGCAGAGAAAAAGGCACCGCCAGATAGTAGACAAAAGTATAGGGTGCAGGTCTGCCCAAGGGAGGCCTGGAGAGGTAGCAGGTTCCACCAGACACAAAGGACTGTCCTGGAGCTAATCACGGGGTTGCAGAGAAGGAAGGCACTGAGGATACGGAGCCACAGCAAGCTCGCCACACTGAAGCACTCTACTCAAAGAGGAGACCTCCTGATGCGGGCAAGTGTGCGTGTCCCACGGCCACCCGCCAACTTGACTTGGCAACATACCTACACGGTGGGCCTTTCAACGTGCCCCAACCACTTAGACAAAAGCACCAGGCTCCTGCTCCGGGAAAACTCAGACCCACACACCTCTAAAGGAAATTCATGTCAGCTGCTGGGGGCTATGGGAAATGGTCAATTTGAAAAAAAAAAAAAAATGCAAAGATTTTGATTAATTAAAAAATGTAATCATCGATATAAAAAATGAAGGAAGAGAGGGAAAGATAGAAGAATGAGTTGATGATTTTAAAGGCAAAGTCAGACTCTCCCAGAATATACAGAGTAAAAAGGCAAAGAAATAGAAAATACGACAGAAGAGTGGAGAAGGAGAATATATTCAGGCAGTTTGATTTACATCTAACAGTAATTCCAGTAAGAGTGTACACTCATAGCTGAAGAGAAAAAATAATCAAAATTATATTAAAAGAAGATGACTCTGGGATGTCTGGGTGGCTCAGCCAGTTAAGCATCTGACTTTAGCTCAGGTCATGAATCACAGTTTGTGAGTTCGAACCCTGCATCGGCCTCTGTGCTGGCAGCTTGGAGCCTGGAGCCTGCTTCAGATTCTGTGTCTCCCCCTCTCTCTGCCCTTCCCCCACTCATGTTCTCTCTCTCTCTCTCTCTCTCTCTCTCTCTTTCAAAAATAAACATTAAAAAAAAGATGCCCCTGAACTGAAGAAAGATATGACTTTTCAGACCAAAAGGGCTCACCAAGTTCCAAACAAGATTAACTGATCCTCATCAAGACATATTCTGCTAACATCTCCTGACCCCAAGGATAAAGAGAAAAATCTTAAAAGCTTCCAGGAAAAAAAAATGAGATTACCAAAAAGGAACAAAAATCAGACTTTCCTTAAGCAACATTGGATTCTGAGGACAGTCGTGCAATATATTTAATAGTCGAAAAATCAGTTTCCCTTACATTAACAACACAGGCAACAACAGATGTTGGCGAGGATGCGGAGAAAGAGGATCTCTTTTGCATTGTTGGTGGGAATGCAAGCTGGTGCAGCCACTCTGGAAAACAGTATGGAGGTTCCTCAAAAAACTAAAAACAGAACTACCCTACAACCCAGCAATTGCACTACTAGGCATTCATCCAAGGGATACAGGTGTGCTGTTTCGAAGAGACACATGCACCCCCATGTTTATAGCAGCACTATCGACAATAGCCACAGTATGGAAAGAGCCCAAATGTCCATCGATGTATACGTGTATATATATATATACATATATATATATATATGTGTGTATATATATATATATATATATATATATATACACAATGGAGTATTACTCGGCAATCAAAGAGAATGAAATCTTGCCATTTGCAACTATGTGGATGGAACTAAAGGGGATTATGTTAAGTGAAATTAGTCAGAGAAAGACAAAAACCATGTGACTTCACTCATATGAGGACTTTAAGAGACAAAACAGATGAACATAAAGGAAGGGAAACAAAAATAATATAAAAACAGAGAGGGGGACAAAAACATAAGAGACTTAAATATGGAGAACAAATGGAGGGTTACTAGAGGGGTTGTGGGAGGGCGGATGGGCTCAATGGGTAAGGGGCACTAAGGAATCTACTCCTGAAATCATTGTTGCACTATATGCTAACTAACTTGGATGTAAATTTTAAAAAATAAAAAATTAAATTAAAAAAAAGTCAGTTTCTACAAAGAATTTTATGCCCTCACAAATTGAATTAAACATTAGACTAAAAGAAAAATATTCCCAATCAAAAAAAAAAAAATTTCCAGTAAAGTAAGTACCAAACAATTACCAAAAGATTTATCACACACATACCCTATAGGAAAAAACTAAAGCAAGATTAGATGAAGCAAAATAAATCTCTATTAGGCAATAATGATCTCATAGAAGTGAAGGAAAGTAGGAAAATTTAAGGGAAAATCCACTGGGATGAGATGCTTACAAAATTTTTCGATGAGCAAAGATTAAAAAAAAAAAAAAAGGATTACAGGGCACTTGGGCGACTCAGTTGATTGAGTGACCGACTTGATTTCAGCTCAGGTCATGATCTCATGGTTTGTGACTTCAAGCCACACCAATAATGCAGAGCCTGGGGATTCTCTGTCTCGCCCTCTCTCTATCCCTTCCCTGCTGCATGCTCTCTCTCTCTCTTGCTCTCTCTCTCTCTCTTAAAATAAATAAACAAACCTTAAAAAAAGGATTACAATTTCAACTATATGGCTCAAATCATAGTTGGCTCTACAATGACCAACACCTACCTACTGACATTATTGTAAATGCTGTTAATAGGTTTTCAATTTTTATTTTTTTTTAAATTTTTTTTTCAACATTTTTTATTTATTTTTGGGACAGAGAGAGACAGAGCATGAACGGGGGAGGGGCAGAGAGAGAGGGAGACACAGAATCGGAAACAGGCTCCAGGCTCCGAGCCATCAGCCCAGAGCCTGACGCGGGGCTCGAACTCACGGACCGCGAGATCGTGACCTGGCTGAAGTCGGACGCTTAACTGACTGCGCCACCCAGGCGCCCCAGGTTTTCAATTTTTAGAATTAACCTAAAGACAGGATGGGAGCCTTAGTTATATAGAGATGGTCCAGACTCACAATGGTTCAAGTTAGGACCTTTTGACTTTATGATGGTGTGAAAATGATACACTTTTCAGTAGAAACCATACTTCAGATTTTGAATTTGGATCTCCTCCCAGGCCAGCAATATGTGGTGCGGTCCCCTCTCGTGTCGCTGAGCAGCAGCCACAGCTCCCAGGCAGCCACGCCATCTCAAGAGTGATCAACTAATACACAAACAACCATTGTGTTCCCCCAACAACCACCCTGTTTCTCACTTTCAGTACAGTATTCAATAAATTAGTGAGACGTTCAACACTGTATTATAAAATAGGCTTTGTGTTAGATGATTTTGCCCAATGGTACACTGACACAAGGGTTCTGACCACGTTTAGGGTCGGCTAGGCTAAGCTATGATATTTGGTAGATTAGGAGTATTAAATGCATTTTCTACTTAATGGTATTTGCAATTTGCCCTGGGTTTATCGGGATGTAACCCCATCCTGGGTGGAGGAAGATCTGTACTGACATGAACAGAATGCAGAAGGTGTCAAACAGTGACATTGTAACTGTAACAAGCATACGATGGGAGGTAGTGAAAGAGGTCAGAGAGAGACAAGAAAAGATGGAAGGAGGAGTAAGTGGGTCATCTGTAGGGATTTTCTTGGCTGATGTAGGCAACCACTAGAAGAAGTAGTTAAAATTATAGGCAGCAGGTAGCCAGTGTGGAGAGCAGGAGGTGGACAGAAACATGAATGAGCTAAAGCCTTCTTTCCAGATGGCAGGAAGTTAAAAGATTCCACTTAAAAATAATAAATCAAGAAATAGGGGGATGAGAATATTACATAAAGTGATGACAATAAGTGCCAGAAGAATTTATGATAGAAACTATTGACGGTGGTTACCTCTGGGGATGGGCCCTGGTGGTTGAGGGAGATTTTTAACTCCATTTTTTTGCTCTTCATGCAGTTAGTAAGAACATACTGAATTGAATAGCTTCATGGCTTTCACAAGATTTCAAAATCCACTTATCTTTAAAGAACTTTATTTAGCTGAATGTTAAAGATACTTTTTTCTTTTTTTCTCTTAAGAGAAAAAATGAGTAGCTGTCTGTATGAGAACTCTAAACATGCACACACACACACACACACACACACACACACACACTTTTAGACTAATTTATAAACCTATAGCTCCAAAACTATTGCCCCCAAATATTTCATGCCAATATTAAGGAAAAACGTGCAATGTTTCCTCTTTCTATCCTTCTGAATAAGTTCTTCAAAAGCTTGACGATGGTGATGATGACAATGACATATACATACATATATATGTATATATATATATATTTACATGTATATGTATATATATTTACATATATATATTTACATATATATGTGTGTATATATATATCGTTACATATATATACATATATATGTGTGTGTGTGTGTATATATATATATACATATAAATGTGTGTGTGTGTGTGTGTGTGTGTACTTAATGGGGTTGGATGAGAGAGCTGGAGACTAAGGAGAAGCCCTAAGGAAATCCGAAACCCCTGTGACCTCTAGGATCTTAGCAAACAAAATCAGAAGTCCCTTTTCCATGTTTCTTTTGCTAAAATCATTAGAAACTGTTTCTCTCTTCAGATCACCGTTAAAACCTCAGCATCTTTGTAAAACAGCAATAAAAATGTATTGTCTTGCTACATTATAAGAAAGGTTCTTTCTCTCTCTGGTGTCAGACAGTTTCAAGGCCTTTAAAATCTCAGCTCTGGAACAGAAGTCCTGGCCCAAAAGCTGAAGGTATACCTGTTGCTCCCCAACCCAGACTTATGGTATCAGAAGGTAGCTGCAACCTGGAGCTGGGGAGAAAGTCATACGGTTCAGACCATCCATCGGAAAATTTTTTAAAAATCTCAGTAACTCCCTTGACAATGGGTCTACATGTGGTGAGAGAACAAATTCAATGTTAGAATTGCTATTAGAGGGGTGCCTGGGTGGCTTGCTCAGTTAAGCGTCCAACTCTTGAATTCGGCTCAGGTCATGATCTCATGGTTCATGAGATCAAGTCCTACATCGGGCTCTGCATTGACAGCATGGAACCTGCTTGGGATTCTCTCTCTCCCTCTCTCTCTCTACCCCTCTCCCCACTGTGCTCTCTCTCTCTCTCTCAAAATAAATAAACTTTAAAAAAAAGAATTTTTGGTAGAAAAATACAGTGTTGTCTTTTAGTTGGGAGTGAGGGAAAACATCTGAGTGTCCTCTGTAGTTATTGTAAGACAAAAAGTATTCCCAGTGGTGGTTCTGGATTTCCAAGTACTACTGTCTAAATGGACACTAGAAATCTTCATGGGAATACCTAACATGTATGGCACACTTACTTTGCAACTGTCTAAATATTCTCAATGAATGTGTTACTCAACATCCATCTAATCCTATGAAGTAGGTGTTATTATTAGCATCCCTATTTTTTAGATGAGATAACTGAGATGCTGGCAGTTTTCCCACCTTAATCGTGGAGCCTAAGCTTAGAGAGTGGCAAATGGGAGAAACAGCAGAAAGCATCTAGGGGCCCCTCTTGATGACCTGAGCCTCAGCTGAGAGGTTGCAGAATTGGAGTTATGATCTACCTTCATCCGTTTGTTGGAGACAAGCAGCCCTGGAAGCCAGACAGGTCTGAGTTGGGGATGGGGGTGGTTAGGCCACACTGAAATGACAAGGGGAGGAAAAAAGGGAGGAAAGAGAGGTCTGTCTCAGCTGACCTCTCTACCTGCAACCAGAAAGAGGGGAGATGAAGGATCACATGGTGGTCTCAAAGTGTTTCTCAGCCCCTCCTCTCCAACCCCACTTGGCCATGCGTGCTGCTACCCCTGGGGCCCTCTCCCTGGGCCCTTGGTACAAGACTTCTCGCTGTCTCTGGCCTCTCCTCTCTCTGCCGCCACAATGGCACAGAGGGAACTTTTCAAAACACAGATCTGGTGTCCCCTTTCCTGAAAAAATGTGACAGGTCCCCATGGCCTCCACCAGTGATTCAGACACCACCTTTGAGAATTTTGTTTCCCATAGCCACGGACACCTATGCTATCACTTAGTGCTTGTCTTTAGAACAACTCACTTCCTGACCTAAATAATTGTATCCTCACTCTAAGCAGTAATACCCATAACATTGTGGGTTTGATGTGCTGTTTACCATTTTCCCCAATATGCATTAAAATAATCACATAACTGAAAATTCTAAATGCTCCTTGGTACCACCTCAAATGATCCCACTGACTGTATTTCACTCTGGAGCCATATTGACAGTATGTCAGAATACTTGGGTTGCAAGAAACAGGAACTGAGTCTGACCACCATAAATTAAAATATATTTTATTGGAATCTTTGGGGGCATCAGAGGGCGGGGATGTGAAGAGTCTCACAAAGGACTGGACCAGTAGGTCTCGTCAGGGGTGGGATATCCAGGAAACTGGGCTCAAGCCCCATCCAGACACCCACATCATAGTGAATGACAACCAAGCATCTTCAGCCTCTACGTCATGCTGTGAGTCAAATCCCCAGGAAGGGAATTCCCATGGGCCTACTTGGGTCTCTTGCTCACCTCATGGCTATTGGCTCAGGTGCAACTATACAGTGGATGCTGCCACACCCAAAGACCGCTCTCTGCTCATTTCCTTCTTCACTGAAAACTGACTCTGCCACATTATTCGTGGGCAGAGTATTTCCCCAGCTTCTCACTGAAGGTAGAAATAATGTTGTGTCTTTTAATCAGATTTGGTTCCTTTCAGGGATTTTTATCTCATTAACTTGTTTGATGTTGGAGCTTTTTAGGAGGAAGGGTGGGCAAAGGATATTGATAGCACTAAAACCGTCTAGCTTTTATTTTCATTTATTTATTTTTTTAGAGAAAGAGAGCATGAGTGGGGGAGAGGGACAAAGAGAGAGGAGAGAGAGAAAGAGAGAGAGAATGCCAAGTAGGCTCCATGCTCAGCCCAACTTGGGGCTTGATCCCATGACCCTGGGACCATGACCTGAGCAGAAATCAAGATGCCCAACCAACTGAGCCACCTAGCCACCCCCAAATTGTCTGGCTTTTAAAAGTAAATCTGATTTAAATGGATTAAAACTACTTTAATCATTGTTATCTACTGATTAACTTGGCCCAAAAGAAATTCCTTCTGGCTCGTAATCTAAGACCAGCTGGGCTTCTCCTAGATC
Organism: Neofelis nebulosa; assembly: GCF_028018385.1. Lineage (NCBI taxonomy): Eukaryota > Metazoa > Chordata > Mammalia > Carnivora > Felidae > Neofelis > Neofelis nebulosa. The sequence continues at coordinate 38,318,982 of NC_080786.1, read as the reverse complement.
GACTAGAAAGCTCTAAACCAACTGCTGGCCCACTGATAGTAAAATGTGTGGTTTTTAGCCACCCTCCATATTTATACTTATTTTTCTTTTTCCATCACCCCTTCTCAGCTCCACCTACTTTCTTTTATGAGTATTGGGGTTTTAATTTTTTTAATGTTTTTTTTTTTTTTGAGAGAGAGGGAGAGAGACAGCACGAGTGGGGGAGGGGCAGAGAGAGAGGGAGATACAGAATCCAAAGCAGGCTTCAGGCTCCAAGCTGTCAGCACAGAGCCCAACACAGGGCTAGAACTCACAAACCATGAGATCAGGACCTGAGCCTAAGTCGAATGCTTAACCAACTGAGCCACCCAGGCGTGCCAGTTTTGTTTGTTTTTTATATCCTTGAAAGAGACCTTAAATATGATGGATAACAAGTTGGGAGATGTAATGATGAGGAGGAAGAACACACACACACACACACACACACACACACACACACACACACACCAGGCTGTTAAGGTGAGCCTCTTTCAGGCTCTGTTGTGGTCAAAACTCCACATGGCCACAAACAAATCAAAAGGTGTCAGGTATTCCCACATGTCACACATTAGTACTACGCCATCCACATAGACTCAAAAGAGGGGCTCCAAAATCACAGTCCTTGGCTCCATACCATCTCAAAGGTTTTAAGGATTGAGGTGAAGAGGTTCTAGAAAAAGCCTTTAGCAAAATGAGAACATTTTCCTTCCCCCCCCCCCCCCCCGCCGCCGGCTTCTATGGGGAGAAGTGAAGGGAGAGAGAGGCTGTATGGAACCAAAGACAAGAGGGGAGAGTAACTTTCTTGTGAGTGCTCAGGACTCCTAGTCTTGGAACACATCAGTTCCATAAACTCAGTCTTAACACTCAGACTTTAGATCATAGGGATCAATTCTTTACACAGTGTTAGTCCTGGATCCCTGCATGCCAGTCTACATGATTTCCACAAGAAACCTTATCGCCAAAGTAAATGAAAGCTTTTACCTGCTATTGGACCATAGAACTGTTCTAAATCTAGCAGAACGCCACTCTACCCAGATGCCTCAACTCTCCCTAAGGGTCTTTGGATTTTGTTTTCTTGATATAGGAGCTCTCCAAGATTTCCCTTGTTTTGCATTGGTCTGTGGAGGTAAGGTCTGGAGAACTCCTTCCCCTTTCTCATAAAATTTGCTGACAGAGGCCACTGCCCTGTGACTGGCAGGTATGTGTTACAGGTATGTGTCAAGTATGTGTACCTCTGGAAAGGATCTAGATAGAGGAGAAAATGGAGCCCCAGAAAGGTGTGGACCCAGGCAGCAGGGAGATCCCAAGATGTAAATCTTAGCAAGGCCTGTGAAATATCCTGACCATCAAGATCATCAAGTCAGAAATCAGGTGGTGAAGTGTCCTTGCCTGACTTCCCCGGAGGTTGGGAGGTTAAGCGGCCCTGCTCCTTCACGAAATATAGTAGCTAAATGCAGTGCTCTCACAGGGAACAGACCCACTTCTCCTAATTGGTAAATGCTTCAAGATTAGTTCTACATCTCCTAAATGATAGGTTGTACTGAGTGTTCAATACATGTTAATAGATGTGGTAGGAAGAATGGATTGTACAATTTAAAGTAAGTGGTATGAAATTCTAGCAGATCAATGCACTCTGGGTTAAATGTCTTATTATAGTTATGGAAGAACTAAGGTATTCAAATAATGGGCTCAAAATAAATTGTTCCTAGGTTTTCTGAGGTTATGGCTTTAGGGAATTACCTTTTCTGATAATCAAAAACACAACAAATACGATTTTTTTCTTCACTTGTTTAATTATTTTAAACATTCAGCTCTGGTCATATGCCTGATAGCTATAAAAATGAGAGATCAAAGCATCCCAGGGCTCCTTATTAATTCTGCCAACCAAACATTCCCAAATAACCCTATATAATACACTGCTAACAATAAGTATTTTAGTCTGAGAAATAAATACATTTAATTTTAAATTTATGGTTTGGGGATAAGCCGGTTCTCAGCTTCTAAGCGTTTTATTGTTTCCTAGACTTTTCCCAAATACATATGTTAAAGAAGGGCTTTTCAGAAAGAATGTTTTAATTTTTTTTAACTTATTTTATTTTAATTTAATTTAATTCAGTTTTAGAGACAGAGTGCATAAGCCAGGGAGAGAGGCAGAGAGAGAGAGAGAGAGGATCATAAGCAGGCTCCACACTCAGCACGGAGCCCGACAGTGGACTCGATCCCATGGCCCTGGAATCATGACCTGAGCTGAAATCAAGAGTTGGATGCTCAACCAACTGAGCCACGCAGGCATCCCAGAAAGAATGTTTTCATGAGTTATCAACTCAATAAAGAAATGAGCAAAAGATATGAACAGACACTTCACTGGCAATCAAATCCCTTTCCTAAATTTGGAAACTTCCCCAGCATGACTCCATCCCCATAGAGAAGCCAAAAGGGCTAACACATGCATTCTCAGACTCTACATGAAGCATCCAGGCTTGTGACCTCATGCAGCTAAGAACCCTGACTCTTTCAGTACCAAATCAGGAATGTGGGGACACTGTGGTTGCACAAGGTGCCAGACCTCAAATGTGCCTCAGTTTCTCACCTAAAATAGGGAGCTGCCAACACTAGCTTCTGTTTCACTGAATTCTTAGCAAGAAAAGCTTGTAAAATTCCGAATTTCTTAGGGATTAAGTGGCATGGACAAACAAGTATGTGTGCGTGTTTTGGAACCAACGAATTTTACTAAAAGGAATGCAAATTTCAAAGCCAGAAGAGAGAGAGAGAGAGAGAGAAAAGACTGTACGGAAATGCTGTTCCATATACAAATTCCAGTTCCTTCAGGCAATGAGTGGAAATCCAGCCTGCACGGCGGCCTGACTGAATTTCAGAATTTATGGAGCCTCCCAGGAGAAGAGTTTCTTCACGGACCTAACAATGCCATCTAACGCTTTGAAAAGCATTCCATGTAGCCATAATTCCACCTGTGTGTCACAGCTTCTGTGTGTTTCTCTACTCTGTATCTTTTTCAAGCAACGAGATAAATACAAGACCTTGGTCTCCTAAGAATTCATCTATTTGAGCCTTTTTCTTCTCACCAGTGTAACCTCCAATCGTAGCATCCAACATAGAGGCTAGGGACATGGTAATCATGTCACAAAGAATGAGCCCAGAAAGGGAAAAAGCAGCCAACACAAGGAAACCCTGCTAGTCAGAAGCCCATTCTTAGAACAAAAGGTCACTTACAAGGGAAAAGAAAAAAGAAAATTGAAAGCAGAGCATCTGATGAATATTCCTGCATTAAGACTTACTTTTTAATTTAAAGGGCGCCACACCCTTTAGAGAATATCACACACTCTTGTTTGCAAATCCAGCCAACAGCATCGTGTCCCCTCTCACTGCAAACATGCTGGAGAAGATCAACAACAGTCAGCCCCTGGGCGGCCACCATGGGAAAGAGCAGAGCCTCCGGGGACTGCGGGGTATCAGACCAGAACAAGCGGCTTGGACGAGTTAACATTTTCCTGCCGGTGTCAATGACTTGGAAAGTCAATTCTATTCCACTGAGCCTTTTCATCAGTTATGACACCCTAAACCCATCTTCTTTTCACACCTGCAGCTTAGAGAAAATTCTATGAATCAGTCTGTCACCAGGCCGCCCTCGGCATGTCTCCAACAGGCACAGATCCGGCTGCAGCCAGCTGGCCTAAGGCAAACACAGAGATTCCTTTTAGGGGAAGGTGCTACCAAGAGAATGTCAAAGTCTGGGTGCACATAAGGGAGACCTGCAGACTTCTGCTGTCTCCACAGAACCAAATGCCGCTTATATGGCCCCAGAGGGCAGGGAGAGGATGACTGCTCTCCAGCTCTTGAGGCTGAGTTCTTTCATCCTTTCGCCCTCCCAAAGGGCAAGCCCAAATACAGAGGCACTCACAAAGTACCAGCTCTGATCCCTCCCTACAGCACACAAGTGACCAGACAGATCTGGGTCCCACAGGTTAGGTTCAGGACTGGGGGGGGGGGGGGGGGGGAAGGGCTGGGATGCTCCATCCAGCTCCCAGGGTAGGGGACATTGGGCACCCCAGGTTTGCCCTCAGGCTGCCATGCCCCTCACCCAGGACACTCAATCAGAGATGGACATTTCCTTTGCACGGTTCCAAAGTGTATGCACTTTGAGTTTCAGCCACTGCAAGTTCAAGTGGCTTCATCCCTTTCTAGTCCCAGACTGCAGGGAAGTGGAGGACAGTGGTGTAGACCTGGACTCAACCACAGTGCCCAACAGGTCCCTGTAATATCCATTCTACAGTGTATCCACAACCCATTTTACTGGCCACAGCACAAAGAACCGACTCTTCGGGGTGTTTAAACAATTTGTTAGCATTTTTCAATATTATTGCTAGATAAGATACAGCTTTATTACCATCTCTAGCTGCCCTTTCCAATTCTAATATTCTCATATTCTGTGCATCCCAAGAGGGCCCTTCCCTGACAAAGATGTTTACCTTAGATATGTGTGACTTCCAGGAGTCCAAACTATGATCATAAAGCATTTGCTAACACGGTGACTTTTAGCTTCTTCAAAACAGAACTCACATCATTAATAAGTCTTTTAGGATATCCATCTTTGCCAAGCTTTCTTTTATCCCCCAAGGTGAGGAGGACTTATTATAGATTATATGCTGGATCCACCAGGGGACCACAGAAATGAAGCCTGCATGGCATTTTATTAGCCCAATAGATTATAGTCATGATAGAGATGGAGAAAAAGCAAGTTAACACCCCCAAGAGACTTATAATGGTCCAAAGCATTTCTGTCAAGCTGAAACGGGAGGAAGAAGCCCCAGCCTGGGCAAGGAAACCGGCAGGCTCCAGGGTCTTCTCTCGTAGGGCTCACTTCTGCCCTCGAGAGGCCAATGGTGTACACTCTTCTGGAAAACAACTCTGAGACGTCTCCTGTGGATTCAGAGTTGGTTTAGACAGCCGTTCTCAGACTTGAGCACCTGTCAGAATCACCTGGAAGACTGGCTGAAGCACAGATTGCTGGGCCCCACCAGAATTTCTGGCTGTGCTGATGTTTGGGGCTCGGGGGGGAAAGGGGGGCCAAGAATCTGCATTTCTAACCAGTTCCCAGAGCTGCTGCTGCTGCTGCTGTGAGGACCACACTCTAGGATCACTGGAGATACAAGATGGGGCACTGCTTTAGGACACTTTAAGGGAGCCAGTGAACACAGGCTCTCATGGATGCCCCAATCCAGCTGCTCTTCAGGCCCCTGGCTTTCAGGCCCCTGTGACCCCTCTCCTCAGAGGTCCAGATCTCCCTGGACTGGCGCCAGGCCTGTTCCCTTCGATTTCAGGGCCAAGTGCTACCCATGTAGCAACTCCCTCACCACAGGGACAAGTTTTCCCCCTGTGGGAACCAGCTACATAATTTGTGGGGTCTAATGGAAATGGAAATTTGGGGCCCTTTGCTGAAATAGTAGTAAGACTTAATAATAATAGTATTAATACACTGACAAAAGAGCATTAAGCTCAGCATGTGCCTTTCTTCCCAAGGCCTTGTCTCTGGCCCCACACGATTCAGACCAGAGAGTTACGACTCTTGCTCACCCCACCCTCCTGTCCTCATCATGTCTTCACACAAGAATCCATCCTTCTTCTGCACCAGACCCCACCTCCTTGACTCCACAGCTTCAGTCCCTCAAAACGAGGGCATTGGTATATGTTTGGAGGGAAATTTAAATCCCTGTCAAGATTATGAAAGATTCCTGGGGCACCTGGGTGGCTCAGTTGCTTAAGCATCTGGCTCTTGATCTCAACCCAGCTCATTATCTCACGGTTTGTGGGTTCAAGCCCCACATGGGGGTCTGCACTGCCAGCGTGGAGCCTGCTTGGGATCCTCTCTCCTTCTCTCCCTCTGCCCCTCCTTTACTTGTGCTCTCTCTTTCAAAAATAAATAAATAAACTTTTAAAAATTATAAAATATTCTTACTCTTTAATACAGCAATTCCACTCCCAGGAATTTATTTGTCCTCCAGTGGATAGACTCTGTAAAGTGCTCTTAAAGTGCTGAAAGGATGTTCACTGACACAGTATTTGTAATCAGAAAAAAATGGAAACAACTTAATGTCTATCAATAATAGTTACAGCATAAGGAATATTTATAGGTAATGATTAGGAAGTCTATTCAAGATATACCAAGTATAAAAAGAAAGTTGAAAGTGTGTGTGTGTGTGTGTGTGTGTGTGTGTGTGTGTGTGTGTTAGCGCATGAATAGAGAAACACCCAGGTAATCTAAACAAGTTGTTAGCCATTACCACTGGAAATGTTCACTTTATAGCATATTCACTTTAAATTTTAAAATGTTTTATTATTTCTTTTATTACTTCTAAGTATACGTAGAACAAAAAAAAAATGTTTAAGACTTCCACCAAAACTGGTCTCAGCCAGAAACCTTGACCACCGGCCAGGGCTACTATCTCTCCCCCAGCCCCTTGTCCTTCCAGCCCTGTCCCTCCTGCACTGGGACATGGCCCATTCCTGTAACTCTCCATCCCTGTTGCTATGAAGCCTCTCAGGTATCTGATCAAAGCAAGACCACAAATGAATCTGCTCATCTAAATATATTCAGTCCTCCCCAGAACGGGCTCCTGTGAAAGCCTAATAAAAATATAGAAAAGAGAAGCATTTATGAAACATCTTTAGATCTATTGCCTTACTTCGTTTTTACTCTGAGGTAATGGATTCTTATTTATTCTTATTTCCAAGTTGAATTTGTATCTTGACTAATAGCCTCCAGCCTGCCCACTTCCTGAGGCTCTAAACCATCCTGTTCCTCACTCTCAGTCTCGAACAATAATCAGTTTAGTTGAGATACTAGTGTAAGCAATGCTAGCTAACAACAAACTCCCAAGTTTGGTGGCTTAACACAGAGGTTTATTTTTCACTCCGCTCATTATGGATGCTCCAGTGGCAGACAGCATTCTGGTTCATCCTCGAGGGTCCCAGGTGCTTCCACCTTCTGACTCTGCCCTCCTTTGTGTCCCCAGTGCAGGGAAAGGGACAGAGCATGAGGACTACAAGGGAGATTTTATGGGCCAGGCCTGGGAGGGAAGAGTAAAAATCATATTTCTCTGGTCACATTCCATTGGCCAGAATTTGGCTTCATAACTCTTTTAACCATGTGGGAGACCAGCATGAGCAATGTGGCAGACAGAAGAATGGCCCCCAAAGATGTCCCTAGAACTTGTGTTATATGTTCCTAGCCAAAAAGGACTTTGCAGATGTCATTAAGAATCCTGAGATGAGGAGGCTGCCCTGGATTATATGGGTGGGACCAATGTAATCCCAGTGTCCTCATAAGAGAGAGGCAGAGGGCCAAAGTCGGAAAAGGGGCTGCAAGGGTGCAAGCAGCTTGGAGTGATGTCCTTGAAGACTGAGGGAGGAGCCCAAGCCAAGGAACACAGGTGGCCTCTAGGAGCTGGAAAAGGCAAGTAAATACATTCTCCCCAGAAACCCACAGATGGAACAAAGCCCTGCCAACACCCTTCTGACATCCCGGATTACAAGAGAACCAGTTTGTATTGTTTTAAGCCACCTAGTTTGTGGCAATTCGTTACAGTGGCAATGGGACAAATACAAGTGTGCTGTGTGCTAAGGAGGAAAAGGCGACAGAATCTTTTTCATGGGTAGGTAAATCCATCCTTCCTGCCGCTGCCACCTCTGTTCAAGCTCCTGTGGCCTTTCTTCACCTGACCTGTGTGGTTTTGGCTGCCCTCCCAATGATTTTACCTCATGCCAATCTCTCCTACGCAGCCGCCAGAGTGGTTCTCTTGAATTATAGGTCAGATGGCATCACTCCCTTGCTCAAAAACCCCTGTAATTTCTAAAGGAGAAAATCTAAATTTCTCAGCACAGCCCTCCAAGTCCTCTGTAATGTGGCTCCTACCTGCCTTTCCACCTTTTCCCTCACAAGGTCTCCTCTCCCAGGCGGGGGAAGTACTGATAAGTGCCCATGAGTAGATGTCAAGAGATGGGGGTTAAAGAAGCCTGGTTAGCCGGCTCTTATCCGCTTCCTCACCCTCAGCTTCCACCTCCTGTCAAGAGAGAGAAAGCCAGGGCAGGACCTTCCAGGTGCTGGGGAGGTAGGAGTTGAGAAAATATGCCTCACCTATCAATACATACAACCTAAAGGAGCTTGTCAGAAGGCCAAGCAATGAAGAGGGCAAGCCCCAAACAAACTTTGATGGATACTCCCTTGGTTACCTGAATATGTTGAAGCCAAATTCCTCAACATGCCAGTCATGTTGGACAGACTGTCCAGACAGGCTGGACAGTCATCCTCACCATCAAGCCATGTTCTTCGAAGCCCTTGGTGTGAAAACTATCCACAGTGCTCTCCAATGAGGACATGCCAGAGATGGTCAACAGGGAGACTAAAGAGCTTTTAAAGATTCCTCATGCTCATAGGTGAACTATTTGTGAGCTTAATGAAGACAATGATCAGGTAAGACTAAAGGGGGGGCACTGTCATGTCCACTGTCACCTCCCAACCCTGGCCCTTCTCAGCCTGGTGCTCATATCTCCCCCACCACTCCCCAGATAACGCCCCAAACTCTGGGTTCTATCTTACGTTTTGTGCTCCTTTTCCCTAAACCTGTTGTTTCTAAATGACAAGGGACTGCATGTCAGTCAATCATGTAATATCACAGACTTGTAGAATTTCCAAATACATGTATAACTAAGTTGGGGGAAAAAATCGGAAAAGGGGGAGGGTAGAGAGAAATCACCCATTAGGTTACTAACCAACTGCTATCATTTTGGCATATTCCATTTTAAACACTTTCATATGCATATTTTAACATAATGTCATAAATACAATTTTGCATCTGGCTGCATAGTCCTCCTAGGCATCATTTAATGGCCTCATGATATCCCTTCCAGTAAATTCTCTGCAATCTACCTAACTACTCTCCTATTTTTGGATGTTTGAGCTATGTCTAACTTTTTACAGTTTGCAAATAAAGCTTTGGTGATGAATGCATTTTCCATTTTTAAAATTATTTCCTTAGATCAGATTTCCAAAAGTGGCATTTCTGGGTCAAAGTGTATGAAGATATTTCAGGAGAGATACATTTGAAAGTGCAGCTAAGAATATCGGTTGTCAAAATATATGTTTATTTCATATAAATATTTAAAAATCATTCCAAATAAATTTTTGCTACTTTAATAAGAAAAAATAAAACAAAGCAGTGTTTTGGAGTTGAAAGGAAACTCAGATTTAGCCCAGTGGTTCCCAAACTTGGCTGCCCATCAGAATTAACTGAAGAGTCTTAATTGATGAATTAAGAGTCTTAATGAATTCCACTAAAGCTTGAGCAATATTTTAAGTCTGGAGTAAATAATGTACAAGATGAGCCTGGAGAACTTGTCATTTTCAGAAAACAAGGAAACTATCAAAGACCAATGCCATGTGTCCAAAGAACTCAAGAGAAAACTTGAAGAAGCTGCCACTGGCCAAAGAGAGGAATTCTAAGAATAAGAATTGCAGTAGACCAGAGCACATCAAATATGTTAAAAATCCATAAGGTTAGAATGATACTAAAAATAATAATGAAACTTCAATGCTCACTTTGGAGGATCATAGTAATATCTCAGCATCAAAATGACTTTGAAAACTGGAAAATGAAAGAATTTAGGGTATGTTTCCTACTGAACTGTACTGAGAAATCAGTAAGTAGTAGATGAGGGCAAGTTTCTCTATATTATTCCACCTAATAAGCGAAAAAGGAATGCTGGGGTTAGGATATCATCATTTGCAACCATAATGAATTAATGGACACAGGCAATGACCATAAATGGCTGCTAATGTTACAAAAAGAGACACAACCAGACATTATGTGACCCTAATGAAAATGCACAGTACCTCTTATGAAGTATTCTTGCCAAAACTTTTGAACCTAAGTCAGATCAAACCTCTAGGTCAAATTTCTGTTTTACAGAAAATAAACATGGGAGGTAAGGATGCAATCAGCAAAATCCAGACTATGGGAAAGTCTTCAGGACAAACAACCCAGTTTTTTTTCAACAAAAGGTTTAAAGGAGAAAAAAATTAAATTGAGGAACAGCAATGGATTAAAAGTTACTTAAGAGGTATATGAACCAATCATATTGTACGATCCTTATTTGGATTTCAATTCAAACAAACAAAAAGAAACCATTTTTCATCGGACAATTGTGGATTTGTGAACATTGACAAGAGTTTTGATAATATTAAAAGACTACTGCTATTTTTTTCTGGTGTACAATGGTATTGTGAATATTTTAAAGTCTGTATCTTGTAGAGAAACCTACTAAAACACATATAATTAATTAAAGGATAATTGTTAAAGCTCGGTGATATATTCAAGAGGGTTCATTATACTACCTTCTATACTTTTGCATAGGTTTGAACTTTCCATAATTAAAAAAAAAGTACGTATATATCAGGTCCTAGGCCCTACCCCAGACTTGCTGAACCAGGATCTCAGATACAAGAAGCTGGCATCTGAGTTCTGAGAGCCCCCATGTGATTCTGACGTAGCTGGTCTGGGGATTAGTGTCTAGGAAACAGTGATTTGACTCATAAGGAAACTGAGGTACAATGACAGTACATTTCTTGCCCAAGCTCACATAACTAGTTCATGGAAGAACCCAAGTTTCTTAAATCTTGCCCAAGATCCTTTCCAAGATGATAGGTAGCCTCTTGAATACAAATACCCTAGATCCAGAATGTGCTCCCCTCTTGGGCAGCATGATGTTTTGGCCTGGTTTGAACACATTGTGTTCAGAAGGCACTCTGGGAGTTGTCTAGGATCTTTTATCTCTTTGAAATCATAGTCCCATGGGGTTATCCATGAGATCTCAGTGTCTATCACAAAAATGGAGGGGTACTTTTGAGCCACACCTGCACATAGGAACACAAACTTAAGATCTCCAATGTTATTTCTGAATGAGATTATACATGGAGATCACAAATTTTCCCTTGCTGTCCTTCAGGATTTGCGGTCCAGTAGTTGCAAAATCCCCTCTATCTTCAACCTCTTTTCTAAATGGAAACCAGACGGCAACAGAACATTCAGAACGGAGGTTGAGGACATAGGGAATATTGCTTCTGTTGGACTGTGAATCCTGAACAGAAAGGGAGATATTCAGCCTGACAGGTATTAAATGTTAGAGGTGGCATAGGAGTCTGGGGCTTCTCATGATAGCTGACCTAACCTGGGATAAGGAATTGGATAAATTCAGTCTTGGCAGGTTAAGGAAAAATAATGGTAGGAGTGGTTGTGAGAAGTTGTGAGGAGGGAAAGGAGAGGTGTCTGTGGTCTTCTCCTGACCACTGTTTAATATGAGGACTTCTTTTTTTTAATGTATATTTATTTATTTTGAGAGAGAAAGAGAGAGTGTTCAGAAGAGGGTCAGGGAGAGAGGGAGACAGAGAATCCCAAGCAGGCTCCATGCTGTCAGCACAGAGCCCAACTTGGGGCTCGATCTCACCAACCATGAGACCATGACTTGAGCCAAGATCAAGAGTCAGACACTTAGCCAACTGACCCCAAAATGAGGACTTCTTCTTGACCTTTGCTGTTGGGGGGCAGAGGCTTAAGGGAGGTTCACTCCTAATCTGACCTCTGTTGTTAAAGGGGCAAACCCACACCAAAAGTGCTGGGTTCTCCCTGGTGCAGAAGCTGGAGACGTCTCATCACCCCTGATGATGTAGGGTAGGAAGTTTAGGGGAGATATGTCTCACTCCCCTACCTTGCTACCATATTGGATGTTCAATATTGCTACTGTTCTAATCAAACACAAGATAAGATTTGGAGAATAAGAACATGCAGGTCCAATTTTTTAACCCTTAGTGCAGGAAGACTTTACAGCATTCCATCTCAAAAATCATCAGGGAGGAGAAGGTTTCCCCTAACTAAATACGTCAAGATATAGTAGGGAAAAAAAAGATACCCATCTAGGTGTCCCTTGTTTGGGGGGCAGGGGGAGGGCGGGTGGAAGGAGACAGCATTGCTTGGCTTGATCTTTTAATGTACCAGAAATATACTCCCCTCTATCACCCCCAATCCTCATCACACAACACAGGACCACACTCATACACTTACACACGTGAAAAACTAACCTGAAAAATCACATGTAAAAAAATGAAAACAGCTAACATCACCCAAAAAACTTACATTTGAGTTATTAAATAATTTCTCTCTTCTAAACATAGTATAGAAATAGTGATTTTTTTTTAAAAAACTAAGTTATAATCAATAGATTCATATTGGGAGTCTTTGGCCTTTTGCCTGACCTGTCAGAAGAAATCAGTGTGGATCTAAGGACATAGCTATCACTCAGTATGGTTGATGCAAGTAGGATTGCTTTAGACCCACACATTTCTTCAGATGACTAGACTAGTTACCTCACTCATCTATATAGCCTGCCAAAATCACCCTCTGTTTTATAGATTCCAGAAATCTCCCCAGCTGGGAGCAAGTAATTTCATCCAATTTGAATTTCTTTTTAAAGTAGTATGTCACAAACTCCCAGTGTTGGCAAAGGTGTGGTGACATACCCATCCCCCACATCACAGAAACTCTATAATGGTACATTTTTGGAAAGACAGTTGGCAATATGAGCTTTAAAGTGTTTATGTTCTCTGACCCAATAATTCCATATCTGAGAATAATCCAAAAAAATTTTGAAGGAATGAAAACAAAAGTATTATGCATAGTGATATTCATCACAGCATTACTGAGAATAGAAAAAGCAACAACTCAAGTTTCTAACAACAGGGCCTTGGCAAGCTACAGTAAAGGATTGTTTGTGGCCACTAAAGTCATATTTTCTAAAAGTTGATAACCTGCAAAGCAAGGTCCATGTGGTGCTCCCTTCCTGGAATGTACACCTCCAACCGAAAGACCAAGCAGCTGCAGAACACTGGAGCTGTGATCGTCTGGGTGGGTAGCCTGGCCAGATTGCCCACCGCTGGATTCTGGCTCCCTCAGCCCACTGCTTTCTCCTGTCCTGCTGATTCCCACATTTGGCTCACCAGCTACACTGTCAATTCTCAGAGATTCCATAGGCTTCCACTGAATTCCTTTTTGCTTAACTTCGCTAGAGATGTCCTCTGTTGTTTGTGCCAAAGGACACTGACACATCTAACTAACCCATTAATCAGATCATCAGACTCTGAAAAATAGTTGCCCAATCCCAGCTTGAAAGTGTTTTCCAGAGTCTTTCCAGTAGAACTTTAGCCTTCCGAGATCAGCTAAGTTGGGGAAATATGACATAATGTCTCCTGCCTGGGGATACAGAGTACATAGTCTCAGTCCTTTATGAGAAGTTCTGCTGAAAAAGCCTATTAGCCTAGTGTTTCCAATTTACTTAACCACATGACTCTTTTTTTCTAAGTAACACCTAGTTTCACTGTGCAGGGCAGTAGGTAGCAGGAGCAGTGGCCGGCAGCACACCGAATATATGAAAGAATGCTTATGCAGTCTTCACAATTTATCAGTTCCTCATCTACCAGCCCAAGAGCGACAGGGATGCTCTGTCGTGATGTAGCCAGCTTGGTTTAAGAGAGGCCAAGTGAAGTTAATCTTACAGTGAATACTGAGCCTCTGTTGGGGGAAAAGAAATCAAAGATCCAAGAACATGATGAGAGGAAAGGGTGAATTATTTATCAGGGAGCTGCTGTTTGCTTGGGGCGATGCTGGATACTTTACTTATAAGACCATTTAATCTCCACAGCCAAGAACCTCCTAACTGGTCTCCCTGCTTCTCCCCTTGCTCCTCTCCCATTCTCCCTGCTCAGTGACCGAGTGAGCTTCTGAAACGACATCAGGTCACCCCCTTGCTTAAACTGTCAAGTTCCACTGAACCTCATCTCATGCCACACCTTCCTTTCCTCACTGCCCTCAAGCCACGCTGACTGCTTTCCTCAAGTGCTTTTCCATTCCTCAACACACCAACATTGTTCCCGCTTAAAAATTCCATACTGGCAGCTCCCTTGGCCCAGAGCACTCAGTGCCTTATCTTCACATAGCTAGCTCCATGTTATTATTCAGCTCAGCTCCCAATGTTAGTGCCATTGGGAGGCCCTCTTTGACTACCCTATCTATGAAAGTACCTCTCACCCACTTTCTATCTCACCACTGTGTTTTTTCAGTCCATTTTACCATCTGAAATTATCTTTTTTTTTTTTTTTGTCTGACTCTCCCACTAGTATGTAAATTCCAAAAGACCTTGTCTGTGCTATTCATCACCTTATATTCCCAGGACCTAGAACAGTGCCTGGTGCATAGTAAATGCTCAGTGTGTTGATGACCCTTGTAACCTGGATGGCATACTCATGCTGCAGATGAGGAAATGGGCTCAAAATGCCCTGGTTAAGCATCTTGACCAAGGCCACACAGCTGGAAAGTGATCAGAACCCATGCTTTGCAATGACGGTAGCCTGAAAAGAGTCTTTGGAGTCCAGTTATTATGTTGTATGGCTGGCCAAGTCCTGCTGGGCCACACAATACAAAGAACTAGGTTTTCCAGGAAGCACTCACCTTCTGTGAACTTTGTGCCTGTCAAGCCCTATAGGAAATAATCTAGATTTATTAAATATGATCAAGGTTAGGGGCGCCTGGGTGGCTCAATTGGTTGAGCGTCCGACTTCAGCTCAGGTCATGGTCTCATGGTTTGTGGGTTCAAGCCCCACATGGGGCTATGTGCTGACAGCTCAGAGCCTGGAGTCTGCTTCAGATTCTGTGTCTTACCCTCAGTTTGTCCCTCCCCTGCTCATCCACTGTCTCTGTCTGTCCCTCAAAAATAAATAAACATAAAAAAATTTTAAAAATTAAAAAATAAAAAAAAGATGATCAAGGTTAGAAATTCATTTTTAGAAATCATATTCTACCCAAAATATCCAAAGAACTCTAAGGTCCTAAGGTTTGACAACTGGACACATTCATACAGGAGATTATGGAAGTGATTACATCTAATATTTCATGCCCTTGCTCCAGTCTTTCTTCTTGCATTGGGCAGTGGTTTGGTCAAAGGTAAGGATCTGTACAAATTAATCAGAGAGAAGGCACTTTAGCCCAAATCAGGCATGTTGTCATATTTACTTTGTTGTCTGCAACACATTCTGCAAGGAAAGAACTAAAAGCTTCACAGAAAGTGGGGAGGTCAATCAGAGGAGGTAAGGAGGGCAGGGGAAGTCCTCTATTTCTGCCAAAAGCATATTATATTCTCCTCCATTTTCATCAAAATGTTCTGTTTCTGGGGCACCTAGGTGGCTCAGTCGGTTAAGCATTTTACTCTTGACTTTTGCTCAGGTCATGATCTCACAGCTCATGAGTTCAAGCCCTAAGGAGCCTGCTTGGGATTCTCTCTCTCCTCTGACCCTCCCCTGCTAGCGCTCTCTCTCTCTCTCAAAATAAACAGTTTTGTTTTTTTTTAATGGGGGGGGGGGTCCTGTTTCAATAGAGGTAAACCATCTGCCACACAGACACAAGAAGCTTTGCAAAGTCAAGGACCTTTGGACCCCCAATGGGTGCATGTAAGGACACAAAGAGGTGTAGGCATTAGTGTACTCAGGCACTAAAAATAGCTTGAAGGTTTTTTTTTCTACAGTCCAAGTTATATAAGGTTGTATGAGGTTCAAGCAAAGCTATGAGGAGGTGGTGATCTGTGTAGCTCAGTACTTTGAATTCCACTGTGATAGGCTACGGCACTTAAAGAGAATCATTTGCACTCTTCACTGGATAGGACAATTATCAGTGTATGTGCCATATAAGATGATAAACTGTTCTAAACAGATCTAGATAGGTGAATTCTGCACCTTACCACTAATAGTATTATAAGCTCTGAAATATATAGTAGACAGAGTAATTATTTATCTTAGCACCAAAACTTTCTCTCCTTCATACATTGTTAGTCATGGCTTTATTATACAACAAAGTTAAGAATATACTAGGTTTCATTACAAAGTATATGCAAATAAAGGATATTCTGAGAGGTTTTGACAATTTCTACATTGAGTCAGGAGAACAAACAGGTAAACAGATCATTCCCTGCTTAAAGACTTTCTCTAACGTACACCTGCTATTTAAGTAAAATAAAACATGCTTTTAGAGAGATCAATGCAGACTTAAACCAGTATTTTTAGAAGTTGATGCCTCTTAAGAAGTACTTGATGAGTGATATTTCTGCTTGGTGGCACTTACACATACACAGTACTTGGCACAGAGCTGAACATGCTGTAGATTTTTCTAGGGAGGACACATTCTTAAAATAAGATGGGATATATAAGAAGTTGTGGCTAAGCACCCGATGAAATAGCACCTGAGGGTACACATAATACGTGATTTTGAAATTTAGAGTTGACATTCACATTAGCTGAATGTTGTGATTGGAGAATATAGATAAAAAATCTACTTAGATCACCATTTGAGTTTTGATACCTCACTATACCCTGTGAGGAAGACCTATATTAGACCCAAATAGTTTACTTTTCCAGAAGTAAGTGAACAGTTTGACAGATCTTTTACTACAATGCTAGCATGGCCAAAAACCATCTGAAACTCATTTTCCTAAATGCTCTTAATAAACCGCTCACACCTGTTGGCTATTGCAATGCCATAAAACAAAATATGCTGAAACAAGAAAAATCATCTAATAGCACTTCATGGAATAGGACTATTTAGCTGCTAAGGTAGCCAACATATAGTGAGGTGCTTATTCTTTTCAAATTCAATGCTTCCGCTTTATGGAGGATCAAATAGTGTTTTGAATCAAAGTTTTGCTCTTCCGGCTTCATGTTTGTTTAAGTTGCAAGAACTCTGAAGAGTTTTACAAATGTCCTGAGGACATTACTACAAAGCCATTATTTCTGAGCAGAATTTAAAGTGTCATTTCCTTTTCAAATTCTTTATCATTTCAGTTCTCCAGTCTAAAGGGTATTTTTAGGGTACATTACTTATTTCTGCATAATCTGAAAATACCAACTGTAACATACACATATACACAAAATACAGGAGTTCAAGTCTCCTCACATCACTAACCTTAGTCTTCTCTCAGGATACTCTTCTCTGTCCATTCATCTTGTGAAAATTCCCACATTGCAGCTCAGTTCTGTTAATGTGATTTTTTTTTTTTTACTTTGAACTTGGGCAAAAATTCTAGTGCTTCATCATATTTCATACTGTTCTCTATGTTCCTTCACCATATACCCTATTTAAGTTGTTCACAATTAAATATTCCTTTATGGGCTTTCTCTCAGAAACTTTTGTCATGGAACTCTACAATAATAAATGACAACTAATAAAAAGTATTTTTAAAAATCTAGTTAATAAAAATATTAAGGTGGGAGGAGCCAACATGGCAGAATAGCATGGAAGTTTTTTGTGTGTCTCCCATCCATGAAATACAGCCAGACCAACACTAAACCATCCTGCACAACTAGAAAACTGATCTGAGGATTAACACGACAATCTGCACCACCTGAATCACACAATTCAGCAGGTACACGGCATGGAGATGTGAACTGGGGGAGAGAGAAGCCACAGAGGGCAAGGAGCTGTTTTTGCGTGCAGAGAGAGGATTGAGATGGGGGGGAAGTGGGGAAATGGGAAAAGCACCCCCCCCCCCTCAAAAGCAGCTGAGAGAAAGTGGAAAAGCGGAAACAGCCGCAGGGACTGAACAAAAAAGGGAGAAAGGAGAAAGAAGAGGGCTTAAATTCCATTAAGACTCTATAAATAGAGGGATCACAGAGTCTGAAACTCCATAGCTCGATACCTGGCGGTGCTCTGGTGACAAGGGTGAATCCCCAGGAGCAGAGTGAAGTCTGGAGGTCTTGGGGCCGCGGGGAGAGCCAGTTCCCCTGCTGGGAGGACAGCTGGTAGAGGCTGTGTGATTCCCCCAAAGACAAAGGCCCCAGTGGACCCGGGAGAACAACCACATGCACTGGTGCTGGAACAAGGTCGTTAAGGGTGAAGCCTGGTGCCAGATGCGTGTTGTGATTTTCCATAATCCCTGAAACGCTGCTGCTACATGACCGCGTAAACTTCTTCTGGGACCGGCTGGCACCCAGCCTCAGGCTCTGGGCATCAGCAGCAGCATAGTCTCGCAAACGTTCCTGGGCGCAGCCAGCACCCGGTCATTTCCAGCAGAGGGACAGAAAGGGTCAAAGCCATAGTCCCTCAGAAATAAGGGGTCAGGAAAAACAGCCACATCTGAGATAAAACTCAGGAGGGAGGTTCTGCCTGGCGCTTGGTCACAGACAGTGTAAAAGCGGGGAGTGGACAGAAGCCGAAAACAAAGGACTGGTACGCGATTGCTGATTGGGAAGAACAGAGTTCCGATACTAGAGTTTGAACAGCTGGGTGACTCCATTTTCGCCCTACGCGTGCATGCGCGTGCGCGCACACACACCGACGAGCACCGCAATAATCCACCCCAATAAGCTAGGCAGCGCCATCTAGTGGAGAATGGAGCCATTACACTAAGCTCCACCCAACTGGGCTAAGCTCTTCAGGAACACAAGTCTCTCCACCTGCTTAGTTTATGGACTATAAAGCGTTTCACAGTTTGACTTCTAGGGGAAAACGAAGTAATTTCTGTCATATTTCAGTCTGTTTGCCAGTCCATATATTCAGTTTTTCTTTTTTTTTCTTTTTTCTCTTTTTTGTTTCTTTTTGTTTTCATGAATACAGAAAGATGAAAAATTCATTTTTATTTTCAATTTGTATTAAAAATATTTTTAAATATTTTTCTACTATATATTTTTTTTTACTTTTGTGTAAATTTTTTCAAATATATTTTACTTCCATCATTTCATTTTATTCTACTTCGGTGTACTCATTTTTTCAAATTTTCAGACAATTTCCTTTTTTTTCTTTCCTCTTTTTTCTCTAATCTATCAAGACCCTTTCAACACCCAGACCAAAACACACCTAGGATCTAGCATAATTTATGTGTGTGTGTTTTTAATTTTTTAATTTTAGTATTTTTTTTTTATTTTAATTTTTTTTACCTGATTAATTCCTTCTCTCCCTTCAAAATGACGAAATGAAGGAATTCACCCCAAAAGAAAAGAGCTGGAAGAAATGACAGTCAG
This sequence comes from Neofelis nebulosa, assembly GCF_028018385.1. NCBI lineage: Eukaryota > Metazoa > Chordata > Mammalia > Carnivora > Felidae > Neofelis > Neofelis nebulosa. The sequence goes on along the minus strand of NC_080786.1, from coordinate 38,299,841 downwards.
GGATGTAACCAACACAGATACAAGCAAGATGTCTGAACCAGAATTTAGAATCACGATAATAAGAATACTAGCTGGAGTCGAAAATAGATTAGAATCCCTTTCTGCAGAGATAAAAGAAGTAAAAAAATAGAATGAAATTAAAAATGCTGTAACTGAGCTGCAATCACGGATGGATGCCGTGGCAGCAAGGATGGATGAGGCAGAACAGACAATCAGCTATACAGAGGACAAACTTATAGGGAATAATGAAGCACAAAAAAAGAGGGAGATGAAGGCAAAAGAGCATGATTTAAGAATTAGAGAAATCAGTGACTCATTAAAAAGGAACAACATCAGAATCATAGGGGTCCCAGAAGAGGAAGAGAGAGAAATAGGGGTAGAGGGTTATGTGAATAAATCATAGCAGAAAACTTTCCTAACCTGGGGAAAGACACAGACATCAAAATCCAGGAAGCACAGAGGACCCCCATTAGGTTCAACAAAAACTGACCATCAACAAGGCATATCATAGTCAAATTCACAAAATACTCAGGCAAGGAGAGAATCATGAAAGCAGCAAGGGAAAAAAAGTCCCTAACCTACAAGGGAAGACAGATCAGGTTTGCAGCAGACCCATGCACAGAAACTTGGCAGGCCAGAAAGGAGTGGCAGGATATATTCAATGTGCTGAATCAGAAAAATATGTAACCAAGAATTCTTTATCCAGCAAGGCTGTCATTCAAAATAGGAGAGAGAAAAAGTTTCCCAGAAAAACAAAAATTAAAGGAGTTTGTGATCAGTAAACCAACCCTGCAAGAAATTTTGAGGGGGACTCTCTGAGGGGAGAAAAGATGAAAGAAAAAAACAAACAAACAAATAAAGACCAAAGGCAACAAAGACTAGAAAGGAAGAGAAATACCACCAGAAACTCCAACTCTGCAAGCAACATAATGGCAATGAATTGGTATCTTTTAGTACTTACTTTAATCGTCAATGGACTCAATGCTCCTATCAAAAGACCTAGGGTAACAGAATGGATAAGAAAACGAGATCCATCTATATGCTGTTTACAAGAGACCCACTTTAGACCTAAAGACAACTTCAGATTGAAAGTAAGGGGATGGAGAACCATCTATCATGCTAACGGCCAACAAAGCCAAGTAGCCATACTTGTATCAGACAATCTAGACTTTAAAATACTGTTAACGAGATGAAGAAGGGCATTGTATCATAATTAAGGGGTCTATCTACCAAGAAGACCTAACAATTGGAAACATTTATGCACCAAATGTGACAGCACCCAAATATGTAAATCAATTAATCACAAACATAAAGAAACTCATCAATAGTAATACCATAATAGTAGCAGACTTCAACACCCCACTCACAGCAATGGACAGATCATCTAATCAACTAATCAACAAGGAAACAATGGCTTTGAATGACACACTGGACCAGATGGACTTAACAGATATATTCAGAACATTTCACCCTAAAGCAGCGGAATATACATTCTTCTCCAGTGCACATGGTACGTTCTCCAGAACAGGCCACATACTGGGACACAAATCAGCCCTCAATGAGTACAAAAAGGTCGAGATCTTACCGTGCATATTTTCAGACCACAACGCTATGAAACTCAAAATCAACCACAAGAAAAAATTTGGAAAGGTAACAAATACTTGGAGACTGAAGAACATCCTACTAAAGAATGAATGGGCTAACCAAAAAGTTAAAGAGGAAATTAAAAAGTTCATGGAAGCCAATGAAAATGATAACACCACAACCCAAAACCTCTGGGACGCAGCAAAGGAGGTCTTTCAGGCCTTCCTAAAGAAGGAAGAAAGATCTGATACACAACCTAATCTTACGCCTTAAGGAGCTGGTAAAAGAATAGCAAATAAAACCCAAAACCAGAAGACAAAAAGTAATAAAGAGTAGAGCAGAAATTAATGCTATTGAAATCATAAAAAAGACAAAAAAACAAAAAACAAAAACAGAACAGATCAATGAAACCAGAAGCTGGTTCTTTGAAAGAATTAACAAAATTGATAAGCCACTAGTCAGTGTGATCAAAAAGAAAAAGGAAAGGACCCAAATAAATAAAATCAAGAATGAAAGAGGAGAGATCACAACCAACACAGCAGAAGTAAAAACAATAATAAGAGAATATTATGAGCAATTATATGCCAACAAAATGGGCAATCTGGAAGAAATGGAAAAATTCCTAGAAACACATACACTACCAAAACTGAAACAGGAAGAAATAGAAAATTTGAACAGACCCATAACCAGTAAGGAAATTGAATTAGTAATCAAAAATCTCCCAAAAAACAAGAGTCCAGGGCCAGGTGGCTTTCCAGGGGAATTCTACCAAACATTTCAGGAAGACTTAACACCTATTCTCTTGAAGCTGTTCCAAAAAATAGAAATGGAAGGAAAACTTCCAAACTCTTTCTATGAAGCCAGCATTACCTTGATTCCAAAACCAGACAGAGACCCCACTAAAAAGGAGAACTATAGACCAATTTCCCTGATGAACATGGATGCAAAAATCCTCAATAAGATATTAACCAACCGGATCCAGCAATACATTTAAAAAATTATTTCACCACAACGAAGTGGGATTTATACCTGGGATGCAGGGCTGCTTCAATATCTGCAAAACAATCAGTGTGATTCACCACATCAATAAAAGAAAGGACAAGAACCATATGATCCTCTCAGTAGATGCAGAGAAAGCACTTGACAAAATACAGCATCCTTTCTTGATAAAAACCCTCAAGAAAGTAGGGATAGGAGCATACCTCAAGATCATAAAAGCCATATATGAATGACCCAACACCAATATCATCCTCAATGGGGAAAAACTGAGAGCTTTCCCCTAAGGTCAGGAACAAGACAGGGATGTCCACTCTTGCCACATTATTCAACATAGTATTGGAAGTCTTAGCCTCTGCAATCTGACAACACAAAGAAATAAAAGGCATCCAAATCAGCCAGGACGAGGTCAAACTTTCACTCTTCGTAGATGACACGATAGTCTATATGGAAACTCCAAAAGATTCCACAAAAAAACTGCTAGAACTGAGTCATGAATTCAGCAAAGTTGCAGGACATAAAATCAATGCACAGAAATCAGTTGCATTCCTATACACCAACAATGAAGCCACAGAAAGAGAAATCAAGGAATCGATCCCATTTACAATTGCACCAAAAACCGTAAGATATCCAGGAATAAATCTAACCAAAGAGGTGAAAAATCTATACACTGAAAACTTTAGAAAGCTTATAAAAGAAATTGAAGACACAAAAAAGTGGAAAAATATTCCATGCACCTGGATAGGAAGAACAAATATTGTTAAAATGTCAATACTATCCAAAGCAATCTACATATTCAATGCAATCCCTATCAAAGTAACACCAGCATTCTTCACAGAGCTAGAACAAATAATCCTAAAATTTGTATGGAACCAGAAAAGACCCCGAATAGCCAAAGCAATCCTGAAAAAATAAAACCAAAGCGGAAGGCATCACAATCCCGGACTTCAAACTGTACTACAAAGCTGTAATCTGGGGCGCCTGGGTGGCTCAGTTGGTTAAGCGTCTGACTTCGGCTCAGGTCGTGATGCAGCCCCGCGTCGGGCTCTGTGCTGACAGCTCAGAGCCTGGAGCCTGTTTCAGATTCTGTGTCTCCCTCTCTCTGACCCTCCCCCGTTCATGCTCTGTCTCTCTCTGTCTCAAAAATAAATAAACGTTAAAAAAAAAAATTAAAAATTAAAAAATTTTTTTTAAAAAAGCTGTAATCGGCAAAACAATATGGTACTGGCACAAAAACAGATACTCAGATCAATGGAACAGAATAGAGAACCCAGAAATGGACCCACAAACATATGGCCAACTAATCTTTGACAAAGCAGGGAAGACTACCCAATGGAATGAAGAGTCTCTTCAGCAAGGGGTTCTAGGAAAACTGGACAGCAACATGCAGAAGAATGAAACTGGACCACTTTCTTACACCATACACAAAAATAAACTCAAAATGGATGAACACCTCAATGTAAGACAGGAAGCCATCAAAATCCTCGAGGAGAAAGCAGGCAAAAAACTCTTTGATCTTGGCCGCAGCAACTTCTTACTCAACACTTCTCCAGAGGCAAGGGAAACAAAAGCAAAAATGAACTATTGGGACCTCATCAAAATAAAAAGCTTCTGCACAGCGAAGGAAACAATCAGGAAAACTAAAAGGCAACCGACAGAATGGGAGAAGATATTTGTAAACGACAAATTAGATAAAGGGTTAGTATCCAAAATCTGTAAAGAACTTATCAAACTCAACACCCAAAAAACAAGTAATCCAGTGAAAAAATGGGCAAAAGACATGAATAGACACTTCTCCAAAGGAGACATCCAGATGGCCAACTGACACATGAAAAAATGTGCAGCATCACTCATCAGGGAAATACAAATCAAAACCACAAGAGTGTGATGCTAAGTGAAATAAGCCATACAGAGAAAGACAGATACCATATGGTTTCACTCTTATGTGGATCCTGAGAAACGTAACAGAAACCCATGGGGGAGGGGGAGGAAAAAAAAAAAAAAAAAAAGAGGTTAGAGTGGGAGAGAGCCAAAGCATAAGAGACTGTTAAAAACTGAGAACAAACTGAGGGTTGATGGGGGGTGGGAGGGAGGGCAGGGTGGGTGATGGGTACTGAGGAGGGCACCTTTTGGGATGAGCACTGGGTGTTGTATGGAAACCAATTTGACAGTAAATTTCATATATTAAAAAATAAAAAATAAAAAAACAAAAAAAAAAAATTTTTGTTTTTTCTTAAAATAAAATCTCCCCTTACACACACACACACACACACACACACACACACACACACACACACAAAAAAAACCAAACAAAAAAAACAAATCAAAACCACAAAGAGATACCACCTCACACCTGTCAGAATAGCTAACATTAACAACTCAGGCAACAACAGGTGTTGGTGAGGATGTGGACAAAGGATCTCTTGCATTGCTGGTGGGAATGCAAGCTGATGCAGTCACTGTGGAAAACAGTATGGAGATTCCTCAAAAAATTAAAAATAGAACTACCCTATGACCCAGCAATTGCACTACTAGGCATTTATCCAAGAGATACAGGTATGCTGTTTTGAAGGGGCACATGCACCCCGATGTTTATAGCAGCACTATCAACAGTAGCCAAAGTATGCAAAGAGCCCAAATGTCCATTGATGGATGAATGGATAAAGAGATGTGGTATATATACCTAATGGAGTAGTACTCGGCAATCAAAAAGAATGAAATCTTACCATTTGCAACTACGTGGATGGAACTAGAGGGTATTATGCTATGCAAAATTAGTCAGATAAAGACAAATATCCTATGACTTCGCTCATATGAGGACTTTAAGACACAGAACAGGTGAGCATAAGGACAGGGAAGCAAAAATAATATAAAAACAGGGAGGCGGACAAAACATAAGAGACTCTTAAACATGGAGAACAAACAGAGGGTTACTGGAGGGGTTGTAGAAGGGGGAATTGGCTTAATGGGTAAGGGGCATTAAGAAATCTACTGAAATCATTGTGCACCATGTGCTAGCTAACTAACTTGGATGTAAATTTAAAAAGTTAAATTAAACTAAAAAAAAAAAGCTGCTGTAACAGAAAAAAATAAAATAAAAATAAAAATAAAAATATTAAGAATTAAATGCCACCTGTAAGACTGGGACAGAATATATACGTATATTCAGTGTGCAATAAAACAATGTATATCCCCAATGTAAGTTTATAAAACGTATTACAGTGCTATGGAATTAGAGTATAACTCTATTTTTAGTTAAAAGATGTTCCCATCATTAGTTTTCAAATACGGCTATTAATTTTAAATACCACTGTATAACTATGTGTCAGTGATTTACATGTGATTTCATGTTTACAATAAACACCCAAGGTCAGTACCCATTTTGTGAGAAAATTAGATTCCGAAATATCACACAGCTAGTAATGGTGAATAGCTGGGAATTCCAGTCCAAATAGGACTCCACAGCCCAGGCTCTTCCTCCCCTTCCACACTAGGCCTTGCCACATCTCATTTAAAAATCAAAAAGCAAGTTCCTTACTGTAAACAGTTTGAAGCTCTGCATTTTCTTAGCGCCAAATAAAAGAAATGAGAATAGAGTTTTTCTTCTTTCCTTTGTGGCAAATGAATATCCAATCCAAAAACTGCGTTTACTACATGCCAAAGTTTTAGTTTCCTTTTCAGCAGGAAGAAAAAAAAAAAAAAAAAGCATTTGAGTGTGGTAATTACTATTAATACACTACAATTTCAAAATCACATGGCTTGCTTTGAAAGCATACTTTGTACCCCATGCTATGAAATGTTGATGTGAAATTATACATAACCATTAAAGAGAACACAGCACAAAAAGTGGTAAAAATGGTAAAGAAAGTGATATGGAAATAGCTGGCATATATACTTGGTATTACTTGTTTTCTTTTGAAGTTTTTACTCAAAATAGAAAATGCTAATGTGCCATTTGGGGAAAATCCTTTTCAAATTCTGTAAGGAAACAGAGAAACTTTAAAGAAAAAGTAGGTTTTAAAAAAAGAACCAATGCACAAGCTACCACATGGATGAACCTTGAGGACATTATACTAAGTGAATTATGCCAGTCACAGAAAGACAAATACTGTATGATTCCACTTATTTGAGGTATCTGGAGTAGTTAGTGATACTCCCAGAAATAAAAAGAAAATAGGGGATGGGGAGGACATGAGTTAATTGTTCGATTTTCAATTTTGTAAAATGAAGTTATGGAGACTGCTTGCACAATGTGAATACACTGAACACGACTGGATTATACACCTAAAAATAGTTAAGATGGTAAATTTTGTTATGAGTATTTTACCACAATTAAAACATTAAGTCTTAAAAGAAACCAATGGATTATTTTTAGTGTAATAATGATATTGTGACTACGTTGTTTTAAAAACAAAACATTCAGTCAGAGATACATACTAACAAGGTGATACTTGGGATGTTCATTCTACAATTTTGTATGTTTGAAACCTTTCCCCCCCGCCGTGAAATAAAATGAACAAAATAACTCTTCAAAGAAGGGGAACAATAAAATTTCCTAATCAAGAGAATCATCTATCATAAAAATATTTTATTATAGTTTAAACATGTAAGATGTAACATTTTAGCTACAACTGATAAATGTGACACATCACTTATTTCACTTGAAAGAAAGCTGCTGAAAACCAGCTATGGTTTACTGAGCTTGCATTAGAAAAACTACATGGAGAAAATTACATGAACAGGCTAAAGTTTGCTATGAAAACAATGTTTTTTTATTAAAGTAATTAAAAGTCAAAAAACAACAACAAAGGGAAATTCCACAACCTTTGCAACTATATAATCTTTATGTAGAAAAACTATAAAGTGACAGTCTGGAAAGCAGCTCCACAATAAACTTAATCCTTACATCAAGAGTAACTAAATTATGGAATCAGTTCACCCAAAAGAAAAGGTCTTGCTATAAAATATTTCAGCTGAGCTGATTTCAACTAGATTATTCTCATTCCTGAAAAATTGTCTTTCCTGATATTTCAAATCAGCAGAGATGTAACGTACAAGAGCCTGTTGAAGTAAAAGGAGAAAACAAATATTCCAAGCACAATTACATGTGAAAATGAATGAGGGCATTTTATCTATAGATCTACAAAACTATATAAATAATCAGTTATACACATAACCCATTTACACTGAAGCTCCATGAGGTGGTACTGAATAAACACTGAGGCGTTGAATTTTCAACAATGGAACATGGCTCACTCTGAACAGCAGCACATTCCCACCTTTTAGTCTAGCATCACAACACTTCCCCTGGGATTTGTATCTGTGTATTTTCTGAGTCCTGGGAAGTTCACAACAAAAATAAAGAAAAAAAGCAAAATGACAAGAAATGAAATACCCCCTAAAATTTGCCTAAAATCTACATGTGAAATATGAAGAAATCAAGCACTTTGTGAGTTTTTAGTCACGTGTTCTTTTAAACTTGTACTAGTGTCATTAGTATCTGTGCTGAATTTCCTGTAATTAGTTTTTCCATTAAAGTGAAAGAGGAAAACAACAAAGAAAAAAAGCTCTTATTTTGTAAATGTACACTCTTAGAATAGCATTACTATTTATTTTTAAAACAACCTTCTCTGTTGAAGAAATCACACTGATGTGGTCATCAGAATAGCCGAGGTCACTTTGGCAATACAGCGATTTATTTGCTCTCATTTTTTTAAGAATCATAATGATAGACTATTATGGCCATAAAACTTTTCATAATCTATATGATCATGAAGGCAAATGTGTAGAGAACATGTCTAATATACTTAAATCGATTGGAACTTCTTAAAAATATTTTCAAGAATATTAAATTTTGGGGATAAAATACAGAAGTCATAAGCAAGTATTTCTTCTAAGATTCTTTAATTGGGATAAAAATCTCAGGGTTAGCTCACGAATGGTCTGTAACAAAGAAAAATTAGGTCAGCGTAATCTCTGCAAACTTTAGCAGAAAAGCCAAAAACATTCTAAGCATCATAAAAGAGCTTTTTGTTGTTTTAGTCTTTAATCTCTAACTTCTCAACATTTACAGTTTAGAAATGCCCATATGCTTGCTAATGGTAATAAGGAAATACAATGTCAAAGAAAAGATTCACAAACATGATACTTTTCAATCATAGGTCTCTCTTTGGTAAGAAACAGACCACCATTTATTTGTGTGTTTTCTCTCAGGGTAGGAGAAGGAGATTAAATGGTATTAAACTGGTAAGAAATCCCCGTGTATAAATGTTATTAGGATCGAAGGTAAAGAGAATAAGCCTTTATAAGAAGAGTAGGATCTTCTTTATAAAAAGAGTAGGTAACTCTTACTTGTAGCTATGACAGAGCATCATAACCATCTATTACAGAGCGGGAACAGTGTATTTCCTGTAACTTGTATAGAAAGCCACCCTACAAACATTTTAGTTAACCTGTGGAAATTTTGCTGTCTAATGAAGAGTGTTCTTTAGATAGGAAACAGATGAATAATATGCTATTTAAAAAATGGTAAACTATCTCCCCCACTAAGAATTTACCAATTTATGATCCTATTAAACTTTCATAGAATCCATGAAGAATTAAACAGGCTTACTCTAGATATTTTCTCATTAAGTAAAATTGGAAATAACCTATGTAACAATACCATTTGCAATTCCAGGAAAAAAAATCCAATCCAATCCAATACACACATTTAGCTAACTTACAGAATACATATTCTATCAAGCCTAAGCAATCCCCTCCCCCAACACACCCAAAAGAATATTTGCTGTATCTGGATCCAAATTAAAGGGACTGCAAACTTCCATTGCAGTAGGAAAACTACTACAAATAAGCACCCAAAACTGACGTAACTATTTCTACTCACTCCTCCTTCCCCAGGGTATTTTTTTTTTAAAGAGAAAAAAATAAGCACTCCTTGTAACTTGGCTGGGAAAATCATAACCTGACCAATTACTTATAAAACTATACTAGATACCAACTAATAATGGAATGCCCAAATCACTAGCAACTCAACATTATTGTTATATTTGCAGAAAAAAGCAATATATAAATTTCCCTTCTCCCAGGCAATGAACAGAGGAGAAAAAATGTGTTGCTTTTAAAATGGCTATATTTGTAGGTTTTTAAAAACCAGCACCAAATGTTCATGTTTAATTATTCTGAGCAACATTTAGGAATTAACATTCCCTAACATTATGGACAAACAAAAGAGTGAAGTGAACAGTAAGGGAGTAACTTTCAAGCAATATTGCATGTTGACAAGAACCATTAAGTAAAACAATGTGATTGGCTCTTTTCTAAAGCTGTATTTTAAGGTTGCCCAGTTTGGAAACAGCATACCTCACTGCTCAGCTAATATACCTACTCCTCAAACCATTGGTATAGCTTATTTTATAACTAGGCAACAGTAAGTAAAACAACTGGAAAATACAGTTTTAAAATCTAACTCAAAACAATCCATTATTAGAACAGTTTTCTACTCTATGAAGGGGGGAAAATATCAAACCACTGCATAAAGTGTCTAAATAAAAAACTGAAAAATTCACAAATTGTAGTAGTGTCAGTTCAAGTCTACATAACCCTTTATTACATATTTATAGCAATATTATGATCAACATTACACAAGTTTCCTTATTTCTTCCTCATACTGCAGCAATTATTCCCATTGTATATAGATTTTAACTCTGCAAATTGCTTAAATCAACTTTGCACAATGAATTTACAAACTATTGGATGTTAAGTTTCCTGAAAACTATTTTACTTTTAAGTTTTACCTAAAGCTAAACCTAAAATTCAATTCTTAAAAAAACAACAAAAAACTAAGGTGCTTTAAACAGAACTTTGTAGAAATACATGAATACAAGCGTTTGAAAGGTAATCTACAGAGGGCTATATAAAAGGGCATTTATCATACAAAAAACTTCTATGGCCAACTCTTGTTAGAAAATTTCTTTTATAAATAAACTTCTTTCATGATAGAAGATGAGTCAGAAGATGGAGATTTAATTTTCCCCTAAAAATAAGTAGTTGCTCAGGACATAGGCTGAGTATACTGAAATCGTATTGCTTCTTTGAAAAAAGAAAAAATATTGTAGCCAGGCATTCCATTAACAAAAAAGACCATGCCACCTTTACCTAGTCTTTTGATCTCTGGGTACTAGTATTATCCAAGATAACCTCATCGAAGTTGGTTGGCAAGCCTACCAAATAGGAGTCTCAGGTCCCTTAATTTTCATAGTCATCTTAGTAAATATAAAACTTTAGCTACTTGAACAATGGAGCTTATAAAGTGCATTAAGTATAAGAAACACAACAGAAGTGCTAAACTCAGTAGGACTTTAAGGGACTTGATGTCACCAATGGGGCAAAAAAACAACATTATAGTTTTCTGTTCAGATTTTATTTGAAATCTAATTCAAATTGTCAAAGCTACAAAAGGGGGGAAGACATCTGTATTATTTTTGCTAAGTCACAACATCCTAAAACAAAATACTACTACTGCCAGCAGATCCATTATACACATTTCTGATGAAATTCATTAGCACAATAAAAATTTCATCTTGAGAAACAGCCACAATGAAAGTAATTTATACAATATAAAACAATGACAGGTCTACAGATGTAGTTACTCATGAGTTTACACATGCATTCACAAACAAATAAACAAAAAATCCAGGAATGCTCTTTCATTTGATTTTTTGTTTTTTTTTTTTAAAAAAAACAGACCATTCAGGCACAAAACAAAATTGCATTTCCAATAAGTGACAGCATCTTAAAGATTTATGTCAGTGTTTGTTTTTCTTTGACTTTTTATGAGACCTGTGTGGAGATCGGGACTGAGATCTGGATTTCTTCCCTGACTTTTTAGGGGATCTAGACCGTGATCGCCTAGACCTTTTAGGTGTCCTGGAACCAGATGGTGATCTGTGGAAACAAATGAAAACAATTTATCAAAGTACTCATGTGATCAAAATGGACCATCCTTCAATTACCTAAAATGATCTTTAACAGAGCACAAAGTCAGAAATAAAACAGGTTGTAAACTTCCCAAATTTACACTTTGCCTACTTTACAGAAACACACATACACACAAGTTTGCACCTCTGGTGTGCAGCACCCATGATTATCAGTGGTGCGCTTGCTTACGAAGACAAAATCTTGAGCCCCACCACTGTTCTATTTAATCAAAATCCCAAGAGGTAAGGACTGGGAATTTGCATTTTTAACAAGCTCCCCAGGTTACTAATATACCCCCAAAGTCTGAACCTCTAAATCTACAAGATAAAGTTCAAAATGGCATCTAAAATCATTCACACGATTTTTAAAGCACAGCAGCTCTGCAGCCTATCTTCTTGAAGGAAAAGCACCAACTACTGCATATTGTTAAGGAAATCATTTAAGACACCATAATTCTGTACGCGCAGTTCATGAAGATTACCAAAACTAATAAAGATACTTTATATATATATCTATAGATATATCCAAGTACCACTTAGAAAAGGAGAAACATATCTCTTTTATAAAGAATTTACTAAAAATGGTTACAATAGTAAAGTTTTAGGACATAAAGCAGTTCTAGTTCACAGGAAAATTCCACTATGTAACACCAGATGAATAAAACATTTCTTAACCATTTTTCTAGAACTACAAGGAAAAGAAGTATGTAACACACTAAAACTACACACTGAAGAATGGTATTTAATTCCACAAGTCTCTACCCAAGAACTTGCTAATAAGATGCAGGGGCAGGAGGAAGGGGGTAATGTATTTTTCTTTCAGCCTTGACAAAATCAAAGAATATTCTATAGAAACTGAAGAACAAAATGAAAAGTAAAGCAGCTACTATCCCTAGTCCACAGAGAACACTGGATGTAATGTTTAAAATTCTTGGCTGGTCTTTACTTGTTGGAAGCCTTCTTATGCTTTAAGTCATTATGAGACTGGGGTGGGGAGGTGGGAAGGAATAATCTAAAATGAAAGTATACTTCTCTGGTTCTCTAACACCCTTTAAAAAAATGGCTGCCAGCCAAATTATTTTCAAAAGCTGGTAAAATGACAAGGAAACTGGCATTTGAAATATTACCAAAAAAATAACTGCATTTACCTTTTGGCCTTTTTGCTAACATCTCTAGGAGAATCTTTGTGAGATGACCTGGACCGTGAGCTCTCTTTATGAGATCTTTCTGAACGCTCTGATCGCTCCGATTTGGGTGAAGGGGATTTCACTCGTCTACCACTGCTACTTCGAGATGGGCTAGGGGATGTGCTGTGTCGCCTCTTCCTATGGAACAAAGCCCCCAAAACATTACATAAGTGAGCAAAGGATCAAGTATTCATTTTCCTTCTACTGAATTAGCGATTTATTCCTATCAGTTTATACTAACTTTATTTTCACTTAACCTTATTAATGTTATTTTCCAACAACATTCAAAGCCCTTTATAAAGAATATCTTAAAGATAGGTTCATCAACATGGATGGAACTAGGGTGTATTATGCTAAGCAAAATAAGTCAGTCAGAGAAAGATAAATGTCATGTGATTTCACTCATGTGGAATTTAAGAAACAAAACAGATGAACATGGGGGAAAGGAAGGAAAAACAAGATAAAAACAGAGAGGGAGGCAAATCATAAGAGACTCTTAAATACAGAGAACTGAGGGTTGCTAGAGGGGAGGTGGGGGCGGATGGGCTAAAATGGGTGATGAGCATTAAGGAGGGCACTTGTTGGGATGAACCCTGGGTGTTAGATATAAGGGATGAATCACTAAATTCTGCTCCTGAAACCATTATTGCACTATATGTTAATTAGAGTAGATTTAAATAAAATTATTAATTAATTAATTAAATATAGGTTGATCAAAACAAATACTGAACTCAACTAAGTTCAATTTTCTTTTTCTATGAGACACTGGAACAATGGATAAAATTTCATTAAGGTCTCTGATGAGGTGTTTTTTAAACACTTTACTTATTTATTCATTCACTCATTTTTAAAGTTTATTTTGAGCAGGGCTTGAACCCACAAACCATGAGATCATTACCTGAGTCAAAACTAAGAATCAGACACTTAACCAAATGAGCCACCAGGTGCCCAATAGTGTTTTTTGTTTTTTTTTTTAATGTTAGTTCTCCAATCTTGAAACTTATTGTGGTTATGTAAGAAAATGGGGGGGTGCCTGGGTGGCGCAGTCGGTTGAGCGTCCGACTTCAGCCAGGTTACGATCTCGCGGTCCGTGGGTTCGAGCCCCGCGTCAGGCTCTGGGCTGATGGCTCGGAGCCTGGAGCCTGTTTCCGATTCTGTGTCTCCCTCTCTCTCTGCCCCTCCCCCGTTCATGCTCTGTCTCTCTCTGTCCCAAAAAAAATAAATAAAAAAACGTTGGAAAAAAAAAAAAAGAAAGAAAAGAAAATGGGGCATCATGTTGGCAAGTTACTCTTTTTTTTTTTTTAAATGTTAATTTATTTTTGAGAGAGAGAGAGAGAGCATGAGCTGGGGAAGGGGCAGAGAGAGGGAGACACAGAATCCAAAGCAGGCTCCAGGCTCTGAGCTGTCAGCACAGAGACGGATGTGGGGCTCGAACTCACAAGCCACAAGATCATGACCTGAGCTGAAGTTGGATGTTCAACCGACTGAGCCATCCAGGAACCCCGGCAAGTTACTCTTAAATGGTTGGGAGGAAGGGAAAGGAAGGGGAAAAAAAATAAAGCAAAAGTAGAAATATTTCAACATTTGGAGAGTGTGCGTGAAGGATATCTGGGAATTCTTTATACTATCCTTGCAACTTTTCTATGAATCAAAAAATGTATCAAAAAAATAAATACAAGACAAATGATAAATTTAGCATTTAACCAATTAGTATACCTATGTTATTTGTAACTATCTGTAGAGTAACTAAGCCAGAATTTTTTTAATTTGCATTCACTTGGTTTTTATTAGGAAAATCTCAGTTCTGTTACTAAAGCAATTTTCTCTATTAAATGAGACATTTAGGAACTGAAAGTAAAATAAAAACTAAAAAAGAAGTGATTTTGATTAGAATGAAGACTTAAAATGAGGAGCAAGTCCCTATGGTCCATGTACACAAACTCCTTTTAGATAGGATTGGGAGATTCAAGTTTTCAAAGGCAGCAGCCTCAACTGCTGCCAGAGACAACAAGCAAGATATAGCAAGCTGTTTAGTTATTTAAGCCTTGGGCCTGATACCTAATACGGTAACTGAATTCTTGCACTTAACTAAGGCTAAGGTACCATACGACCCACGCAGAGGGATGATGTCCCAGTTAGCTAAGCCAAGTGCCAGCTAACTGCCCCATTTCTCAGCTAATTCCGCCTCCTGCAGGCAGGAGCCAAACACATTTATCATGAAAAAATACTTTTCTAGTTTGTTGGCATCAGTGATGAAAACATTACAAAATGAAACATCATTTCAAAACTTGAAACCAGCATAGGAACTGAGTGAGAAATGTTATACCTTTCTTTCCTAGTTGGAGTACATTCATCTTTCTCCTTCTTGTCTTTGGATCGAGACTCTAATTTTTCTTTATCCTTTTTATCTCTTTCTCGTTCTCTTTCTAATTCTTTCTCTTTCTCCTGTTTTATTTTTTTTAAAGAAAGAACAGTTAGTCATTAAAAAATACCAATCTGGGTTAATCTCATTTATGCAACAATATTTTAACCACTTTTTAAAATCACTACTGAAGGTACAATGCCATTTTTTAAAAAATACCTACTCTTCCAGGAAAAGTAGTCATTTCTTCTTACACTGAGTGAAAATACTAATACCAGTGACAGCAGCTAAACGGTTGAATCCCTTCAAAAGACCAATTACTAAACAACTTGCCATATACCATTTCATGTAACACTTCAAAACAGAAAATAGAAATTTGCTATTACCCTCATTCTAGAGATGAAAAATGACACCTCAGAAAGGTTAAGTACCATGCTCATAGTCATAATGGATGGAGAAGTCAGGATCTGAGTCTAAGCTCTACAGCCAGTGCTCTTAACTACTCCCTCTGTCCCTCCACTTAAAAAAAAAAAAAACAAGGAAAAAGGTAAGAGACTGGCCTTTCTATCTTAGACTACAATAGTCAGCAGCATTCCTACAGCAAGTTGATTTAATCAAAGGAGAGCTCTTTCCAAGCAAAAGGCTTAAAAGGAAATACAGCTATTCACAATAATCATCCATCAGAAAATCTTAATTAGTAACAAGTACCATTTGTATTGGAAATTTTAAACCCTAACTTCTACAAGTACAAAATGACTATATGACTTTATATAAACCAGAAAGATGACCTATCTGCTTATCCCCACTGCTACTACTGCCACTTCTCACTTGAAATTATGACTTCTGTTGATAAAATAATTAAGGGAGTGGCTACAAACAATGAACCCACAAAGCCAACTTAGGTCTTCATTACCAGGAATTGAATCTCTCTACGATTTGTATGCATCAAGAAAGCTACCTGGTAACTGATAAAATGCCTACACCAGATGTTGCAAACATTTTCTGTAAAGAGTCATAGAGTGAGTATTTTCTGCTCTATGGGCCACACAGGATCTCTGTCCCAAGTATTCAACTCTGTCATGATAGTCCAAAAGCTTGAAGGGGCATGGATGTGTTCCAACAAGCTGATTTATGATGAGGTGATGAGTCTGCTGACCCTCAGTATATACCTTCAAGAAACACATCCTTCTCTCCAATTACAATCATAGAATGCAGAGAGTAAAATGTAATACAGGTATTACTACCATCAGGACCAGTGAGTATCTCAAAGTATAGTCTTAAATGCAGATCAAATCCCTGCCACCAACTCCAAAGGGACTCGGGGTACAGATACATCTTTTTAAAAATCTCATTTTTCGGGGCGCCTGGGTGGCTCAGTCGGTTAAGCGTCCGACTTCGGCTCAGGTCACGATCTCGTGGTCCGTGAGTTCGAGCCCCGCATCAGGCTCTGGGCTGATGGCTCAGAGCCTGGAGCCTGTTTCCGATTCTGTGCCTCCCTCTGTCTCTGCCCCTCCCCCGTTCATGCTCTGTCTCTCTCTGTCTCAAAAATAAATAAAAAATGTTAAAAAAAAAAAAATCTCATTTTTCTTTTTTCGAAATACAACTAGAGTACAGATTTAAAAAGTGATGCTGAGGGGGCGCCTGGGTGGCTCAGTTGGTAAAGCATCCACCTTCAGCTCAGATCATGAACTCACAGTTCATGGGTTCGAGCCCCACATCAGGCTCTGTGTTGACAGCTCAGACCTGGAGCCTGCTTTGGATTCTGTGTGTGTGTGTGTGTGTGTGTCTCTCTCTCTCTCTGTTCCTCCCCTACCTGCACTCTGTCTCTCTCTCTCTCTGTCTCTCTCTCAAAAATAAATAAAGATTTAAAAAAATTAGAAAATGAATAAATAGATAGATAGATAGATAGCGATTCCAAGGACACTGTCTTCATCTGGTAATCTGTAGGATATATTTTCCTGATTGAAATACTTAAAATATTTTGAACAATTTAATCCAATAAAAAAGTAATTAAAATCCAATTTAAAAAGTAGCGATTATCTCACAGTCCTGCAAAATTGGGACTATCAACCTAGTTTCACAGAGAAAAGCAGGCCTCCGGGACTTGCCTGGGAGCACACAGCAAAAGGCGGCCCCAGGAGTGCACAGGTCTGTGTGGCACCGAAGCTACTTTACCATAGTGCTGCTCCTCTCACTGGTTCTACACCATTAATAGCTTTAGTGAGTCTAAGTTCTAGTGTTCTAGTCTAGCCTTTTCTTTTCTTTCTCTCTATATAGTCTTTTCTACAATGACAATCAAGGTAAAACTTAATAGCAGTCCCAATAAAATTCCTGGGTTCTTTCAACAATTAACAAATGGGCTTTCTTGTTCTAAATTCTCTGTATATCGCCACAAATTTTTTATGTACTCGAGTTCACCAATGAAGTATGTTACCCCTTGGTGTCCTTCTTTGTAAACAATGGAAAAGGAGTCCTAAATGAACGTCCCAAATTCTAAGTCCATCTTTATCCCTGTGCCACTTCTCAGGGGGTTGTTGGTGTTTTACTGTCACAAATGTTGGCACTTCATATAAGGTCTTCCAGCTTTGAAAGCATGGAATTTCTAGTCCACAGGTAGTATATCCAGAATAAAATGGTGCGCTATTGCTTTCAGACCCTTTCCCAAGTTGAAATTATTGCAAAACATCAAATTTCTAATGTTCCGGTCTACCAGTATTCAGCATTTGCACATCAAAGGATATAATTTGAGATATACTTTTCCTTTAGTGTACTAATATACCAAAATTCTAGGTAGTCAAACAAATTACTTCGGAAAATACGCATTATTGAGTACACTTATTCCTTACTCGTTGAAGAAGTTTATCTCTGTAGTGTTCTACTTGCTCCTGAAAGCTCTGGCCTGGTTTTTTAGGTCTTTTTCCAGATTCCAATTCATCCTGAAACTTCATAACTTTGAGCTGTGAAATAAGACATTTTAAAAATAAATCTTTTCATCATTATAGCTTTCAAGCAGTGCTTTGGTCCTTTAAAAAATTCCTTTTTCCTTTGAAATAAATGTGTAAAAAGGAAAAATATAAACACAGCAAAGCAATATCTGATTGGGACTCAGTCAAAATATAACATCAACATAAAGCTCCCCCTTTATCTGAAGACCATTTGGCAGACAAGCCCAACCATGCAGGATTCAAGCAATCAGGCATGGGCCCACAGGCTCTCTGCACAGCCACATGAGAGGACTCAAAAACCATGAACTATATATAGTTCAGACCCTTAAGAACCTACTTATTATCTCAACACAACGATAATGAATTTGCTATCTGGCTCCCCAAATGTGAGAGGCAAGGGTGCTATACAGGCAAGCATACTTCCAACAAGATATGACAGCCAGCAGGACACATTTTTTTTAAAGCATTCTTTACAGTTCATGTAGGACCAAACACAGAACTACAGAATTTGAATGTTTCACTCTATTTATAGTACAATGTAATCACTGAATATCAAGACATCAAGGAAAGGTTAAATCATATCAGAATATAATGGGCGCCTGGGTGGCGCAGTCGGTTAAGCGTCCGACTTCAGCCAGGTCACGATCTCGCGGTCCGTGAGTTCGAGCCCCGCGTCAGGCTCTGGGCTGATGGCTCGGAGCCTGGAGCCTGTTTTCGATTCTGTGTCTCCCTCTCTCTCTGCCCCTCCCCCGTTCATGCTCTGTCTCTCTCTGTCCCAAAAATAAATAAAAAACGTTGAAAAAAAAATTTAAAAAAAAAAAAAAAAGAATATACTTAAGATAGTAAGAATATGTACTAATAAAAAAAATCAGAAACACTTCCATTTCTTGTAATTTATACACAAGCAGAAAACCATTTGTATAAAACATCCAATACAGCATTGTGTGTATGTATAATATATATTCCACACTTTAATTATGTTAATACAGTTATACAGTAATACATATATTTGTATGTACACATATATAAAAATGTTTTATTACATAAAGATATCTATATATAACCTTATTAAACGAAGGGAGAACAAGTAAGATGAAATACATGAGGACTCAGGCTGTTGGAGGGGGAAATGGAAAGCACATGGATCCACCGGTTGCAGCATCAAACCTGCCCACCCTATGTCATCCAAAGAGGGGAAGAAAACACTCTGGCCTGACAGGATTATTGTATATGCAAACATCTTAACCTATTTTACTGAGCACTGATAGGTCCTTTAAATGAACTAAATACTACTATAAATATTATGAGGCTTTCCCATAGAATGGGAACAAACTACAAAAACTTTCTTCCACTCAAAGTATTATTTTCACTATTTTTGACTTCATGAACATTTCTCACAAATTCCCCAATTTTTGCCCTTTTTCTATCAGGGTAAATAGAACATCTTAAAACTATCCAGTAGTCTGTTTTGGCATTTAAACGGTATAACTTCATTATCAAGAAAATATATTTTTATTTAACTCCAGAAAGGCAGAGTTCAGTAAGCTTGGGAGGAGTTCTGAGAGTTAAGAAGGGGCATGTGCAACTTGGAAAAAAAAAATCCACAGGTGGAGTGAGGTCACTGATATAGTCCCCTAAAAAATTTGTCAACAAGGGTGCCCTAGCTGACTCAATTGGTTAAACATCCAGCTCTTCATTTCGGCTCACAGTTCATGAGTTCAAGCCCCACACTGGGCTCCACAATGACAGTGCAGTGCCTGCTTGGGATTCTCTCCCTTCCTCTGTCTCTCCCCTGCTTGAGCTCCCCACCATCCCCTGAGTAAAAGAAATAATTTATTTTAATTGGTAAGGATTGTATATAAAAAAATATATCCAACACGTTAACTCTGAAAATCCCTCCTCTTCACTTATTACAGACAGTATACTGATTCTGTGTAAGGTTAAAATGAAATACTTTCCCTGTTAACAGTTACTTTGGCTTAATGATATCTGAGAAAGAGTTGGGCAAAAACTTGTACCAGCCCAACAGTGATTAGAGAACTGGAAATAAGGTAATTGCTATGGTGGGAATTATAAATTAGTAAGAGGAACAGTGCTGATACATAACAGACATCCAAAATACTGTTAAATCAATGGACAAAGTATTAAAATACACTCTCAGATATACTTCTGAGACTCTGGACTGACTGCTACACTAACATTTACTACTGGGAATGTTTCATCACTTTGCAACAAGGAATAAGGAAGGTTCCCATTACAATACCCTTCCGTCTGATAGGTATCCTTTTGGTAGTTAAAAAAAAAAAAAAAAAAAAGGTATTAAAAAGGACAGGGGACTGAGGGAGGGAAAAGTCAGGTTGAGACAGTTTGGACTCATTCCTATAAGTTTTTCCCCCTTCTTACTGCTAAGTCTCACTTAATGTCTGCTCTCCCCACTGAAATAAAATGCAGATATAACCTAAAGGTGCCAGAAAATAGCTCACTTTTCCTCGTTACATACTATGTACACTCAAATGTAATAATTTTATAATGCCAGTGTAATCTATTCTTAAAATCAATATCTTCAAAAGATCTCCCATGTGCCAGGCACTGGATTTATGATGATGAACAGACAACAGACATGGTTCTTTCCCCTCATGTAAATCAGCACCTAGTAGGGACTCGAAACATTAAACAAGCAAGCTAAAACAAAATAAAACACACACCACAGTACATGTAAAATAACAAGAGAGGTAAATAGGGAGAAGTAAGCAAATGCACAAGTATAAGAAAAGGATAGCAGGAGAGAAGAAATGCTTGAACTAAGAGGTCTGTAGGAAGTCAGCTGGTATGAAGGTTTCTAGGCACCGAGAAAATGCACAAAGGAATGATGCCAAGAGGGAGCCTAGGTCAGTGGAAAAGTTAAAGAAGGCCAGTGAAATAGTTTCAACTTCACTGAAATACTGACCTCAATTTCACGAAGTTTAGCTCGTTTTTCCTCACTCATTTCAGAGTACTTAGAAAACTTAGACTCCGTCATTTCTTCTTTGATTGGATTAGAGTACAAATGATGTTCTTCTGATTTGGAACTCTGAGTATCTTCTTCATCCTCACTTTCTTCTTCTTGACTTTGGAAATAAGCAGAATATATCGTATGTCAAGACAGAAAAAAATGTTACATTTTACAGTTTGGCTTTTTTTTATTTTTCACTGTCTTAGTCTGTAAATAGTGTTAACAAAACAGGACAGTTCATCACTAAAACGTTTTTATAAAATATTTTATCAAATAGACAATTCTATAAAACTCTTCTGTTTCTTCCACATAAAAAGTTTGAGCTTCAACATAATCATTTAAAAACAACTTCTATGTTATCTACAACATTCTACAACTTTCCTTGCAGTGTTAAGTCAAATGAATAATCAATGATTCCCCATACTTTCCAGTTCAGAGTGATTTCAGAACACTTCATGTTAAAAAGGCCAAATGTTTACCCTTTTTTCAGCAGAGCCTATACACTAGAAAATACATGAGTCTGTGTCATACATAGTTAACTAAGAAACAAGGTAGTAGGTAAAGACCTTATCTGATTAGTACATAATCCCAGGAATAAATGTGTAAATTTTAAATATTATCACATATTAGTACTCAATATCATAGTTGATTCTGAAAATTATACTGTTAGAATCTATGTCAGATAAGAAGAAAATGAAAAACTAAGGGACTACCATGGTAAGGATACAAAGAGGAAAAATTCTCCTATCCTTCCAGAGCAATACAGTACAAAGAGGCAGGCAACTATTGTAAAGTTGGTCTTGTTTATGTTTTCTATATATAGAGAAAGAATCTAGATGACTAGATACCAAACATTAACCATATTATTTACTTTTAAAATAAGTTATACTTGATAATTTGAGATACATATTTATTTTATGATTTCTATTTTAATTTTGCAGTCCCTGAGCAGTCCATTCTAACTGGTTTTGATTTTAGCTCTTAGTTACCAGTTCTAGGTAACCAGGACTTATTCTTTTAAAGAAATGGAAATTCAAGTCTATAAAACCATATAGAATTCATCATAAATGAAATTAAATTACTATTTGGAAGTTTTCTACAAAGAGTAGTGCTATGTATTTGTTTAATCACTTTTCTGCCATAAAAAATAATTACTAGTTTCAAAAAAGCATTTTGGATTCAGCCACTAGAGAGCAGTAGTGAGGCATAAAAAAATTTCAAGGACCAGAAAGTTGTATGTGAAAATTATCTTTGCCTTGCTTTATACTTGCATAAAGCTATTTTTATGTTACCATGATTTATTTAGAGCTCTTAAGGAAAATAAAAATTACATTTCCAGTGATCCATGCCTCACTGTATTCTACTGACTCTATTCTCACTGATTATTTTACTTTCAACACTGAAATGCAGTCATAATCCAAACATTAACACTAATCTCAAATTTACACAAAAAAAGTTAATACCTATAGAAACAAAACAAACTGAAGAAACATTTGAGTTCTGCAATGGCCTTTTATACCCTTCCTTTCCCCTAAATTAATTATCTCATGAATTAACAAATGTATTTTAAGCCAGTGATGCTACAATAGTCAGAGATGTTAATAATGTGGTACTGTAGACATTAAAAAGGTTAAAGCACTATTTTAAAGCAAACTGGACTATCCCAATTCCTGTATTCTTCAACAGCCTTGGAGAGGTATTTCCATCAGCAAACCACATCTATATTTTGTTAATATTCCATCATCATCATTGCTGACTTGTTCTGATCACACCAATGTTTCTGGAAAGACATCACTGATGCGAAGTTTTCCTCAGTATATCAAACTGTGTTCCCACAATCACATTTCTTTAACAGCAATCTAAATGCTACTAATATCCATTTACTGAATCCATACAATGCCCAAACTGTGCTGGGACACAAAAGGGACTTTTTCCCTTTGTTCACTCTTCCATTTGAGAAGGATAAAAGAACAAAGATTTTTTCTTTCTTTTTTGTTTTTTTAAGCAGAAACCTCTGCTTTGTGTTCTTGAGGTCATCTGTTCTATTTAAAAAAAATTAATTTCCTTTGCAATGATTTAAAAAGCTGTCAGGTTCTACCTAAAATCTACCAATACAAACTTGCTGGAGAATCTGGGAGCAAGATTCCTATAATCGCATTCAGTATGCAAAAACAATCTTGAGGTGATTACCAAAAAGCAAAATTTGAAATTATAATTTCTCTACATGTTAAAGGAAAGCTTTTTTTAATTCATTCTTAGTTCTTCTGAGATGTTTACATTTTTTTTTTTTATGTTTATTTATTTTAAGAGAGAGAACGAGAAAGCTCATGCAACCAGGGGATGGGCAGAGAGAGAAAAGAAGAGAATCCCAAGCAGGCTCCACACCCAGTGCAGAGCCAACACAGGACTCGGGACTTGATCTCAGGACAGTGAGATCACGACCTGAGCCAAAACCAAGAGTGGAACTTTTAACCAAATAAGCCACCCAGGCACCCCTGTTTACATTTAAATAACATAACAGAATAGCCATAATGCACTGCTTTTTTTAGCAATGTACAATCCAAATAAAAAGCAGCATAATTTCCCATTCACATTTTAAAAATCACTTTCTGTAAAGCCAAAACAGTATTTCATGACAAAGATTTGAAATAAATGCAGTTGACCATTTAGTAACTACCAAGTGAGAATATATAAACCTAGCATTGAAAAATCAACTCAGAAGCAAAGTGAAACGAGGTACATCAGACCAGAAACCAAAAGCTCTTTATTCACTGGAAAAACAATGAAGAACTAAAAATGATCCTCCCAACAAGGTTTTAAAGAGTGAAGTTTTCCTCTTCACTATTATTTCAAGCATACCTCTTAATGAAAAAGGGAGCTTATATGTAATAAGAAACTGAGTAAGTTCAAAACTTAGATTCTTACTTTTGATTTTCTTCTTCTTCTGATTCTTCATGCTGGTCAAATAACTCCCATTTAGAAGTTGTTACAGCTAAAGGGAAGGAAAAGGATGTAATTCCATTAAGGTAAATTAGCATTTTGCAGTAGTATAGAAGCCCAGCTCTAGAATTCAAAGTTTACATTACAGAAATTATCTGCCAATTATCTCTTCTTTGAAAACCATTTCTATGTGCTATATTTCTTTCCCCACACCTATGCTATAATTTTATTCAAATTCATGAGGTGACAAATAATGTTATCATTTTTATTTGTGTGCTGAATGGTTAAGATTTATTCATTAGAACCTACAAATATTAACAATTACATATTATAAGCACTTAAGGACACGAATCCAAGTAAGTATGAAAGGCAGGTCTAAACTGCGTCTAAAAAGTCAAGCATTATGGGAGGATCAAAGCCTGGTTTCTCTGAAACTGACCTCTAAGTAGATTTCCAAACAGGTGTAACTTCCATCTACATTTTCTACTGAAATGCCTTACCCTGAAAGGTATTAGTAATTTCTTTGATTACTCGCAAAGCATCCAAACTGAAAGATGTACGAAAATTGTAACAACAACCATAATGAAAACTTAGCCACTAGACATAAAATATAGTAACTCCGGGTCTTAAAGTTGAAATGTTGTAAAACATAAAAAGAAAACATACACACACACACACACACACACACACACACACACACACCAATAATTGATTTTAAGTACTCAATTTTCTAAAGCTTAATATTTATTGTACTTTTACTCACCCTGTGCTTCTAATTCAGATTCATCTACAGCTTCCCATTTTGATGGGGCAACTTTAAATATGGGCTCATTCTTCTTGGAGTCTTCAGTTGCATCCACTAATGAGGAAGGATAAGCCATTAACCCCTACTACTAGATGACTTAAAGAGTTCACGGGTATTCATTCTACTATTAAAAAGTAAAATAAGGCCACACATGGACTAATAATGCTAGTGTCAAGAACAAGGATTATGACTAATCTAATTCTCTACACCTGAGGTCCGATGTTTAAACACAAATACATCAATACAAAATATACAAGTTATTATGATTTCAAGCAAATGGAGAAGTTGGGGCAGTAAAAAAATCTTTAAGGTCTTTACCTAATCACTATTTAAACTATACAATTCTTATACTGTTTAATGTTTTCATGCAATTGAAATATACTACAGATTCTGTATACATCCTATGGCCAAAAGTGACTTTAGGCATCTAAGAAACATGAACCCATAAATTATGAATAAAAACAGAACTGACAAAACAAGGCATCTAGGATTATGAATATAACTGAGAACAAGATTGCGCCTATAGTTTTCATGACAATTAAGACAAAAAGAGAAACTTACTTATACGAGACTATCCCAATAAAGATACGTGACTAGAAAGAAAACCTTTTTCTTGGCAGAGTCAAACGTATTACTGGGTATTTGAATTTTGAAATGTCAGAAATAAAAGACAAATTAAAGACTGATACCTTAAACTTTTTCCATATCCACATGTGTGGAAATTAAAGAGTTTTGGAATCAAACTTATTAGCTCATCAGTTTGAAATTTGAACTTACAAGGCACTCCATCAAGATCATCATCAAGACTCTTTATAGGGACTCCGTCAAGATCATCAATGGGAGTAGCATCAATAGGAATTCCATCCACATCTTCTAGAGGTGCACCATCAAGCTCTTCCTCAATGGGGGCACCATCGAGGTCATCTGGTACATCCTACAGAAACATACGTACTTGCTGTAACACTTTCCTTTACTAAAGGCATATTGCTATAACTAGGATATACTTCATCCTCCTGTCTGACAAAGAAGCAGTCATTCTTTCATTATTTAAGAAATATCTACCAAGTATTTCTTGATGCCAGGTACCATGTAAGGCACTGAGGATACAATAATAAACAAAAACAAGTTTGTTCCTTTGGTCCCTCAAGTAATAGGTCTTACTAGAATTTTCTGGGAGACCAGGGGGTAGGAGGAAGCAGGCAATCATAAAATCACAATATTCAAAGAACTGTGACTATAATGACTGCTACAACAAAGAGGCATATCATACTATTCAAATGTATAAGTAGGTTTCACCTAAAGCCGTCTGAGAAGACTCAATGATACTGAGTCTTAAATTGACATCTGAAGGATCTCAGGTAAACAGGAGATGTTTCAGAGAGAGGCAAAAATATTTACAAAGGTTTATGGTAGAAGGAAACGTATACTTAAGAAACTGAAACGAGGACCATGTGCTTGGAACAGGGGGGCTAATTAGAATCTCATAGGAATGAAAGTGAAAAGATAACTGGATGAGGATGGTAGAACTGAAGACAAAGGATTCATGAAACAATGATGAGGTGAAAAGCAACAGAATCGTGATGAACAGAATCTGCTACCATTGTGGTGCATCTCTTCATGTACATATTTACTTATATAGCTACTTTAGTTTAATAAAATTAAATCATGCAATATGTATTGCTTTATTAGTTCCTTTTTTCAACTAATGCATCATGCATCTTTTCATGTCATCAAATTAAAAAAAAAAAACAAAACAACAGTGATCAGGGGGCACCTAGGTGGCTCAGGTAAGTGTCTAACCATTGATTTTGGCTCAGGTCATGATCTCATGTTCATGATATCAAACCCCACATTGAGCTCTGCGCTGACAGCATGGAGCCCATCTCTCTCTCTCCCTCTCTCTCTGCCCCTCCCTGTGGTTTCTCTCTTTCAAAATAAATAAATAAGCATTTTTAAAAAGTCATCAGAAATCAAAAACTATATGGAGACAAATGAAAATGGAAAAAAAAACAAAAAACAAAAAAACAAGTCCAAAATCTTTGGGACATTAGCAAAAGCAGTTCTAAGAGGGAAGTTTATATCAATATAGGCCTACCTCAAGAAACAAGAAAAATATCAAATAAACACTCTAACCTTACATGTAAAGGAATTAAAAAAAAGAAGAACAAAGGCCAAAGCTAGTAGGACTAAAACAGATGAGCAGACACAAACAAAATAGAAACTAAAAAAAATTTTTTTTTAAAAATCAATGAAACCAAGTGCTGGTTCTTTGAAAAGATAAATAAAATTGATAAACCTTTAGCCAGACTCATCTAGAAAAAAGAAGATTCAAATAAATAAAATAAAAAATGAAGGAGAAATAACAACCAATACCCCAGAAATACAAAGAATTATAAGAAAATAGTATGAAAAAATCATATGCCAACAAACTGAACAACATAGAAGAAATGGATAACTTCCCCAAAAACATTCAATCTCCAAAACTGGAATCAGTAATCAAAATAAAAATCCAAATTAAAATCCAGGACCAGATGGCTTTCCAGATGAATTCTACCAAACAATTAAAAGAGTCAAAACCTATTCTTCTCAAACTATCCCAAAAAATAGAAGAAGGAAAACTTTCAAATTCATTCTGTAAGACCAGCATTATTCTGACACCAAAATCAGATAAAGACATTAAAAAAAGAAAACTACAGGCCAATATCCCTGTTGAACACAGATACAAAAAACCTCAACAAAATATTAGCAAACCAAATCCAACAATACATTAAAACAATCATTCACCATAATCAAGTGGGATTTACTCCTGGGATGTCAGGATTGTTCAACACTCATCAATCAATGTGATACATCACATTCAAAAAAGGACAAAAACCACATGATCATCTCAGCGGGGGCAGAAGAAGCATCTAACAAAATACTATATTCATTCGTGATAAAAACTCAGCAAAGTGGGCTTTAGAGGGAACATACCTTAACATAATGAAGGACATATATGAAAACCCACAGGCTAACATCATATTCAATAGTGAAAAACTGAAAGCTTTTCCTCTAAGAACAGGAATAAGACAAGGATGTTCACTCTCAACACTTCTATTCAACATAGCACTGGAAGTCCTAGCCACAGCAATGAGGTAAGAAATAAAAGGCATCTCAATAGGTAGGGAAAAATAAAACTATTTGCAGATGACACAATACATAGAAAACCTTAAAGACTCCACCAAAAAAAACTCTTAGAATAAATGAATGCAGTAAAGTTGTAGGATATAAAATATACAGAAATCTGTTACATGTCTATACACTAATTACAAAGTAGTAGAAAGAGTGCTTACAAAAACATTCCCAATTACAACTGCACCAAAAGCAAAAACTACCTAGGAATAAATTTAACCAAGGAGGTAAAATACTTATATTCTGGAATCTATAAAAACTGATGGAAAAAACCAAAGATGACAAAAAGCAATGAAAAGATATTCCATACTCACGGACTGGAAGAATTAATATTGTTAAAATATCCATACTACCCAAAGCAGTCTATGGATTCAATGCAATCCCTATCAAAATAACCAATAGCATTTTTCATAGAACTAGAACAAATAATCCTAAAATTTGTATGCAACCACAAAAGACCTCAAACAGCCAAATAAAATAAGAACAAGACAGAGGTGGGACGATCCCAAATTTCAAGATACCTACAAAGCTACAGTAATCAAAACCATGGTACTGGCCCAAAAATAAACACATGATTAACAGAACAGAATATCCAAAAATAAACCCACACCTACAGAGTTAATCTACAACAAAGGAGGCAAGAATATTTAATGAAGAAAAGACGGTCTCTTCAATAAATGCTGGAAAAACTGAACAGCTACATGAAAAAACCAAAATGGACCACTTTCTTACATCATACACAAAATCAATTCAAGATGGATTAGAGACCTAAATATGAGACCCAAAACCATAAAACTCCATAAAACAGGCAGTAATCTCTTGGGCACTGGCCTTAGCAACGTATTTACAGATAGGTCTCCTCAGGCAAGGAAATCAAAAGCAAAAATCAACTACTGGAACTACACTAAAACAAAAAGCTTTTGCACAGAAAAGGAAACTCAACAAATCAAACAGGCAACCTACCAGAGGGAGATGGTGTTTGCACATGATATATTCAATAAGGTGTTAATATCCAAAATATATAAAGAACTTATACAACTCAACACCAAAATGAAACAATCCGATAAGTGGGCAAAAAAGAATCTGACATACACTTAAAAAAAAAAAAAGATATACAAATTGCTCAACAGACACATGAAAGTAGGCTCAACATGAAAGTAGATCATTAAGCATCAGGGAAATGCAAATCAAAACCACAAGGAGACATATCACCTCACACCAGTAAGAATGGCAGGTATCAAAAGGACAAGAAATAACAAGTGCTGGCAAGGATGTGGAGAAAAGGGAATCATCATGTACTACTGGTAGGAATGTAAACTGGTGAAACTACTGTAGAAAACAGTATGAAGATTCCCAAAAAAATTAAAAACAAATACCGTATGATCCAGTAACTCCACTGCTGGATATTTACCCAAAAAACCCCAAAAACACTAATTCAAAAACATATATGCACCCCTATTTTTATTTCAGCATTATTTACAATAGCCAAGATATGGAAATAACCAAAGTATCTACTGACAAATGAATGGATGTGGTATACACACGTACACACACACTACTCACTCATAAAAAGAATGGATTCTTGCCATTTGTGACAACAGAGATAGACCTAGAGAGTATTATGCTAAGTGAAATAATTCAGAGAAACACAAATACCATACGATTTCATTTATATACGGAATGTAAAAAACAAAAACAAAATAGACTCTTAAACACAGAGAACTGGTAGTTGCAAAAAGGAAGCAAAAAGAGATTAAGATGTACAAACTTCCAATTATAAAATAAATAAGTCACAGAAATGAAAAGTATAGCATGAGGAACATCATAATATCGTAATAACATTGTATGGTAACTACACTTATCATGGTGAGGATTAAGTAATGTATAGAATTGCTGAATCACTACACTGTACACCTGAAACTAATATAACATTGTATGTCACTATACTCAATAATTACCAAAAAAAAAAAAAAAAAAAAAAATGTGGAGGTGCCCAGTTACCCAATTTTCACATAAGGAAACAAAACAGAGAATTACTATTATACATAATTTCCTCTCCTGGGCTCCAGCAATTCCAGGAACAAAAATCCACAAGTTAGTGGTAAATACTAGGTATTTTTCACAAAGAAATACTATTCACATCTGTAACATACAGCATCCCCAGAAATCAATTCTAAAATAATCAGACAAATACATTGAGTACCTACCTCTGTTTCCTTTTCTTCAATAATATTTACAAGTCCTAAGAAAATATTTTGTAGTTTGATCAAAAATGGTTCTGGATAAATTGCCCAATCCTCCCATGCTCTGAAACAGGTCATTACCCGTTGCTAAATAAACAGGAAAAAGACAACAAATTATTATTTTAGGGCAATGTCTCAAACTTCATCTCATGAAAATGACCATCACGATTTGCTGTATTTCCTTTAAACCAAGATTCTTGATAAAAAATAATTTAACTATCATTATATTTTTAAAAAATCCATGTCACCTTCTAACTAAAAGGGAATTAGAAATAAAAATAATGAAAAAGAAACAGTAACTATTTTGCTCTTGACCATCTAAGATCAATGCCCCATACCACAAGTGGTACACGAGGCCACAATCTGGGAATAACTTAGAAATTTATGACAGTTGGATACCAGGGTAGCCAAGTTTTGACCCGAATTCCTTTATGGTCCAATGAAGTACTTTCTTGATTCTGGATATACTTTTCTCTTCCCATCCCTAAACCTTTCTACAAGCTCTAATTTATAGTCAAAATTTTTAAATGTAGTTGTTTAAATTCCCTAATTGGTAGGGTCACTGGGCATCTTCCCAAGTTAAAAATTTCCTAAAAACAAAAAGGAAAGAAAAAAAAAGTTGTTTTGTTTTTTTTTTAAGTTCATTTATTTTGAGAGAGAGCACCAGGGAGGGGCAGAGAGAGAAGGAGAGAAAGAATTCCAAGCAGGCTCCAAACTGTCAGCGCAGAGCCCAACACGGGGCTGGAATCCACACACCTGTGAGACCATGACCTGAGCTGAAATCAAGAGTCAGACACTTAACCTACTGAGCCACACCCAGGCACCCTCCCATAGCTAAAAATTTCATTCCATGAAAAGTCTTCCTCCCATGAAAGTAATATCTATTTATTCCATTATAAGCAAGATTTTTTGTTTGGCTTTAACAATGACCTACAAAGAAAGAGGTTATAAAAAGTAACTGAATACATTTTCTAAGCATGAATAACCAAAATTATGTTCCTATTCCAGCCAAATTATATATACCATTCTAAAACAAGTGATATTCTGAATTTTTTGTGGAAAGACTAATATTTAAAACATTTAAATAAAATACTTCAAACTTAACACCGAACAAAACACTAGATAAAATATTTCAAAATTTCAGATATTTCTGATACTGAAGATAAAATGGCAGTAAATCTTAAAACAATAATTTCTGAAAGATGCGCATCATGTCCTATACTTGTCCTATGTACTTCTCTAGCCCGCCAATGTGCTTGCCAGCCCCTACCCCCTGCTTAACACTAGGGAAAAAAATAAAATAAACATACCTTAAAGTTTTCAGACTGTAAATGGCCTTGAATTGTACGATAGGTAGCATTGAGGTCTGAAAATATCTGACATAACTTTGTTTCAAAACTGAAATTCAAAGAATATAGATTTATGATAGAATTTATTTAAAAACCCCCATTCTACTTCAGCATGCTAGCAAATGAAAAAAACTCTTAAACTCAAAAAAAGAAAAAAAAACCTCATAGATTAATCAAGTAACTCTTCAAAAATCAATAACTAGATGTCTAAACTCTTAACACTGAACTCCTTATTCTGTATGGTTATGCCAAGAATTAGTTTCCTTGATAAACAAGGAACTTTACATTTATGATACATTAAGTTACCTAAACTGACCTCTGTTTTATATTAGGAAAAGTTAAGTGACTTGTCCAAGGCAAAAAAAACTAGTTAGATTGAACAGCTAGATTAAAACAGTTCATGTTCTGTCTTTGGTCTCTTCCTTTATGCCTTCCATTATTTCTATTGTTTCTGTTTATTTACTACACAACTGGCTAAATATGCAATAGAAATATAAAGTTATTTTTTAACGCTTATTTGTTCTACCAGTGTAATTTATCAAAAAATATGAAAACTTTGAAAACATTTAGTTTAAAGTGGATTAATGAATGCAACCTGATTTTTTAGAAAATTCTATGAACTATAAAGAAATTCAAATTAATTAACATTAACAAAATAATTCTCTCTTCTGAATTCCTTACCCTTAAATATTATTTCAGGAATATCAGCTTACAACATTATACTTACAATTTTCTATAATATGAAGCATTGGCAACTTTGGCTGAAGAGTTATACAAAACATCAGAAACCAAATATAATCTGGCAATCTAGAATACCAAAAGATAACATAAATGAGATTAAAAATAAAAACGAGCAGCAAATAATATAGCTAGAAAAAAATCCGTATTGAAATTTTTTGCAATTAGTGGCATAAGGCTAATGTTTAGCTATAACACTCACAGCTAATTAGAAGGGTTATAAGAAATTCAACATTCCTGAAGCCACTATTTTGGCAGGGATAAAATATGTAACTCATTTCTATTTCAACCGGTTGATAATCTGCACATCAATTAACATAACAAGTTTCCCAGACAGAAGGAAAATAAGACTGCATAGGAAAGATTTCTTCAGTCAAGTTCTTCATGTAAAAAGGAAACCAATTTCAATCCAAAATGAAGTCAACTATTATTTCTCTTTTACTTAATGTTCCATAAAGAGAAATTATGCCCATACCTTTTTAGGGAGGGGTGTTTTTAAGATGGACAATGACTCAGTAATGCAATCCACTATTTCTTCAGCAGCTTCAGCATTATTAAGACAAAAAACCATTGCATCTCCAATATCATTTTTCCTTGGAGTTAACCCCCTCAGGATTTCTTCTAATTTGTCCCTCTGTCTGAATACAAATGTTTTTAACATAAATATTTATAGACATAAATTTCAAATGCCATTATAGTTTCTGCTCACAAACTAATTTCTTTAAAACCCACTCAGATAAAATTCTGAAGACTAAATTGTGTTAAGTCTGATTTGAGTCCCCCAAATACATTACATTTCTTTGAAGAACTTACATGGGGGAAGAATACTTTCTCATAAATAAATAATTCAGTGATTTTTAGTTTTCAAATAAAGTAAATTTTAAATTATGGGCATTTTTTTGCAAGAAGTGTTTGTGAGTGTCCCAGTCCTATTATCCCATTACAATGGAAAAAAGCCTTCATGTTCTTCACTTTCTTTTGAAGGAAGTCAGTTACTTTAGCACTTCTGCATCAGATCACAACAGGCTAAAAGCAGGGGATGACAAACTGTCTGTAAAGGATCAGATAATAAATATTTCAGGCAATGCAGATCATATAGTCTCTCTAGTAGTTACTCGACTCCACTGCTATTAACACCAAAGCAACCATAGACAACAAGTTAAAATGAAATAAAAAGAAAAAAAAAAGGAGGGGAGAGGGCAGATTGTGTTCTAATAAAACTTTATTTACAAAAACAGGAGGCAGCCAGATTTAGCGTATAGGCTGAGTTTGCAGATCCCTGGAAAAAATGATGAAAATACATCTTAAGAAGCAAACAGGCTTCAAAAATATATAGCTCTCCATTAGCAAATGCTTTCACAAACAATGAATCAATGCAGCTAGCATTAAGATTTATTCTACACAGTTGAGTATATACTCCTATATGCCATAACCTCTTAGCCAATTTTCTTCCATGTGGACCTCCTCTTAATATTTAATAGCTGTATTTGTTTCTGCTTCTTAAACCAGTCTAACTTCACTGTACCCATAATGACTGAGCACTGATAAATATGTTTCCATGGTGGCCACACATTGTAAACTCTTGTGGAAAGGCTTTGAATAGTCAACCATATGATTTCACAAAGCTCTACAGTAATTTTTCCTCTTTAATGTTGCATTCAGAGAGGCAAGAATTCTAAGGGTCCCAATATAATTTCTCTAAAAACCACAAGTATTCCATTGTTAGAGAATCATTGCTTAAGAGACCATCACTACTCTTCATCAGTAGGAAGAGACAAAGGTCAATAGAATACATACTTATACTTACCAAGATATTTAAAATTACAAAGCAATACAATGTTGGTATTCTAAACATTCACAAGTAAAAGAAACAATTCACATTTTAGAGTTAACATCTTAATAAGATATTAATTAAAGCAATTATTAAAGTGACTTTTCTGAATATGTTAACAGAAAAGGAAAAAAATTCTTACTCTTCCTTAAGTGCTCCCTTTTTACTAGGCTCCTCTACAAAAGCTTCTGTTTCTTGTTCTTCTGACATCCCATGCAGGTATGGATTTAATGGTGGTGGCCTCCAAAAAGATCCATTTTTGAACATACGAAAATCTTCCGTCCGCCACTTAGTCGGAGAATCTCCCTAATAAATGTACAGAATGTTGTTAGAATGGTGAAATATTCAGAGTCAAAATTTTTTTTAATTTTTTTTTTAACGTTTTTTTAATTTATTTTTGAGACAGAGAGAGACAGAGCATGAACGGGGGAGGGTCAGAGAGAGAGGAAGACACAGAATCCGAAACAGGCTCCAGGCTCCGAGAAGTCAGCACAGAGCCCGACGTGGGGCTCGAGCTCACAGTGAGATCGTGACCTGAGCCGAAGTCAGATGCTTAACCGACTGAGCCACCCAGGCGCCCCGATCAGAGTCAAAATTAACAAAGCGATTGATTCCACTTGCCTGCAGAATAGAATAAAGCTTCCACCTATAGTAAACATGGGCTGGTGTCTGGTTTTCAAATAAGAATCTAAAACAAAACAAACCCAAAAAACAAAAATTAATCATATTAAGCGTCTTCAAGTAAATATAAACAAATCAGAAATACTACTTGCCTATTTCATTTAAAATAAAAACCAAAAGCAAAGATCCCTGAAGAAAAATACTTACCCATTGCCTTCTGCCATCTATCCCCTTCCTCACCCTAGCCCCCAGACAGCCTTTGTGACTAACTGTTAGTACTCAGAAGGTATGTATACATCTTACAATCAATTTTATTGAACGCTTACATGTAGGCTATTGTATGTGGCAGTGGAGAGATTTTCCAAAGATAGAAATTTCAAAAGCAGTGTATTTTAAAGACTTAAGAGTATTAAATGAATGCCTTAGATACCACAGCTATTCAGAAGATACGCAATTTTCTATAAATCTCCATTATTCTACTATATCTCACTTATGAAGGACTTTCATTGAAAAGCACAGAGTATTTTCCTCCTAGAGACTGCTAAAAACAATGTTATGCAGTTAACTAAATCAAAATCAGATGGAAAACTGATCCAAGTGCATCCTATTTACTAAAACTGTCTTCTCATCCTACGACAAAAATAACCCCAAACTTCTAGAACTTTATTCTTGGAAATATTTTTAATTCCAAAAAACAAAGGTTTTTGTTTTTTTTTTTAAATGTTTATTTTTGAGAGAGAGGGAGAGGGAGAGAGAGAGAGAGAGAGAGAGAGAGAGAGAGACAGACAGAGCATGAGCAGGGGAAGGGCAGAGAGAGAGGGAGACACAGAATCTGAAGTAGACTCCAGGCTGCCAGCTATCAGTACATAGCCCGATGCGGGGCTCAAACTCACAGACTGCGATATCATGACCTGAGCTGAAGTCAGCCGCTTAACCGACTGAGCCACCCAGGTGCCCCTAAAAGTTTTTTTTAAACGCACACCTGAGGACAAACAAAATGTGGTTTATACAGGCAATGGACTATTATTCAGCTTTAAAGGTAAGGAAATTCTGACACATGCTACAACATGGATGAACATTGAAGACATTATGCTAAATGAAATAAGCAAGTCTCAACATACAAATACTAAATGATTCCACTTATACGAGGTAGTCTGCACAATAATATGAATGTACTTAACGCCATTCAACTATACATGTAAAAATGGCAAAAATGATACATTTTGTTATATGTATATTTTACCACAGGAAAAAAAATTTTTTTAAAAGAAAAAAAGCACACCTGAACATAGGATTGTTGATTTCTCTGTTCATAATCATAGCTTCAAACATTGGCCCTTCACGTACAACAAACTCTATCATTCGATGTATCAGGGCGAGTAAATTCCTACAACAACAACACAGTTAAAGAAAATGGATTCAGACCTACCACTACATAAAACTATACTTGTCCTAAGTTACTATAATTGTGCAGAAAAAGATTATTCTGCTGACTAATACAAAATTTTATACCAAAAAAATAACCTGGAGCATATGTTAATGCCTTCCTTGTGCATTAAGAGGGAGCGGGATAATGGGGACAGGGGAGTTGGAGGGGAAGGAAAGAAGAAGGGAGGGTGGGAAACCACAACACAGCTTCTTAGCAATAAAGTTTTAATTTTTTAAATGCCACTTAATTTTATTTTCAAAATGCAAAACATTAAATTATGAATCACAACTAATTGGAAAGCTGCAAATATATAAAATCAGTAAACTCAGAGCTTACATGTTATCATAGCCATCTAAAAACTTACATACTATCTCAGTTTTAAAAGAAAATATTCCTAAACCAAGCACTTTTGTGGTGGTATTGAAACGTTATATACATAACTATAATTTATAAAAAAGCAGAACTATTTAACAAGTTTAAGGCCTGATTTAATAAAAAATCCATCCAACTCCTGTGCTTTTCTGGTACACATATAGCAGATGGAGTTTTTATTGAATCTGACCTTTAATGAGGCAACATCCCTTTGGATCACACTTCAAACTAGTTCACACCACTCATGACATGTATAATTCTGCTGCATATTATGACTCAATGAAGCAATTATATTGCCAAAGACTTAAATGGAGTCCGCTTTCCAAAATATTCCAAAAACAGGGACATGGTGAGATGCTTTTCCCACTTTTCAAAACAATTACTTTCCAATATCTAAGCCAAAAAGAAACTTGTAACTTTTTAGTACATTTTATTGGTTGGGCTCATAGAAAATCTTTATTTTCAAACTCTAGGTCCTAAAATCATGTGATATATAACACTATTTTAGACATTGATTACAGCATCAAGCAAAAATGACTCAGCTTATTATAAGCTGCTTTTGATTTCTCACTTCACCAGTCCCCCAACATACAGAGTTGGCAAATAATAATTGGGAAAAGCAAAAGGATATTGGCTCTTGGTACAAGGCACACACTAAATTACACCTTTAGCATTCCCAGCTCAAATTAAGTTCATATAATTGCTAGAATATGAATAGAGTTATAGAATAAGACAGATTTTTTTGGCTCTATAAAGCACTGCTTCAGAGTACATAAACAGTAAAATAATTTATCTCATGGTCATTATAATTATTTTCTTACAGTTTTCAAACAAAACTACTTAAATGGACACTAAAATTTCAACATAGTGAAAAAAATTAATTTTTTTGACCTCTTTAGATCAAAAAAATTATATGAAAGTTTAAATCTTTAATAAAGGGGAAACTATATTTAAAACTATTCATTCAACCTCAAAACTGTTAAAACAAAAAACCAAAAGCATCAATTTTAAATCTAAAAACTAGTATTAATAGTTCTGCAAATATGCAGTTCTTGATATCCAAATAAGAATGTATTCTTGGCATCCATACAGCTAATGATATCATTTTGAGGGAAGGGAGATAATGTAAAGTTATGATTCAGTTCCAAAACTCCCACTGGTATGTGCCAAATTGAAGTGGAGGGAAATTTTATGTGAATATCATAATATATAAAATCAATTACTAGGGGGACAAATGCTATACATCCAGAAACTTACACGAATTAAGTCAAATGCAACTTGACTTGAATATTATAGATGAAAAATGGTTTAGCAAGTTTAAAACAAAGGATTCACTGTAATGGTGAGTTAAGACTTTTCAACAAAATATTTACTCAAAATTTAGTTTTGAAATAAGCTGAGCCACGTGTAAAGCTACTACTGGATATATGCTTTTTAAATGCTACAAAAATACTTTCCTGT
The DNA here is from genome assembly GCF_028018385.1 of Neofelis nebulosa. NCBI lineage: Eukaryota > Metazoa > Chordata > Mammalia > Carnivora > Felidae > Neofelis > Neofelis nebulosa. The sequence continues at coordinate 38,261,837 of NC_080786.1, read as the reverse complement.
GAGTGCTTTTTTATCAGTGGAAAAAAAACCCACTATAGTTTTAAATAGGCTTGTAAACTGATAAAATCTATTTTAGAAAATTTAAAGTTTAAAAATATTTAAACGTTTCATGTGATTATTTAAAATCAAAATCTGACAATTAGTTTGTTGCTAACCCGAATTCAAGATTATTAAAGAATTGTAATCACACAGCTTTTTCCTTAAAGATTGTGTATTTAACATCATTTTTAAAAGGGTGACTTTTCTATCAGAATGAAACAGTGTAGTACAAAAAGAGGATATATTTTAAAGTGCATTATTTTATTTTAAAATGGCAATTATCTTACTCTGGGCAATAACAACCAAAAAAAAAAAAAAACCAAAAAATTGTCTCTCAGTTATAATAAAACCACATTTATTGGAGTCGATCGTACCAATGTCTGGTCAAAAACTGTATACTTTCCCAATCCATCCCATGATGTTTTCCTGGTCCCCCGCTGCCGCAGACAGTTCAGCTGGTGTTGCTCACCAAGGCCAATGTCAAAGAGAATTTGGTATTCTTTTGTGTTCATTTATTATTCAACCAGTGTTGTGTTCCTGTGTTTGGGAAAAGGCTTAGCTTGACTGAGCAAGAGCATACCTAGAGCATGAATTCTTCTGCTTTATCATTATGTTGAAAATGAAAAAAAGGAAGAAAGGAAAATAAAAGAATTCCAAATACCTTTGTTACCATGAAAAAAAGTTTCTAGTATGTTCAGTGTTCATGAAATGAATTGGTAGTAATTCCTAATCAATTAGAAAAAAACCAAAGCTATGCCCTTCAGTAAGGAGAACTCAAACTAAAGTTGCATAAACACAGATCATTCAGGAACAAAGAGAAAAAAAAAAAACAGATGGGTCAAAATGTAACATTATACACAATTTAAGATACATTTAAAATACTATTTTCCCATCACAATAGTCTAATATTATTAGACTAACAACTCCATATTAAATCTATTGAACACCTTCTAACTACTAAAGCTATAAAATCCCCTACATTGGTAACAATAAAAACAAAAAGATAAGGACATAAAATTGCAAAGTACACTAAAGTTAGTCACATATCCCCCCCAAAAAGTACTGGGAAGGAACCATTGCTCAGTCAAGATATTACCTTTTCCTCAACACCATTTTTTTTTAATTCAGAAGGGGATATTGTCTATATTTAGATCAGTAATAATAAAGAAAAACATGTACCTTTCTGTTGGGATAACCACTTTGACTATGGCTTGCGACAGAGTCTGTATATGAAGTCACATCAGATAATAAACATAGAATATGTGAGTATTGTTAACAAGTAACAAGCAAAAATATACATAATGCATTGAAAACACTACACATCTAATCACAAGTTTTGCAGGCAATGACTGCATTTGAAGTAATTATACACTAAGCAATTACATAAATGCAAATGGATGTGTTCAGTGAACAATAAATGTTCACCAAATGCAAAGAATCAGAACATTCCTGCCAGAATGCACATCAATGCACTGAAATAGGTACTACACTGAGAATTATCAGATAAAGATTTTAATTTGTGAAATAATTAACTGTTTGCCTCTGACCATACAGTTTGCTACTTTGTTCCCAAGCCTTTAAAACCAGCCCTGTCATTTTAAGTGTAATTATTTCATAATAGAACCAACAAATTCTTATAAACTTGAAATTAAGTTGGTTTTATGTTTAATAAAAAGAAAATACTCACCCTTTGCTTTTACTAGAGTAGTTAACTGTTTTTTTAAAAAAAACCACATATGCTCTCAAATACTCTAATGCCTCAGACCTTGAGAATTAAATTAGCTAGCAGCCATCCAAACAGTTTAACTATTTAGGTCTTTCTAATTGAAAAGTCACTTAACCAAATACAAAGTATCACTTTCTCAGAACAATGTTAATTTAGATATTGCACTTAAGCAAACCTGGATACAATAGTGGACAAAGGAAAAAAAACTTAAGTGGTCAAAAAAGGAATGGTAGCCACAAATAAAAATATGACCTAGTATTTCAATACAGGGTTTCCACGGGCTAAGGCAGGGAACACATCTACTTATTTCTTTAAGAGTTGCCAAACAAAATTACACACACATTTTCTATAAAATTATTGAAAAGAAATACTACCACAGATTTAGTATTTACAAATTAGATGCGGCCCTATGTACATTTTTTAAATTACCTTCTCAAAATCCTCCTTGTTTTTAGGTGGCGGTAACATTGGAGCATTGGGGTTTTTTAACCTCTCTCTAGGCTGCGCATTAAAAGGCAGTCCTGATGGAGGTGGGGGAAGCGTATGTTCCATCATAGAAGGCGGAATGTATATTGGATGTGGAGGAATAGGCACAGCTTTACCCCAACCTAGCTTCATTTCAAAAGACATAATCATCTTTCCTACAAAAAAAGAAAAGAAAGGTCACCCTAGTAACTCTCAAAAGAAAATAAAAGATGACTGATAATTTGAATTAATTTTAACCTTTCCATTTCTGGTCTATTTTTCCCCTAGAGTTTTCGTAAGTATTTCCAGAACGAGAAAAAGTCTGAATTCTATTAAGAGACAATAAAAACTTTCTTACCATTTAAATTTTTTAAAGCTCTTTCAGCATCTCTTCTATTCATAAAGGCCACAAAGCCACAGTTTCTCTCTCTTGCTCTTTCTTCATCAGTTCTAGGCCACATAATTTTCACACTGGCTAATGGTCCAAATCTTCCAAATTCTTGACAAAGCATTTCTTCATTCATCTATTAAAAAGATTGAGAGTTTTTTGGTATGCGAAAAAAGGGAAATTCTATGCAACAGAAAGCAAAGTAATTGTTGCAAACTTAACAAAAAGACATTTTAATGCTACAATTTTCCATTCAAGTACTAGGACCTCTATCTATACAGGTAAAATCTTGCCCTCATGGGACATTCACAAATCTTTTCATACCAGAAACACAAATAAGTGGTCAGGGTGAAGAGGCCAATGGCTAAAGAAATCAGAAGTACACCTCTACATCCCCTCTTGCTCCTTTTAAGATCCTGCATCTAAAATAAGCTGTTTTAAAATTTAAAAAAAAAAAAAAGGTGGGGGGGGGCGCCTGGGTGGCTCAGTCAGTTAAGCATCTGACTTCGGCTTAGGTCATGATCTTGCAGTTCGTGGGTTCGAGCCCCGTGTCGGGCTCTGTGCTGACAGCTCAGAGCCTGGGGCCTGTTTCAGATTCTGTGTCTCCCTCTCTCTCTCTGACCCTCCCCAGTTCATGCTCTGTCTCTCTCCGTCTCAAAAAATAAATAAACGTTAAAAAATAAATAAAAAAATAAAATAAGCTGTTTTTCGGCAGTGATTTATTTAGGCATTTAGCAATGTTTTTCAGGCAGCAGTGATTATCGCATTTAAGAAAAGGAGAAAATATATGTTGGTGATAAAAGAAAAAAAATCTAATCACTTTTTCTTTTTCCAGCACCCTATGTAATCGAGAGAGAAAAGAGAAAATGGTAAATACACAATGAGGTCCAAACAGATGTAACTTTTAAAAAGAGCATGTTATTTATTACAACCACTACATTCCTCATAACACAAGTAACACTAAAATGAGGAAAAGAATTAAAATATAAAAGACAGGCACAAATCACTAGTTTGCTATTATGAAGAAAGAAAAAGGAAATACATTATTAAGGAAGCAAGCTATGCATCAGAAGGGGGTAGTCTCAAAAGAACATTGTCTAGCACTGGTCATATCCTATTTTGATAAATAATAAAATCAGCACATAGTAAGACATTTCAAATTCAGATGTCCAGTTACAGAAAGAGGAGGTAAACCCTTAAGAACTGCAGCAAGATAATTCAGCCCATACCAGTTAAGACTTAATTTTATAAGGTAATTTTAGAGACTTCAATAGTCCCTAAGGTCCATCAAATTTTCTTATTTTAGATTCTTGACTTTATTTTATTGATAAAGCAGTTTTCTTCCATAATTATAAAGAATACAAGTCAACAGGGGCGCCTGGGTGGCGCAGTCGGTTGAGTGTCCGACTTCAGCCAGGTCACGATCTCGCGGTCCGTGAGTTCGAGCCCCGCATCAGGCTCTGGGCTGATGGCTCGGAGCCTGGAGCCTGTTTCCGATTCTGTGTCTCCCTCTCTCTCTGCCCCTCCCCCGTTCATGCTCTGTCTCTCTCTGTCCCAAAAATAAAAAAACGTTGAAAAAAAAATTAAAAAAAAAAAAAAAAAAGAATACAAGTCAACATTCATCTAACTTTTCTAATATTACCTGTGGATTAATGTTTCCAAGGTATAAATTAGTAGTGCTTGGATCTCCTACATCATGTGAGCCAGGTGCATAATCATCAAGAACTAGGACAAAGAGGAAAAAAAAAAATTATAACCTGCAAAATACAAAGTATGGACAATTTTTATTAGTTAAAAAAAGCAAAAAACTGTATTACCACCAGATGATCTATTTCTTCTTGAAGGCGCATCCACTTTAAAAGGGGAAAAGAAAACAATTCTTAGTTTTTAGAATAGTTAATCACAACTATAAACATTAAAAAAAATGCCACTTACTAGAACGACGCTGACCATCAGAATCTGACTGAGGAGGCTCAAATCGGCTTAACCTGCCTTTTGTTTTATGTCTCTCATCACGCTCTTCCTGAATTCTGTTGAAAACATTTATAATCACTAACAATGAGCCAAAATTTGTTCGTTCACATCTGTTAAGAATACAACTTACCCAGGTACCATGTTCACAGAACTTGAAATATTTGTGAATAATTAAATGCCAGTACTAACAACCGAGATCAGTGAGTCCCATAGCTATAAGTCATGAGCAAATTTCTGCTATGTCAAACAAGCATTAGAATACAAAGCCCACTTCCAAGGTGGAAATTCAACATCAAGAACACAGAATTTGTTCTTTCTTGGTTAAGTTTGCTCACTCCTCACCCATATCTCAGTGACTACATTGTTTCCACTGCAAACATGACTCTGGACATTAAATACTTAGATACTATCAATTGAACTGCATCTACATGATGTAACCAACCCAGGTGCTGGATGAAATGCTAATTCACTTTCAAACATATCCTAAAAAAAATCACTATAATATCTAAAACAACCTCATAGTAGGTAAGCCAGTTTAGTGGTAACTAATCAGTAAACTACATTCTTCATACCTGCATCTCTAAGCCAATAATGCAAAATACCTATGATAGCTGTTCTCCACACTATAAAACTTACTGTTTCAATTCTTCTTTGAAGAGTTCCAAATTGCTTTTTTTCTTTTCTTTCTCCCCTTTCTTCAGTGGCTATGAAGGATATAACAAGTTATACTTCATACAAAACAAGATTAAACAAAGCAAATGGTTCAATAATCAGATCGTTTTAAATAATTTTTATTTTAGTGCCAATTATGTTCTAATTATTTAAATTACTTCTGTTTTCACTGCACTTCCTTCCTGTTCTCTTGAACTAAGAATTTAACAATTATTAAAGCAATTAAAGAAAATAACAAACTACAGTCTTAAAGTAAAGGACTCTCTAACTTTATCCCCTAAAAGCCTGGGATAATTAGGCCTGAATATTGTTAGAGAATAACAGGAAGCAAAACTAATCAACATAAAGTAACTGAACTGCCAACTAAAGTACCATGAACAACTACCAAAAATATGCCCTTCTTCAAAACAATCACTGTAGGAGGACTATGAATTAGTAAAACAATCAGTAACATCTTTGGGATTCCTCTTTTAAAACTGCTTTTGAAATCCCTCTCTTAAAAGTGCCAAAATAACGCAATGGAGAAAAATAGCCTTTTTTCACAAATAGTGCTAGAATATCCATATGCAAGAAAACGTGAAGTTGAACTTCTTCATGCCATACACAAAAATTCACTCAAATGACTCACAGAAACTAAACTGAAGCACTAAAACTATACAACTCTAAGAGAAAAACATAGGAATAAATCTTCATGACTTCATGACTTTGAATAAGGCAATGATTTCTTAGATATGACATCGAAAGCAAAAGCAACATACAAAAAAACCATATAAACTAAACTTCATCAAAATTAAAAACTTTGGGCTACAAAGGACACTATCAATAAAATGCAAAGACAACTCACAGAATGGGAGAAAACATGTGCAATTCAAATAGCTGATAAGAGACTTGACTCCAGGAAGTGTAAAATACTCTTACAACTTAACAGTAAAAAGACAACAAGAAGCCCAATTACAAAATGGGCCAAGGAGCTGAAAAGACATTTCTCCACAGAAGACTACAAATGGATGATAAACACATAAAAAGATGTTCATCATCAGGGAAGTGAAAATCAAAATCACAATTAGATACAACTTCACACCCACTAAGATGACTAAAATAAATTTTAAAAATAGACAATTTCAACAAGCGTTGGTAAAGATGTGGAAAAATTAGAACCCTCATACATTGCTGATGGGATTATAAAATGATACAGCTAATCTGGAAAACAGTTTTGGCAGTTTCTCAAAAGATTAAACAAATAGTTACCATACAACCCAGAATTCCATTCCTAGGTGTATGTGTATGTAGGGATATAAAATACATATATCATATATTTGAGAACTGAATATGTAAGTCCACAAAAAAAGCCTACCCACAAATGTTTATAGCAACATTATTCATAATAACCAAAAAGTGGAGACAACCCAAATGTCAAGTGATAGATGCATAAACAGTATGTGCTATATCCATAAAATATTATTCAACCATAAAAAGGAATAAGGTACTAACATGTGCCAGAACATACAGATGAACCTTGAAATATTATGCTAAGAAGCCAGAAACAAAAGGCTACATATTGTATGATTCCATCTGCATGAAATGTCTTAAACAGGCAAATCCAAACAGATAAAAAGGAGATTAATGTAATTGCCAGGGGTTGGGGATGACTAAAATAGGTATAAGGTTTCTTTCTGGGATAATAAAAATGTTCTGCAATTAGAAATTAGTGATTTTTGCACAATTGTGAATATAATTTAAAAAATAACTGAATAATTTAAAAGGGTAAATTTTATGGTATGTGAATTATATCTCAATTAAACTGCTTTTTTTCCTTTCATCCAGAGCTATTTTAGTCATGCAAGGAAAGTCAGTGTCACCTTTCAATGTAATCATATTTCTTCACCAAGTATGGTTCCAAATGACATGACCCATATCTATATACCAACTACCATGAAAAATTCATCGAAAAATAAAAATTTTTCTAATACCAAGAATACTTAAAAGAAAGTGCCACTAGGTTGACAGTATTTCCAAATAAATACCAAAAATGTTCTAGGCAAAAGATACATTATTGGAATACATAAGTTTTCCAAAGTTAACTGCCACTACACATGCTGGTACTATTTAAATACCTCAGTTTAGAACTGTTTAAAAACAAAAATCCCATTACTTTTTATTTAAAATACAGTCAACTTTTGGGGCACCTGGGTGGCTCAGTCGGTTGAGCGTCTGACTTCAGCTCAGGTCATGATCTCTCACTCCGTGAGTTCGAGCCCCGCATCAGGCTCTGTGCTGACAGCTCAGAGCCTGGAGCTTGTTTCAGATTCTGTGTCTCCCTCTCTCTCTCTGACCCTCCCCCACTCATGCTCTGTCTCTATCAAAAATAAATAAACATAAAAAAAATTTTTAAAAAAAATAAAATACAGTCAACTTTTTACTTGCAGTATGCAATGAGTACAGTAACACCAAATGTTTATCGCTCAAAGAACATAAGAATATCGTCTAAATGTCCTACTCTAATTTATTATCTCTTCTCTAGAAAGATTAAGCAACAAAACTCAACATCTATTCCAAAAATAATTATAAACAAGAAACCAAAGTCCTGCTTACAATGGAAGTACTGAAATATCATTGGCAGTGTCATCTCTGAACATATAAAGCCACTTATTTGATTATGACTTACAGGTTTTTTGGTTTCTATGACAAGAAGAGATGGTGGTCTTTCATTGGATGACTGATTTGGAGGATTTTTTTGATCTGCAAATCTTGAAGACGGCTTATAGATTTTACCTCTTTTTTCATCTGTTTCATGTTCTTCTGAAATTTAAAATACTAAGCTTCAAAACTAATTTTCAAAAATAATTTCATATTATTTGATCTTTTATTATTTTTAGTTAAAAATAAACAAAAATTAGGAAAATGTGTTTAGCACTGATATACTAGTGACAAAATATGAAGTTAAGTTCTTATTACCACCTTACTCTCCAACAAAATACTAATTTAATCATTTTATAGTGAAACTATGAAATACATTAAAATTTTTGCAAAGTGCACTGCTGTGTTCAACCTTGAAAGGCACTAAATATTTTTAAAACTTCTCTGGCTCCAATTTCTCTAACCCATATCTGGCCATTTATTTTGCTAATTAACGATTAATATCAACACTAGAGGGTGCTGATAGAAAGAAAATGTGAAATTCTAAAGACAACAAACATCTTTCATAATTACCTACAGTCATTCTACTAGGACATTTTGGATTTGCTCAAGGACTGTAATATTCATACTAACCTTTAGCTGCATTAACAACACCTCCACGCACAAATGTCTTCACTTTATTACCATCACTTCCTTCAAAAGCAGCAAGAAATTCCTCATAAATCTCAGCTGCTGCCTTTTCATCTTCCTAAATATACATGAAAATAGTATCACTTAATATGAAAATTATTGTTCACAGGGTAAGACTCATCAAGTAATAATGTAAACAAAACCTTTCCCTTCACTTGGGAAAAGCAGGTTAGGCAGTCCCAATAAGTAATAACACCTAATCTTTAGTAGGTATTAGATATTAACATTGAAACTGAAAGACTTTGATCCTTTACTGGCAATTTGTGGAACCAGAAAAAGACCCCCTAAGTAAATCTGTTTAGAGACAGCAGGAGTCAGGGGCGCCTGGGTGGCTCGGTCGGTTAAGCGTCTGACTTCAGGTCAGGTCATGATCTCACGGTCCGTGAGTTCGAGCCCTGCGTTGGGCTCTGTGCTGACAGATCAGAGCCTGGAGCCAGTTTCAGATTCTGTGTCTCCCTCTCTCTCTGCTCCTCCCCTGTTCATGCTTTGTCTGTCTCAAAAATAAATAAATGTTAAAAAAAAAAAAAAAAATTAAAAAAGAGACAGCAGGAGTCAAACTGTATGACAACTATATAAAATATATTACTCTATTAATGTTTTTAACATTTCCAAAGCACGATGATTTAATTCAGTGATTATAAAGATTTCCTTTACAAACCACCAAAGACATGAGTATTACAAGCTGAAGTAGCAATATCTCCACAGCCGGCATTAAAAAAAAAAAAATCTCGGGGCGCCTGGGTGGCGCAGTCGGTTAAGCGTCCGACTTCAGCCAGGTCACGATCTCGCGGTCCGTGAGTTCGAGCCCCGCGTCAGGCTCTGGGCTGATGGCTCGGAGCCTGGAGCCTGTTTCCGATTCTGTGTCTCCCTCTCTCTCTGCCCCTCCCCCGTTCATGCTCTGTCTCTCTCTGTCCCAAAAATAAATAAAAAATGTTAAAAAAAAAAAAAAAAAAAAAAAATCTCAAAAGAACCTTGACAATTGCAGTTATTACTCTTCACAATGTCCCCAAAATATGTATGCATCAAAGGCCAATGGAAGAGAATAGAAAACAAAGAAATAAATCCAATAACAGTCGGAAATTTAGTATTCAATAAAAGGAATAGCTCAACTCAAGGGAGAACAGATGGACTTTTCAATGAATGATATTGGGATAACTTGATAACTATTTGAAAAAGAAAGATAAAAATGAGCCAATTCTTCACAACACATACTAGGAGAAACTGCAAATGAATCAGATTTAAGTTTTTTTAATGAAACTGTATATAAAGTATTTAAAAAATGAGGAAATTCCTTTATAAGCTAGGAGTGAGAACAATAATGGAATACTAGAAATCATAAGGGAAGATTGATAAATCTGATTACCTAACAATAAACAGTTTCTACACCGAAAAACACCAGAAACAAAATAAAGAGACAATTGACTGGGAAAAAAAACACTGCACCTGTGTCACGAAGTGTTAATATATTCAATATGTGAAGTTTTTAAAACAGAGATGACCTACAAATCTCTGGAAAGACTGGTTGAGATACAGGCAGATAGTTCACAGATACAAACACAAAAGCTGTTCAACCTTACTTATACAAGAGAAATAAAAATTTAAAACTACACTGAGATAACATTTTTCACCTAGCAGATTGGCAAAATTTCAAAAACATCCGCTGTTGGCAAGGCTATAGGGACACAACCTCTCATACATTACGGACAGAGATGCAAAATGGCTCTGCCCTTATAAAGAGCAATCTGACAATACCCAACAGAGCTACATTTAGGCATTTACCATTCAACCCAGTAACTTCACTTATAGAAATATATCCCAATGGGGCGCCTGGGTGGCTCAGCTGGTTACGTGTTAGATACTTGATTTTGGCTCAGGTCATGATGTCATGGTTCATGAGATCAAGCCCCACAGAGTCCATGCTGACAGCACAGAGCCCGCTTGGGATTCTCTCTCTGCCCCTTCCCATTCAGTGTGCATGCACACGCTCCCTCTCTCTCTCTCAAAATATATGAACTTTAAACGTATATACCCCAAAGATAAACTAGCAAAAAAACCCACATGCATAACAGTATCCATTAACAGCACTATTTGTAATGGCAAAAGACCAAAATAAAAATGCCCTCAACAGAATTTTAATGAACAAACTAATGTATGTCTACACAGGTATTATTAAAAAAAAAAGGGGGGGGGGGCGTGTACTGGATGGCTCAGTTAAGCATCTGACTTTGGCTCAGGTCATGATCTCACAGCTTTTGAGTTTGAGCCTGCATCGGGTTCTGTGCTGACAGCTCAGAGCCTGGAGCCTGCTTGGGATTCTGTGCCTCCCTCTCTTTCTATGCCCTCCCCCACTCACACTCTGTCTCTCTCTCAAAAAATAAATAAAAACATTAAAAACAATTTTTTTTAAAAAGGTTATTTCAATATACCTGCAGTAACCTCTGAGATATGTTAAGTGAAAAAAGCAAAATGCAAAAAGTACACTGTATATAGCATATTATTGATCGTCTAGGAAAGAGGAGTACAGTATATATTTATACAGAGTTACTTATACAAAAAGAACAGACCAGAGAATAACCAAAACTTACATATAAGAAATGGTGGAGGGGACAGGGATACAAACTAGACTCCTCTGAACGTACCCTGTGTTACAGACTTGACTTGGTGGTGGGAACTGAGAATACCCTGAGGTCAAGAAACTTTCAAAAGCATTTCTCTATTTGTACATGCACTTATTTAGACACATTTCCAAGGATAACTCAAAATGCAATTTAAACATTACCTTTTTCTTTAATTCTTCTTGCTCCTTCTTACTTAAAGTTCTCTTAGCTGTACTCATTTTTCCAATACTGAATGCTTTAAGTTTGTTTTCTAGAAGAGGCTGTGAAAAGAAGTAAAAAGCATACATTTACTACATACACATTCTTAATGCTACCTATAACTTAACTGATACAGCTCTCAAGTGGTAATCAAGTCTTCAGATTAGATGACTTTTAAAAAAGAAATTTCACTGTAAAGCAGAAAAGCTGAGGCTACTCTTAAGCATCAAGTGCCTCCATTGGGCTTGATTCTGATGTAAATTATTCCTTAAAGTATGTCTTCATTGGCTAACTCAAGGTCAGTAACACACAAAAGCCATTTTCTTTTAAAAAGGTAAAAATAAAGCAGAGAGGGAGACGCCAAGGCTTATGACTCAGTCAACCTACTTGCTGGAAAAGCACTTGAGAAAAAGTACAGATGATTCTGAGGAAAAGAAGTAGTGATGGAAAACAGACATTCAAAGAGGGAGAAGGCAGCATATATTTCCAAAGTTCAGTAGCAAGAATCTAAATACCATCTATAACCCCCATTTCAGGTACTACATCACATCACTTCCTTTTATAATTCAGTAAATTAACTCATTCTTCATCAACAACACTGTTTTTATAAACATAATCACAGAATTTCAGATTTCAGAAGTAAAACTGTTGTTGACCTTTAGCTGTTCAGTTATTCATTTGAATGTTAGACTTTGATTCATAAACTTAAGAGGAATGTCTATTAAATACAACCTAAAATATCAATCTGTAACTAAAATCCAAAGGTTTCACTCTTGCCTACCAAAATGACAAGTTAACCAATAACAAATTAGACTTTATCAAATTCCTGATTATTAAATAGGCTTGACCTTGAGAGAAGCAAAATGGAAGAGTAAAATGCTATAAACTATTTTAAAGTTACATTAAAGTCACTGAAAAAAATAAAACCGTTTATAACCCCAAAGTCAAAAAGAGGTTTCAGTAATAGATTCAAACTAAATTTTTTCCCCAAAGTAGAAAGAAAAATGTTTGCTCATCATTCAACATCTCTGGATTTGTTTGGGGACTCTTTTTTGGCACTTTTTAAAAATTTATTAATTTTTTGGCAGGGGGAAGAGAGAGAGAGGGAGAGGGAGAGACAAGGAGAGACAGGGAGAGAGAGGGAGGGAGGACAGGAGGGAGGACAGGAGGGAGGACAGGAGGGAGGGAGGGAGAGAGAGAATCCATAGCAGGCTCCATGCTCAGTGTGGAGCCTGACGCAGGGCTTGATCCCAGGATCCTAGGATCATGATCTGGGCCAAAATCAGGAGTTGGATACTCAACCGACTGAGCCAACCAGGTACCCCAGCATCTATGGTTTTAACTTCAAAAGTTTACACAAATGGTTGGGTGCATGGGTGGCTCAGTCAGTTAAGTGTGTCCAACTCTTGATTTCAGCTCAGGTCATGATCTCATAGTTCATGACCCACATCAGACTCTGCACTGACAATAGTGAGCCTGCTTGGGATTCTCTATCTCCTTCTCTCTCTGCCCCTCCCCTGCTCACGCTCTCTCACTCCCCTCAAAATAAATAAACATTTAAAAAGAAGTTCAAACAGCAAAATTACATACAAATTCAATGAAAACCATAATTTTACAAAAAAAAAATTGGAAGGGTTCCAATTTTATTTATATCCTAAGAGCTAAATTTACACACTTAACAGAAAAATAGTTAAGGAAATTATGGAATGTTTACACAAAGAAATACAATCATCCATGAAAATATATTTATGCTTAAAAACATTAAACAAGAAAAATTAAGTGTTACGAATTTTAATATTGGCTGGTGATAACTGTCTTATTATATTTCCAAATTTATTTTTATTAATATATTAGCATCCCAAATTTAATCACAAGAAAAATTATTTGAAATAGAAAAGACTAAGAGCATGAGAACACTTTGCAGATACATATAGTAAAGAAGTTCCTTCTCTGGGTTCTCATATTGCCCTGGGCACTACACGAACCAGAGTGAACAGTACCTGTTCCTGTTTACTTCCCAGGGCAAGACTATTTGCTCTCCAAGAGCAAGAACTGTGTTTTAATCATCTGTTTATTTCCAGTGACTGTCATGTGGCACTTGGTTCAGTAAATGTTATAAGGGAGGAACAATAAATCTGACTATTAACCATTTTATATCAAAAACACTCTGGTTTTTTCAATAAAATTTTAAATTTTAAGTGAAATCTAGCTCACATATTAGCTACAAAAAACATTTCCTTACATGAACTTGTTTATCATTAACCCAAAAACAACAAAGAATGCTATTTCCAAATAGTGCAAGATGAAACAACCAGTACCAAAATATTCAACTACCAAATTTGATCAAGCAGATTAAAATCATTAATCTTTTCTCATCTTTATCAACACTTACTCTTGAGAGATTCTGATGAGGAGAATCACAAAGGCTTTCACGGGCACTCTCATTCCTATAATTATGTTTTCTTGGACTCTTAGGTCGTGTCCGACTTGGCATGTCACTATCTGAGGGTCCCGATGCATCCATCTTCAGGAAAAGTAAAACGAGTTTTTAAAAATCACATATGTAGTACTAAAAGTACAAATAACCCAAATGTCCAAATAGTGACAAATTTCACTATACACTATCAAAACTCTCATCCCTTAATATCACTATTGATTTTATCAGAAAAGTCCTTAAAAGTTTCCAAAAATTCTAACTTAGACCCAAAAGCTCAAATTTTGTATCAGCAACAAATAATTATTTTCTTTGAAGTAACAGATCTGTTCCCTTAAGTTTTCAAGAAAATATCTGCTAAACCCCCAAGTCTGATTAACCAGTTTGTCAGTTGTTCCTTCAAGTAAAAACGGTATTCCATGAAAAAAGGAGCCAGTTTTCATTTCTCAACTTAAATAATCTGGCAATTATCTTTTCCTCAAGACAAACATCACACTCTGATAAGCAGTAGTGCCTTATATGTACTTCCCATTTCATCATACAGAACATTACAGAGACCCATACGCAAGGACAAAATATTAATAATTTTTACTGCTTCATCAAGAACATTCTTAAGTGAAACTAGCATATTTCTACTTTTACTGTGCCAGGTGGGGAAGAATACAATGACTACTGGTCCACTTTGACAACACTGGCTTGATTCATGCTAAGATGCCAACAGTTTATCAATTGCTTTTGCACCATTAATGCAAATGTCAACATGATGAAAAAGGCAAATATTATCTTTGTATTATTTAAAATAGTTGAACTCACAAAGCCCCTGGAAAATTCTCAGTAACCCCCAAGGGTCTGAAACCAGATTTTGAGCACTGCTGTAATAACATGTAAAGGAATGTTTACTGAGGAATTATTCAAAGTATCAAAAAGCTTTTCAACAGGTATATGCTCATCAATAGAGAAACAGCTTAATAATTTGTACCTTCCCCTATGGAATGATGCCAGCAGATTAGAGCTGTGACTGCTGACTTGCGGGGATTTCCAATAGGTATATTTATTGTGCAGTGAGAAAAGAACAAGTGTGTATAATGCAAACCATAGTCAATGTACAAGTACACACATTTGTATATGTACAGAACTTTATAAGCACATATATATACTTGTGCAATATATACTTGGTTTCTAACATGGTCTGTGGGGGCCAACTTGTGCAAATAGAACACACAAAAAAGAGTGCACCTAGCTAAAAACATGATAGAAAAGGACACATAGAATATAACTGTTATCTATTTATCAAGCAAAATCATAAACGTAGGAATATACACAGAGAGAAATTAAATGTTAAAGAAAAAGACAAGGGGCACCTGGCTAGCTCAGCTGGTGGAGCATGTACCTCTTAATCTGGGGGTCATGAGTTTGAGCCCCACATTGGGTATAGAGCTGGAAGGAAGGAAGAAAGGAGGAAGAGAAAAAAAGAAGGGAGGAAGGAAGGAAGGAAAAGAGAAAGAAGACAAAGATCACCTTTTACACTTACGTGTGCATCTGAAGATCCAGATGAATGAACATCTGATGATCTGGTCTGCAATTATTACAAAAGAAAGTCAGTATTTAAATGATCCTAAAATATATTATGCTAACAAAACAAGGGTGCCTCAGGTTATACAGACTTAATCTTCCCAAACTTGTAGCAATTTCTCCTCAGCTAATAAAACCAAAGGCAATCTATGACTTATAAAAAGGTTGTGACCCAAAATAAATGTGCAAGTCAATTCTTTAAAATTGAGGAAGCATATGGGCCAAAATATGTAAATGAGAGTGGGGTATCTCTGAAGCATAGTTAAACCTTTTAAACTGTAGACTGGAAAACTAACCACTATTTTACAACAGAATTTTTGTGTAAAAGCTCTTCCCAAGTCATAAGATACACTGTTTACTGCCACAACACTGACAGAACAGCAACATCTTGCTATACAGCAAAGAAACTTCCCCTCCTTCCAACTACCCAGTCATTTAAGGAGCAGATTCTAATAACAAGAAAATCCACACATAAACCCTGAATGTAAAAGGTACAAATGCTACTGCACAAATAGTTCAAGAAAAAGAAAACCCTATTATCAAATCCACAATTGGCCACCATTTACAACTGGTTTTATGGGGGCTGCTCCTAATTCGGCATGCCACTGTTGCTGATTGTTGCACAGAAGGAGTTCAGTCTTCAAATAATGGCACTTCCTGACAATGGCAACTGGTAAAATTTCATATTTTTCCTAACTGATCTACAGATCAAATTATATACGGCATACAATATTATTTTTTTCCACTATGCATGTAAAGACAAAAAAGCCAAGCTGCAAGACTATTAACTAAATAACATGTGATATCTGTCTGAAATTTTTACTAGGAGTCGCAGAATTTAACTCTGTCACTGAGCTGTTTTTATTTTGCGAGGTATTAGGTAATGAGATTTGACTTATTTCTATATGTATTTAAACGTTTAAAGTGAAACCAAGAGGGGCACCTGGGTGGCTCAGTCAGTTAAGCATCTGACTTGATTTTGGCTCAGGTCACGATCTCATCGTCATGAGATCACACCCCACATCAGGCTCTGTGCTGAGTAGGAGCCTGTCTGGGATTCCCTCTCCCTCTCTCTGGCCCTTGCAGAGTCAGACGGGTATGTGAGAGCATGCATGTTAGTTCTCCCTCTCTCTCTCTCTCTCTCTCTCTCCAAATAAATAAACATTTAAAAAAAAAATTTATCTGCTTGCCAATATACTATATTAACCTAGTAGGTAACAAAAATAGTATCCTAATCACAATAGTAACAATAAGCAGAAAACGCCTAGAAACCAACTAAAGAAATGTACACAACCCAGGTGAAGAAAACACAAACTTTATAGAAGGCTTCAATTATTCAAGTTACCTTTTGAAAAGACTCATTATATTCCTGGATGGGAATAAACATTATTAAGACAAGTCAATTATAACCAAATTTATTTATATATTTAATGCAATTTCAACAGCTCAATACCCCAAAGGGAAATCTTTGCATTCGGACAAAGTTACCAAAAATAATTCTAAAGTTCACCCACATAAGTAAACACTCAAGACCTTATAAGACAGCGCTATTTAAACTTCTATGCCACCATATTCAAATCATTTCTAGGACTTAAAAATAACAGCATGGCTTAGGAAGACGCATTAGCTGATTTCAATTAACCTAAGATGGCACTGGTCACATTTACTGCAAACCAGATATTTCCCACTGATATGGAGCTATAACTACACTGCATTCAGATTGGAACTTCTTTAGACTTAAGAAGAGTTAGAGATATACAAACAGTACTTAATAAGATTTTAAAAAGAATAACCAACTTCTAAAGCTAATGGTCCTAGTAAACAGTAAATGTAATGCTACTACAGAAGCTGACCTTCCCTCTTCCTAACCTAGAACTGACTACCATTTGTCCTGAGTTTGGTTTTTATGTTTTTTAACTGAAGAACAACAAATTAATGATGCTTCAAGATCTTCCGAGGTCTACAGCACAATTCTTTATCCAAATGAAAAAGACCCAAAAGCAAGAAATCAAAGGGCATAATAAGGGAAGCTTGAGACAATAAAGAAGCAGACACAGGAGAAATTTATCTCAGGATAGAGAAAGCAGATAGTACAGATATGATGAAAGACAGCAAGAACACCCAAAAGTAAAAAGGATCATTTGTTCTCATGATTGCTAAGGAGTTAAAAGGTGAAACCAACTATTCTATACCATATGGCACTACATCCTAGTGGCTGAGAATAAAAACTTGGTTCAACTCAGCAGGCTAGCCACAGCAACACTCCTCCAACACTGCCATTCTGCCCCTTGAGCTTTCCATTCCCTTTACTGACTCCTAAAATGTCTTTTCTCCTCTCATCTTCTAAAGCAACAACTTGCATCTCCACAAGTTTAACAATCTCTCCATAGGTGGCATATCAACACCTTTATTGCACTGAGATGACTTCTAATTCCTTATTTTTGACCTTAGTACCTCGGGTGGATTCCAATCTGTTCTCAAACTACCATCTGGTTATTTTCACCTGAATGTCTGCAAGCTCCTCAAACCCAATATATTTAAAATTCCTTCCAAACTAGCTTCTCCTATCAGCCTTATGTCTGATACTGGATTGTATCTCTCAATCACTCATAATATGGAAGTAGTAAAATGTTTTTAAGAGCAGTTTCTGGAATAAGACTTCCTGGTTTTAACACTTACCAGTTTTGTAACCTTGGCCCTACTTCCTTCATCTGTAAAATGAGGAGCACCCTGCCTCACAGGATTGTTGTGAAGGACAAAAACAGGTAAAGTACATACTTAGAACAGTGCCTGGTGCATAACTGTTCAATAAGTGTTGGCCAGCAACAGCCCTATAACAGAATCATCCTGGACTCCTTTATCCCCTCATAATCACGTGAGTCAAATTCTGTTCATCCCACTTCTAATACAGCTCTCCCATGGGGACTCTTCCTTTCTTTTTTTAAATTTTTTTTTTCAACGTTTTTTTTTTTTAATTTATTTTTGGGACAGAGAGAGACATAGCATGAACGGGGGAGGGGCAGAGAGAGAGGGAGACACAGAATCGGAAACAGGCTCCAGGCTCCGAGCCATCAGCCCAGAGCCTGACGCGGGGCTCGAACTCACGGACCGCGAGATCGTGACCTGGCTAAAGTCGGACGCTTAACCGACTGCGCCACCCAGGCGCCCCAGGACTCTTCCTTTCTAAACACACCATTATGGTCTAGATCTTCCCTTAATTCAACTATCTACTGGTACTATGTCTTACAGTAGAGATATTATAAAGTAAAATAAGACATACTTCCTGTCTTAAGGAGCTAATAAAAGACTCAAGTAAAACAATGGCCACAAAAGCACAGGGGGCAAGGTAAATCTTTTTTTTTTTTTTTTTTTTTTTTAACGTTTATTTATTTTTGAGAGAGAAAGAGACAGAGCATGAACGGGGGAGGGTCAGAGAGAGAGGGAGACACAGAATCTGAAACAGGCTCCAGGCTCTGCGCGGTCAGCACAGAGCCCGACGCGGGGCTCGAACTCACGGACAGGGAGATCATGACCTGAGCCGAAGTCGGCCGCCCAACCAACTGAGCCACCCAGGCGCCCCAGGGGCAAGGTAAATCTTAATGGGAGTGGCGAAGTTGTTAGGAAAAGCTTCCCAGAGAAGATTTGAGGTGAGATTTCTGAAACAATCCTCAAAATTTATCAGGAGCACTGCAATAATCTTTAAACTGGTCCTCCTCACTCCCAGATCCTTGTTAAAGTATGTCCCAATAATCTCTTTCCTGCCTCAAATTTTCCATGGCTTTCCAATTTTACTCACAGCATTCAAAATCTCCACTATTTATCTCAAACCTACCTTTGCATCTTAGCAACTTTTATTCCCTATGCAAGTGCCCTATGCACTGGCTAAATAAGAGACCATTTACGAATCTATTTCCTGGATTTTTCTTTACCTTACCCATCTCTTTATAACCTCTGCTTATTGTTCAAAAGAACACAAATTCTTCTATTCTTCAAGTCTCCTCCTTGCCACCCTCCATTTAACCAGCAGTCACTTCTGTCTCTAAACTTTTAGGTACCTCTGCTTTGTACTATTATGTGTTGACTTTTTTTCACTAAACAGCATGCTCCCCAGTTTGTATAGTCTTACTTAAAGTTTTCTTCCTCAAAGTCAAGCACAAGATCTGCCAAGTGACAGAGCCTCAATATACCTGTTGACCTAACCTGCAGGAACAAGTACGTACCCAACAAAATTAAGTTACACTCCACTGTCAACATACTATGCTGTCCACTCACTAACAAGTGTAGCAACTACCTATTTTAATATCGCTCTCCCAAGGCTAACTAAACTAAGGCCTACCTCTCAAAAAACACCATAAGATCACTGAGACATGTACCACATATGATAAAGTTAAATAACAAACCTGAAATTATCTTTATTTAAAAAAAACAATTTTTTAAATGTTTATTTACTTTTGAAAGAGACAGAGCGCAAGTGGGGGAGGGACAGAGAGACAGGGAGACCCAGATCAGAAGCAGGCTCTAGGCTCTGAGCTGTCAGCACAGAGCCTGACACAGGGCTTGAACCCACAAACCGTGATATCATGACCTGAGCTGAAGTCAGAGGCTTAACGGATTGGATCACTTAGGTACCCCATGAAATGATCTTTAAAATTACATCCAAAACCATATCAATACATGAAAAGTTTTAAGAACATTTTGAATGTCCTGTAATCAGGCCAAACTGAGGAAAGGCCAGTAAAAAATTTTAACTCAAGGAAGAGACATCTAACAGGACCAAATAGCATCAAATGCTACTGGCAAATACCATCTTCCTTTTTGAAAAGTTATTTCACAAAATATCTAACACATGGCTGGTCTGCAATAAAATGTTAAAGCTTAATGATAGTATAAGAGACAAGTTATCTATAACATTAGTGTTTTCAAGTTTAATATCCCGTAGCAAGTTTTTGTTTTTATTTTTAAAAAATGATGCTCTTTGTTAAAAAGTGGTAGAGAGGCAGGAGTCTTCAACTTGCATACCAAATGAGCCTCTCTTTCTAAGGCAAATGAGTATCTTCCCTAAGTTTACATTCCAGGAAGAATAAAGCTTCAGGAATAAAAACCAAAAGAAAATTAAAACTGGACTTTCAGAAATCAATCCGATGAGAATTTTTAAAAACCGTATCGAGTCATATTCAAGCACCAGAGCTGCAAATACTCAAGTTTCTAAAGAGCACCAACCAAGAAAATGCAAGTTCATAATTCCACTCTCCCCCCAAAAAGACAACCTTCCACTCATTAAACTATCCACCTTATATTTTAAGATAAAGTTACAATCATAACATAATAAAGTTTCACGCTAAACTAAAAATGGCAAACCATGAAGAACATAATTTTCAAGGTTTGTGTTTTGTTTGGAATGTTTTACCATATCGAAACCTTACATATTTTCAGATACCATCAAAAGAATGTACACATGGGGCGCCCCAGTCAGTTAAGCATCCGACTTTGGCTCAGGTCATGATCTCACCCTTCACAAGTTCAAGCCCTGTGTCGGGCTCTGTGCTGACAGCTCAGAGCCTGGAGCCTCCTTGGGATTCTGTCTCCCTCTCTCTCTGCCCCTCCCTGGCTCGCACGTGTACTCTCTCTCTCAAAAAGAGTGTTAAAAAAAAAAAAAAAAAAAAGGAACACAGACAGTAATAAATATCTAAGGGTCACAAGCCTTTAATGTAATCTCATTTTACTCATTTCTTAGAAGCAAAATACTTTTGGGGCACCTGGGAGGCTCAGTTGGTTAAGTTAAGTGTCGAACTCTTGATTTCGGCTCAGGTCATGATTTCACTGTTTTGTGAGTTGTGAGTTCGAGCCTACATCAGGCTCTGCTCTGACAGTGTGGACACTTGCTTGGGACTCTCTCTCCCCGTCTCTCTCTCTCTAGCCCTCCACCACTCATGTGGTCTGTCTCTCTCAAAATAAATAAATAAATTTTTTAAAAAATTAAAGAAAAAAAAGAAGTTTAAAAAAAAAAAAGAAGTAAAATACTTTTGTTAATCAGCAATTCTAACAGTTTTCTAAACAATTCAGCAGTAAACGTCGAAGGAAGCCAAGGAAGTCCAAGGAAGTATGCTCTACCTGCTCAATTTACCTAACCCAATTTTTTACACTATGGCAAAAAAAAAAAAAAAAAAAAAAAAAAACCTGTCACAGAGGGAAATAAAAGGGTGCATAATTGCACTATATTAGCAAGTGTAACCAGCACAGGAAATGCAGAAGGAAAGAAAATACCGCATTCTCTGCCTATCCTCATTTTGCTGAACAAGCAAACAAAATCCTTAAAATCAAAATAATACACTAATTTTTGTAAACTAAAGTCCAAGGAAATGCGTCTAACAATTTTCTAAGGAAACGAGTATGGTCTCTCCTCCCAAAATCAAGCTACAACATGGCACCAACACCCCTCTCCTTTAAAGCAGTATTTTCATCTGGTGATAAACAGAAATAAATGCATAGGAAACAATTAAGATACATCAAATAATTTGCCATCAAAATCCTGCATATCGTACATTTTAATTTATTTCTATTGAAGTACAATTGACATGCATATTATTTTCAGATATACAACTTAATAACCACAATAAGCCTAGTTAACATGTTACCATGCATAATTTTTCTTGTGATGAGAACTTTCAAGATCTACTCTTAGAAACTTTCAAATATGCAATACAGTATTAACCATAGTTACCATGCTGTACATTCCGTTCCCTTGTACATATTTGAATTAACACTCTCCTCGATGTGTAGAAACATGATTAACAGGCATCCTGAACTATATCAATGGGAATTTAACTACCAAAGAATGAGCAAGAAACAGAAGAAGCTGTACGTTCCATTTGTACTGTAGAATGGGTCACTCATCTGCTCTGCCAGAGGAAGGAAAACCAAACCACAGAGATCAAGACTAGAAATTCCAAATACTACAGTATTAGCCAAAATGATCTGATACTCTCTCCAATAAATTCAGCACTTGTGTGAGAAATAGAAAGCAGCAATCTGGGCATCATTATATGATAGTTGATGACTTAGATTCTAAAATCTTAGGATTCGAATCTATACAACATTTTGAAAAGTAAGTACTTTCTATTTCCTCTAAGGACAAAAAGGAGAGGGGAAAAAGGAACTAAGGTTTATTATGTACTTTATTGACAGTAATTCACTTAATCCTTACATCAACTCTGTAAAAAATAACATCCATATTACAAATGAGAAAAATGAAGTGCAAGAGTTTAAGCAATTTGCCTTAATAAGACAAATACAATTAATTACGAAGTCATGATTTGAACCCAAAGGTCTTTTGCTTGTCATCAAAATCCATAATCTTTAACTGCATCGTACAGCCCTCCATACTAATGGGGAAAATTACACCGATATTCTTTGAGTCCTGAGATACCCTGATTCCTTTCACAGACATTGGTAGAGAATCTCGTAATAGCATGAACTAATGATAACCTAAAGCAATATATAAACTGAAAAGATTTATTACTGGAAGATCCAACAATTTACTTATAGAAACAGCTACTCCCTCACAACCATGAGAAGTGCTATTTTAGGAGGAAGCCTGAACATACACATTAAAATGTTTTCAATGTATCCAAAACCTCAAATAGGAGATACTTAAAATACGACTTTGAAAACAAACTAAAATCATGAAGCTTATGCTCGAACTATCCCAATAGTTCCCTAACAGCAGGCCTGTTTTTGTGAATCTGTTAAGTGGCCCGAGTGATGTACCCAACTATTCCCCTCCACACCGACAGGAAACGTACTGGGGAAGGAAGAAACTGACAAGGAGTAAAAGTGGGATGTAAAACAGCCAAAACTGGCCCTCTAACCATAGTTTCTACAAAATTAAAGGCTGACCGTTAAAGCCATTACTAGTTACGAGCTAATTACAAACATCATCCACAAAATGGCACAAAGATTCTATTTATTAGAAACTGATAAAGCAGGTATAAAATGTGCTGGTTATGTTTCTCAGAACTAAGGCTCGCCCCGTCTACCGTAAATTTAATTTCCTAATAACCAACTTATAATCATACACGTCTGCAAGATATAACAGTCCCTAGAACCTTTAAGTGTTGTTACACAACTTATTGTATTGGCATCAAAAGCTTAAGAACTACTTCAGGCAGTACTTACTACTTTTAATATCGTGTTGGACTTGAGAAACTCAAAGCAAAAAAACAATCAGTGATCGGCCCAAGACGGCAACTAAGACCTGATGGTAACCACCACCTAACTGCTGCTAAACTACTTGTACAGCTCAATGGTTTCACAGTATGTGCACACGTTTCCCTGTTAACTCAAAATCAATTTAATAATCTAAAGTGGCTTCCAAGTCTATGGAAGGAAGAACACACAACATGGAGATGCAGGGGATCCCGAGCTCTTGAAAGTGAACCCTCAAAAGGAGCGCTCATTTTATACTTCCTCGTAAGTGATACAAGACCACGTGTAGAGCGTAGCGTTAACCTTGGTGAGGCAGCTCTGCAAAGGAGAACTGCTCCCGCCTCTGCACTTCCCACCCCGCGTCCTTCCACCATTGGTCCTCCCCTCACAACTTGCAGCCCTAGATGTTATTTATTCCCTGGAGAGGGTTTGAGGTAAACTGAAAGAAGCCGGAAGCGTGTGAAATCTAGGACCAAAGAACCGAGGACAGAGAGGCAAACACTTAAGCACCGGGAAGAGATTCCCGCCTCTCCCAGGTGCTGTCCGGCGGCCTTAGAGCGCCACAAACAGGGATACAGGGGCGCTTTTTCACGGCTTCAGACCTCAGTTTAAATCCCGGATTTCCCTCCAGTGCCAAACGCAGGCCTAACTACTCCCGCCACCCGCCGTGGGCCCGCCAGCCTCCAACCAAATCCAGGCTAGGACTAAGGGGAGACACCAGGCCTCTCAACCTGCGCACCACAGTGCGTCGGCGCCCGGGCCTACCGTAGTGACCAGAACGCGGACTCCCACCCCAATCTCCTCCCGCTGGCCAGAAGAGTCTGTAGGCCCCAGATGACAGTGATAAACTCACTGACTTATGAAGTCCTCTAAGAAATTACCTTCGAACTGGCCTTCTGAGATCCGCCTGGCGTTTTGTCCGCCATCTTGAGTTTTGCCCCTCCTTCGGCGGCCGCAGCAGCACGGGCGAGTCGAACGCCGAAACAGTGGATCTCAGCGGAGCCCGCCAGAGGCGCCTTCAAGGCTGAATAGTCGACTGCCGAGATAGGGAATTCGGGCGGAGCTGTGCCACCTGACTTCCGGTGTCAGTAATTTCCCCGGCCCCGCCCACTCCGCTGAATTTTGTGAGTTTCGGTTGCCCGTCGTATATCACGGTCCAGGAATTTAGAGAATCTCCTTTTTTTAACTTTCAGGGCTGGCTGATATTTCATTTGTCCTCCGGGCGCCAGCCCTTAGTAGGTGCGAGCCAGTTGAATTTCGTGGGTGAGGAGGGAACGGCTCCTTAAAGAAGATGTGCACTGGTCAGCTAGGGAGCTGACTGGGGGGCCAGGGGGGGTCTCGCTTTCCTTGGCCAAAGACGGTGTTTGCGCCAGCTCTGGAGCTTACACCACAGTGCGAAAGGCAAACTTGGAATTTGCACGTTACGTTCAGATAGAACGGTGCCTGGAAAGCGAAGAAAAAGAGCATTTGACGCAAACTGAGAATCTGACAGTGGAGTTATCCCATAGACTGTTGGAGGTATCTACAATTGGGTACATGCAGACAAAGGCAAAGTGAGAGAAAAGCATAAGTAGACAGTATTCTAAATCTAGCATACATGTAAGCTGTGTGTCATTTAAAATTACATTTCATGGGGGCGCCTGGGTGGTTCAGTCCGTTAAGCACACGACTTGGTTTCTTTGGCTCAGGTCATGATTTGGGGGTTTTGCAAGTTCAAGCCCGGGTAGCTCTGCGCTGACAGCGAGAGCCGGCTTGGGATTCTCTGTCTCCCACTCTCTCTGCCCCCCTCAAAATAAATAAACTTCAAAAAAAATTAAAAATAAAATATTTCATGGTTTAGTATTCTTTTCCTTTTTAATCACAAATGGAGAGGAGACCGTAAACTTTTCTGTACTTAATATCTTTTTAAAGTTCTTTTTTTTTTTTTAAGTTTATTTATTTACTTTGAAAGAGCGTGTGTGCACAAGTGGGGAAGGGGGAGAGAGAGAGAAAGAGAAAGAGAGACTCCCAAGCAGGCTCTAAACCATTAGCACGGAAGCTGATGCGGGCCTTGAACTCACAAACCGTGAGATCATGACCTGAACAGAAATCAAGAGTAGGATGCTTAACGGACTCCACCACCCACGCGCCTCCTTTCTTTAAGTTCTTAATAGGATCTGTATTCAAAGAAGGAAAACTTGCTTGAGAAGGTCATGCCTGAACCCAGCCAGTCAAGAAAAATGGAAAGGGCATTCCAGGCAGAGGGAGTAGTTGAAATAAAAGCCTGGTGACATGAATCAGTACAGCCCGTTGTGTAGCCACCATAAGCAGTCAAGTTTTATTAGAAGAGGTATAGAGAGGGTTGTGGCTGGAGAGATGAGTGGGAGCAATTTCACATAGGGCCCTGAAGCGAGCGGCATGCTTAGGAGTTAGAATTCTAGTCTGAAGATGAAGAGTGGGCTTCAAAAGGGTTAGGTAGGGCTGTGGTGTCAGATTTTAAGTTTTAAAAAATTGCTCTTAGGACTGCAGGAAGGGAAGGAGTCATCACTTTCTCTCCTTAATTCATTTACTTGAAATACTTTTGAGCCCAATTTTGTGTACAAAATCCTGCCCAAAGTTTTGAGAGGTTTAAAGAGACAAGTAAAAATCACTGTCTTCATATGATTTTAAAACTTAATGACGAATGGGAGAGAGAAAGAGCAGAATTAAACTGATGCCACAAGGAAGGATCAATAGTTGTGGGAACTTTGAAAGCAGTAATTCTGAGAGTAAGGGTGCTGTAAAGAGATGGGGAGGTTTCACAAAGAAGGGAACATTTGAGCCAACTCTGAAGAAGTAAAATTTTGTCTGCTGGTTGGTGTTGGGGGGAGAGGGAAGGGAGGTTGGTAGGGTGCATGAGGGAAGCACTGAGAACAGGATCTGACCCATGGCAGGCCTCAGGAAAGATTAACTGTCGTATAGCTGGGCACTGAGGGATCAGCAGGCTAGAGCTCCTGTTCTGGGTGGGTGAATGGGGGTGGCAGAACACACAGTAAATAAATGAGCAAACAAGACATGATCAGAAAGTGAAAAGTGCTATGCCTTGAAATTAAATTGGAATGATTTGCAACCTCCAGTCCAATTGAATTTATTTCCAATCTCGGGTTTTGTCACACTTTTTTAATTCTGGGCTTCTACTTCCCCCACCCTCACCCTGGCCTCTAATTGAAAGTGAATCAATTTTACACTCTTACTGAAGATGTCACTTCCTCCAAGAAGTCTCACAGACCTCCCTTCCCCATCAAGCCTAAGATAGAGACTCTGATTCTGTTTCCATAGGAATCTATACTTTCCCACCCCAAATGTTCATCACACTTAATTGGTTACAGTCTAGGGTTAGAAAGTGAAATCAGCTGAAATGAAAGAAGGATTGGAATTGGCTGTACCTCATCATGTTCTGACATGCTGCAGGCTGACTTTATCACTATAAAGTGAATAACTGCATGCTGTTCATTAAAATCCTCAAAGTTCTACTTCTCACAAAAATAATTTTTGCCAAATTTCTACTCCTAAAGAGTTAGAAGTAAGGGAACACAGACCTCCTCCTTCTCTTCTTTTTCATACAGTAAGATCCCAGAGGAAGCCAGACAAATGTGACCTGACAGGAAGTAATACATAGGCCTTTATTAAGGCCTAATTAAGTACACTTTAAAAAACTCACAATCGTGGTTATGAGCAAAGTTGTCCTCCACACATATACGTCATGAAGTTGGCCCTATTACTCAAACCACAAATTAAAAAGGATGACAGCATGAATCATACAAATAGAATTTTACAGAATCTGAAATTTTTAGATTCACAATTACTATTGCCAAGGGACAACACATAACTGGTAAGAAAATCATAGAATTTACTACAATTAGTACTGCTTTTTTACAATCACACTAAAACCAGGCTCTTTGTCTCTGGCTGTTGTGTTCGGTCTCTAGTCCCACACCTGTCATCTGTTCTCCCTGCAGCTGTGTTCAACAGAGATTCCAAAATAGTGCCAGATGCCGTCCACAGAGGTGTTTTATTTGGTTCAACCAAGGAGATTTTTTCTTTGAAATTTGAGCTAGCATTTTCAAATTGGGAGATTTTATTATTCTTTTATACTCAGGGTTTCCGGCTTTTCTTGAAAAATGGGAGTCTGGCAACAATTCAGTGGAGGTGAGCCACAAGGGCCTTCTGGGAAGGGAGCTGCACACTGTAATTCACCATGCCTTCACCACACACACACATACACACGCGCACACACACACACACTGTAGACAAATGCCCCACACCTGACCTGCTTGTAGGCATTTGAGTTTTCTAATCCTCATGCACAATTTAAGTCTTACTAGTGGTGATAAACAAAACATTTAATACTCCCTCCCCCAGCACCAATGAGAATGACTTATCCATTAAGTACAAAAGGCTCAGTGCCTAGGACCTCCCAAATGTTAAATTTCTTTTAAAACAAGGCGACGGGGGGGGGGGGGGGGGGGGGGGGGGGGGTAGATTGGAGAGGCTGAAACAAAAGCAGCATTTACCACTGCACACAATGAAAGACAGAGATCTTACAAACGATTGCCCCAAAGCCAAAATCTGCCGTAGGGTGCCAGTGGACTGCTCCTACTTAGTGGCACTTTCATTCTCCGGAATTTTTCAAGCAGCTTCTCCCTCCTGTCTAGACTTCAGGATAGAGTCGGATGAAAACACAATCCCATCCATTTGTTTATTTGGCAGTTATTGAATTTCCAGCATGTGCCAGGCTTTGAAAAAAGAAGATAAGAGGGAGAAAAGAACAGCTAAAATCAGACGTAGCTCTTCTGTTAAGAGACATCCCAGCTGCTTCTAGGAATAGTCAGGGAATAGCCTTCAAGGAGGGTGTGTTCTGTGTGAAATTAAAGATTCTTTCTGATAAACTTGATTGTCTGCCCCACTTGAGCATGCTAGCCTGACAAGATTTCAGTGGTAATAGCAGGTTCTCCCTTTTCTACCCTCCCCCACCAACTTACTTACTGATGGTATCTAGAATTCTTTTGACAATAGTAATTAGCAGTGGCTTTTTTTTTTTTTTTTTTAGCAGTGGCATGTTTTTTTAAACTAAAAATGCCTGGGGCGCCTGGGTGAGTTTGTGGGTTTGAGCCCTGCATCAGGTTCTGCTGACAGCTTAGAGCTTGAAGCCTGTTCAGATTCTGTGTCTCCATCTCTCTCTGCCCCTTGCTCATGCACTCTCTTTCTCTCAAAAATAAATAAACATCAAAAAAAATTTTTTTTAACTAAAAATGCCTAAGAAATAAAAGATATGTATAAATGGTGTCAACAAGCATATGGCCCAAGAATGGGCTCGTGACACTTACAAGATAATAAAAATTGCTATTTTAGCTATGATCCTGGTGAGAAGATTACCATTAGCATGCTACCATGTGACAATTGTTTTATCAACAAGAAAACCTAAGATGATCTAGATGGGGTATCCTGGAAATGGTGTTCCTCAGTGAGTGACTGCATATGTGTGTACATGGGTGTTTGTGGCAAAACTGTACTGACGGTGCCCATGGCAAGTTGAGACAACTAGCAAAGGGCAACATCTCCAGGGAGTCCTCACTGACTATGACCTGGTAGTCTAAAGGTGGCGTTGGCTTGGAACACAGGGAGATCAGGCTTCAACTTATGACCTGCCTTCTGCTGGGGGGAAGCCTACATATCCCCACGAAGACTGAAATCCTAAAGACAACACCAAGTAATATAAACATTGAGTGAAGAATGAAGTTATGAAGAGAAAATGAAACAAGATTATTTCCCTTATCAATTTCACTTGGTTGCCAATAACAGAAGTCCAACTGTAGTGGTCTTAAACACGAAAGGCTTTATTGTTACCATGGTAAGTCTTCTATCAAAGAATATGGCATACTTTTCTTCTTTTTCAAGTTTTGTTCTGTTTCCTTCATACCCTCTTTGTATATTTCTTATTATTTTATTCTAATTTGTTTTATCTTTTCTGTTGTTACTGCAAATACATTGTTTTTCCATTATGTATATATGTCCTAAGTAATCGTTATTCATATGGTGATTACCATACATAAATGTTGTGTCCAGTCACTTTGCTGAATTCCTTTATTATTTGTATAGTTTTTCTGTCTTACTCTTTTAGGTATACAATCATATCATTTGTAAATAATTGCAAGTTTACCTCCTCTTGTCCCTTCCCTCCCCCCATCTTTTTGTTTTTCTCTTGTGTAATAACAGCCAGTACCTCCAGAATAATAAGGTAAGAGTGGCGCTAGTGGATATCCTTGTCTGGTTCCTGACTTTAATGAGAATGCTTTTAGTGTTCTAATCAGGAAGAGGCTAACTTTTGGGTTGTGAGTTGAATTCTATACAATTTTTTTAGCTAACCATGGAACTGAAAATACAGAATTTTAAATTCTCATAGAAAAGCTGAGGACTCTGAGGATATGCTAAACAATGCCAATGGTGAGACAAGATGGTTAGAGAAACACTTATAGGCTTGTGTTAAGAAAACCCAGCACATCTCAATGACTTAGAAAAATAAGGGAACAAAGTAGAAATGTTCTGCTCTGTGCAGCAGAAAGAATGGGCAGCCAGGAGGGCAAACTGGAGGGAGGACATGTAGAAATCTATGTTAGTTTCCTGTTGCTGATGCAACAAATTACCACAAATTTAGTGGCTTATAGCAGCAACACAAATGTATTATCTTATGGTTCTGGAGGTCAGAAGTCTAAAATGTGCCTGCAGGCCTGTGTTCATTTGGAGACTCTAGAGAATCCTTTTCCTTGCCTTTTCCAGCTTCTAGACTTCACCTACATTCCCTGGCCTTCTTCTCCATCTTCAAAGCCAGCAGCATAACATCTTTTCTCCTCTCTGACCTCTGCTTCCATCCTTGTTATCTTCTGTCCGACTCTAATTCTACTGCCTCCCTGTTATAAGGTCCCTTGTGATTACTCTGGGCCTACGATGACAATCCAGTATAATCTCCCCATCTCAACAGCCTTAACTTGATCACATCCACAAGTCCGTTTACCATGTAAATTAACATGTTTGCAGATTCTGGGAATTAGGATGCAACCCTCTTTGGAGGGTTATTATTCAGTCCACCACAGGATCTAAAGTGAACTTTCTGCTTCTGTATTTTGTCCCCTGGCTGGCAGGCACAGCTTTGATTCCATCAGATCCCATGGGAAGGGTCATAATAAATACAGTATCTCAAACCAACTGAGTTCTGAAATTGTTACTGGGGAATTCAGTGGGTATGGTTCCAGCGAAGAAGGGTAAGACAGGTCTCTATTGTCAAGGACTTAACAGGGCATAAAGGGGACAAATGTGTCACAATAGGAATGTCATAAGTGAGGACTGGAATTTTACCCTGTTGTATTTGCTGCTATATCTGCAGTGCCTAGAACAGAGTAAGCACCATGCAGGTACTCACTGAGTATTTGTTAATGAATGAAATCTTTATCAGAGGTGGTTTAGGAGAGCTTAGAAGATTGGCACTGCAGAAAAGGAGAGGGAAGACCTCATGAAGGGTGCTGTACACTTTTGGGCGCATCTGTCTCAATTTCAAGACTTCAACTCTGGGACAAACTCCCGGGAGTTACCTAGAAGTTGCTCAGAGAGGAGAATGAGGACCTTAACAAAATGTTGTCTTATTTTTTTTTTTAATTTTTTTTAACGTTTATTTATTTTTGAGACAGAGAGAGACAGAGCATGAACGGGGGAGGATCAGAGAGAGGGAGACACAGAATCTGAAACAGGCTCCAGGCTCTGAGCTGTCAGCACAGAGCCCGACGCGGGGCTCGAACTCACGGACCGTGAGATCATGACCTGAGCCGAAGTTGGCCGCTTAACCGACTGAGCCACCCAGGCGCCCCAATGTTGTCTTATTTTAAGAAAATGAAAATTTTATTATTTGATCAGACTTAAAAGTCTCCCTTCATGTACAAATTTTGAAATAATACAACTCTCCTCTCATCCCCAATTAAAAAACAATTTTCAAGAATTGTGTGATTTCTACACAGGCAGGCTCAATGGACTATGAACATCATTTACTGTTTTGCCACCTGGTGGCGCTGCTGCAGCCGATAAACAAAATACCCACCATCCTTTGTAGGTATCCCATGAACATATAGGGAACATCTGTAATATTGGTGTTCTTGTCACATTTGGTGTTACAATGAAAAATCTTTCTAATACCCTGTTGTGGTCCACCAAGCTTTCACTGAACAATTGTGCTAGTGCTGTTGCTAAAAAATGTGCTAAAAAATAATTTAGAAGGGGAAGTTAAATGTGATAAAACCATGGTATACTGTGTTATTTGGGGGAGAACAGTTCACTAGATATTAGAGATAACAAAAATATTAGAGACAACATTAGAGATAATATCTTTACAGTGAGGTTTGCTCTGCTTCTCTAGGAAGGCAGGAGCAGGGCTGAATCCCAACACCTATTTTCATGCTTGGCACACAGTAGGCAAACAATATATATTTGTCGAATAAATAATAAATAAACATGAAAGATGGCCACCTTATATAGCTCCCAACCCCATATCCATCCTCTCAGTTTTACCCCTACATAGATACCAACAAAAAGTTCCTGAAACCAAATTCTAAAATCACAGCAATGAGTTTCTGAATAGTTCAGCTCAGGTTAGCTGCTCATTTTGGTTAATCAACTATGCTAAGGAAAATAATGCCACAAAAGACAAATGGCTCCCAGAGACTTACCATGGGATGAACGAAGATTTGGAGGAGAGAGGAGCACCTGGATGGCTCAGTCAGTTGAGCATCCTGACTTTTTTTTTTTAATTATTTTTTAATGTTTATTTTTGAGGGAGATAAAGAGAGACAGAACGTGAGCAGGGAAGGGGCAGAGAGAGGGAGACAGAATCCGAAGCAGGCTCCAGGCTCCAAGCTGTCAGCACAGAACCCAACGCTGGGCTCAAAATCACGATCTGTGAGATCATGACCTGAGTGAAGTCAGTCACCCAGCTGACTGAGCCACCCAGGTGCCCCGCATCCTGAATCTTTATTTCAGCTCAGGTCATGATCTCACAGTAGGTGAGATCAAGCCCTGCATCGGGCTCTAGACTGACAGCACAGAGCTTGCTTTGGATTCTCTCTCTCCTCTCTCTCTGCCCCTTCCCTTTGAGTGCATGCTATCTCTCTCGAAATAAATAAATAAATAAATAAATATTAAAAAAAAAAAAAAGATCTGGAGGTTGGCGGGGGGGGGAGGGGGGGATGTGTGAGCCAAAGTTTACTGTGTATGAATAATAGGTGTCAAATAAATATACAATTATTTTTCAAGTGTTTGGAGATGCTGCTGTAATTGACAGAACACAGTTTGCTTTACTGTGGTCAAATACACATAACATAAAACTTGCCATTTTAACCATTTTTAAGTGTACAATTTAGTGGCATTAAGTACATTCACAGTGGGCAAACTATCACCACCATCCATCTTCAGAACGTTTTCATCTTACCAAACTGAAACTCTGTATCCATTAAATAATAACTCCACAATCATTCCTCCCCGTACCGCAGGAAACCACCATTCTATTTCTGTCTCTATAAATTTGACTACTCTAGGTACCTCATAGAAGTGAAATCATACAGTATTGGTCCTTTTGTGACAGGCTTATTTCACTTAGCACAATGTCTTCAAGGTTCATCTGTGATGTAGCATGTGTCAGAAGTTCCTTCCTTCTCAAGGCTGAATAATATTCCATTATATGTCTAGACAACAATTTGGCCGTTCATCCGTTGAGGGACATTTGGATTGTTTCCAGTGTTTGGGTATCGTGTATAATGCTGCTATAAAGATTGTCAAAGCATTCTTAAATTCACAACAGCTCTTTGTCATTATGCTTACTCTCAATCAGTGGTCCTAAAAGTACACGGACTACCATGTGGGGATCAGCAGAAAAACTGGCACTGTGAGTATCTTCATGCTTGATAACTTTAGAATCTTAGAGCAGGAGTATGTAAAGAGGAGAGGAATCAGTGTGGTGGTACATCTGAAAATCAACTGCAGAGAAGAAGGAATGATGCAAAATAGTCACCAGCCAGGAGAAGAGCAGACTTAAGGAAGCTATCAGAACTGTTTACAATGAACAAAGACTTTTCCCCTTTGCTCCTTAAGGCAGATAAAGAAGCACTGAACAGAAAGGCACAGAACAAAAGATTTCTGACTTCAACTCCATGTTCAAAATAATCTTTAATTTCTATAACTGTTGAACAATGGAACAATCTACTTTAATGAAATAAGCATTTCTCTGTGAAAATACACAGACAGAAGCTGATCAATTGTAGAAAGGAGGAGGAGGTTGAAGGAGAGTTATATCTGGGCTCTAAGGCATCTTAATACCCCTACATTCTCTGTCTTTCTAATGCTTGAAACATCGGCAGAAAAGATGAAAGTGACCAAAGCTGTGGAGTTGCCAAAGTAAATAATTATTCAGTGTATACTTGGTTTGATAGTTACTGGTGTCATGTCCTCCAGATGAAGTTTGAATCTGATAAGCTAACTGTTGAGTGCTTTCAGAAATCCACATAATCTTTGAGGAGGACATTATCTGAGATTATAGTGACAGGAGCCAGAACAGATTATCAGGGACACTGAGACCTAAACCAGGAGTCCCTGCCCTTTTTGTATAATATACTGGGAAAATACGCTGGTAAATCCAGATCAAATTAAACAAATAGCAGAGCCTTGTTACATTTTCACTCAATAAAAATCAGTGACTCCAATTTGTTCTGTTCATTAAACATCGGTTTTTAGTTTTTCTTCCATGATTTCTCTTTTTGTTTTTCATTAAAACTTGTGGGGGGGGGGGGATGGGCACCTGGGTGGCTCAGTTGGTTGGGCGTCCGACTTCTGCTCAGGTCATGATCTCACAGCTCATGAGTTCGAGCCCCACATTGGGCTCACTGCTGTCAGTGCAGAGCCCACTTCAGATCCTCTGTCTGCCTCTCTCTGCCCCTCCCCCGCTTTCACTCTCTCAAAAATAAATAAAACATTAAAAAAAAAAAAAAAACTTGTGGGAAAAATGCCTCAAGAAGCTGGGGAGAAGTAGACAATTCTCATACTTCAGGGCTGGAGAATAAATAGGTACAAGCTCCCCTGGAGGGCAATTTGGCCATAGTTATCAACGTGAAATGTACATCCCCTTTGACCCAGCAATTCCACTTCTAGGAATTTACCTCCAGATGCATTCTCACACTGGTAAAGAATGTGTGCAACAAAAGATCAAAGACAGCCCATCAATAAAGGGTTGTTTAATAAAAGTATGGTACATCCAAAATATATTCAGTATAGAGTCAGGACTGAAATGCTATGCCATTGCTAGAATGAAGGAGATCTTTATGGACTGACTTGGAAATTGCTTCAAATACACTATTGCATGACAAAAGCAAGGCAGGAAACATTTTTGTGCTTAAAAACAAAGACTTCCTGGGGCGCCTGGGTGGCGCAGTCGGTTAAGTGTCCAACTTCAGCCAGGTCACGATCTCGCGGTCCGCGAGTTCGAGCCCCGCGTCAGGCTCTGGGCTGATGGCTCAGAGCCTGGAGCCTGTTTCCGATTCTGTGTCTCCCTCTCTCTCTGCCCCTCCCCCGTTCATGCTCTGTCTCTCTCTGTCCCAAAAATAAATTAAAAAAAAAAAAAAAAAAAAAACGTTGAAAAAAACCAAAGACTTCTTTAGGTAGAAATATAGTACACACATGTGCCTAAGCAGCTTCTAAGTTGACCCTAATGATCTCCAACCCCCAGTAACAATGACCTCCCTATGTAATCCCCTTCCCATGAGATTGGGTTCAACCTAGTGAGTGATGTGCTTCTAATGAACAGCAAAAGTGAGAGGATGTCACTGCTGACGCTTGGTTATAAACAAAAACTTTGGCTTCTTGTCTTCATAGACTTTTCTGCTTCTTCTTAGCTGTTTGCTCTGATCAAGCCAACTGCCATGCTGTAAGGTGCCCTGTGCAGAAGAAGCCCATGGGGCAAGAAACTGAGGGAAGCCTCAGGCCAAAAACTAGTGAAGAAATCAGGCCATCAGCCCAACAGCCTCTGACAAACTCAATCCTGCCAACAACCCTTTGAATGAACTTGAAAGCAGATCCTCCTGAGTGGAGCTATGACATGACTACAGGCCCCCCTAACAGCTCAGCCACGAGCTTGTAAGAGACCCTGAGCCAGAGGCTCGCTAAGCCACAGGATTCCTGACCACAGATTATGTGGTATAATAAATGTTCATTGTTTGAATCCACTAAGTTTGGGGGTAATTTGTTGCACAGCAGTAGATAACTAATACAAGATGTAATGTGGGTTCAAGCATATATACAATATATTTCTTTAAAAATTGGCCACTGGGGGCGCCTGGGTGGCTCAGTTGGTTGGGCGTCCGACTTCAGCTCAGGTCACGATCTCACGGTCCACGAGTTCGAGCCCCGCATCGGGCTCTGGGCTGATGGCTCAGAGCCTGGAGCCTGCTTCCGATTCTGTGTCTCCCTCTCTCTCTGCCCCTCCCCCGTTCATGCTGTGTTTCTCTCTGTCTCAAAAATAAATAAACGTTAAAAATAAATAAATAAATAAATAAATAATAAAATAAAAATTGGCCACTGTGGGAGTGCCTGGGTAGCTCAGTCAATTAAGCCTCCAACTCTTGATTTCAGCTCAGGTCATGATCTCATTGCTCGTGAGTTTGAACCCTGTGTCGGGTTCTGTGCTAACAGTGCAGAGCCTACTTGGGATTCTCTCTCTCTCCCTCTTTCTCTCTCCCTCCCCCACCTCAAAATAAATAAATTAACTTAAAAAAAATTGGCCGCTGTACTTGCCCCTGCGGAGGAAATGTAAAATTCTGGGGATAAAAGGTAGGAGGAAACTTACTTTTTACTGTATGCCCTTTAGTATATTTGAATACACTGTTTATTCAACAAACAAACAGAGGCAAATAATAACACTTAATATCCTCCAATAAATGATAATTCCAAAGGCCCATCTCAAAAATTCTCATACAAATTTTTTTTCCCTATATCTACATACATTAGATACTCACAAAGACGTTGTTCATACTTCTTTAACCTGGGCACATATCACATCACGTCACATTAAAAAGAGACTCTTTCCTTTCACACTTTTTTGGAGTCATGGGGAAAATGCCTTCTTTTCAACCTCCTTGTCAGCCCCTCCTGGCCTGACTCCCCTGTGCTCCAGCCACACTAAGATTCTGGTTCCTGCATTAGGCTCTGTTTTTCCCAGTCTCTCTCCCTTAACTCACACCTCCTCTCAATTTGGAATACTTTTCCTCCCAGGCCCCTTCCCTGACTAATTACTATACAAAATACAATACTCAACTCCAGGCTCCTCCTCTCACACCCACAGCCCACTCCTGTCCCACCCCAGCTCTTGCCAACTCCCTCATCCAGCAATTGTGTTTCTGGCTATGCTCCCCAGATGCATTGGTCCCTCACTCCTTTGGCTGTCCCTTATTTTACATAGTCCAAGATAGCTATTCACCCATGTACTGTCATTTTTCTGTCTTGCCTACTAGTTGGTAAGCTCCATGGAGATGGGAAGGCAAGTTATAGAAGGCAGGGATATGGGAACTGTGGTACAACATGCCCTTTTTACTTATCCATTCCCAGTGCATAATCCAAACTAGAGAAGTAGAAGTGGATATGTTTAGCTCACATAGAGGTTGCTTACATTCCTGACACAAATTCACAAGACATATTTGAAGACGTACACATGCATCTAACCCTTAAGATGCATGTAGAGAATACCTTTAGTTGCAGTTGACAGAAGCTTCTTCACTTATGTAGCTTAAACTGTAAGGAGATTTTATTTCACCTATCAAGAAGTTCGGAGGTGAGGCTGCCCCAGGATTTATTAGTTTAGCAGCTCAGTCTCATCAAAGACCCAGGTCCTTTCCATCTTTCTGCTCTGCCATCTTCAGTGGGTAAGCCTGTCCCTCAGGCTAATTCCCCCCTCTATTCACAGGATGGCTACCACAGCTCCCAACATCACACCAGAAGTGTTCCTTTCTTCCTGAAAGCATGGGTAGCTCTTTTGTTTTAAGACTGAGGGAAAAAAATCCTAGAAGCCACTCCAGCAGACTTTCCCTCCATGTTTCATTGGCCATAAAAGAGTTGACACCCCTGTCTTATCTATCTGATGGCAAGGGAGTAAGATAGATGATCATGATCAGTTTACATGGAGTACCTGGCTGACTAGGCCATGCGTTATCTGAATAAAATCTGGGTTCTGCTAAAAAGAAGGAAGGGGGTGGGTAACAACAACACTGTCTTCTATATTGTGAGGACCTGGGCTCTCTGGTTTTTTTTTTTTTTTTTCACTATTGTGCTAAATTGCATTTATTATAATTAGAAAACACTTCATCACGCCCAGCACCTGGAGATCTATTTTTAAAAGTACCACACATATGACCTAAATCCAGCCCAAAATATGGATTTTTTAAACTTTAGCATTGGTCCTACTAGTCTTACTGTTTGGGAGAGATACAATGGGGCCTGAGTGAGAAAAGTGGGGCAGTTAAACCAAGGACCATGCTGGTGTTTGCCAAGGGACTGAGATGATGACTTTTTCCCCCTTTCCAAATTGGCCAGAACTCTTCAGAGAGCTTAAAGAGCAACCAGACCAGGAGCTGACAAGCTGGGCATGTTATAGAATAGGACACACAGGCTCTCTAGCTGGACTGACTTAGTTTAAATCCTAGCTCCACTACTTAACATCACATGAAATTTAGGCAATGACATTACTTCTCTATTCCTCTCTTTCCTTTTGTGTAAAACAGAAATAATAATACAAACCTTGCAGGTTTCTGAAAGGATTAAGTAAATATCTGAAATAAAAAGCATATGGCAGAATGCCTAGAACATAAGAATAAAAATATCAAACCTATTATAGGAAAAACAAAACGAACAAAAAACAGTGTTATCATAGCACAAGAACTAACAAATTGTAAGTAACAAAATGGAATAGAAGAGAGATCTCTAACATAGACCCATTTGCACAAGGGAAATGAATATACAACAAAGGTGTCACCACAAATCAATGGGGGAAAGGATGAATTGCCCAGCAAATGGTGGTGGGAAAAGTGACTCACTATGAAGAAAAGGAAAATGTGGTCCCCATCTAACACCATGCCTCAAAGCAGGTTCATGGGACTGTAGTGCAAAAGTTCCTCTTCACTTTCCAAACTAGCAGTATGGTTTCAAGATGAATAAAGGACCTAATTGTCTAAGAAATAACTCTAATGTTGATGGAAGAAAGTATAGTAGGGTGTCTTTGTAACTCTAAGAGTTGGGAATCACTTCCTAAACAAAATTTCCCAAGCACATACTGTAAGACAAAAAGCTGATGCATTTAAGGGGTGCCTGATTGGCTCAGTTGGTAGAGAATGTGACTCTTGATCTCTATGCTATAAGTTCTAGCCCCATGGTGGGTGTCAAGATCACTTAAAAAAAATAAAATCTTTAAAAGGGGTGCCTGGCTGGCTCAGTTGGTGGAGCATGCAACTCTCAATCTCAGGGTTGTGAGTTCAAGCCCCACAATGGGCATGCAGCCTACTTAAAAAAAAAAAAAAAAAGGATGCATTTGATTACATAAAAAAATTAAGGAATTGTAATCAACAAAGGCCATCATAAATAAAAATAATGGAGTACAGAATACTAGAAAATATTTTTATTGCATAAAAATTAAAAGGTATTAATATCTAGAGTATACAAGAACTACCAATCATCAAGAAAAAACACCAACTTCGTAAGAAAAATGGGCAAAGGATACGAACAGGCAATTTAAGAAAAGGAAGCCCAAAGTCTACCAAACGCATAAAGAAGTATTCAATTTTATTAGTAATCCTAAAGAAATCCAAATAAAACAAGATATTTTATATCTATAAGGCAAAAATTAGAAAGCTGAATGATACAAAGTGTTGGTGGGGGTGTGAGATGTATCATGCCCTGTGATCAGGAGTCAGCACTTATCTATGTTTTTTCCCACTTATCCATTAAGTGCATAACAAAACATCCAAAACTTAGTGGCTTAAAACAACAACTACTTTATTTAGCTAGCAATTCTATGGGTTTTCAATTTGGACCGGGTTCTACTAGGTAGCCAAGTCTTCTGGTCCAAATGTTCTCCACTCACTTACATGTCTGGGGCCTCAGCTAAGGTGGCTGAGGACCTGGGTCCTCTCTCCACATGGTCTCATCCTCCAGCAGGCTAGCCTGGGCTTGATGGTATGATGATTGAAAGGCTCTCAGCTCAACAACAGGATTTGTGGGATCTCTTGAGGTCTAGGGTCAGAACACAAACATTTTCTGCCACCTTCCACTAAGCAAATCACAAGGTCAAACCAGATTCAAGGGAGAGGAGAGTAGGTTCTACCTTTTGATGGGAGTTGGTAAAAAGAATGTGTGAAGGTTTGTTTGTTTGTTTGTTTGTTTTGCCCTCTGGTATAGGATGTGTGCATTAGTTCATACATTCTGGAGAACAATCTGGTGTTACAGTCAAATTAAATATTTATATTCTTTTTTTTTTAAGTTTATTTATTTATTTTGAGAGAGAGAGGGGAAGGGGTATGAGAGAGGGAGAGAGAAACCCCCACACTGACAGCATAGAGCCCCATGCAGGGCTCAAGCCCATAAACCATGACATCATGACCTGAGCCAAAATCAGGAGTCAGACACTGGGGCCTCTGGGTGGCTCCGCTGGGTGAGCGTCCGACTTCAGCTCAAGTCATGGTCCCTCAGTCTGTGAGTTCGAGCCCCACATTGGGCTCTGTGCTGACAGCTCAGAGCCTGGAGCCTGCTTCTGATTCTGTGTCTCCCTCTCTCTGCCTTTCCCCTGCTCACGCCTCTGTCTCTCCTTCTCTTTCTCTCAAAAGTAAATAAACATTAAAAAAAAAAAGAGTCGGACACTTAACCAACTGAGCTACCCAGGCACCCCTAAATACATTTATATTCTATAGCCTGGCAATTTCCTCCCTGAATACATATTCCAAAGATATATTCTCACTCAAGTTCATTAAAAGACTACATTAATTGTGGTAGCAGGGAGTTAGAGATAATCAGATATACATCACTTGGCAAGTAAATTGTTAAGGTGGTGGATATACACCAAGGAGTATTACGCAACAATTAAAAACAATACATTAAAAGTATACATAGCAATATACAGAGATCTCAAAGATATATGCTAAAGGAAAAGAAAATAAACAGAATGAGATATATAGTACAGAACCATTCAACTAAAAATACATGTACACAAAACAATATACATTTTGCAAGAAACATGCAGATACACATTAAACACATTATATTGGTTGCCTTTGGGGGAAGTCTTAAAGGGAAGCAGATAAGGGAAAGGAAGATAATAAATTATTTAATTAATAAATCAATGACAAGAGGAGCCCTGCCCAGCAGACCAACAATGACAATTGTACCCTGAAATTTGAAACCTCTGCATAGGAGGTCCAGGAAGAAAAAGAGCAGATGGCTGCTTCATCTCTTCCATCCCTTCTTGCACAAGAGTTCCTTTTCAGCATAAAACATTAAAGAATTGTCAACCTCAGAAATAACAAGAGCCAACGAAGGGGAAGGGCTGGCCCAGGGACAAAGTCCTACGTAAGGGTCACATCTCTGTGTAAGGGCCACTTTCACAGGTGGTAAATTCAAGAAAATGTGGCCTGGTAATATCCTGGGCATTTTTGCTAGAGTCCGAGGGCAACAGGCACAGAAACTGGATGTTCTTCCTTGCAAAGTACTCAGTGCCTATTCTGTTTTCCTACCACTGACCTGAGGGGAATTATTGGTCACCTTCATCAGGATGGCCACAACTACTCTGAGCTGAACTCCCTGTTGGAAAAAAGTACTTTCAGAAAACCAAACGCCAACTCTCCATAGGCTTCCAGGCCTCTTCAAAGAGGTCCTGGTTTACTATGACCAGGCCCAAGGGCACTTTGCAAACAAAGGACATTGACCATCACACTCTTAAAAATGTCTATGAATTTTGTTTTTAGATCATTCACTAGAAGTCAAACATTCTTTCATTTACCAATTCCAGTGACTATTTACTTAATGCTGCATCCTTTGTTTCTTTCATGGGTAAATTTTTTTTATTATTATATGAAATTTATTGTCAAATTAGTTTCCATACAACACCCAGTGCTCATCCCAAAAGATGCCCTCTTCAATGCCCATCACCTACCCTCCCTTCCCTCCCACCCCCCATCAACCCTCAGTTTGTTCTCAGTTTTTAAGAGTCCCTTATGCTTTGGCTCTCTCCCACTCTAACCTCTCTCTCTCTTTTTTTTTTTTCCTTCCCCTCCCCCATGGGTTCCTGTTAAGTTTCTCAGGATCCACATAAGAGTGAAAACATATGGTATCTGTCTTTCTCTGTATGGCTTATTTCACTTAGCATAACACTCTCCAGTTCCATCCACGTTGCTACAAAGGGTCATATTTCATTCTTTCTCATTGCCAAGTAGTATTCCATTGTGTATATAAACCACAATTTCTTTATCCATTCATCAGTTGATGGACATTTAGGCTTTTTCCACAATTTGGCTATTGTTGAGAGTGCTGCTATAAACATTGGGGTACAAGTGCCTTTCATGGGTAAATTAAAGCTATGGTCACTTTAGTTTTTTACTTCCAATTCAATTATCCATATAACTAAATCTAGACTTTGAAAGTCACATTTGAGCTGTGTATTTGGCTTCAGAAAATTGGATATTAAAGCAAATTAAATACGTTTTCAATCATTCTCTTTGTTAGTGACTATTTATTTCTGGCTTAAGAAAGGTATCCGTTGTAATGGGCTGAATGTTTGTGCTCCCTCCACCCAACCCCACCCCAGCCCAAATTCATATGTTGAAATCCCAACTCTCAGTGCAATGGTATCAGGAAGTGGGGCCTTTGGGAGATGATTAGGGCATGAGTGTGAAGCCCTTATGAATGGGATTAGCGCCCTTATAGAAGAGGCCCCAGAGATCTCTCTTATCCCTTCTGCCATATGAGGACACAGTGACAAAACAGCTATCTATGAACCAGGAAGCAAGTTTTCACCAGACACCAAATCTGCCAGCACCCTGATCTTGCTTTGTAATGCCCCCAATTTCGAATCCAAGAGACCACCAAGGAGCCAATACCGATGCAAACGCACAAGGGTTTATTTGCAAGCTCGAGCTTGGGCCCAAGTATACCCGACACAGCGGAGCAGGGACTTGGACCCCTAGGTTAAGAGGCATAGCAGTTTTACAGGGGCCAGTGGCCAATGAGATTGTAACACACACAGAAAGTTGCATAGTCATGTCAGTCCACACACAGGTGGCCAATTGAATTACAATTTACCCTATAGTAACTGTTTGAACTAGCTTATTACTCTGGTCAGAATTGGCGCACAAGTTTGGCGGGCAAAAGGGGGGGGTTTACATTCTTTGGCGGTTAGGGGTTCCACATTGCTATATGAGCCGGTTTCCAGTAGGGTGTGCTCAGCGGCTTGACTAGGGTGGGGGAGTGTCTTAAGCAATAAGTAGATCATGTGGGGGTTATACATGAGATGGTGGGTGTAGCACAAAATGGAGTTAGTCTTGCTCTGCTTGTCCAGGGGTAGGGGGTTTTTGTTAAATTCCTTGGGTCCCACAGCTTCCTAGCTTCCAAAACTGTGAAAAATAAATGATTTTTGTTTAAGCCGCCCAGTCACTGGTGTTTGTGTTATAGCAGTCTGAATGTTTATGTTTCTCATGGCTTTTTGCTTTTTACATTAGCACTTAGAGTTTTCACTCAGATTTGTAAAACACAGAAGTCC
Organism: Neofelis nebulosa; assembly: GCF_028018385.1. Lineage (NCBI taxonomy): Eukaryota > Metazoa > Chordata > Mammalia > Carnivora > Felidae > Neofelis > Neofelis nebulosa. The sequence goes on along the minus strand of NC_080786.1, from coordinate 38,218,385 downwards.
TTGATTTTTTTTTAAAAAAAGGGGGGCTGGTAAAAGAATAGTTTGTTTTCTTTAACCACTAGAGGGCACATTGCAACAGATATTTTGGATTTTTTTTGTCCCAATTCTATATAATTTGAATGTCTTTTCTTTTTAAGTTTATTTATTTATTTATTTATTTATTTATTTTTGAGAGAGAGAGAGAGAGAGAGAGCACATGCGCACACAAATGAGAGAGGGGCAGAGAGAGGGGGAGACATAGAATCCAAAGCAGGCTCCAGGTGAGCTGACAGCAGAGAACCTGACACAGGGCTCAAACGGGTTTGTGAAAACCATGAATCATGACCTGAGCCCAAGCGCAATGCTCAACCAACTGACCACCCAGGCACCGCTTAAATGTGTATTTAAAAAAAACTTTTTTTCAACATTTATTTATTTTTGAGACAGAGAGAGACAGAGCATGAACAGGGGAGGGGCAGAGAGAGAGGGAGACACAGAATCGGAAGCAGGCTCCAGGCTCTGAGCCATCAGCCCAGAGCCTGACGCGGGGCTCAAACTCACGGACCGCGAGATCGTGACCTGAACCGAAGTCGGACGCTCAACCGACTGAGCCACCCAGGCGCCCCTTAAATGTGTATTTTAAAAGAATATCAAAGAATAAGAGAAAGGATAAGAGAACTTTGATTTTTCAATGTAAATGATTTTTTAAAAACCTTCATTCACTAAATAATAAATGACTAAGTATGAAGACAGGGACAAAATAGAGGGGAAAAAATCAAAATCCTTAAAACCTAAAAACTGATAAATCCAGATACTGTAATTGACAATCAAATGAATAAATACACAAATCGTTCTCTTCAGTTCTTAAGTGAAAAGTGGATAACTCTGGCTCTCTAGGGAGACAAAGAGAGAGTTGCAGCACGAGAGAAGAACTATGGTATGAAGTGTACACAAAAGATGCCCTATGGGTTGTGAAGAGAGGAAATTCTGTACTTCAGCAGAAGTCATCAGATGTTGTATTTAGTATTATTGAATAGGCAATATATGTATATCATTAAAAAATTTAAAGGTACAGAATATGTAGAGTGAAAGGAAAAGTCTCCCTTCCCACAATACACAGTTGCTCTCCTTGGAGGCCACCATAACTACTGGCTTTTATATATCCTTCAAAAACAAATGTATACATTTACAAGCATACAACTGAGCAAATATATTGAGTTTTTACCTGCATAGAAATGGCAGTGTGGTACATACACTGTTCTCACTTTGCTTCATTTTTTTTTAATTTTACATTTTTTGAGGCATAATTGATGTATCAGTTTCAGGCATACAACATTACAACATAAGGATTTGATTTTGAATATATTGTAAAATGATCACCAAAATAAGTTTGGTTAACATCCACCACATACATAGTTACAGGGTTTTTTCCTGTGATAAGAACTGTGAAAGAAAGAAAGAAAGAAAGAAAGAAAGAAAGAAAGAAAGAAAGAAAGAAAGAAAGAAAGAAAGAAAGAAAGAAATTAAAAAAAAAAAAAAAAAGAGGAGCACCTGGGTGGCTTAGTTGGTTAAGTGTCCAACTCCTGATTTATGGCTCAGGTCATAATCTCACAGTGGGTGAGTTCGAGCCCTCAATCAGGCTCTGCACTGACAGTGCAGAGCCTGCTTGGGATTCTCTCTTTCTCCATCTCTCTGTCCCTGCCCTGCTCGTGATCTCTCTCTCTCTCAAAATAAATAACAAACAAACAAACAAAAAAGAACTGGGGCACCTGGGTTAAGCATCTGAGTTGGGCTCAGGTCGTCATCTTGCAGTTTGTGGGTTCAAGCTCTGGATCGCCTTCTGTGGTGACAGCTGAGAGCCTGGATCCTGCTTCGGATCCTGTGTTTCCCTCTCTCTCTTCCCCTTCCCTGCTCACACTCTCTCTCTCTCAGAAATAAATAAACATTGGGGCGCCTGGGTGGCGCAGTCGGTTAAGCGTCCGACTTCAGCCAGGTCACGATCTCGCGGTCTGTGAGTTCGAGCCCCGCGTCAGGCTCTGGGCTGATGGCTCGGAGCCTGGAGCCTGTTTCCGATTCTGCGTCTCCCTCTCTCTGCACCTCCCCCGTTCATGCTCTGTCTCTCTCTGTCCCAAAAATAAATAAAAAACGTTGAAAAAAAAATTAAAATAAATAAATAAATAAATAAACATTAAGAAAATTAAAGAAAAAAGAACTGTCAAGATCCTAGCTACTTTCAAATATGCAATACAGTATTATTAACTATAGTCACCGTTCATTACATCATGACTTTGCTTCCTTTTTTTTTTTTTAACTTATCTCAGGGATACATCTCTGTACATATAGATCTGCCTTATTTCTGTCTTATTTTTAGTGGCTGCCTGCTATTGAAGTTACATTATTACTTTATAATTTTGTTTAAATTATACCCATCATTTATTTAATCACTCTCTATTAATAGACATTTAGGTTCTTTCCTAAATGAACACTACTGCAAAGAATTTTTTAAAATTAACACTACTGCAAGGAATACCCTTTTATGTATGCCATTTTTATGTATGTTGAATAAATACTAGGATTGAGTCAGAGGATGTGCATAATTAAAGTTTTGGTAGTCACTGTCAGTGTGTCTTCTACGAAGGCAGGCTAGCCAAATTCCCACCACCATCCTGTTTTCCCCTACCTTGCCCACAGAGTTTGTATTTACTTATTTTTTCCTTTTGGCCAATCTGTTAGGTGAAAGACAGTATCTCCTTGTATTTGGCTTTGTGTTTCTCTTAATATAAGTGAGTTGAGCATCTTTTTGCATATTTAAGAGAAAGGCTGGTCTTAAACAGGGCACTATCTACTATATAAAGAAGTAGCATGTTGGGGTATTATCAGGCAAGTTAAGACCAGAGGGGAGTACATTTTCATAGGGAAAAGAGAATCTGGGAAAGTCCTGAACTGGCCCTAAAAAGAAAACCCTCAGCATCACCCTGCAACCCCCTCTACTCAGGCCTGTACTATGCAGGGACCCTAGCCCTTCTGCATATCTCATAGGAGCCCTCCCCATCAAACCGAGATCAGATCAGACACCACTTGGGACCAAAATGTACCAAATGCCTCTCATCTTCATAATCCTCAGCACTGTTCTGGCCTATTCCCCTGCTCAACCTTTTCCCTTGCACTTTTTAGACTAACTGTCCAATTGAAATATAATTCAAACTTCGTATGTAACTTAAAATTTTTCTAGGAGCTACATTTTAAAAATGTAGAAATAGTTGTAATGGCTTGCACTAATATTTTTATTTAATATAATATATCCAAAGCATTATCATTTCAACATGTATAATCAATATGAAAAACTATTAATATTTCACATTCTTCTTTTTGTACTAAGTCTTTGTAATCCAGGGTGTATTTACACTCACACCACATCTCATTTGGGACTAGCCACATTTCTTTTTTTTTTTTTTTTTTTAATTTTTTTTTTCAACGGTTTTTATTTATTTTTGGGACAGAGAGAGACAGAGCATGAACGGGGAAGGGGCAGAGAGAGAGGGAGACACACAGAATTGGAAACAGGCTCCAAGCTCCGAGCCATCAGCCCAGAGCCTGACGCGGGGCTCGAACTCACAGACCGCGAGATCGTGACCTGGCTGAAGTCGGACGCTTAACCGACTGCGCCACCCAGGCGCCCCGGGACTAGCCACATTTCTAGGGCTCAATAGCAGCATGTGGCTTGACCAGCATTGCCAAATAGAACTTTATGCAATAATAGAAATGTTAGATCCTTGTTCGCATAAATACCCTTTACCCTCCTACATAGTCCATTCATTCTCCAGAGCACTTTTTCCCTTGTCCAGACTCTCCAAGGTCACTGCACCACCTTGGGCATTTCTAGTGGAGGCCACTTACTCTTCTGTCTCCCAAACCACCAGAATCAGCTCCTCATTCAAGCTTCACTCCAGATCTCTGCTGTCCAATATGATAAACATAAATAAACACGTGGCTATGTAAATTTAAATTAATTTAAATAATTTCAATTTCTCAGTTGTACTAACCACATTTCAAGTGCTCAGTAGCCACATGTGGCCATTGGTCATTGTGTTGCACATCAGAGGCCTAGACTATTTCTCTTCCATCATTGAATAAAGCCCCCTCTCCTTGGAGACTTTTGCCATGCAGCTCTAACCTCCAGCCATGCCCTCGGTGAAGTCACAGAACTGCCTCTCTTGATTAAGACATTTTGAGGGTTCTCATTCTTCATAGCCTTTAGAATGCCCCATGGTGCTCTACCCCAGCTCCCAGTATTACGTGGGCTTCGTAGCATCTGTGTACCTCTAGGTAATAGCTTTGTTGAACAGTTCTTGTACCTTCTTAACTCCAACCTCACCTTCACTCTATTTCAGTCACCTACTCCCAGAACATGCTTCACCTAGCACTACTCTACCCCAGAAAGATTTTTTGTTCCTTTACTTATAATTAATGAACAAGTGATACATACTACACTTTTCCTGGAAAACAGCAACAACTGAACCATACAGCTAAAGGGAAAGTCCCCATTGGCCAGCCCACTCCTGATTTCGGGTTTCTTCTTGAGCCTTTCTCCCAACCTCCTCTCTCTTGTATTTCTAAACTTGGGAAGTGTGTGCATACTGTTCTGCAACATGCTTTTTTTTCTTAATAATATGTCTTGTGGATCTTTTCATGTCAGAACACATAGATCCATATCTTCCTTGTTATGTGCATATGAGGGCAGGGGAGAGGTACTATATTCACATAGTTAAGGCCCAAGAAGTACAAAAAAGAGGTACAATGAAGTCTCCCTCCCCATTCTTGTCCTTCCTCTATACCATTCTTACACCAGTTTAATAAATAACTATGAAACCATCTATTTCATACATAACTACTGATAATTCCTTATTGCAACTAGCTATTGTTCATGCGTAGAAATATGCATCTTATTTCTAAGATATGGAATCTTATTTCCCTCCCATTTTACTCCCATTTGATGCATATTTTATACACTGCTCTGTACCATGAAGTGCCTTTCCATATCAGTACACAGAGAGCACCTTCATTCGTTTGTCCATGCTGTGGTATTATTCTATTATATGGCTATACAATAATTAAGCAGGTCCCTGTTGATGAGGCCTTGGATTGTCTTCAATAATTACTATTACAACCAGTGCTACAATAAAGAATTTTGTACTTATGTCACTTTCCATGTGTGGAAATATATCTGTAGGATGAACTGAATTTCCAAAAGGGAAATTGCACAAATGGTATTTGAATTGCTAATTTTGATAAATGTTGCCAAATTGCCTTCCACAGACACTATGCCAACTCGTACTCCCATCAGTGCACAGCTCAGAGTTTTTAACTGCTGCATAATATTTCAAAGGCTATACATCATAGTGTTAGGTCCTGCCTACTGATGCAGGACATCAGGTTGCTTTCAATGGTTGTATTACAAAAATGCTGCAATAAACATCCTTGCATGTGCTTCTTTGAACACATATATATATATATATCTAGGATAATTAAAGAAAAAACAGACCAAAAGAAGCAGTTGTGTCAAGGATCCAAGGTAGAAGGGAGCTCAGAGTGTAAGAAATAGGGAGAGAGCCTGTGTGGCTGGAGCACAAGGGCCACGGTGGAGACCTCAGGGCAGATGTGGGCAGCAGCTATAATAGGGCCATGGAAGCCACTGGCAAGGCTTTGGATTCTATTCTGAGATCAAGATGATATGATGAACATTTTAAAAGCTCATTCTGGCTGCTGCTTGGAAATGGTTTTGAGGGAAAGAGTAGAAGCAAGAGACCAGGCAATGATGAATGTAAGAATGGGCACCAGAGTCCTGGCCAAGTGAATGGAATAAATCCTTAGCAAGTTGCAACAAACGGGAAGTATATGGAATAGGAAGTGTCCTGCTCACAACAGTGCAATCTCTAAAGTGTGATGAGGGACACAGAGAGCCACAAGGTAGCCACAGCTTCTGCCCTCAAGGAGCTTCTTCTTATGGAGATGAAGCAAATAATTTCATGTGTGGACAACAGTCCGATAGAAAATAGAGCAGTGGCTTTGAATGTCAGTTGGCTCTGTATTCAATGGAAATTCTGCTTTCCCACTTATTAGCTGTTACTTTGTTGAAGTCTCTCTCTCTCTCTCTCTTATCTGATTTCTTCATCTCTAAGGCTTAGTGCGAGGATTGAATGAGATCAGTTTTGAAAAGCACCTAACACTGGAAAAGGAGGTACTTAATTATATTTGGTGAATGAATGGAAAAAAACATTCCCCTTTCTCTGCCATCTGTCTTCCTGTGCTCCTGTCGGCCTTTCCAGGCAATCATCTTGGTTCTAAATTCCTGTCGTCCCTTCCAACTACAGAATGTGCTTACCAGTGGAGTCAATACAGCTCATTAAATCTTTGCACATGGATTTGTCAGAATCATAAACTACTAAGTAATGCAAATGAATTGTTTGCACTGCTTTGGGTTTATTCTTTTTCCAAAGTTATCCTGTTTAAAAATAAATAAAATATTTTTCCCTCTACCCCCTTTTATTATCAAGGAGTTTAAAATATACTAGAAACAATAGATGGAGGAATTAATTTATTTGGTTAATGGATACCAAATTATTATAGTTAAGTTTATTGTTTTAAACCACAGTTCCATGGGGACATTAGTAAATGTGATTGCTTTTACTAGAATATTCGTTAATCCTGTGGTTTAGTGCACTGATAATGGAACATGCTGTTCCAGTGACTTTTAATGAGCATACTCCACTGTCTAGCAGAAAGGCAAAGAAAATAATTTTACAAATGCATACATGTTAAAAAGACTAAGGCAGTTTTTAAATCTCCTTATGTTCTCAGAACATATCACAGAGTTGCTCTTAAATATAATTTCCTGTTCCTATAAGTTTTTCTCTATAGATTTTTTTCAAATTTAAAATAGAAATCTAATGGATATTGCTCTTAAATTCTGAAACAATATGAGTTATTCCTGGCTATTGGAGGACTTTCTTTGGCTTGGAGGACTTACTTAAGATGATTTGTTTTGGCAGTTACTGGGTATTCCTTCTTTATGAGTAAATAATTCTAAACCCACGAAGTAACATGATGATAATAGATATAGTACCTTGTTAATCCAGGTCATATTCACAGTTTCAAAATGAAATGATGTTATTTACAAAATCAGTGGACCTTTCCACTCAAGGAAAATAGATTGCTAAGGTTTCAAACCAAATGTTAACTCTTGTGTGTACATTCTCATGCTTTCCACTGCCCTCATACCAATCTTTACAAATCAATGCATACATATGCAAGCCAGTTCTCCCCCACCTCCATTTCTTGTTTGAAAACATGAAATTAAAGGCCTCTGATTCAAAAGAGTGGACCACACATACACATTTGCCTCCTCTTGTTCCAGAGACCATCACTGTATACAAAACTTTTAATGGGGTTGGGGGGGAAGTAAAATTAAATGGGAGAACAGGTGAGGAAGTCACAAATAGATGATCATCTCTGGAAGACAAATCAGGTGAAACAAAGCAGAAAAAGACAAAACCCAACAGACAAAATACAACAGGAAGGAGGATGCAGACGAATCCTGAGTGATCCCCTTAGCAATGATGTTTAATGTTTTATCCCATGTAAATGGCTTAGCACATTGTAAGTGATCAATAAATGTTAACTATTATATCATTACTGCAGAACTTGCTTTTGTTAGTCCAGATCAATACATCTACATGTAACTTATTATTTTGTAGAAGTAAATAATATTCTATAACTTATTCATCTGTTTTCTTATTTGAGATACAGGCCTATCTCAAGAAGCAAGAAAGGTCTCAAATATACAACCTAAAGGAACTAGAAAAGGAATAGCAAATAAAGCCTAAAACCAGAATAAGAAGGGAAATAATAAAGATTAGAGCAGAAATAAATGATATAGAAACAACAACAACAACAAAAAAACAGAACAGATAAATGATACTAAGAGTTGGTTCTTTGAAGAATTAAAAAAAAATTGATAGCCCCCTAGTCAAGCTTATCATAAACAAAAGACAAAGGACCCAAGTAGATAAAATTGCAAATGAAAGAGGAGATATCACAGAAATACAAGGAATATTATGAAAAATTATATGCCAACAAAGGGCAATCTGGAAGAAATGAACAAATTCCTAGAAACTTATAAACTACCAAAACTGAAACAGGAAGAAATAGAAAATTTTAACAGATCCATACAGCAAGGAAATTGAATCAGTAATCAAAAATCTCCCAACAAACAAGAGTCCTGGGCCAGATAACTTGTCATGGGAATTCTACTAGACATTTAAAAAAGAGTTAATACCTATTTTTCTCAAACTGTTCCAAAACATAGAAATGGAAGGAAAGCTTCCAAACTCATTCTATGAAGCCAGCTTACCTTGATTCCAGCACCAAAGACCCCACCAAAAAGGAGAATTACAGGCCAATATCCCTGATGAACATGGACGCAAAAATTCTCAATAAAATACTAGCAAATCACATTTAACTGTACATTAAAAGTATTATTCACCATGATCAAGTGGAATTTATTCCTGGGCTTGCAGGGCTGGTTCAATATTCTCAAATCAATCAATGTGATACACCATGTTAATAAAAGAAAGGATAAGAACCATATGATCCTGTCAATGGATGCAGAAAAAGCATTTGCAAAATATAGCATCCATTCTTGATAAAAATCCTCAACAAAGTAGGGATAAATGGAACACACCTCAACATCGTAAAGGCCATATATGAAAGCCCCACAGCTAAAATCCTGCTCAATTGGGAAAAACTGAGAGTCTTTCCCCTATAATTAGGAACAAGACAAGGATGTCCACTCTCACCATTGCTATTTAACGTAGTCCTGGAAGTCTTAGCCTCAGCAGTTAGGCAACAAAAAGAAATAAAAGGCATCAAAATCAGGAAGGAAGATGGGGTGCCTGGGTGGCTTGGTCGGTTAAGCGTCCGACTTTGGCTCAGGTTATGATCTCGTGGTCCGTGAGTTCGAGCCCCATGTGGGGCTCTGTGCTGACAGCTCAGAGCCTGGAGCCTGTTTCAGATTCTGTGTGTGTCTGTCTCTCTGCCCCTCCCCTGTTCATGCTCTGTCTTCTCTGTCTCAAAAATTAAAAAAACGTTAAAAAAATTAAAAAAAAAAAAAACCAGGAAGGAAGAAGCCAAACTTTCATTATTTGCAGACGACATGATACTCTATGCATAAAACCTGAAAGACTCCACCAAAAAATTGTTAGAACTAATACATGAATTCAGCAAAGTTGCAGGATATAAAATCAACATGCAGAAATCTGTGACATTTCTATACACCAATAATGAAGCAGCAGAAAGAGAAATCAAGGAATCGATCCCATTTACAATTGCACCAAAAAACATAAAATACCTAGAACAAACCTAACCAAAGAGGTGGAAAAAAAAAATATATATATATTTAAATATAATTATTTATTATCAAGTTAGCTAACATACAGTGTATACAGTGTGCTCTTGGCTTTGGGAATAGCCAAAGAATGGAGTTTTCCCATGATTCATTGCTTACATACAACACCCAGTGCCCATCCCAACAAGTGCCCTCCTGTTGCTGTGGCTGAGGTCAAAGAAGTTGTTGCCTTTTTTCTCCTCTAGGGTTTTGATGGTTTCCTGTCTCACATTTAGGTCTTTCATCCATTTTGAGTTTATTTTTGCATATGGTGTAAGCAAGTGGTCGAGTTTCATTCTTCTGCATGCCAGTTCTCCTGGCATCATCTGCTAAAAAGACTGTCTTTTTTCTTTTTTTTTTTTTTTTAAATTTTTTTTTTCAACGTTTTTCATTTATTTTTGGGACAGAGAGAGACAGAGCATGAACAGGGGAGGGGCAGAGAGAGAGGGAGACACAGAATCGGAAACAGGCTCCAGGCTCTGAGCCATCAGCCCAGAGCCTGACGCGGGGCTCGAACTCACGGACCGCGAGATCGTGACCTGGCTGAAGTCGGACGCTTAACTGACTGCGCCACCCAGGTGCCCCAAGACTGTCTTTTTTCTGTTGGATACTCTTTCCTGCTTTGTCAAAGATTAGTTGGCCATACGTTTGTGGGTCCAATTCTGCATTCTCTATTCTATTCTATTGGTCTGTGTGCATGTTTTTGTGAAAACTGGACTACTTTCTTACATCCTACACAAAAATAAATTCAAAATGGATTAAAGACCTAAATGTGAGATTTGAAACCATAAAAATCCTAGAGGAGAACACAGGCAGCAACCTCTTTGACCTCAGCCATAGCAACTTCTTACTAGACACATCACCAGAGGCAAGGGAAATAAAAGCAAAAATAGACTATAGGGACTTCATCAAAATAAAAAGCTTCTGCACAGTGAAGGAAACAATCAATAAAACTAAAAGGCTACCTACAGAATGGGAGAAGACATTTGCAAATGACATATCTGATAAAGAGTATCCAACATCTATAAAGAACTTATCAAATTCAACACCCAAAAAACAAATACCTGGTTAAGAAATAGGCAGAAGACATGAATGGACACTTTTCCAAAGAAGACATCCAGATAGCTAACAGACACATGAAAAGATGCTCAACATCACTCATCCTCAAGGAAATACAAATCAGAACCACAATGGGATACCATTTCACACCTGTCAGAATGGCTAAAATTAACAACAGAAGAAACAGCATGTATTGGCAAGATGTGGAGAAAGGGGAACCCTCTTGCACTGTTGGGGGAAATGCAAACTGGTGCAACCACTCTGGAAAACAGTGTGGAGTTTCCTCAAAAAACTAAAAATAGAACTACCTTACAATCTAGCAATTGCACTACAGGTATTGACCCAAAGGTCATTTGCACAAAAGTACAAATTCGAAGGGGTACACACACCCCAATATTTATAGCAGCATTATCAACATAGGCAAACTATGGAGACAGCCCAAATGTTCATTGACTGATGAATGAATAAAAATGTGAGAGAGATATATACATATATACACAGTGGAATATTACTCAGCCATCAAAAAGAATGAGATCTTGCCATTTGCAATGATGTGGATAGTGCTAGAATGTATTATACTAAAAAAAATATTCCAATCAGAGAATGACAAATACCATATGATTTCACTCATATGTGGAATTTAAGAAACAAAACAGGTGAACATATGGGAGTTGGGGGAAGAGGAGAGAGGGAAACAAATCACAAGAGAATTTTAACAATAGAGGACAAACTGAGGGGTGATGGAGGGAGGTGGGTGGGGGATGAGCTAGATGGATGATGGGTATTAAGGAGGGCACTTGTGATGAGCACTGGGTGTTGTATGTAAGTGATGAATCACTGAATTCTACTCCTGAATCTAAGATTGCACTGTATGTTAACTATAATTTACATGAAAATTTAAAAAAAGAAAACAAAAGAAACCTTCAGATTATTTTCAGGTTTTTGTGGGGTTTTTTGATTGAGTGGTCTACCAAAAATGATGCAAGAAATTTCTTTATACACTTATCCTTTAATTATTGAAGTTTTTATTTCTATATGTTAAATTTTCAAAAATGACTTTGCTGGATGAAAAGGTAAGTGCAAGTTTAATTTTAATTGTTTCACCAACTGATTGAAATTTTTAAGGATTGTAGCAGATGAACTCTGACCAGCAATGCTAAGGACCTGCCTATTTCTTTATTCTTCAGCCAAAGTTGGATATTATCAGTCTTATAAATCAATAAATTTATAAATTGTTGTCAGTCTGATGAATTAAGAAAAGGATAGTTCACTACTATTGTAATTTGCTTTTCCCTGGCCTAGTATAGTTGAACATCTTGTTATACACCTTTAAGCTATTTGAAGTTCTTCACTTGTAAGATAATTATTCATATTCTCTGCCCATTTTTCTTTTTCTGTCTTATCAGATTGTAAGAGTTCTTTGTATTTTAAAGACATTAATTTCTTGTCTGTTGTATACTGACTGTGATTACCATTGTTTGCTAGGCAGAAGTTTCTAATTTTTATGTTGCTGAACTCACCAGATTTTTCTTTTATGGTTGCTGAGTTTCTTTTCTTGCTATAGGCTAGGTCTCCTTCAAACTGAGATTATACAAATAGTCTACTATATATCCTTATGTTATTTTTACCATTTCAGGTTTCAAATTTAGTTCTTTAATCCATCTGGGAATTATTTTTATTTATTTATTTTTATTTTTTATGACATTCTCATTTTTTTAATTAAAATTTTTTTAAGTTTTTCTTTTAATCCCAGTTAGTTAACATACAGACTTATATTAGTTTCAGGTGTACAATATTCAACACTTTCATATGTCACCTTGTGCTTATCACAACAAGTGCACTCCTTAATCCCCATCACTTATTTTCCCATTCCCCCATCCACCTCCCCTCTGGTAACCATCAGTTTGCTCTGTTTCTTGATTTCTCTCTCTCTCTCTCTCTCATTTTTTCTCTTTGCTTGTTTTTTTTCTTAAATTCCACATATGAGTGAAATCGTATGCTATTTGTCTTTCTCTGACTGACCTATTTTGCTTAGCATTATACTCTTTAGCTCCATCCATGTAGTTGCAAACAGCAAGATTTTATTGATTTTTATGACTGAATTATATTTATATGTATATATATATTTATGTGTGTGTGTGTGACACACACACACACACACATACACACATACTATCACATCTTCTTAATCTATTCATCTATTGATGAACACTTAGGCTGCTGCCATATCTTGGCTATTGTAAATAATGCTACTATGAACATGGGAGTGGATGTATCTCTTTGAAATAGTGTTCTTGTATTCTTTTGGTAAATACCCAGTAGTGCAATTGCTGGATCATAGGGTAGTTCTATTTTTTTTTTTTTTAATTTTTTTTTTTTTTTTAATATATGAAATTTACTGTCAAATTGGTTTCCATACAACACCCAGTGCTCATCCCAAAAGGTGCCCTCCTCAATACCCATCACCCACCCTGCCCTCCCTCCCACCCCCCATCAACCCTCAGTTTGTTCTCAGTTTTTAACAGTCTCTTATGCTTTGGCTCTCTCCCACTCTAACCTCTTTTTTTTTTTTTTTTCCCTTCCCCTCCCCCATGGGTTTCTGTTACGTTTCTCAGGATCCACATAAGAGTGAAACCATATGGTATCTGTCTTTCTCTGTATGGCTTATTTCACTTAGCATCACACTCTCCAGTTCCATCCACGTTGCTACAAAAGGCCATATTTCATTCTTTCTCATTGCCACGTAGTATTCCATTGTGTATATAAACCACAATTTCTTTATCCATTCATCAGTTGATGGACATTTAGGCTCTTTCCATAATTTGGCGATTGTTGAGAGTGCTGCTATAAACATTGGGGTACAAGTGCCCCTATGCATCAGTACTCCTGTATCCCTTGGATAAATTCCTAGCAGTGCTATTGCTGGGTCATAGGGTAGGTCTATTTTTAATTTTTTGAGGAACCTCCACACTGCTTTCCAGAGCGGCTGCACCAATTTGCATTCCCACCAACAGTGCAAGAGGGTTCCCGTTTCTCCACATCCTCTCCAGCATCTATAGTCTCCTGATTTCTTCATTTTGGCCACTCTGACTGGCGTGAGGTGGTATCTGAGTGTGGTTTTGATTTGTATTTCCCTGATGAGGAGCGACGTTGAACATCTTTTCATGTGCCTGTTGGCCATCCGGATGTCTTCTTTAGAGAAGTGTCTATTCATGTTTTCTGCCCATTTCTTCACTGGGTTATTTGTTTTTCGGGTGTGGAGTTTGATGAGCTCTTTATAGATTTTGGATACTAGCCCTTTGTCCGATGTGTCATTTGCAAATATCTTTTCCCATTCCGTTGGTTGCCTTTTAGTTTTGTTGGTTGTTTCCTTTGCTGTGCAGAAGCTTTTTATCTTCATAAGGTCCCAGTAATTCACTTTTGCTTTTAATTCCCTTGCCTTTGGGGATGTGCCGAGTAAGAGATTGCTACGGCTGAGGTCAGAGAGGTCTTTTCCTGCTTTCTCCTCTAAGGTTTTGATGGTTTCCTGTCTCACATTCAGGTCCTTTATCCATTTTGAGTTGATTTTTGTGAATGGTGTGAGAAAGTGGTCTAGTTTCAACCTTCTGCATGTTGCTGTCCAGTTCTCCCAGCACCATTTGTTAAAGAGACTGTCCTTTTTCCATTGGATGTTCTTTCCTGCTTTGTCAAAAATGAGTTGGCCATACGTTTGTGGGTCTAGTTCTGGGGTTTCTATTCGATTCCATTGGTCTATGTGTCTGTTTTTATGCCAATACCATGCTGTCTTGATGATGACAGCTTTGTAGTAGAGGCTAAAGTCTGGGATTGTGATGCCTCCTGCTTTGGTCTTCTTCTTCAAAATTACTTTGGCTATTCGGGGCCTTTTGTGGTTCCATATGAATTTTAGGATTGCTTGTTCTAGTTTCGAGAAGAATGCTGGTGCAATTTTGATTGGGATTGCATTGAATGTGTAGATAGCTTTGGGTAGTATTGACATTTTGACAATATTTATTCTTCCAATCCATGAGCAGGGAATGTCTTTCCATTTCTTTATATCTTCTTCAATTACCTGCATAAGCTTTCTATAGTTTTCAGCATACAGATCTTTTACATCTTTGGTTAGATTTATTCCTAGGTATTTTATGCTTCTTGGTGCAATTGTGAATGGGATCAGTTTCTTTATTTGTCTTTCTGTTGCTTCATTGTTAGTGTATAAGAATGCAACTGATTTCTGTACATTGACTTTGTATCCGGCAACTTTGCTGAATTCATGTATCAGTTCTAGCAGACTTTTGGTGGAGTCTATCGGATTTTCCATGTATAATATCATGTCATCTGCAAAAAGCGAAAGCTTGACTTCATCTTTGCCAATTTGGATGCCTTTGATTTCCTTTTGTTGTCTGATTGCTGGTGCTAGAACTTCCAGCACTATATTAAACAGCAGCGGTGAGAGTGGGCATCCCTGTCGTGTTCCTGATCTCAGGGAAAAAGCTCTCAGTTTTTCCCCATTGAGGATGATGTTAGCTGTGGGCTTTTCATAAATGGCTTTTATGATCTTTAAGTATGTTCCTTCTATCCCGACTTTCTCAAGGGTTTTTATTAAGAAAGGGTGCTGGATTTTGTCAAAGGCCTTTTCTGCATCGATTGACAGGATCATATGGTTCTTTTCTTTTTTTTTGTTAATGTGATGTATCACGTTGATCGATTTGCGAATGTTGAACCAGCCCTGCATCCCAGGAATGAATCCCACTTGATCATGGTGAATAATTCTTTTTATATGCTGTTGAATTCGATTTGCTAGTATCTTATTGAGAATTTTTGCATCCATATTCATCAGGGATATTGGCCTGTAGTTCTCTTTTTTTACTGGGTCTCTGTCTGGTTTAGGAATCAAAGTAATACTGGCTTCATAGAATGAGTCTGGAAGTTTTCCTTCCCTCTCTATTTCTTGGAATAGCTTGAGAAGGATAGGTATTATCTCTGCTTTAAACGTCTGGTAGAACTCCCCTGGGAAGCCATCTAGTCCTGGACTCTTTTTTTTTGGGAGATTTTTGATAACCGATTCAATTTCTTCGCTGGTTATGGGTCTGTTCAAGCTTTCTATTTCCTCCTGATTGAGTTTTGGAAGAGTGTGGGTGTTTAGGAATTTGTCCATTTCTTCCAGGTTGTCCAATTTGTTGGCATATAATTTTTCATAGTATTCCCTGATAATTGTTTGTATCTCTGAGGGATTGGTTGTAATAATTCCATTTTCATTCATGATTTTATCTATTTGGGTCATCTCCCTTTTCTTTTTGAGAAGCCTGGCTAGAGGTTTGTCAATTTTGTTTATTTTTTCAAAAAACCAACTCTTGGTTTCGTTGATCTGCTCTACAGTTTTTTTAGATTCTATATTGTTTATTTCTGCTCTGATCTTTATGATTTCTCTTCTTCTGCTGGGTTTAGGCTGCCTTTGCTGTTCTGCCTCTATTTCCTTTAGGTGTGCTGTTAGATTTTGTATTTGGGATTTTTCTTGTTTCTTGAGATAGGCCTGGATTGCAATGTATTTTCCTCTCAGGACTGCCTTCACTGCGTCCCAAAGCGTTTGGATTGTTGTATTTTCATTTTCGTTTGTTTCCATATATTTTTTAATTTCTTCTCTAATTGCCTGGTTGACCCACTCATTCGTTAGTAGGGTGTTCTTTAACCTCCATGCTTTTGGAGGTTTTCCAGACTTTTTCCTGTGGCTGATTTCAAGCTTCATAGCATTGTGGTCTGAAAGTATGCATGGTATAATTTCAATTCTTGTAAACTTATGAAGGGCTGTTTTGTGACCCAGTATATGATCTATCTTGGAGAATGTTCCATGTGCACTCGAGAAGAAAGTATATTCTGTTGCTTTGGGATGCAGAGTTCTAAATATATCTGTCAAGTCCATCTGATCCAATGTATCATTCAGGGCCCTTGTTTCTTTATTGACTGTGTGTCTAGATGATCTATCCATTTCTGTAAGTGGTGTGTTAAAGTCCCCTGCAATGACCACATTCTTATCAATAAGGTTGCTTATGTTTATGAGTAACTGTTTTATATATCTGGGGGCTCCGGTATTTGGCGCATAGACATTTATAATTGTTAGCTCTTCCTGATGGATAGACCCTGTAATTATTATATAATGCCCTTCTTCATCTCTTGTTACAGCCTTTAATTTAAAGTCTAGTTTGTCTGATATAAGTATGGCTACTCCAGCTTTCTTTTGGCTTCCAGTAGCATGATAAATAGTTCTCCATCCCCTCACTCTCAATCTAAAGGTGTCCTCAGACCTAAAATGAGTCTCTTGTAGACAGCAAATAGATGGGTCTTGTTTTTTTATCCATTCTGATACCCTATGTCTTTTGGTTGGCGCATTTAATCCATTTACATTCAGTGTTATTATAGAAAGATACGGGTTTAGAGTCATTGTGATGTCTGTATGTTTTATGCTTGTAGTGATGTCTCTGGTACTTTGTCTCACAGGATCCCCCTTAGGATCTCTTGTAGGGCTGGTTTCGTGGTGACAAATTCCTTCAGTTTTTGTTTGTTTGGGAAGACCTTTATCTCTCCTTCTATTCTAAATGACAGACTTGCTGGATAAAGGATTCTCGGCTGCATATTTTTTCTGTTTAGCACACTGAAGATATCGTGCCAAGCCTTTCTGGCCTGCCAAGTTTCAAAGGAGAGATCAGTCACGAGTCTTATAGGTCTCCCTTTATATGTGAGGGCATGTTTATCCCTTGCTGCTTTCAGAATTTTCTCTTTATCCTTGTATTTTGCCAGTTTCACTATGATATGTCGTGCAGAAGATCGATTCAAGTTACGTCTGAAGGGAGTTCTCTGTGCCTCTTGGATTTCAATGCCTTTTTCCTTCCCCAGTTCAGGGAAGTTCTCAGCTATAATTTCTTCAAGTACCCCTTCAGCACCTTTCCCTCTCTCTTCCTCCTCTGGAATACCAATTATGCGTATATTATTTCTTTTTAGTGTATCACTTAGTTCTCTAATTTTCCCCTCATACTCCTGGATTTTTTTATGTCTCTTTCTCTCAGCTTCCTCTTTCTCCATAACTTTATCTTCTAGTTCACCTATTCTCTCCTCTGCCTCTTCAATCCGAGCCGTCGTGGTTTCCATTTTGTTTTGCATTTCATTTAAAGCGTTTTTCAGCTCCTCGTGACTGTTCCTTAGTCCCTTGATCTCTGTGGCAAGAGATTCTCTGCTGTCCTGTATACTGTTTTCAAGCCCAGCGATTAATTTTATGACTATTATTCTAAATTCACTTTCTGTTATATTATTTAAATCCTTTTTGATCAGTTCATTAGCTGTTGTTATTTCCTGGAGATTCTTCTGAGGGGAATTCTTCCGTTTGGTCATTTTGGACAGTCCCTGGAGTGGTGAGGACCCGCAGGGCACTTCCCCCGTGCTGTGGTGTATAACTGGAGTTGGTGGGCGGGGCCGCAGTCCGACCTGATGTCTGCCCCCAGCCCACCGCTGGGGCCACAGTCAGACTGGTGTGTGCCTTCTCTTCCCCTCTCCTAGGGGCGGGATTCACTGTGGGGTGGTGTGGCCCGTCTGGTCTACTTGCACACTGCCAGGCTTGTGGTGCTGGGGAGCTGGCGTATTAGCTGGGGTGGGTAGGCAAGGTGCACGGGGGCGGGAGGGGCAGGCTTAGCTCGCTTCTCCTTAGGTGATCCACTTCAGGAGGGGCCCTGTGGCAGCGGGAGGGAGTCAGATCCGCTGCCGGAGGTTTGGCTCCGCAGAAGCACAGAGTTGGGTGTTTGCGCGGAGCGAGCAAGTTCCCTGGCAGGAACTGGTTCTCTTTGGGATTTTGGCTGGGGGATGGGCGGGGGAGATGGCGCTGGCGAGCGCCTTTGTTCCCCGCCAAGCTGAGCTCTGCCGTCCGGGGGCTCAGCAGCTCTCCCTCCCTTTGTCCTCCAGCCTTCCCGCTTTCTGAGCAGAGCTGTTAATTTCTGACCTCCCAGACGCTAAGTCGCGCTTGCTGTCGGAACACAGTCCGTCCGGCCCCTCCGCTTTTGCCAGCCCGACTCGGGGGCTCTGCTTGGCCGGCGAGCTGCCCCTCCGCCCCGGCTCCCTCCCGCCAGTCCGTGGAGCGCGCACCGCCTCGCCGCCCTTCCTACCCTCTTCCATGGGCCTCTCGTCTGCGCTTGGCTCCGGAGACTCCGTTCTGCTAATCCTCTGGCGGTTTTCTGGGTTCTTTAGGCAGGTGTAGGTGGAATCTAAGTGATCAGCAGGACGCGCGGTGAGCCCAGCGTCCTCCTACGCCGCCATCTTCCGGAACTCCAGGGTAGTTCTATTTTTAACATTTTGAGGAACCTTCATACTGCTTTCCACAGTGGCTGCACAAGTTTGCATTCCCACCAACAGTGCACAAGGGTTCCTTTTTCTCTACATCCTTGCCAACATCTGCTGTTTCTTGTGTTGTTGATTTAGCCACTCTGACAGGTGTGAAGTGATATCTCATTATAGTTTTGATTTGCATTTCCATGATGATCAGTGATATTGAGCATCTTTTCATGTGTTTGCTGGCCATCTATATGTCTTCCTTGGAGAAATGCCTGTTCATGTCTTCTGTCCAGTTGTTTTTTTAATGTTTATTTATTTTTGAGAGAGAGAGACAGACAGACAGAGCACAAGCAGGGGAGGGGCAGAGAGGGAGACACAGAATCTGAAACAGGCTCCAGGCTCCTAGCTGTCAGCACAGAGCCCAATGCGGGGCTTGAACTCACAAACCGTGAGATCATGACCTGAGCTGAAGCCCGACGCTCAAACAACTGAGCCACCCAGGCACCCCTTCTGTCCAGTTTTTAATTGGACTTTTGTTTTCTGGGTGTTGAGTTGCCTAGGGTTCTTTATCAGATATGTGGTTTGCAAATATCTTCTCCCATTCCATCGGTTGCTTTTTAGTTTTGTGGATTGTTTCCTTGTTGTGCAGAAGCTTTTTATTTTGATGTAGTCTCAATAGTTTATTTTTGCTTTTGTTTCCCTTTCCTCAGGAGATATCTATAAAAATGTTGCTATGGCTGATGTCAAAGGAGTTGCTGTGTTCTCTTCTAGAATTTTTATGGTTTCAAATCTCACATTTAGGTTTTTAATCTATTTTGAATTTATTTTTGTGTATGGTGTAAGACAGTGGTCCAGTTTTATTCTTCTGCATGTTGCTGTCCATTTTTCCCCAACACCATTTGTTGAAGAGACTGTCCTTTTTCCATTTGATATTCTTTTCTGCTTTGTCACAGGTTAATTGACCAAATACTTGTGGGTTTATTTCTGGGTTTTCATTTCCATTCCATTGATCTATGTGTCTATTTTTGTGCCAGTCCCATACTGTTTTGATTATTACAGCTTTGTAATATGACTTGAAGTGCAGAATTGTGATGCCTCCAGCTTTACTTTCCTTTTCAAGATAGCTCTGGCTATTTGGGGCCTTTTGTAGTTCCAGACAAATCTTAGGATTCTTTGTTCTAGTTCTGTGAAAAGCGCTGTTGGTATTTTGGTAGGAACTGCAATAAATATGTAGAATGCTTTGGGTAGTATAGACATTTTAACAATATTTGTTATTCCAGTCTATGGGCATGGACTGTCTTTCCATTTCTCTGTGTTGTCTTCAATTACTTTCATCAATGTTTTATAGTTTTTAGCATATAAGTCTTTCACCTCTTTGGTTAGTTTTATTGCTAGGTATCTTATTATTTTTGGGTGCAATTATAAATGAGGTTGTTTTCTTAATTTCTTTTTCTGCTGCTTCCTTATTAGTGTATAGATATGTAAAAGATTTTTGTACATTGATTTTATATCCTGCAACTTTATTGAATTTGTTTACCAGTTCTAGCAGTTTTTTGGTGAAGTCTTTCAGGTTTTCTATATATAGTAACATGTCATCTGCAAATAGTGAAAGTTTTACTTCTTCCTTACTGATTTGGATTTATTTTATTTCTTTTTGTTGTCTAACTGCTTGGGATTTATTTTTATATAGTGTGAAAAAAAATAATAAGAGTAACAATAACAGAATTTAATGAACAATTTCTACATGCCAGATGCTCTGTAAGCATTTTGTGCATTTCACATAGATAAGAAAACTGAGGAGTAGAAAAGTTAAGGAACCAGTCAAGTTTATATGGCTACTAAGACATAAAGCTGGGGCTAGAACTCAAGCAATCTCACTCAGAACCTTATATGCTAAATATCCATATGAACAGCTAATTATGCCAACCCTATTTAATAAACATACTTTCCCACTTAATAGAAAAAAATTTCATGATACAAGTTTTCAAATACAGTAGATCTATGTCCGGATTCTATTGTAGTTTTATCACAACTATATTGTTTTGAGTTTAGTAGTTTATAGTAAGTTTTTAACTTACTATTAAGTTCTCCCCCTCTGATATAGAGGCAAGTGCTCCCTCACTATTCTTCCAAATTTATCCATAAACTTTAAAATATTTTTACTCCATACAAACATTTAAATCATTTGTCCAATTTCAAAGCAAATATGTCTTCACATTTGATTTGGATTGCATTAAGTGTGCCTATTAATTTAGGAATTGATATTTATATATTGAATCTATCCATGAATATGCTATAATGCTCTGTTTATTTAGGTACTTCTATAAAATGTTAGACTTTTTAAAAATATAATTCTTGTACCTTTATTATTGAATCTGTTCTCAGTTATTTTATAATTTTTGTCACTGGTGTGAATGGAATATTTTTTTCCCATATCTAACAGGCAGTTGTAATATGTAAGAAACCAATGATTTGGGCATATTCATTGGGTACTGAGCAATTGAGTTATACTCTCTAATTGTTCTAATTCTTTTTTAATTGAGTTCTTTCACTTTCTAGATATAAAGTCACGCCACTGTAAAATAATGTATTCCTCTTTTCCAATATTTATACCACTTGCTAAATTTATGGAAGAAGAGTCTTATTGCATTAGTTAAAACTTAAAAAAAAAAAATAGGGATTCCTGGGTGACTCAGTCGGTTGAGCACCCAACTCTCAATTTCGGCTCAGGTCGTGATCCCAGGGTCATGGGATCGAGCCCTGAGTCTGGCTCCATGCTGAGTATGGCACCTGATTAAGATTTTCTCTCTCTCTCTCCCTCTGCCTCTCTCCCGACTCATGCTCTCTTTCTCTCTAAAACAAAAACAAAAACAAAAACAAACAAAAACCATATTGAATAGTGGTAAGAGTGGATATCCCAGCTTTGTTCCTGATTTTAATGGCTGTAGCTTTAATTTTTCACTCAATAATATGATGTTACTGATTGCAATCCTTAGTCTTTAGCAAGTAAGTAGTTTCCTTCTGTTCCTATGACATTTGTAATTTTTATTAGAAAACTTAGTTAACGGGGCGCCTGGGTGGCCCCGTTGGTTGAGCCTCCGACTTCAGCTCAGGTCATGATCTCACAGTCCATGAGTTCGAGCCCCGCGTCGGGCTCTGTGCTGACAGGTCAGAGCCTGGAGCCTGCTTCACATTCTGTGTCTCCCTCTCTCTCTGCTCCTCCCCCATTCATGCTCTGTCTCTCTCTGAATCAAAAATAAATAAACATTAAAAAAAAAATTTTTTTTAAAGAAAGCCTACTTAACTTTATCAAATTTTAAAAATGTTTTGCTATATCACATAATTTTTAACCTTCGATGTGCTAACATTATAGACAACATTGATATATTTCCTAATGTTATAAAACATAACAATTCTGGTATAAGCACTACATGATCATTCCTATGCTTCTCGGACTATTCCAGACCATGGAAAAAAACAGAAAACACTTTAGTTCACTTTAGTATGATTTTACCATACCCTTAATACCAAAACCCACTACAAAATATATAACACAAAGCTTACAGAATACTTTCACTTAAAAGATAGAGATAAATAATTCTAAATAACACATTAGCAAATTAAATCTAGTAGTGTGTTAAAAGAATGATAGCAGGGGCGCCTGGGTGGCTCAGTCAGTTAAGCGTCCGACTTCGGCTCAGGTCATGATCTCATGGTCTGTGGGTTCGAGCCCCTCGTCGGGCTCTGTGTTGACAGCTCAGAGCCTGGAGCCTGCTTCGGATCCTGTGTCTCCCTCTCTCTGTGACCCTCCCCCATTCATGCTCTGTCTCTCTCTGTCTCAAAAATAAATAAACGTTAAAAAAAATTTTTTTTAAATAAAAGAATGATAGCAAATGATATGAGGGTATAGTTAGAAGTCCCAAGAGATTCAACAACAACAAAAATACTAAAGGAATTTGAAAAAAATGGCTGCACATCACAAACCAATAATATCAAACATTAATAATAGTTTTCCTATACACTCACAACAACCAGTTAGAACTGAAAATGAAAGAAAAATATCCTACTCATACCATAGTTCTATTTTTTAACAGAATTTTTGGAAAAAATTTCCTTTTTTTAATGTTTATTTATTTTTGAGAGAGAGAGAGAGAGTGCACATGAGCAGGGAAAGGGCAGAGAGAGAGATGGACAGAAGATCCAAAGCAGGCTCTGCACTGACAGCAGTGAGCCTGATGCAGGGCTCAAACTCACAAACTGCCAGATCATGACCTGCGCTTAAGTCAGAGGCTCAACTGACTGAACTGCCCAGAGGCCCCGAAAAAATTATTTTCCGTGTTATTTGGGGATTTGTGAAACGTAATTTTGAAAATGGAAAGTAAACATGGGTGGAACCCTGCATGGTTTCTAATGATTAATTCATGCCAGACCATTTGGAGATAAAGCACCAAAGGCTTGTCTGACTCATCAGATCTTCATTCCCTCAAAGAGAACAAGTGCACCAACCGAATTCAAAATAATCCTGGAGTTTCCCTGAAAATTACTGTGAGAATTTCTAAAATTAATTTCCTTTTGTTTGGGTTGGTTTTTACATCAAGGGCACGGCTGATGTTCACTTTAAGTCAGCTAAGCATTGTTTTGTCAGTGTTAACTATTAATAAAACGCAAAACTGTCACTTGTAGTGTGGACAGAAAGTCCCTGGAGAGAAAGCACTGGGTTGTCCGTTTTATTGGAAGTTTCCTATTTCTAGGAATACATGCACTCATTAACGGCTATCCCAAATATTTACTACATGCCAGGTGCTGTACCAGGTGCTGGGGGTAGAGTGGCAGGCAGCACAACCAGACAGGTCCCTTCCCTCAAGGACCTGACCGATTAGTGGGCTGAGGATTGTGCTCCACAGAAGTTGTGCCTGACCCACCGCTTTCCTCTAGAACAGGAAAATGGAGAGCAATGGGTGAATTAAGAATTGGTTATCTCCACTTCTAACTGAACAAATTGTGTCTTTCATTATGAAAAGACCTGACATCAGTACACCACAGTGACTCTGAATGCCACACATAGGAAAGCCCTTTGCCAGTGCAGTTCTCTACCCTGCTCCCGTCTCCTGCCTCTCCTGCCTCCCTTCCCCCCCCACCCCCCATCTGCCTATGTGCTCTCTCTAAGCAGAAGGGTAGAAGGGGCAACAGCATCTCCTCTCTGGGGCTGAAGTCAGCCTGGGGTAGAGGCCAGCAAAAGTCAGCTTGGACAGCACAGACTTGCA
This sequence comes from Neofelis nebulosa, assembly GCF_028018385.1. Taxonomy (NCBI): domain Eukaryota; kingdom Metazoa; phylum Chordata; class Mammalia; order Carnivora; family Felidae; genus Neofelis; species Neofelis nebulosa. The sequence continues at coordinate 38,194,331 of NC_080786.1, read as the reverse complement.
CCTCTGCCTCTAGGATGGCCTTGCTAAAACCTTGATACACACATGCAGTGTGTGTATCCAAGGTCCAGGACAAAGGTGGGCACCTCTCTGCGGAATATGGGGTGTGAGACCCAGGTGGGATTTGGGTTGACAAGGTAGTGAGTGGAAACATCTCTTTTTTTTTTAAGTAAGAAATTTGTTGATCATAACAGGAGCCACCAAACCGTCCATATATTTTGATCTCATAATTCTGTTTTGGGGAATTTACGGCAAGGAAATGATCTAAGAGAAAAAAAGTCCCAAGATATTTTCATAATTGCAATTGGTAATCATGATAAATTCTTAGCATCCCAAATACTGCCATCAGAGAACTATAATATAATCTGGATGAAACATTACAGAGGCATTAAAAACGGAAAGGATGTATACTAAGTTAATTCATGGAAATATCTACATTTAGAACAGAACATAAGATGGAATTCACACATAGATTATAATTATATGAAACATCTGTATATATGTCAGAGAAGATTAGAAGAGAATTTTGAATATTGCCAATGGCTTAGAATTTAATTAGTTTTTTCCCTAGAATTCTCTATTTAAAAAACAACAACAACCATTCTTTTATGCAAATTAGAACGAATGGCAACTGAGATATCAATAGACACAAGCTATTCAGGCCAGGCTTAAAGGGGAAGAGCAGAAGCAGTTGTCTGCATGTTAGGATTTGCTCGTCTGTCCCACCTCCAACCTCTCCAGATCCTGAACAGAAGACCAGGTTCTGAGACCCCACCACCTCCTAACAGATCACCCTGATGTCAGCTGCTCAGACCTAGAGCATGCATCTCAACTCCTCTGGGTTTCTGGTTGCTGTACTCTGTCCCTCATCAGTCTAATTAGGTAGCATTACCTGCATTTGGCTACCTCCCCTGAGGCCGCCTTCCTGGAACACCATCATGTCTGTCTCCACACCTCTTGTGTCCTCCTCACATGGGCTGCTTCCCAGCATCTTCAGTGGAGCTGTTCCTGTATCACTTATCCAACACACTGCATGTAGCTGCATTGTGCCCAAATGTCCTATTACTAAAGTTCATTGCTATGTATCTCAATGGCTTTTCATTTTCAAGAATCTCTACTAAAAGATAAATATCCTTGAAAGTTGTACTATCTTAAGCCAGTGTTGTGTAATATCGTGGCTGGGTTTGATTTTCTTTTGAGTGAGGCGGGGGGATAGGAATAACACTAACAACTACCTTCTATTGGCACATCTGTTTGTATCTAGCACCTTTTATACATCAATCTTCACAACAACCTTGCAGGAAAGCATTATGGTTTCCGTTTGCAAATCAGAGAGGTTAAACAGCTTGTCCAAGCTCACACTGCTGATCCATGATAAAGTCGGACTTCAAGCTCTTAGGCCCATCTGACTCGAAAGCCAGGGGTCTTTCAACCACCTCACGGTGTGTACCCGAAGTAGTGTCAGAGAAAGCACAGACAGGGCTGAGAGTCCAAAACCTAGCTGTGTGGACTTGTGCAAGACTCCATTTCTCTAGGCTCTGGTTCCCTCATCTGTAAAATGAGGGAGCTGGGCTTAAAAAGCTGCCCAGTAGGAAGGAAAAGAAGGGACTAGGAAAATGGCCAAAAGGGTCTCCAAAGGCCCATCTTTCCCATTTCACCCCTGAGACCACCGTAGATTGTCGTAGATTCACGATTCCAAGCAGCTATCCAAGCACTGGGGAGAAGAGAAGAAAGGGCCAAGGGTGGTCACCACAGTCGAATTTTCCTCAGCTGTCACGTGAAGAAACAAACACAGGACTCCTTACACATTTCGAAAGAGAATCTTTTCTGACAGGGCGCTCTTAGCTGGCAATTTTAAGCCCTGGAATATAAATAGTTTCCCATATAAGTGGGGGAAAGTCCTGGTGGAAATGTTACTGGCACCACCCGGGTGCAGGATTAGCAGTGAGGAAGTCCTCTTGGGACACACTCTTAAATTGCAGAAAAGGGTTTGGAAGGAAGAAGTACAGGCAGCTGTATTATTTGCACTCAGGGCTAAGTAATAGCATCATCACAGGCTCTGTCATCGAAGAAAACATACAGAATACAAACGAGAAGAAGCATTACAATAGGAATCCCCCTCCCCCTGAAAATGTCAGGCAATAGGGTACAAAACTGTTCTTTTCCCAGGAGCTATCACCAGGTGCAACCTTCCTGGGCCATCATATACAAATATATAATCACCCCTCTTGAAAATACAAGGCTATACTTTCCTAAGTTTCCTCAGTGTCTTATTAAGCACATCAGATGAAATGAAAGCCAACCTCAGTCAAGCTGGAAGGCATTTCAAGTTCAGCTTCAACCCATCAGGGATTAATGTTGAACTCCAATCCTCATCCACCTCTCATGCACTGATGTCCCAGAGTTGTTTTCCTTCTGCAGCCAGCGCTGGGCTGTTAGCCTCAATCTCCGCAGGAGGCTGTTAGGGCACTTGCCCCCTGCAGGAGCTGCCATGTCCAGAAGAGGGCACATGGAGAAGGCGCTCAACAAACCAGACGGCAGGCAGCGAAGCTTGACTGCTGCCCCTGTTCTTCCCAAAGGGAGCTGGCTGTGGGGCCATGTGTGTGCCAGTGAGACAGGTCACCTGGGTACCAGTGCCGGGGCTGGGGCTGGGGCTTCGGTGTAAACCTGTTCCTCTCTGCAGCTGCATGCTTGGCCGTGCTCTCAGTGGTGGGTCAGAAATTCGTGTGCGGCAGTCTCAAAAGCTCTTATGACATTTGCAAAACTCCAAGTATTTTTAAACCAGACTTTCAGGAGGAGGATCCGTTAGGTTCTAAAAGCTTAAGCCGTAGCCAAAGAGGGTGTAAATTTTTTATACCTCTACGGCACTATATCCACACTGACATTTGCTTCGCTCTCAGTTAAGGTGAAACCATGGTGAGACAGAGTCCCAAGCAGTCTCTGCTGAGCTGCAGGGGTGCTAAATGATGCTATTAATAGAAGAGATTTGAGGAATTCTCTTTGATAGAAACTACTTTGTTAGAATTGACCTTTAAAATTCAAAGCATTGTAAATCTTTCCTATCATAATAGCCCATGTTATATGTTGTTTCTTTCCCAATAAATTACTTGTCCACCAAGTCAAACTTCTAGAAGCTCAGCCGAGTGGGGGTGGGGGGGTGGGGCGCTACGTGTCACTTTTTGGTGTTGTTTTGTTGTTTAAGATCCCTGGGTGATTGATTCTGAAGTGCAGAAACCACTGCCCTGGTCACTGAAGTTCACAGCCAACAGATTTTGTGTTTTCTATTTTTGGTTTAGCTTTTCTAGGTTGTGGAGGCCAGTTAATTGGAGAAGATTCTGCCTGAGCAGGGTCAATACAGATATTCGGAGTTGAGCCTAACGCTGGGCTTAGAAAGCCTTGGGGATGGGTATTTTTTAAACATTCCACAAATGTTTATTAAGTGCCTACTATGTGCCAGGCACTCTGATAGGACTGGGGATAGAGCAGTGACCAAAGCCCCTGCCCTCACAGAGCTCATATTTCAGTAAGGAAGAAAAAAATGAAGAAGTATATATTGTGCCATATATTATATAATGTCCAATAATAAAATATGAAGAAAATAAAGCACGGTGAGGAGGCAGAGAGTGATGGGGAGGGTGTCATTTTAGATACAATGGGTGACAGAGTTTTCTGAGAAGTGGTGATGTTGAACAGAGAACTGAATGGAGAGTGTCAGGGTGGGAAGAATTTGAGGCAGAGGCAGGTAGAAAGAAACAAGTGCAAGGGCCCAGGGGCAGGTGTCAGCCCACTAGTGAATCAGGAAAAGACACCTCTTCTTCTGAGCAAACAGTCCATGCCCAGGCTTAGAACATGGGAGCCAGATCATGGGCTGCTTCTCAGACCTCCCTGCCCCCCGAGACAGGTCACTGTTGTGCAGAGAAGCCACACGGAGCCTCTCCCACTGGTACATGCTTGGGACTTAGAGGAACAGCAGGAAGGCTGGTCAAGTTGGAGAGGAGAAAGGGTATCATAAGGGAGAATGATAACTAGCAACCTCAGTCTTAAAAGATTAATGATTTAGGATAAAAATCCCTTAGTTATGTGAACTAACCACAACTACATGGGATAGGATTTGGGAGCAGCTCTTTCACTGGGCACTTCTTCATCTCCTGTTGCGGTGATGATTTTGTGCCATCAACAATGAGGCTGATGCAGAATTTAAGAACCACATCAGACCTAAAGAAAATACCATTCCAATTTGGAAATTAAAGCTGGCTCTTTCCATGCCCATCTCAGACAGAGAAATTCTCTCCTCCCTCCCCTCTTTTTATTCCTGTCTTTACAGCATTTGTATCATTCTTGTCTTCCTTGAGGCAAGTCATTTTGCACAGCAAAGTCAAAAGAGCCTTGGCATAAGTGTAAGTCACGAATATTCTTTAAACTACATAAAAAACAAACAAGTAAAATAGACTTTCTTCACCCCTTCTTCCATCTCTAACTCCCTTATGGGAGACGTTCATTTTCTACTTTATTTCTAAATTGTTTATAAAATGCTTTACAAATCTATTGTTTGACAAGCCCATATCTGATTATACTCGATGTTGTTTTAATTTTTCTTAACTATTTGAGAAAAAAAAAGTGTTGTGTTGTATTGTGTTGACATCTGCTAGACCCAGATTAGCCTGTCTCCCCTAAGTGGCTATTACAATGAAGTTTGAGGACAAGAGATAAAATGTTTATACATTGCTGAAGGACCTATTAGAAATGTTAATTTGAGACTTTCCAATGCAGTCTGGAGCTGGGAATATGAGATAGAATTGTAGCCCGCAAAGCCATTCCATTCCCACTCCACTTCCTTCCCAACATAGACCCAATTAAACAAGGTCAGTATAATCAGGAAGCCTCCAAAATACATGAGTAGTCATTCATATGATTTAAAATGGAAAACAAAAGAAGTTCCATTCTATCCAGCACTCAAACCTTTTTGTTAATTAAAAGTAAAAGATCATGGGCATTGTTATGGTAAAGAAGAAATCAGGAAAGTGTGATGCAAGCCAAGGGACAGACAACAAATAATGCAGGATCGACAGTTCTCTTTGAGATGAACAAGTGTGGTTGACCCAAGACTCTTAGTTTTACATGGTTTGCTTGCCAGATGGTGCCTAACCCTCCCTCCAGCTCTGACCTCTGTGGGATGGGGATCAAGGCTGGGGTGCAGGTGTCTAACACATTACTCAGAAGTAAAAACACTGAAAGCTTAATGGTGTTTGAAACAGCTTTGAAATGTTCCTTGTAAAACATTGTAGACATATTTCCCAAGTAACTGAAAGCAGGGATGATTCTGATTTCCCTTTGTTGTGCTCCAAATTGCTCCTCTGCTCTTCCATGCCCTGTGCATCTAGTACCAGCTTTGTACATAGGTGATGTTTATTACTGCTGGTTAAATATATATTCAGGAGTGTCTCCAGAATGCTCACTGTAGATGTATTCAATAATCCTTATGCAGTACTGGGAAGTCTCTCTAGACAGTGAGCTAAGTGTGTGTGAAAATACAGAATTGAGACTCTTGGGAGGACGGATGGAGGTTGGAGGAGCCAGGCAGGGATCAAGAATAAAACAAAACTAATGCATTTTGACCATGGAACTCTCAGAACACAAGGCTCAAAGGAAACCTGCCAATGGGTGACCATGAGAATAACCATGTTCCTAGAAAATGCTCCTTGTTCACTTTTTAGAAATAAATTAAGTGTGCCGAAAAGAATCTATTGATAACTCCATATTATATATTGTATTCTTACAATAAACTAAGCTAAAGAAAAGAAAATGTTATTAAGAAAATTGTAAGAGAAATGCATTCACAGTTCTGAACTGTATCCAAAAAAACCCACCTATAAGTGGACCCACATAGTTTAATTCTTGTGGTTTTCACATGACTGAGGTACAAGAATGGACATAAGATCACTGAAATTATCTCTCTCTCTCTCTCTGTATATATATGATATATATCTGATATATATCATATATATGATCTCCCTTTCTCCCTCTCTCTGTCTCTCTTAGATATATATATCATATATATATATATATATATGATATATATATGTATGATATCCTTCAATCAGTTTAGTATTTGGCACCTGGAACATTATGCTGATAAATATTTTCAACAAAAAGAAATTATACCTCAAAGAAAATAAAAATCATTACATTAAAAAACTTAAAAATAAAAAATGTTAAAAAAAAAAAAAAAAAGGGGCGCCTGGGTGGCGCAGTCGGTTAAGCGTCCGACTTCAGCCAGGTCACGATCTCGCGGTCCGTGAGTTCGAGCCCCGCGTCAGGCTCTGGGCTGATGGCTCGGAGCCTGGAGCCTGTTTCCGATTCTGTGTCTCCCTCTCTCTCTGCCCCTCCCCCGTTCATGCTCTGTCTCTCTCTGTCCCAAAAATAAAAATAAAAAATGTTAAAAAAAAAAAAAAACAAAACTAAATGTACATGTATATGAAAAGATATCAACATCACTCATCATCAGGGAAATGCAAATCAAAACCACAATGAGATATTATCTCACACCTGTTATCAAAAAGATAAGAAATAACAAATAATGGTGACGCTGGGAGAAAAAGCAACGCTTACGTTCTGTTGGTGGGAATGTAAATTGGTGCAACCACTATGGAAAACTATATGGAAGTTCCTCAAAAAATTAAAAATAGATGGGAATGCAAGCTGGTGCAGCCACTGTGGAAAACAGTATGGAGGTTCCTCAAAAAACTAAAAATAGAACTACACTATGACCCAGCAATTGCACTACTAGGTATTTATTCAAGGGATACAGGTATGCTGTTTCGAAGGGACACATGCACCCCAATGTTTATAGCAGCACTATCCACAATAGCCAAAGTATGGAAAGAGCCCAAATGTCCATCAATGGATGAATGGATAAAGAAGATGTGGTGCATATATATATATATATATATACGTATATATATATATATATATACGTATATATATACACACACAATGGAATACTACTCAGCAATCAAAAAGAATTAAATCTTGCCATTTGCAACTACGTGGATGGAACTAGAGGGTATTATGCTAAGCAAAATTAGTCAGAGAAAGACAAACATCATATAACTTCACTCATATGAGGACTTTAAGACACAGAACAGATGAACATAAGGGAAAGGAAGCAAAAATAATATAAAAACAGGGAGGGGGACAAAATAGAAGAGACTCTTAAACAGGGAGAACAAACAGAGGGTTACAGGCGAGGGTGCAGGAGGGGGAATGGGCTAAATGGGTAAGGGGCATTAAAGAATCTACCCCTGCAATCAGTGTTGCACTATATGCTAATTTGGATGTAAATTAAAATAAATAAACAAATAAAAAAACAAACAAACAAACAAATAAATAAATTTAAAAAAAATTAAAAATAGAAATGCTGTATGTTTCAGCAATTCCATTTCTGCATATTTATCTGAAGAAAACAAAAACACTAACTTGAAAAGTTACCTGCACTCCCATATTCATTGCAGCATTATTGACAATAACCAAGACATGTGAATAACCTAAGTGTCCACTGACAGATGAATGGATAAATAAAATGTGGTATATATATATATATATGAAATACTACTCAGTCATAAAAAAGAATGAAATCTTGCCATTTACAACAAGATGGATAGAAGTTAAGGGCATGATGCTGAGTGAAATAAGTCAGACAGAGGAAGGCAAATAGGATAAGCCCTCACTTATATGTGGAATTTAAAACCAAACCAAGCCAAACAAAAACCAAGCTCACAGATACAAAGAACGAATTGGTGGTTGACAGAGGCAGGAGGTAGAGGGTGGGCAAAATGGGTAAAGAGGGTCCAAGGTACAAACTTTCAGTTATAAAATAAATAAGTCATGGGAATGTAATATGCAGTATGGTAACTATAGTGAATACTGTATTGCATATCTGCAAGTTTCTAAGAGTCAATCTTAAAAGTCCTCATCACAAGAAAAAAAATTTTATAACTATATATGATGACATATGTTAAGAAGATTTATTTCCCAATATGTACAAATAACAAATCATTATATTTTACACCTGAAACTAATATCAGTTATACGTCAATAAAAATTTTGTTTTAGTTTTTAAGAGGAACAAAACCAAAATGGAACCTAATGGCAGGTGAGCTCAAGGCCCAGAGTCCAATGATTGAGATGCTTTCTCTTTGATGTTAAGTATGCAGTAATATAGCAGAATATTTTCCTTTCCATATTAACATATTGCTGTAATCAATAATATTGTGCTAAATGCAGGGATCATCTATGAATCATGGAACTGGCTATTTGCCTCTTTGCAGAGATCTAGGGTATGGCAAGCCCCCTGGTAACATCAGATGTTATTTGTTTACAGAAAAGTGCTCTTTATATGAAATGTACCTTCCAGCCATGCCTGATCAATATCCAGCTGTCACACAGTGCATGCACACATGCTTTATTTGGCATCATTCTTTTCAGGGACTTTCTAACCAGATCCAATTGGTAACCACATTCAATAATAATTATGGTTGAGCTTTGAGCCGCGATACAACTGTGCTTTATTCTCATCAGTTGTGCTCATTTAATTACTTGCAACGTTTTCAAACAAGTTAAAAAACTGAAAGTAGAAGGAGAGACTATATGAAATAATAAGTCACCTTTACTGGAGACGTTCAAGCCTAGCTATACAATAACCACTCAGGAAGAGGTGCCCTGTAAAGGAAAGAGTGGGGAGTTTGGAATTAGTAAAGTTTGACTCCGGCTTTGCTACCCAGCTGCTGAACATCTCTGAGCCTCTCAGTTCTTGTCTGAAAATGGAAGTAGTTCATATTCACCTTGCAAAGTGTATTCTGAAAATTTTAAAGATAATCTGAATACTGTATTCAGACTATTATAAATGGGAAGACAGTTGGACTAGATGACTCACAAGGATATGTGACATCCCTATTCTAAGATTCTAGGACCCTAAATTCTAATCTTTTAAAGGCTTACAGTACTGACAATAATTTCTCCACCTACAAATATGTGGTGTGTGCTTAGCATGTGCAAAACACTGTGTTTCAAAGAAAACTGTTCATAAGTTATTAGGAGCAGGAACTCAATGATCTATCTTACACACTTGTATAACTGCTTCTAAGGTTAAATTAATGAATGCTACCTAAAAGGCCCTATCAAAAGCAAGCCAACAGCCTATGTTAGTCTCCTACCCAAAGGATAACTCTGAATTTAGATGAATAGAACGTGTAAATATAATGCCTTTATAGAAAGACAAGGAAACAGGAAGGGCAGAATTGGGAGAAATAACCCTCAAATGGAGACTGCCATCCTAGCTTAGGGAAGCTGTGGGAGGGCTGAATGAAGGCTTGGGTAGGTCTGTTCACAGCTTAGGGGCTACTGGGTGACAGATGAGGACCTCCAAACACCTCTTCCAGTGACCTGAGAGGCAAGTAAAGGGAGTCCATCCTAGACCTGGGAGAATGGATGGAAGCAAGTTAGACAAACAAGAGGCATGGACTCTACAGTGTGGGGTCAATAGCATGGATGGCGTACCCTTATTGGCCAAAGTGTCTTGACTTGTCCACCTGCCCCAACATGTTATTTACAAATCACTTCCATGTACGACATAGTAAGTATATCATAAACCTTCACAGAGTAGAGACATTGAAAAGGATTTTGAAACAGAAGTTGTAATATTTTATTCTTCACCTTAATCAGTCTTCTTGGGCATCCCACTTTGGAGACCAGTAATACAGAACAGGTGAACTTGTGGGAGAAAGGGGAGTATGGAGTTGTCATTCCCTGCATAGAAGCTCAAAGGGGAAACACACCCTCTACAAGTCTCCCACCGCTTTTCTTCAAAAGAGAACTTTGTCACCATGTCAGTGAATAGGCAGGAATAGTGCCAGATAAGAACTCAGTGTCCCCACCACTCTCACTCTAGCTTCCAGACTTCTGCCTGGCCTGCAGATTGCACTTTTCTTCCAAGGTTGCCATAGTTACATCTGATGCCACTGCCAGAAGGTTTTCCACCATTAGGAAGTTCAGACTCTATAATCTGGTAGTGACTGTATCTGACCTGGATGAGTTTGGATGACAACACTATGACTATTTTCAATTTGAGGGAAGGGAAGCACTTTGTTTAGACTGTATATTATGAGGAGAGGGACTGAACTTTACAGAGTTCTTTTTATACAGAATCCTGGGTACTGGGTCCACAGTGGGTTTTGTTTGGTCAGTTGATTAGTTTGGGTTAAAAATTAGACTAGGAAAAAAATTATTTCCTGCAAAAACAGATATATAATTAGCAAATATCATAGCATATGGTTGTTGTTGTTGTTGTTGTTGTTTCTGCAGGCTTTACAAAAAGCTCACTGTCCCTACTAGGGAACATCAAATTTGCTGTGGATTTTTTTATATATGCTTCATCTTATGACTGTAGAGAGAAACACAAATAAGCCTATAAATTGGTCTTTAAAAACATCACCAAAGCAACCACATGGGGAAAAAACAGTTGTCCAGTTTGCTACAGTTCCTGTATATGATTGCATTCTGCAGTGGGGACCACTCAGCACCCAAATGTACAGAGCCTCTACAGAACTACAAAAAAACATTTGTGGTCTTGGTTTGATAAGCTTTCAGTTGGGAGAACTGGCTGTGTTCTGCCTCTAAACGCTGGCACTGGCATTCCAATGTAATACTTGGTGATTCCTCTCATCAAGAACTCGGTAGTCAGTTCTGGTTACCTTAGAGATGCCTTATCTCCCAGTGAACCTTTAGGGAATGGCAGTCAGCCGGCTGCTTCTATCTGTTTAGCCAAGCCCATGGTGTGTGAGAGTGGTTCTCACTGACAAGAGGCAGTTAGCTGACTGGAGTTAAACCACAAAACCTAGCCTGGGTAGGGTTTGGGGTACACATTTTGATATCTCAAAAAAAAACTTATGGAAAATTATTTCTAAAGATTGGTAGTAATTACGGAAAAGTCATTATACTGGGTTTGGTTCGGTTTGTTTTTTTTAATAAGTTAGGTCAGTTTTGCTGACTCCTTAGATCTTTTTTACTTGACTTTGTCAAGGTATAGCAAAGACAGATGTCTGGGTTGGAACCAAAGAGCTTTGATGACACCAGTCCATGGCATCAGTTGGTCTTGTGCCTCATGTGGAGTCGAAGACGGAAGAGAAAAGAGAAAAGCAGAAATCATAAAGGCTTTCTGAAAGTTAGGTTTCAGATGTTTTGACTTTGTAAAACTGAGTGTTTTAGTGAATATCATAGTTTATTATAGCCAGTCTCACCACTCTCAGTCATAAAATAAATATGATTTTCTCTAACTAGAGTTTTCACACATTCATTTATAATCAATTCCATTATTTCACTCAGTGTGAACTATTATATTTTCCCCAATTAAGTGAGCTGATTATGCAACTAAAAGATTGGTAACAGCTTAGGTTGTTTGTGGAGTACAAAGAAAGTATGAAATTATTTTTCCTACTCTGCCCCAGATTCAAGTTATTCATTCCCAGGATTGAATTATAATCCCAGGATTGATTTATAAATGTCTAAATCTTAATCCCTTTTACAAATTAGCATGGGTCTTTAGTCCAGATGTTAAAGGAAATTTGCTTTAAATTGTTTTAAATTTAAATTTGCTTTAAAACAATAAGACTACAGTGGAAAAATACAAAATACTAAAACAAAACACTAGTTGAGTAACTACAGCAAAATCTCATTTATTTGAAATTCATTAATCAGGAATTGGTGATTGTTCAATAAAGATACAAGACCAAAATGTACCTTTAGCCTAGTTGTGTAAGAGTTTGCTAAGTCAGTTACTAGCAGAAAACATTTTTTTAAAAAGAGAGAAGGCTGAAACTTCTATAGAGAATGTTCTAATACCTTTAAGTAATTTTAGAAATTTAAAGCATTGAATGATATCTCAGTTATAAATAATTCTTATCAATAATTTAAGTTCTTCTTGAGCCACTAAGTAAATCTTCCTTGACCTACTTAAAGGATTTGCTGTAACCATGAAGGTAGCCTTTCATTTATAAAATGAAAATGAAAGCCTTTTCCTAAATCAAACTGTCCTTCCCTCCTAGTTTTCTTTGCGCAAAGCAAGTCGTTGGATGTTCTGGTTTAAGTGCATGAGATCTAGAAGCAGATTGCCTGGGTTCAAATCTCCCTTTTACCAATTGGGCATGTTATTTACAGTCGTGGTGCCTCCATTTCCCAGGCTGCAAAGGGGGGGAAAAATAACACCTAAAAGATTTGAAAACCGTAAAGCACTTAGAACAGTGGGTGGTCCCTTTAAAATTACCTCTTGTTGCCATAACACTATATTGCAGGTCAGTGATTCAAGTTAGACTCAGTCACACCCCCAGGGCATCACTAAGAGAAACTTCTGTGAAATGGTAAACATTTTACAGCAGACAGGCTTTAAAGCCCCTTTTTACAAAACTCAAGGGCAAATTTTCTTTCACACCGCAGTGCATCACAACCGTCTTTCGATTCTTCAGACTTCCTTTCTTCTGGCCTCCATCCACCCAACCTAGCCTGCCAGGTACTTCTGGTTAATTATGCATCAGCTTTTTCCAAGCTACCCCCTGCCAGTCTCTACGAATTCGTCTTAGTTCTCTTTCCATTTCGTGCTAGAACGCACCTCCTCTCTTTAAGTCCTGCCTCATCAACACCCTCCGCTATGCTATGATCAGCCCTTGGCTCGGGCACAGCTCTGCTTGGGAACCCTTGTTCAATAAATGCTTCAGATGGTTAGAGGCTTTCTGAATCGGCCGGTCTTCATCTGAAATTTTTCAATAAAACGTGGAGTTTGAGCAGCCCGCCCTGAGTTGTTGGACTTTGGCTCCAAACCAGACTCCCAGTTAAAGACACAAGAACACGAGGTTGGGTGAGCCGCGGCCCCGGAGGGTTGGTGAGCGCGACCGGAGGCCGGTTTAGGAACGGTTCGTTTGGACAGGATGCGGACGAAGGAAAGGAGGTTAGTGACGCACCTGAATAAGTCCGCTAGACGAAAAGGAATAAACTAAGGCTTTTATCGTGTAGATTAAGGGACCCGCGCGCCCGCGCGCAAGCGCGCGCGCACACACGCCACATACAAGAAAAGAGAGGGGGCAGTCTCAGGTATCTGACAATGACACGGCTCTGATCGAGACACGGTCTCAAAGGCCCCCGATTTCCGGAGCTCCCTGCCCCCGCCACCTCCGAAGATTACTGTTAGCGCATCTCTCCGCCCACCCCAGGCTCTGGAACTCCAGGCACCCTCCCCCCAACCCCGCGGCCCCAGCTCCCCCCCACCCCCCGAGAACACTGCTCCCCAGTGTCCTCTGGAACGCCGGAGTGGCTGTCGGGTTTCGAACCCGGGCGTCGACCCTGGCCCTTGGTGCGCTCAGCCGAGTCGTTGGCGCTGCTTTTGCCCCCACATCAATCATTTAGGGGCTAGCTCGGGCTACTGCGGCCCGAGGAAGGGGGATGGTACGGAACTCGAGACAGGGGACAACTCTATCCCCCGAGGCGGCTGCGAAACACTAGCCGGGGAGGCCCCCGCCCTCCCTCGGTGCGCCTGTCCCTCCCTCCTTCCAGCGCCTCGGCTCCCACATCCCCGCCTCCCGCTCCGGGGGCGGCGGCGGCGGCGGCGGCGGCTGCGCCCGCACCGCGCGATGCCCAGTCACCGCAGCAGCGCCGCCGCTGCCGCTGCCGCAGCAGTCCGCCGCCGCCGCCGCCGCCGCAGCGCGGGCGACCGCGAGCCCGTAGCAGGGAGCCTGGCGAAGGCGCCGCCGAGCCCGCGGGCTCCTGCCAGTCGCTGCGCTGCTTATAACCTGATTATTGTTTTTATTTTTTTAGGAAGGGCTGCTCAGAATAAGGTCTTCTCTTGAATCGGCAGCGACGCCCCCGGCGCGTGCACAAAGGCTCCGACGGCGGCCGGCGGGGACTGCCGAGCGCGCGGGAGCCGGCGCCAGAGGTCGCCTGTGTGCGACCTAGCCAAGCCCCAGGCACCATGCCGCGGCGCCTGCAGCCCCGGGGAGCAGGCACAAAGGGCCCGCCTGCCACAACCTTGGCGGCTTCGGAGGCCGCCTTGCGTCCCCATCCCTCCGCCTCCGGGGACCCCCCAGCATCGGCCAAGCCGCTGCTGCGCTGGGACGAGGTGCCCGACGACTTCGTGGAGTGCTTCATCCTGTCGGGCTACCGGCGGCTGCCATGTACGGCGCAGGAGTGCCTAGCCTCGGTACTGAAGCCTACCAACGAGACGCTCAACTTCTGGACGCACTTCATCCCGCTACTGCTGTTCCTGAGCAAGTTCTGCCGCCTGTTTTTCCTGAGCGGCCAGGATGTGCCCTTCCATCACCCATGGCTGCTGCCGCTGTGGTGCTACGCGTCGGGCGTGCTGCTGACCTTCGCCATGAGCTGCACGGCGCACGTGTTCAGCTGCCTGTCGCTGCGCCTGCGCGCTGCCTTCTTCTACCTGGACTACGCGTCCATCAGCTACTACGGTTTTGGCAGCACGGTGGCCTACTACTACTATCTGCTGCCGGGCCTGAGCTTGTTGGACGCCAGAGTGATGACACCGTATGTGCAGCAGCGCCTGGGCTGGCACGTGGACTGCACGCGCCTCATTGCTGCCTACCGCGCGCTCGTGCTGCCCGTGGCCTTCGTGCTGGCTGTGGCCTGCACGGTGGCCTGCTGCAAGAGCCGCACAGACTGGTGCTCTTACCCGTTCGCGCTTCGCACTTTTGTCTTCGTCATGCCGCTCAGCATGGCCTGCCCCATCATGCTCGAGAGCTGGCTCTTTGACCTGCGCGGTGAAAACCCCACGCTCTTCGTGCACTTCTATCGTCGCTACTTCTGGCTAGTGGTGGCCGCCTTCTTCAATGTGAGCAAGATCCCCGAGCGCATCCAGCCAGGCCTATTTGACATCATTGGCCACAGCCACCAGCTCTTCCACATATTCACTTTTCTCAGCATCTATGACCAGGTGTACTATGTGGAGGAGGGCCTGCGCCAATTCCTCAAGGCGCCGCCTGCCGCACCCACCTTTTCTGGCACAGTGGGTTACATGCTGCTGCTGGTGGTCTGTCTGGGGCTGGTCATCAAGAAGTTCCTAAACAACTCGGAATTCTGCAGTAAAAAGTGAACCTTCGCCTTGGAGGAGGCCGCTGGTTTGCCCACCTATTTGTTTGGAGTTTCTGTTGTTGCTACTGTTGGTTTGTTTTCAAGTTTTGTTGTGTTTCCTTCTTTGCTCGAGGAAGGTGCTGCAAAACCACAGGGAAAAAAATCCAATGCAAGAAGGGGGTCTCAGTGCACTTGGGGCTTTTGAAGAGGGAGGTGGTTCCAGCAGGAGGGAGAGGGACACTGGTTCTTGCCCCTGGAAAAATTCTGGTGGTGTCTCTGACATCCAGAGGCAGTGAAGAAAATCCCAAATAAAACCCCAAACAGTTCGGTTTTCCGGTCACTTTCTGTGCCAGTGGTAATGACAAGTAGCCCTTGTGAGGTCAAGTATGCAGTAAAGAGGGTAAGTAGACAAAATCGTTGGGTACTTCCATTTCAGTCTGAGGAATGCTTGGATTTGTCAAAAGAATGGAGCTTTGTAGGAAACGGGCACAAAGACACAAACCCAGGGCTTAACCTACTAGAAAATGCATGGAATGTGAACACAAGTTAATTATCTCAAAATGTTTCTCAGATGTTATTTAAATAGTAATATATACAATGATTTTTCATGATTTATCAAAACCTGTGATATGCACTGAATTGTCTTTGTTACATAGTTTTGAATTTTGCAGCCCTTCTGCATTGCATACACTTGAACTGGACATCAGGGCAAGCTGCTTGAGAATTCTCAACTACTTTTTTAAAGTGTTTTCTGAAGGTGTATGTGTGTCATGATACAACTGTGAATTATTCTACCTTAGGGACTCTGGTTAAACTATTGTTGAGGAGCTCAGTGGTTTGTATATATCCCAGATTCCAATTTACTTTAATGGATTCCACAAGACCTTTCTTATTTTTTGTTTTGTTTTTGATTTTATTGTTTCCTTCTCTAATTATTTAAATTGCCACTAGAATAATGTGCCTTTTGAAGGAATGCCCAAAGGACCGGTCCTCAAACATAGTTTCATGCATGGGGAGAGCAGTAAGAATAAGCTTTTCTTACTACTGCAAATCAGGGTCTAACATTCTACCCAGAAAAGAAGGAAGATGGTGTTGGTTTTAAGTTTTTGGTAGGGCTGGAAGTAGCTTACCGGGACCTGCAGAGCATTTGACTTCTCTAAGAGAAGGAGTCAACCCGCTAAAGTGGCTGTGGTTCTTAATGCAGCCATTGGGGGAAGGTGAGAGGAAACTGTTCTACACCGATGCCATTTATCCTTGCTTAAAATTCAAAACATAATATGCAGGAATAACTGAGGCAGTTAAATTATGGAAGTCAGGAGCATATTACTTGAGTTGTAATTGAAAATGTTGAGTTAAATAACATTAACTTTGCATAGTTAAAACCCTGAAGTCTCATTTGGATCCCCACTATGGAAATGAATGGCAGTGGCCCTAGTCGTTGAAAAATTAGTGAATGTGCTCCTGTGATCCTTCCTAACAACAACATTGGCCGATGTTATTTAAGACATTTCTCATAAACAATAACCTGTACTTGAGATAACAACTCTAGGTTAACACAAAACCACTGAGGTGGCTTATTTAAATACTTATCACACTTCCTGATAAGTTCTTTTGGTTAAGAGCCAAATAAGTCATTGAATGGGGAGTCTTGACTTCATAGTATAATTTAGATCAAGCACATAAGGTAGATGAACACTTACCTCAGCACTGGTAGGCTGGATCTCCTAAAAAGATCTGTTTTTGTTTATGCTTTTAATCTCTACTGTATTTGTAAACAGAGAGGCTTGGCACAATTCCCTGGAGTAACCAGTATTCTTGTGTGTTAATCTGCACACAGAAGTTAACTTTACATATGTCTATATTTAATTTAGAACCTCTTAATGGGATTGTAAATACACTTTGCACATTTGCTGATGGGTGTCTGTCCAATCTTACGCAGAGTGCAAGGAGGTTCCCCTTAGGTGATAGAGGCTGAGAATTTGTGCCTAGCACAGATGTTTTTCCTCAGCTATAACTTAACTCAGTGCATGTATTCAAGGACAGTTGTGGAAATCAGGATATTTCCACATGCAAACTTATTTGCACGTCATTGCTGTCTCTTCTAGAGCTCCAAAGAATGTTAGTGTGGAAGCTAGAGAAACAGGTCGAAGAGTGTTTGGTAGCTTCCTTGTAAAATGGGACCTCCCCTTTCAGATGGAACTTTCAAGGGACAGATTCTAAAAAGGGTCCATGAGTTTGAGAACAAGAAATAAACCCCATATTTGTCATTTTAAACTTTTGTAGGAGATGTTCTGGGTCTACAAATAGAATTATCTTCTTGCCCTGTGTCTTTGTCCTTAAACAGAGGCCACTTAAGGATAAATTTATACCCATATCATTTTCAAGTGATTATGATGCATGAGCCCAGTAAGGTGACACAGTTTTCCCCTGAAAGTTTTCAGTACCCCGTATGTCCCAGAGTGAATGAGGACTCACTTTCCTTCCCTTTGCCTTTTCCTTCCTCCACTTTGCTTTCCCTCATTCCATCTTAGTTTTTATGTACCACATATAATATTGATAAAAGGACATTCTGGTGGAAAACAATGGTTTGACTTCACTTCATATTTGCAAATAGATACCATATATGCTATAAAGGACCAGGGATGATTTGTGAAACTATGTATGTTATTTGCTAAATTATATCAGATTTCTGTCCAGATGAATGATGATATTTTAGAAGCAGCAAATATTTACTGAGTTTCCATTTGCATGGAACTAGCCAGGTATATTATTACATATTTCAGGGGTAACATGGCAGTCAGAATAAAATATCTTTAAAAAATATCTTTGACATTCTCCATTTTGCCATATCCATTAGAATTCAGTTTTGCTTTATTGTGTTCAGCTGTTTGAAATGTAGAACAAATGATAAATAAGAATGTACTCCATTATCTCTGCAAAACCAATTTTGCCAGTGGAATTTTGAAGCAGATTATGTAATACATTTTATTTTTACTTGTTAGTCATGATCTCGATGACATCTCAAGGAGCAGCGTCATAAAGTCATGCCTGGGAAATGAGGGGGTCTGACTTCAGAGCCTGTCACCTTGGGGGCTGGTCTCAGGCTGACTCAGCTGAGTGGGTTGGCTAAAGGGGGTTCCTTTCTTCCATGTCCTTGCAGCTACACCCTCAGGTGAAAGGGATGACCTTCCCAGAGAGAAGTGAGTTTTTTGGTCATGTCATGACTGGCTTGTAAAAATAAACGTGATCTTTTCCACTGGCCATACACTTTCTATAAATAGCCCAGGAAGAAAGTATGGGGCTTCAGAGCTGGCCAGAGTGGCCTTCACATGTTTCCATTCATAAATCCTACCCTTAAGTGCTTTGCAGTTAAAAACCATTTAGCCTAATTCATCATGCCACTTCAGGGGAATCATTTCTAAGAATGCAGAATTGGGGGGATGGAGGTGATTTTTACTTTTTCTGATTTGGTGCTGAATCTGAAGGCTCCCAGCAATAAAGAACAGGGATTGTTACCTTCAAATCTCTTCTCAGTTTTATTTGGTTAATCTGCTCAAAGCTATAGTAGGAGACAGGTACAGTAGGAATTATCTCCATTTCGAGGTTCTACCAAGGCACAGAATGAAGTTTTCAAACTGGCATTAGAATGTGGAGATGGCTGTGTGCTCAGCTGAGTGTTTTTTGCTAGTTTGCATGGCTACGATGCCTGGCCAAGCACACAGACACTAATTGGAGAGGTATATGGATACAGGTATATAATTTATAATTGTAAAACAGTGAAGTGAGATGTGGTTACCCTTGAATTTAGGTTATAAAAATCTTAAACAGAATGTTACCAGGTAAATAGTTTTTATCATCTTGGATTGTTCTTCATCTATTAACATCTACCATGCTGACTTTACCCTGTCAGTATCTTTTGAGTTGATTTCCACATTTGTTCATGTAATCCTTTTAATAATCATTGAGCACCTACTGCATAGAAGACATTGGTCAAGGATCCATCCATATTATTACAGTTTGGTTCTTTTCTCCTTTCGGTTAGCATAAGAGCAATGCATAGAATCTTATTTCAATTAACATGCTAACTTACCCAGAATCAATTTCTTTCCTTTCTCTCTCTCTTTTTTTTTTCCTGTCTTCTCCTAGGCCTATGTGAATTTTATTATTAAAAATAATTTAAAAATTTAATTACATTGCGGGTGAAGGGATAGCAGGCATATGTACATAGAAAGGGTTGGAAATTTTATCATCACTACTAATAGAGATACTAATCACAACCACTTTTGGGGTGGTTAATAGTATTCATGTCATTATGAAGCAAGTTTCATCCAAAGTGCCTAGAGTGTGATGTCATTAAGTGTCTGAATTTCATAGATAACATAAGTTTTAAAAGTATGAGCTTAAATCTCCAAAGATTAACTGACGTTCTTTAACCTTTTCTTCTTTTAAGGTCATTGTGTTGTAATCTATAAAACAAGTCTTAGAAAAAAATTGATCTAGAGTAAATTATAAAGAAAAAGTATCAGATGTGGAAAAGATAGGAAGAAGGCATGAGATGGGGAGAACAAGGAGGATTAGACTCAAAGAGTTACAATGGGACAGCAAGTTCAACTATGGACAATTTCTCCTGAGTTTTAAGTTTTGTCCCTAGAAAAGCATGTGAACTCGCATGGGGTTAGCACTCAAATGGACAGGCAAGGAATTCTATTTGGCAGCCTAATCACATCCTGTAGCTTTTGACCTGAGCACCAGTGCCAAGGTACATTTCGAGTAGTACACTTACCCCTAGCTTAATGTCCTTAATTTGTTTCCATAAAAATTAGAACGTAAGGCAAAAAGGCATTAGGGGATAGCACCAGCCAATTGTAAATCACCTTTCAAATCATCTCTTTAAAGGATTGCCAATATCCTCTGACATAAATTGCCTGACGAAAAGCAAACAAGCCTAGACAAACTGAAAAAAGAAGGCTTTCATTGGTTTAAGCTGAGCACTACTATATTCCAATGTGATAGGCCACACACCTTCCTGGTGAAGATTTTATTCCTTCTTCAATACTATGAATAGTTCTCTCTTAATTGTGAAAATGGATGTCAGCTCTTCTTAGTTACTATTCTAAAAATTGAATGCAAATTTTTGTTGTTGTTTTAAAAGGACAAATGTATTGTGTTTCTGGTTTGCAGATTTCTAACCAGTTTGTGGGCTTTTTTCTTTTAGAACAGCTTCTTAAGAGTCTGTGAGCAAGTTGCAGAATTAGAGTATTTATTTATAGGTCAGAGGCCAAGAATGCTCATTTGGCTGTTAACTCTGGCAGGATGTGAAAGCTTTGAATACATATGCAACAAAATGATCACTTATTTACTATTTAACTCAATGGAAAATAGCCTTTCATTTGAACTTTGGAAAACGTTCCCCAATGTATTGTGCATCTAAATGTTATGCATGATCCTTAATATTTTTTGTTCTTAACCTATCTCTGAAAGCTATTCCAAACATGGCATTCCTCAAGGAATATTTCTTGAATGTGCAAAATTATTCTTGAATGTGTAAAAGGGGCAGGCCACCTTTCTCATGCCTTACAGCTCCACCTAAAATATGCAATAAGCACTCAAGGAGGAGTGGAGGGGTCTGCAGATGGTTATTTAACCATGCTGGAGAAATGGCCCTACTCCTCCTCACAGCTCACCACAACATTGAGAAAGGACACCATGTAAATAAACCTTTGTTTCTAGATGAGGGGAGTACAGGGACACATTAATTTCATTTTTTCTTTTAGTTCCACATCCAGTTAGAAAGCATAATCTGTTTTTAATACGCTGGATGCAAAAAAAAAAAAATTAATAGGAAAACATTTTAAAGAAGTATTCTAATTTTATATTTTAAAAGTTTATAATAGCAATTTGTTTGTAAAAACAGGCCTTAGCACATAGATGAGAACCAGCGCTTTTTGGAAAGCCTCATTTTTGTCTTGGGAGTTTAATCACCTTGAGCTCTTACCCAAATGATAAAGACCTAGTAGGTCTTTAAAAATGTAAATAATGTATAGTTTAAAGAAAGGTAAAAAAAAAAAAAAACTTTTTAAAAAAGAAGGAAACAGGTCAGATATGTTATAGGTGTGTAACAAGGCTAAATTAAAAGTCTTTTAAAAATTCTAGTTAGAAACTTCATTAAATTCACTCTCCCAGCAAGGCTTAACACAGAACGTCTACTTTTCTACCAGGTTGATTTTCTTTTATGGAGGCTCTGAGCAAAATTATTGTAAGCAACTGAGTACCCAGGCAGTAAAGGAATGAAGCACAGTTCACTTTGATGAGGGTATAACCACAGCTAATGATGTAGCCAGGAAACGTACAGCCCTGACATGCTCCTCGTTTCTTTGGAGTGGAAAAGGAGCGTAGAGCCCCCTGCCATCGTTACACACATCAGGCAAGGGCTGTCTGCATTGCAGGGCTGGGGACGACCCCGTGGCTGCTCTTTTATCTGCATAAAGCATGTGGTAGCTCTGAACTCATTTCAGCCCTCTCCCAGGCCATTCCCACCACCCTGGAAGCCTTTGCGTTCCACAACCTCAGCCTTGAAGACAAAAGGTTTCTAAAAGGATTCCGTGTGTATTTAGGCCTTGTCAAACCATCTGCCTTACTAGGTTCATCCATTTCCAAACCAAGGATTTAAATATGATTACTGTGCTCGGATTTACAAGAATGTACAACCAACAGGTTCCCTTTGGCAGTAAAGGGCATTAATTGAAGGCCATACTCCTTTTTTCCCTCAGGTCAGAGGTAGAGGGTAGATTTCACAGTGACCAAATAGAGACATTCTTATGTCAGTATTTTTTTTTTTTAAGTTCATTTAATGGTGATAATGGAGGGAGAAAGGAGTAAAAGATAATGCAGGTATGAAGAAACTGAAAGATCCCACTGCTTGCTAAATTAATTCTTCTTAGGCTACCTGACTCCAGCCATCACCTACATCCTAAACAGCTGTATTTAGCCAGGTAGAGAGGCTTCTCAGGATGTGTGAACTTCCACACAGGGACTGCAATGTGGTTTGAAATCATTAATGTACTCTACCAGAGAAGCATTATTTAATCATAATTCCACATTACCTGATAAAATAATCTATAAAAGTAAATATCACTTTGGTCAATTCTGTGCATGTAGCTAACAAAATTGTGATTCATTTCTCTTGTATAGTTTGCTATGATTTGGGTTTTCTGAGACAATTGTTCCTTTATGATCTTGAACATGGAATTCTGTAAAATAATATAACTATGTATTTTTTGCTGAAAAACAAATGTATGAAATAAGAATAAATTATTTGTAAGCATAATGTTGAGGACTGTATTTATATGCCTTCAGCAAACAAATAATTCTTAAATTAATAGTAAGTGTGTATAATATTAATACACATAACAGGAAAAAACATCCTTATAAAAATCAGCAGGTAGAGGGAAAGAATTTAAGTTTCTAATGTAAGCCCTGAAGAAGCACCCTTAGCATATTGTTACAATTTTAGTTAAATGAAAAGAGAAAATTCATGAGTTACTTTGAAACTGTATCATCTAAGAAAATGCTTATACAACACAGATAATGAAGCTTTTCCTCTCTTCCCTATATTTCAAGGCACACGTGGTCCATGGACTTCTGGGCAATGAGGCCTGTCCCAGAACCCTGGTGATGTGTGTGAATTTCTGGTATCTCTGTCCCAAATAACCCTAGCAAAGGAGGTCTACCTTCAGTTATTAAGGTCTGTGATATAACCTCAGGGAAGCCCAAATGTAACCCTGAGTGGACAGCTGGAGTGGAGCTGAATAGAGTAAATCACAAAGGGAGGATTGGTCAATCTGTGCCTGAAGCCTACATGCTTTTGGGTTTTTCCTCATGTGAGCCAGTAAATTTCCTTCGTTTTACAATCTAGTTTAAGTATTTATTGCTTATAGTCAGAAGTATCTTAACTGATCCACAAGTTATGGCTGGTAACTCTCAGCCATCTATAACAGGATTTGCATAGCCCCTATCCCACCTTCATTCAGCCAGTCCCACATTTTAGGATCTGCATACTAGAAATTTGAAATACCTCATTTTTTTAAAAAGTTATTTATTTATTATGAGAGAGAGAAAGACAGAGAATGCACAAGCAGGGCAGGGGGGAGGGGGGAGAGAGAGAGAGAGAGAGAGAGAGAGAGAGAGAGAGAGAGAGAGAGAGAGAGAATCCCAAGCAGATTCCACACTATCAGTGCAGAGCCCATTGTGGGGCTTGAACTCATGAACCATGAGATCATGACCTGAGCCAAAACCAAGAGTCAGATGCTTAACCAACAGAGCCACCCAGGCACTCCTGAAGTACCTGATTTTTAAAGTACAGGTTTCTGTATCAGGACTTCATGCTGCCCAGGGGCCCTCCTGTGTTGCCTAAACTGCTTTCTCTCCTGTTCTCCACTGCAAGTATCTCATATCTCTGACCTTCTCACTCCCTCCCATTCCTCAAATTCCTTCCTACCCCTTCCCTTCAGGAACCACACTATTATTACACATTGTTCTCCTGCATGTTCAGCTGCTTCTACTCAATAGGGTTCTTCCTACGAACATTTAAAAATGGACCACTAGTATCTCCCATCTTCTAAATAAAGAAAGTCACCCTCTCTCCGCTATGTCACACTCTTAACAACCACCACCCTCTCTTCTCCTTCACAGCCAGGCTTTTTGCAAGAGTGGTATACACTCTCTTTGTTTTCATACCTCCCACTCACTCCTCACCCACTGCATTCTGGCTTCATTAATCTCATGAGAATGGTTCTTATATGATTTCCGGCAACCTCCTTCTTACTGATGGACATTTTTTAGAGCCTATTTTCCATTCCCTTCCCCTGAAACTCTTCCCATGGTCTCTGTGCCCCCATATTCCCTGGATTCCTTCCTACCTCTTGGGCTACTCTTTCACAATTTCCTTTGCTGAATTCTCTTCCCCTGTTCACGCCTGAAGTCAATTTTCTCAAAGTGTGAGCCAGACCATCTATGTTAGTATACTTTAATGATTTGGTCAGCAGCTTGATTCTTCCACTTCCTGTCAGCTCTGACTCACAGCAGAGGTATTGTAATTCATGTTCTAGGAAGCTCAACCTTGAGCCTACTCCTCCAATCCCTCCAGTGAATTTGTAAGCCAACCAATGCCTGTTAATATATCTCCTTCAGCCGAACCAGGTTGAGTGGTTCTGTTGTCTGCAGCTGAACCTTAGCTGATGCAGCAGGTAAGCAGAAAAAGATGGTGATCAAAAGTGCTGGCAATGGGAAGCCATAGTTCTTTTGGCAGATAGTCTGTTGGGCTTCTGGGTTTTTTTTACCTTTAATTTTCCTTGGAAGACAAAGCAGGTTCTGGATCAGGCAACTTCTTCAGAGGGTTTGGTTCTATTTAAAAGCAAAAAAGAAACATTAGGAAGAGAATTACCTTGAATTTTTTTTTTTGTCCTTAATGTTGACTTAAAATAGACTTAAATGGACTTAAAAGAGAAACACAACATGAACATTTAGAATTTATGTCAGGTGAAAGAAATCTAAAATAAATCTCAATAATAAGTGGCATTCCCTTATCAGTGAAGTTTAATTTTCATATAGAGATTAAGCCCCTAATAACTAAAAAACCACCAATATAAACATTATACAGAATTGTAACATTGGATAGGAATTCTAGGCGACTGAGCCAGAACTTCAGGAGCTTGGTTTCCTCTTTCCCTGGACAAAGGTGCTTATTCTTATAATGCATCCCTCTGTTTCTTCTAGCAGTAACCTAAACTTCCTTTTAGGAAGGACCTCTCCCACTAAACCTTGGTGGGACTGCTCTCCCTGCTGGGGGTGGGTATATGACCCACAGTAGGCTTGCAAGCCCGGAGCTTCTCTAGGTTCTGAACTTTCCATATCTTGCCTGTATATGTCTTCATGCAATTTTGAGAACTATGCCATAGCCTTCAATAAAGGGTTTTCTTATTATTTTTTCCCTTTAAGTTAACCAGAAGGTTTCTATTTCCTGAAGGAAATCCTCAAAAGAGTATTGTCTAAGGACTTCCAGCTTCTGGTCTGGCATATAAGGAGCTTAGAAGTTATCACTCTATTTTAACAACAATTAAAAAGCTGAATAAGCTGAAAAATCAACAATTCTCCTTAGATCCATCAGAGAAGTGAGGTCATAGTGCTGTCCTCAAAATTGGAGAGACACACAGGTGGAAACACAGAGTTACAACTTACCACATTAGGAACCCACAATCAGAAACCTCTGCAGGAACCAGTACTGGGTTCCTGATACATCATGTCTGCCTTTTAATAATAATAAAAAAAAGTTACAAGGCTCCAAAAAACAAACAAACAAAAAAAACACATGGTTTAAAGAGACACAGCAAACATCAAAACCAGACTTGGTTAAAGCAGGGATGTTGGAATTATCAGACTGGAAATTTTAAACAATGATGCTGGGGCGCCTGGGTGGCTCAGTCGGTTGAGCGTCCGACTTCGGCTCAGGTCATGATCTCACGGTCCGTGAGTTCGAGCCCCACGTCAGGCTCTGTGCTGACAGCTCAGAGCCTGGAGCCTGCTTCAGATTCTGTGTCTCCCTCTCTCTCTGACCCTCCCCCGTTCATGCTCTGTCTCTCTCTGTCTCAAAAATAAATAAACATGAAAAAAAAATTAAAAAAAAATATCCTTTAAACAATGATGCTAACAGCTCTAATGGAAAAAGGAGACAACATG
This sequence comes from Neofelis nebulosa, assembly GCF_028018385.1. Taxonomy (NCBI): domain Eukaryota; kingdom Metazoa; phylum Chordata; class Mammalia; order Carnivora; family Felidae; genus Neofelis; species Neofelis nebulosa. Next base: position 38,168,477 of record NC_080786.1, on the reverse strand, counting down.
TGAGACCAGATGGGTAATTGTAGACAAAGAGATGGAAATTCTAAGAATAAAACATAAATGCTAGAAATCAAAACCATTGTGACAGAAATGAAAAATGCCTTTGATGGGCTTATTAGGAGACTAGACACAGCTGAGGAATCAATGAGCTTGAGGATACATCAATAGATGCTTCCAAAACTGAAAGACAAAGAGAAAGAAGACTGGAAAAGAAAAAAAAACATACTATCCAAGAGCTGTGGGACAACTACAAAAGGTGTAAAATATGCATAATAGGAACAACAAGGAAAAGAAAAAGGTACAGAGTATATTGACTGACACAACACCCACTCAAAATTTATAACTTCAAAGGAAAGTAATTCTGCATACACATAGGACATGACTTTTGAATCATTTGTAAATAATTTCTTTCCTCCTATCTCAGAAGACCCCCATCAGCTTCTGACTGTCAAAATTTATTTTCTCAAGAGCAGAAGGAATTCCTTAAGAAAGGTGGGAATTTAAGAAATCTGATTAGCTTTGCAATTTATAAGTAGTTTTTAAAATGATAGGTTTAACAGGGGCACCTGGGTGGCTCAGTTGGTTAATCATCCAACTCCTGACTTAGGCTCAGGTCATGATCTCACAGTTCATGAGTTCAAGCCCTGCACTGGACTCTGCACTGACAGCATGGAGCCTGCTTGGGATTCCCTCTCTCTCTCTCTCTCTCTCTCTCTGCCCCTCCCCTGCTCTTTCTTTCAAAATATATTAAAAATTTTTTTAAATCATAGGCTTAACAAAAGAGATCCCATATCCTGCCTGCTTGCATAATTTCTATTCTTCTCATTTTGCTTGAACCTATGTAACTGTAAAAATATATGTGGAAAACTGAGAAGGTAAGGAGAAAGCATGTGAACATTTATCATACAAAATGTAATTTTCTAAGAGCTGCCTTATTAATTCAAGATGACTCTAGTGGATTTTTACTCCAGCTCTTAATTTAATGGTTCACTGTATTAGCTCATCCTTACTCACTATGAATCTGTTTTGATGGTAATCTGTAAATATCAATTTAGGGTTCTCTCATATTCTAACTTTAGTTACATAGAAATGTCATCAAGTACAAAAAGAAATGAGTTTAAGGAAATTTTTTTCTATAGATATACACATATAATACACCAAGTGTAAGTAAATAATGCTTATAGCTTACACATAAGGCAAGAAAAGGATGGATGTCCTCATTTTCGTTGTTTTGGTTTGATTTTTTGGCTTTCATTTGTGTGTTTTTTGTTTTTATTTTATTTTATTTTTATTTGTTTTCATGTTTATTTTTGAGAGACAGAGAGATAGAGTCAAGCAGGGAAGAGGCAGAGAGGTAGAGACACAGAGTCTGAAGCAGGCTCTAGGCTCTGAGCTGTCAGCACAGAGCCCAATGTGTGGGCTCAAACCCAAGAACCTTGAGGTCATGACCTGAGCCTAAGTTGGACACTTAACCAACTGAGCCACCCAGGTGCTTCATTTTTTTGTTTGTTTTGATTTTGGTGTTTACTTTTTGTCCTTTTTAGCTCCTAGAGGAAGGGTCAAATATAAAAGATGGCCGGTGTGAAATCCTGACAGACGTCCCTCATTTTGATCTCTAGTGTTACTATTTCTTGCCAAATGTAAAATTTGTTAATTTATCGGTGCCAATTTATCACAGAAACACACGAAGTGATCCACAACAAGTTGTATCCATGGTGCCTCCCTTCAATTTTATTAGATGTTATCTGGCTAACACAAATTTAAAAATAATAGTTAAAAGAACAAGTTAGGGGCTTTTCTTAGCAATAGGTGGCAATTCTACATTGTCTCCCCATCCTACTGCTTCATAGAATCATTTTAGTCCTGGGGCTATCATTTGCTTGGTTGTGGCACAGGGGGCTGTCCCCACAGGATGAGTCACAGTTGTTCTGTAAGTCAGATTCAAGTCTTCCTGAGCACAACAAAACTGGGCTTAGTATATGAATACCAGTGTACTTTTAAAAAAAATAAACCTTTTACTCCCTGTCCTTGCTGTCCAGTCCCATAAATAGTTCTAACAAGACATATGTCAAGCCACAGTGCCACTTAGCTCCCTCCACAAGGGCTAATGACTACTCACAACCCCTCCTAAAAAATCCCAAAGAGGAAACAAGTGCCATCCTGAAAACTAGGGGCCACATCAGGAATCGCTGCCTAAGAATTTAGGACATTTTAGCTTCCAGCCTGGTTCTTGGGTCTGGCCCTCTGTCCCCACTGTCCGCGCAGTGGCCATGGATCTGCATGACTGCAGTCAGGCAACCTCACTGAGGCGCAGCCTAAGATCCTGAAGTTCCTTACAACTGGGAAGAAAATGCTGGACCCTCCATTTCGGGGGTGAGGGCAGTGGGGATTCTGCCGACCACCTCCAGAGAGTGGTATCTTAAGATGGGCACACAATACTCCCTCCTTCTCTCTCTCTCCTTCTCTCTCTCTCTCTCTCTCTCTCACACACACACACATGCACACACACACACACACATACACACGCCCAAACTCAAACTCCCTGGTCACTACGAGATGCTGAGATGACCCCCATGCCTTAAAGGTCCCCAGAAAGGCCTCTTCCAGAACCCTGGAAGACAGATGGGAAAGGATTTCTGCAGGGCTCTGTAATACACTGAGCAGCCAGAGGGATTCGGCTGTTTTCCGGGCGCGCCCCGCCCCCAGCTCGAAAGGAGCGGGGCCTGGGTGGCACGTGGGAAAAGGCGGCAGTGGCGCCAAAGGGCAGCGCAGGGGCTCCTGGGACGCGCGGGGCTGGAGGATGTCAACGCTGGGGCTGGCGGTGCGCTCGGCCTGCGGGAGCGCTTTGTGCTCTATCCTCAGAGCATGGCACGGGTGGCAAGGCTGCGGGCCCCAGGGTGGGACCCAGGGAACTGGAGTATTGAAGGCGGCGGCAGGAGACACCACAACGTGGTCCTATCGTGGGCCTATCGGTGCTCCAACTCTGGCCTCCTTCCGTGATTGCAGCTACTTGCCTCTTGCATCATCAGACTTCTGCTGGGTTTGACTTCTCCGGCCAGTATTCCGCAGCCTTGTCATGTTAGGATGTGACTTGGCCCCTCTGGACCTCCATTTCGTCATCTGTAAAATGGGGTTGGAAATATCTTTTACTTACAGTAGCATGAGAAGTCAGTGAGTGAATGAAAGTGCCTGGCACAGGGTAACTGTTCAGTACATTTTAGCTAGTGTTACATTAGCTAAACATTTAAATTTTTTTTTTAACGTTTTTATTTATTTTTGAGACAGAGCATGAATGGGGGAGGGGCAGAGAGAGAGAGACACACAGAATCGGAAGCAGGCTTCAGGCTCTGAGCCATCAGCCCAGAGCCCGACGCGGGGCTCGAACTCACAGACTGTGAGATCCTGACCTGAGCCGAAGTCGGACGCTTAACCGACTGAGCCACCCAGGCGCCCCTAAACATTTAAGTACCCGTAACATACTCAATCCATGAGAACCCTGGGGGCGTGTGTGCGCTCTGGAAAAAAGTGGAATTGAATTAACTTTCTAGATCAGTGAGATCCAATAGAAATATAATGCAAACCTCACATGTAGGCGCGCCTGGGTAGCTCAGTCAGTTAAGCCTCTGACTTCAGCTCAGGTCATGATCTCACGGTTGGTGAGTTCCGTTGGTGAGTTCCAGCCTGCATTGGGTTCTGTGCTGACAGGTCAGAGCCTGCAGACTGCTTCAGATTCTGTGTCTCCCTCTCTCTCTGTGTCCCTCCCCCACTGGTGTCTGTCTCTCTCTTGCAAGAATAAAGAAAACAAAAAGAAAAATTTTTTTTCTAGGAGCCACGTTAAAATGGTTAAAAAAAATCAGGTGAAATTAATTTTAGTAGTACATTTTAGTTAGCCCACTATATCCTAAATATTATCACTTGGCTGTAGTTAGCCCACTATATCCTAAATATTATCACTTCACCAGCCACATTTCAAAACCTTCAATTTTTTAGGTGCTGGATAGCATGGCTCAGACTGCTTGTCGCCACATGGATCTCAGCTCAAATGTCACCACCACCTTTGAGTATCTAAGTAGCCCACTTGGCCTCCCCTTCCCCTGCCCACACACATTCACCACAGCTTCACCCTGTTTTATTTCACACACATCATTTATCACCATGTGAAATTACCTTGTTCATTGTTTCTTTCTCTCCACTAAAGTCTAAGCTCTAAGACTGCAGAGATAGAACCTCAGCACCTGGCATGGTGCCTTGCATATTGCCGGCACCCATTTAATACTTGTTGAATGTACGAATCAATGAATTAACAAATTAATAAATGACTGGATGTGTTAGTACCTACCTACTCTACAGACAGAACTACCCAATTTTGAGTAAGATGATTTCCCTGCAATGCTAAAATAATATTATATTTGAGGAATTCAAAGGATGCACAATACTCACAGAGATATAAAACCAGAATTCTACCATTTTGGCAATTACTGTTTATTGTGGCAATGGCAAGTGACTCAGCTACTACCTTTATACTTAGGTTTATAAACTGTCTCTCTCAAGTATCAGATGTTCTTCAATAGCCATGTTTAGTTTATGGATTATCTAAAATGTATGTTAACATACGTTTAAGATATTTAAAAAGTTTTAAAAATAAACATTAATATATAAAAAATATTAAACAGTCCAAATAGTGAAGAGCCAGTTAACCATGGATAGGTTAACCTTCACTAAAAAGAGAGGAGATGGCCTAGCATAAGAGTATGTATATATCTCTGTTGAAACAATTCTACAATAGAGCTTTCCTGATAAAACTAAGCATTTGGGCAATGGGTCAATAACAATAGTTAAAACTTATTGACAGATGGGCTACTCAATTAAGGCAACAAATGTGTTGGTGGTCGCAGTCCTAATGGACCCATTTGCTATTATAAAATGGTTAGGGAAATAGTGTTTTCCAAACCTGGCTGCATAGTAGAATTACCTAGAGAGCTTTACAAGACAGCTGATTCCTAGGCTCTATCCTCAGAGATTCTAATTCAAACAATCTGTTGGGGCTTTGGAAACTGTCTTTAGAAAAGCTCTCTTGGTGTCTCCAATAATGAGCTGGTTTGGGAACCTTTGCAACAGAATTGTCCAATTATCACCAGAGGCAGATTAACCAGGACAGCAAAGAGGCTCAATTTTCAAAGACAAGTCATCTGCACGAGTCCCTCCCAAAGCCCTGTATCTAATTCTGTGTTTGTAATTTTGCACTCTTTTTCTTAAAGAAGGCCCCCAAATTATAAAATGTTCATGCCCCACAAAACCTGGATCTCCTCCTGACCATAAACTATACTGTACTCGGAAAACTACAGCCACAGAGCAAATCTAGCTGTCTATTTTTGTAGAGCTCATAGCTAGGAATGGTTTTTACATTTTTTAATGGTTGGAAAAAATGAAAAAAAAAGCCCTCATGATATGTGAAAGTTATATGAAATTCAAATTTTTATTTCTATAGATAAACTTACATTGGCTCATAGCCTTGCGTGCTCATTCATTTACAAATTTCCTGTGACAGTTGCAGTGGCAGAGTTGAGCAGTTGCCACAGAGATTGCATGGCCTGCAAAACTTAAAATATTTATTATTTGGCCTTCTACAGAAAAAGTTGGCCAATGCTGACCTATACCATCAAATGATAACATCATAGACACAACAGAAAATTGATTTAAAAGTATTACTTTATTCAATATGAAAAGCATCATGGGGGAATTGTTTAACATAAACAATTTATAAACACTCCCAGTTGTAGAAGTGAGAGATCTGTTTTATGAAAATCTGTAAGTGACTAAATTCAGATGTGAATATCAAGGAACCATAGCATCTTATTCATCACTTAGAGTAAGCTATGTTTGGTCTATGGGTTTGGAGCAACGATTGGTGAGACCAAAGGATTTGTGAGGTGATTAAGGAAAGAATGATTATAAGTAAAAACCTCCCCAGGTAGAAAATACAGGAAAAATCTTGCAGGATAGTTGCAAAGATGTATGCAGTTAGATTAAACACTAAATATAAAAATAGTATGTGTTCTGAGTTGTGGGAAAGTATAGTAAAATGTTAACGTTACACTTCAAAGTTTAACTCTGAGGTGGGTCACTAGCCCAGTTAACCCAATACTTGAAACAGAGATAAAAACATTTGAACAGTAACGATTAGGTGAATTGGGCAAGAGCTGTGACAGATCATTGAATTCTGACAGCAAAGCAGATAAAAACTATTGATTTAACTGTTCACCTTCATAGAAGTATGACAAGAAACTTAGGGAGAGCTTTGAAAGTCACTCTGAAGATATGAGATGGAAGAGGAAAGTCTGTCAAAGGACAGCCAGTGTAGAACCTCAGTTGTTGTGAATGCTGACTGGCCAGGAACCATTGATGGAACAGATTTCTCAATCAGGCAAACACCAAGTAGAAAATTAGACCAAAGGGCAAATCAATTGGGAAGATTAGTCAATGAGGATGTTATCAGGTTGGGGGGTCAATGATGAAGGCACAGTTTTTTATTAGTCAGTTGACTTTAGAGATCTCATGATTGGGATTATACAAAAAAGAACAAGAGATCTCCCTTAACTGACTCAGAGGTCCGGACTTTGAAGATCCAAGGGATCTGTCACTCCAGGTTCTGATGGAATCTTAGCTGTTTGAAGGCAATAGGTTCTGTGTCTTTTGGAGACATCACAGACCTCTGTTCCAAAGATCCCAACCATAGTCCAACATTTACATTTTCGTAAGAGAAGAGTCTTGAGAGCTGGAAGGTAAGAGAATTGTTGAGTCAGTCTGAAGGACGAGTGATTTACCAGGCACAGACATAGGGAAAAAGAAGTAAAGGAACATCTTGGAGCATCTGCTATGTGCTGGCTGCTTTGCATACACAGTTAACTCCACATCCCCTCAGTTAAATATCATTGATTCCACTTAACATCTGAGCAAACAGAGATGGTAAGTTTTGTAACAGGGAAAAACTTGGCATGTCTGACTCTATGTTGCTTCTCTTTCCCTCACTGCTGTGACCTATAGCTTAGAATCTTCTGCTTACAGCTCAGGTTTGCATAAACTGCTTTTAACTCCAAATCTACCTCAACCAAGGAGATAAGGAAGCATGTACAGAAATGACTATCAGGGGCTCCTGGGTGCCTCAGTTGGTTGAGCCAACTTCGGCTCAGGTCATGATCTCATGGTTCGTGGGTTTGACCCCCCATGTCGGGCTCTGTGCTGACAGCTCAGAGCCTGGAGTCTGCTTCGGATTCTGTGTCTCCCTCTCTTTCTGCCCCTTCCCTGCTCGTGCTCTTCCTTTCTCTCTCTCAAAAATAAATAAACATTAAAAAAAATGAAATAAGAAAGAAATGACTATGATATGTTTAAGATTTACAGGACCAATATGACCAGATTCCTGTATGCAAAGATCACCTGACCAAGGACAAAGAAGTTACCTGACCTTCCTGGGACAGTTACAGGTATCAGTCACCTTTTGACTCCAACCGCATTCTGCTTCCCCCTTTTGCTAACATAAAAGAAGCTTGAGTTTCTTGCCAAGGGAGATCATTCTTTAGGACAATAGTCCACCATCTCCTTGGTTTGCTGGCTTTCTGAATAAAGTCACTTTCCTTACCCCAACAACTTGTCTCTTGATTTGTTGGCCTGTGGTGAGGCAAGCAGAATGAGCTTGGACCCAATGACAGTTTCATGCTTACGATCATCCAGCCAGTAACAGTAGACTTGAAATTCGAACACAAGTCTGACTGTCTGTCTGGCCCTGAGTCCGTATTCTTTCCCACTCACCATCCTCCTCCTGGCAGGCTCTCCAAGCAGAAAAGAAGCAACAGGCAGAAAAGCAGAACATCATAAATATGTTTTTCCACTTTCTGTGACCACCAAGACATTTCTTTTACCAGAGTTATAAAAACAAAACTAAACTAATACCCTTAATCAATGAATAATACTGTCTCTAAGGTGGAAGGTCACATTACCCAGTGACCTTTCTTAAAACAATGTCAAATTTTAAATCTAGGAAATGTCCTCTCTTAGGTCCCTTTGAGAATTTACAGTATTTAAACATGCAAGTGGGCTCTAAAAATGGCCTCATATGCTAATGCAAAGTCTTGCTGACTACAGATCGCCCCAGACAGGCAGGCAGTTCTTTTGACTCCTTGCTCCATCTGTGACTAGTTTCTTTGTCACCATATTCCAATTAGAAATGAGGTTGTAATTCTAAGTCTTCCCTCCCTAAGGGGTTTCTTTACATAGGCCATTATAGTAATGAGTTATCTGGTCTTCCCTTAGGTGATGGTCAGTGGTGAAAACACATTCAGTAGATCGTTGGAGCAATTATTACAAGCTTCTTTAAAATTCGGTTAAAGAACATATGCTACCATTTAGAAGTCCTTTAGTAAATCATTGGATCAATTTGTAGATATTTCTATTCCTTCCAAAACTGCATCCTCAAATTTGTTAGAGCTTCAAGTATTTACATACCCCTCACCCCCCAAATTACAAACCACTCAAAAGAGGCTATGGAGGAAACTACCATCATGTACGTAAAGCTATCTAAAGAATCCTGGCCAGTCTAAATTTAGTAGATTTCTTTTGTAAACCTAGGCCTAATCTCAGATTAAACAGAACAAATGGTAGCTAAATAGACGGCCTCTTTAAATCTGTTTGCTTTACCACAGATGAACAAGCCAAGGCTTGCTTAATTTGTAGTTGAGAGATCTCCTCCCAACTTAGAAGCAGAAGGAAAAGGAAGACCAACCACCAACCTAAACAGAAATTCTGTAATTATAGGATTTTAGGTTTGGAGTCACTTCACTTAATCTTTGCATGACCCAGAATTCAACCCAGAAGATTAAAAGAACAGCATTTTCAATTCTATTCATGAAAATGAAGGACTTGGCTAGAGTTAATAAAGCTGAGGAAAAAAAAATACGTATAAGTCGTGAGCCAAAGCAACATAATCCTTACTCCAATGCAAAGTGAAAAAAAAAAAATTTAGTCACCCATGATTTCCGTTTCAAGAGGTAATACTTTTGCACTTAGACTTGGAAAAAAGGACATAATATCCTGAAGGTGAATTGCTCCCGTGTGAGAGAACCATATTAAGATTCCACTGTTAGAGCAACCCCTGAAGCTTATCAGATCTAAATAAAAGATTGATGGTGATTCTGAGTTTAAAATTTAATGCCCAGCCTAGCTACTAAATTTTACATTATAAGAATGTTGGTGCGGCAGTACTGTAAATCAATAAAATCAATTATGCCCTCTTAGGGGATGGACTTTATAACATAAAAATTATTTACATATTGTGCTTCTTCAGAGAGCATTGTTTACTTATTTCACTCACTGTCACTTGTCATCATTTTCATTTTGATGTATTTAATGGGTAATATTTCATACATGCTACATTAGAAATCCTGTTCTTCCAACAATGCCCTTTTTTCCCCTATAAATTCCTGATGGACATCATTTCAACCTATAAACATGATATACTGGATTTGCAGATACAATCTAATAACCTGATATACCCAAATTCAAGAAAACAATTCCTAGCTTTTAATTGTGTTTAATCGGATCCTCTTTCTGGAAAAAGGATATGAGACTGCTTTGTAAATAAATGGTGTCTGTTTATCCAACACCTTAGTTACTATGTAAGTCTTTTCCCAAACCCAGGTTACCAATTCACAGGAGCTTTATCTTTGGCTAAGACCATCTCTCAAGTGAGTTAAAGGCTTGTGAGAGAAGGTAAATGACCTTTCATGGGTTTAAAATGGGCTGTGAGAGTAGGACCTGTGTGTGAAATGTCACTCAGAGGCAAGCGTTGCAGTGTTTTCCTCTGCAAGATGTCATTAATGTTCCCACCGATCTCCCTTCCCCAACCTCTGGGAGGGAAAAAGGCATGTTACTAAATAATGCAAATGTAAGCATTGTAACAACATATGCCTCCAAATCATGTTTTTGTAAAATAATGACGTCAAGATTTTGATCATTTAGGCTGATCAGATACTTGGTGATATTATCAAGAAATGAGAGATAACAGTGTGGAAAAGCATCACACTGTCTTAAGTAATCATTTAAAACGCATTTCAAAATAAATGATGATAAGAACTTCTGGTTTATTAACCCAGAATTACAATTTGAGAAATACAAATTTCTAGGTCAACAGTGAAATAATTTATCATTTTGTTTACTTGACATGGAGAGTGGGATATATTTTAATCATTAGGAAGAAATTCTAATGATTTCCTGTTCCTAAATATATTAGATTAATGTCATAAATGCATCAGATTAGTTAGGAAGAAGGCCATTTGAAAGAATGTTAATCATTTTTATTCAAGATAAAGATATAAAGAGCACCAAGCAATTTTATTTAAGTTCTGAAATCAAGAATTTACTCAGAAAAGCTTTTCTGGGTTTTCATCAGCTAATATGATTATTCAATGTTTCTAGTATCAAGGTTAAGTTGTTTTTCTTTTCTCAGGCCGTTTGTATCATTACCCCCTGTATAAAATCCCATATTTGCAAAATATATGACATATATGACATCTTTTTTTTTGTAATTTATAGGGTTTTAAACATTACAAAAGAGGTCAAAAGGAGCCCGAGGGGGGATCAACAGCAATACCCCGAATTCCAACTGACCTTATACAGAGAAGTTCTTGACTACCAAGTTGTCTTCCCAGCCATTGGTAATAGAAGCACACATTTATTCTAGTATACGATTATTATCTTTTAATTAGTTAATATAATATAATATAATATAATATAATATAATATAATATATTATATTGAGTTATGCTGATGTATTTCCTAAGATTGAATCATCTTTGCATGTGGTCACAGGTCATTATTATCTGAATCCACTTTTAGATTCAGTTTCCAATTATTTTATTTTGGGTCTTTCTCTATAGAGAGGGATATATTGTTTTCCTTTGTTTATATAGTTTATTCTTAAACTTTCTTTCTACACATAAACATTTGTCAAAATCCTGAAATGTAAAGTTTTGCATCTTTTGCTCCCCTTCTTGCTTTGCTTTTTTTCACCTTCTTTATCCTCATCACCCACATCAACCTTCCCTTTACCTCCATGCCTACATGACCATGTTAAAAATATATTGCACATCCTTCCATATTTTTTCTTCAAGTTGATCTAATCTTATAAATACAGATGTGTGTATATGTATGTTTTCAGTTTGTCCTCCTAGGTATTTTTCTTTTTTGAGGGGGGAGTAGTGGGAGTGGGGTAGGATTCTTTTTAAATCTATGGGGGTTTTTTCATCACGTTTGGAAATTCACACACATACAAGTTCCAAGGAATAAAGAGCCCTCTGGCAAAAACTTTAAGCATACTAGGAAATAAGGCACCATGAATAAGACTCAGCAAAACAGGTACATATCAATAAAGGACTCCAAAGACCTCAGATATGAACATATCAGACACCAAATATAACTAATTTTGACAATTTTAAAGAAATACAAGACAAGCTGGATATATTTATATATATAGACCGGCAATAAGAAATCATTTTAAACTAACAAAGAGATTTAAGGACCATTTAAAACTTATAAGAATGAAAACTGTAATGACGAAATTAAAAACTCAATGGAAGGTTTCCATTTCTTTGTTTTTTTAATGTTTATTTATTTAGTTTTGAGAGAGAGAGAGAGAGAGAGAGAGAGAGAGAGAGAATGCACACAAGCAGAGGAGGGGCAGAGAGAGAGACAGAATCTGAAACAGAGAATCTGAAGCAGGCTCCAAACTCCAGGTTCTGAGCTGTCAGCGCAGAGCCTGATGCAGGGCTCAAACCTATGAACCTTGGGATCATGACCTGAGCCAAAGTCAGACACTTAACCATCCAAGCCTCCCAGGTGCCCCAAGATTTCCATTTCTGACAATAGTGGTTACCGACATATTTTAACCACTCTCCCACTGAAAATAACTAAAACTCCTGGTTAGATTAGGAAAAGTATCTTAAAGGGCCTCAAGGAGCTAACAAAACAGTAAGATACAGCCAAGCCAAAATCTAAGTGTAAGTGGAAATACGAAAAATAAGCATAGTTATGAAGTCAGTATTTATTTATTCAAAATAATTTCTAAACGTACTTTAACTTTGTGCTGGAACATTGCCTCATAACCTCATGTCTTGGTTACCGTACAAACAAGGCCTCAACACTGAATGGCTGTCACCTATGCCATGGGGATACTCAACAAGTGGGCTGGTCTGGACAGGCGTCAATTGGGAGGCACTTTCCTGCACATCGCAGAATGAGATCTGTCCCTCAAAAGTCTAGACCACAGACAGCCAACTCTGCTTGACCAGCACAATGATGGGCTTGCAAACCCTTGGCTAATAATATCAAAGTAGGATTGGGTTGGGACGAGGACAGCAAATAATAATTGGAAAGGATAAGCTTAGCCTGTCATTCTTCCTATATGCCTTACCTACAACAAAGAGGGTGGGGGAGAGGGCATGATGCTCACCCTCAGTTCCAGGGGGGAGCCAGGCTGCTGAAGTGAATTCAGACCTGTTGTCCTCCCTGTACTGCAGTTACCGTTTGACTGTTCTCTGTGCAACCTCCTTGTCTGAAGTTGATCGATGCACTGGGCTAAGTTCAATTACACACACATGGCCTAGTCTAACAATCTGTTATTGCTCAGGGCTCTGATAACACTTATTGCTGGTACTCCGGCATCAGTTAGGACGCTTCTAGCTTCAAGGAACAGGAAGTCCAGCTCAGAAGGACTTAACAATAAGAGAGGATGTTTGGCTAAAAGTTCTAGAGAGGGTTCTCAGCTTAGGCACTAAAAATTGATTCTGACTGATGTAGGAAATAACACATTTGTTGAAAAGGTATTGGGTAAGTCAAAGGCTAGGTGGAACCACCGCCAAAATTACGCCACCGAACCAGTTTGATAAAGACAGTGCACTACCCTCTGACCCTGCATTCAGGACACTAAGTCCCCCTTCTGAAACTGTTGCCATAGGACACTGGATGTTACTACTGTCACCACAATTGCTGCTGACAGGATGAATTATCCAGCTTCTTCATATTGCTACCTTGTGATTCACAGCACCACACAGCACACTCTGATGGCCAAACAGAGAACAGAAGCCTGTGCCTCAGCCATGAAGTTGCCTGGAACTATGAATATCTGGCCATGAGTGTTCTTACACTGGGAAGCACCTCTGTCCACCTCTGTTCGGGGGAGAGAGATGCATGTGGTGGGAATATCCCCAAACATGGCTATTTGTTGAGAAGAAGGTCCAGGCCTCACAACTAGATAACATATTCATTCAGAAGGAGGGAGAGCATGTGAACCCTAGAAATCCCACAAAAGTCCCGAGCTTCCAGCTAACTGAGTTCCCTTGTCCAGTCCCTATGGCCATAAGAATTCCATGAATTGCCAGAACCCACCATTTGGCTCCAGAGGTTGGGATTACTTTGACTGATTTAGGCCAGTTGGGGATCATCCTTGGAGCTGGGGGTGAGGGTAATCCCACATAAATAACATGATTTTTTCCAAAATAGGTTGCAGCTTAATGTATGTTGGGAAGAAAACACTACTCCCTCTCCAATTCCCCTCACTGGCCTTGCAGAACTTATATTTTATGCCTTCTCCTATTAATTAAAAAAATTTATGTGTTAATTACCTCCCCAAATAGACAACAGGATCATGTGAACAACGATTAGTTCTATAATGTTAGAATTCCCTCAGTGCCTACATCTTATAGGCGCTCAGTAAGTGATAATAAATTAAAGTTTGGTTCTTCATTGATCCATTGTTGTTGATCAATTTATCAGGACCATTAAAGTTGGATTGAATCAAATAATTAAATAACTAGACACTTCACCAGTTGTTTTAATTTTTCACAGATAGTCATCAAAATTTTACAAAAAATGAGAATAAAATATTTATCTTTCACTAACAGAGGCTATAGGGATTCCTTTTAAAGAGTTTTGAACTAGTTGGGAGAAAAGCATCATCTAAATATGAGCATTGTTCTTATTTCTCTTAGAGACCTAAAATTGTCATAAAGGATATCATTTATGAGGTAAGTATTTATTGTGTTGCTTCTCAGTTTATGTTTTTGATTAATTTCTTTACCCCTTTCTTCATCCCTACCCCAAGCTACAAGGCAGTTAATACGGTTGATTATTAGAAGAAACGTATTTCTTCAAAAGTGTGCCTTGCCCTGTTTAGTGACAAAATGAATCCCCTTTGGGTGAACTGATATAGTAATATAGTTTATAATTACTATTCTTACTCTATTAACTATTCAGTAAATCTAAGTGCAAGAAAATCTTTCAAGACCAACCTTGTCTAACTCCCTCATCATTTGCAAATGAGCACTTTAAAGAAATTGTTTTTGGAGTTTTTTGAACATCCATTGGGAGTTAAATAAGTAACTGACTTAACATAACTAACATGGAAATTTGGCAAAAGCAAAGTTTTATGGATTGAGTGTCCATTTACATAAGGAGTTTATGGTGAATTAAAAAAAAAAAAAAGTGTCTCAGAGACTTCTTCCTAAGTTTCCAGGGATCTGAGTAAGGACAACAGTTCCATGCCTCTAATGTTAAGCAACAGTAACTAGAAAGTTGGACCTGCCATCTTAATTTTACACGGTTGGTGTGGTGGAGTGCCTTGACACCCCCATCCTTCACTCCTCCTTGTACCTGCTGTCTTGACAATAGGACAGATAAAGTCCTTGCTCACAATACAATGACAGTCCTACAGTTAGGGTAACAGACAATGAACAGGTAAACAAATAAACAAAGATGCTAATTTAAGGTTTCAGTTAGAGTTCTGAAGAATATGAGGCTCCCCACAAAATTCAAACCTGATGTTGCCTCAGAAGCAAGAGGGAAGCAAGAGGGAAGGATATGAATCTCCAAATGTGTATAAATCTAGGCAAGACCCATGAGGAACTCTGGGCAGAGAGAAGGGATGGCTGTGACCCACTATGGGCAGACAAAAGGTAAAGCAGAAGAGGTCACTGTTGGGGCACAGGGGGGACAGAGTTGGGGGCTGTTTTCTCTCCCCTTCCACTGTTCTTGGCAAAGCATTGCCTGGCATGGTGCCACCTTGAAGCAAGTATCAGCTAGACACGGGTGGCAGGATGACATGAGGACAGTGCCAGAGCCTGGCCAGGGTGAGGAAGAGAACAATGGGCCATCCATCGTTTCCACAGCATGAGGGCTAGGGGATTACCAGCCAATCTAGGTAAAGGGCAGGATGGTGGTGGTGGTTCTCTGAGGGGCATTTGTGTAAAGCATATGGGAATGGGATAAGGGGTAGGAAAGCCCAGCCTGTGTCACTGGGGGCTCTTCTTAAACTCACCTGGAGGGAGTCACCTCCAAGTTTAAAGCTCAGCTTTGTTACTAAACACCTTGAGCAGGTCATTAACCACTTAGTTTCTTTACTGGTAAAATGGGGATAATAATAACACTTACCTACAAGGTTATTATGAGGATTGAATGAATTAATATATGTAAAACATTTAGAATTTATATGTATATAAGTATGTACATATATATGGCCCTGCAATCCCTTTCCAGATAGATATCCAAATCAGTTCTCACCCGGGTCCATAAAGGGGCAAAAATGAAGATATTCACTGTAAAGTTTTCATGGAAATTGGGAGCTGGGTGCATTCTGAGGGAGAATAAATGCACACTACAGAATGCTAGGAATCACTTGGAAGCAATGAACCAGAGGTATATATAGCAAATACATATGGATCTTTAAAACCCACTGTTGGTTGCAAAACATAAATAGAACGAGGTCTATTGCACAATACTATCGATACAAATTTAAAACATATACCAAACAACACCTGACATTTTACAATATTGCATTAAAATGGATGCCTATGTGGAAGGGAAGGGAATGAAAATGGAAACCAGGGCTGAATGGGAGACATACCCATGAAAGAAAGGTAATAGTAGTGTACCATGAACTAAGGTATATGATTGACTCACTGTTTTTTACCTGACACATAAACAAATGAAGAAAGAACAGAAGGGAGGGCGGGAGAGAGAGCAGAGGGAAAGAATAAGATAATTAGACAATGTCTGGGCTGCAAATGAGGTGGTTGCCACTAAATAGGGTGATCAGGGAAGGCCTCTCTGAACAGGTGACATTTAGGCCAAAGCCTGAAAAGTGTGAAGCCTGTCATATGATGGCCTGAGAATATGAATTACGAGCAGAGAACATGTGATAAGACCCTGAAACAGAAATATAACATATTTGAAATATAGGGGGGAAAAGACAAGCGTTGTTGGAGCATAGTGAGCAAATAAAGGTGAGTTTTAATTTTAAAAGATGGTCTGGTAAAGACTTTTCTTCATACACTTGTCTATATATAGAGATAGTTTAGGACTATTAGTTTCACAGAATTGGTAATTCCCAAGGAGAAGGGAAGTCCTCTGTGGTCTTATGGTGATCTGGCTTGTGACAGGGAGGTAAGAGGTGAGCATCAGGCAACCAGAGAGGAGCAGAACCAAACTTTGCTATGACAGGTGTAGGGGAGTCAAATCCCACCCCTGGGAAGGCAGAAATTTTAGTGGGGCCTAAAACCAAAGTCCTCCCCACCAAAGGCTGGACTGCCAAGTAAATATCTGGCTAAGCAGGACTTTTGCCATGGCACTATCCCTGCTGTGGTCTTGTGTCTGCCAATGCCCTTAACACTTCCTGGCAACAGTGCCTCCTTGGGACCACTGTGGACATCTGTCCCCTCTGGGATTTGAATAGTGGTCTCCTTATGCTCTCCTTCCACACCTTCCCGGAGAGCATCCATTTCTTGGTTTCCTTCAAGAGAGCGTCTGGTGTATCAGAAATACAAACCTCAGGTTTTCATTCTGTCTTGGGGTGTTAACCTCTCATCACCCTGCCAAATGCTGAACATATCCTGAAACAGCAAATAAGCAAAAAACAAACAAACAAACAAACAAACAAAAACACTAAGAAGCTGTTTTTCACGAACAAGGAATCTTTGAGAACAGAGACCTAGCCTATCTTGATTTCCATTTATCCTCATGCTTAGAAAAATGCCAGGCCTGCAGTAGGTGCTCAATAAAATGGGTTGAATGTATTCGTACACACACACACACACACACTTAAAATGATGATACTGTTCCCACGGGAAAACCTCCAACCAAGATATCTCAAAATATCTTATTATCTCAAGATAACAAACAAAAATGCAGCTTCATTCAACACCAATTTTAGCTCATAAAGAATTGGTTTTCCTCCTTGGGGTTATAATGGGTAATGATAATGTTTATTGAGTACTATGTGCCAGACACTGAATTATCACATTTAAAACCCAAGACAACCTTAGGAATTAAGAACTATCTTATTCTTTCCCAAATGAAAAGGAAGCTTGGAGTTATATAGTAACCTTTAAGTGATGGCTAGATCTGGGTTTTTAATCCCAGGTCACCTGACTCCAGAATTGTTGGATAACTTCTGAAACTCTGATTAATTTTACAAACATAAAATGTATTAAAGTTGTACGTGAAACAACAACTACTCTTCTGAGTATTGTTTTTCTTTTCTAGACTAATCATTGGCATCCATAAATTTAAGCATGTTTTAAGGAAAGCTTAAACATTTTTAAGGAAAGCTTTTCAAAACATTGCAATGATTTAAAAAATAAGGTTACAGGACAGCTTGCAAATGAGCAACAAAGAAAGAATAGAAGTGAAATCTTCTAAGTCATAGGCTGTTCTTTGCACTATGAGTCCATGTTTGCTTTAATTTTAGTTTCCAGCTTTGAAATTTCTTTCCCTTTCTCCTCGCCATTTTTCCTTCTTTTTCTTTGTTCTAATGGTTTAATTAATTTTAGGGATCATAAAACAATGTCTGAGCATTGTGACAATTTTGCTGCAGTAAACATTCTTTGTCTGAGCATGAGTTCCATAGAAATTATAGCCTGAAGCAAAATTTACATTCTAAAGCTTTGCTGGAAGAATGCAAACTCAAAGATGCAAGAGTGAAGGGGAACAGGGCCATGAGGCAAGAAGGAGGTGAAGGCAAGTTGCTAAACTGGCTTCCACTTCACTACAAACACAACTGGTTGCTCAGTCGTGTGGGAAGTTTCCAGAGAAGCCACATGGAAACATTTCTCAGAAGAGTCCTTTGGGGGAGAGGAAGGAGAAGAATTTATCTATGGCTCTCTCTCTCTCTCATCCTTTACCTCTCAGTGGTTAAAATTTGCATCACTGGGTATGAAAGTCCAGAACTGGCATTGTTTTCTGGCTCCCCTTGCAGTCACAAATAAGGGGCAGTGGCATCCACTATCCTATTAGCAGACACAGCCAGGGGCATTCCTTTTCTGCAGCCTCCTGGGCCCTATCAAGCCAGTGTGCTCCTGGCAGTTCTGTTGTATCTTGGACTTCAATGGTGACAGAGGGACTAGGGATAGAAGAAGAGAGGCCTATAGTGTGAGGCACAAGGTAGGTGATAATTGGGCTGTGCCATGGGTGACCTGGGAGAACTGGAGCCCAATTGGCTGAGCAGAAACTTAAAACAGTATGGCTTCCACAGCAATGGCCCAGAAGGTGATCCTCCTGGAGAATCATTAGTAGCACTGAGTAGCCCAAAATGCTCAGTCTGTCAGAACATTCTCACACATATCTACTTATGCACATACAGAGATTTCCCCTGGGTTTACATCTACAAGTGAACTGGCTGGATCACTGGGAATCTTCAACTGTACCAGATATTATCATATTATACTGCTAAACAAGAGCCTTAAATAATTACTTGTTATTGATTTGGTCTGTTTTTTTTTTTTTTCCTTTCCTATAGATGCGTCTAAAACTCATCTATTTCCAGGCTGTCTGGGTGGCTCAGTTGGTTAAGTGCCTGACTCTTTTTTTTTTTTTTTTAATTTTTTTTTCTTAACGTTGATTTATTTTTGAGACAGAAAGAGACAGAGCATGAATGGGGGAGGGTCAGAGAGAGGGAGACATAGAATCTGAAACAGGCTCCAGTCTCTGAGCTGTCAGCACAGAGCCTGACGCGGGGCTCGAACTCCCAGACCGTGAGATCATGACCTGAGCCGAAGTCGGCCGCTTAACCAACTGAGCCACCCAGGCGCTCCAAGTGTCTGGCTCTTGATTGACTCAGGTCATGATCTCAGGGGTTTGTGAGATTGAGCCCTGCATCAGGCTCTGGGATGATAGTGTGGAGCCTACTTGGGATTCTCTCTCTCTCTCTCTCTCTCTCTCTCTCTCTTTCTCTCTCTTTCTGGCCCTCCCTTGCTCAAGCCCATGCAGGCACTCTTTTTCTCAAAATAAGTAAATGAACATTAAAAAAAAAAAAAAACCCATCTATTGTTTCATAAATTCACTGAGGGGGAAGGAGGAGGAGAACACTGAAGATCCCTATCACAATTTCCTCCTTATAATGCTACTAATAGGCATCTCTTGCCAAATTTACAGGGAAATTGAAAATATGAATTACATGGTATCTGTGAGGCATTTTGAACTTTTTGAAGAGAGAGGCTACTTAAACCCACTTAAAACCAAAATTTCCCATTGTTTCCAGGAGAGGGCACAAATTCATCTTATGTGTATTCTGACTGCTCTTCACCAGCCTCCCTAACTTCACCCGGCATGCACACACACATGCACATTCACATGCATACACACCCTAACTCCTATTTTGCAATCACCCAATAGATAAACCACTTATAATATCATTTCAAGACCTATGAAAGGCAACCTTTGGCAGGCTCCTTACCCTGCTGCAAGATCCAGAATGTTCACTGGAGCTTCCTAATGTCACTGTGTAGGGCTGTGTCCACTGGGGACAGGAGGGGAATGAGGAAGGAGGGTCTTACAAATTAAACACATCTGGCTTTAAGTTATATTATTTTATTTTATTATTTATTTTTTACTATATTATATTTCCTCATTTCCTATGGCATAGGTGTCCCAAGAGTAGTGATAGGAGTGGTCTCAAGCAATAAGGGCATACTTGTAGAGAATTAAAAAACATTTTTTTTTAGTGTTTGTTCATTTTTGAGAGAGAGAGAAAGGGGGGTGGAGGGGCAGAGAGAGAAGGAGACACAGAATCCAAAGCAGGCTTCAGGCTCTGAGCTGTCAGCACAGAGATCGACATGGGGCTCGAACTCATGAACCGCGAGAACATGACCTGAACCAAAGTTGGACACTTAACCGAATAACCACCCAGGCACCCCGAGAATTCTAAAACAACAATAAAAGAGACTAAAAGTTGGTCTGCTTTTTAAAAAACAAACATACTAAAAAAACACACTGGCAATTCTACACAAAGGCAGATACAATGTAAAATACTCTTCCCTCCCTCCCCAAAATCTTTTTTTGGTCTAAGTTCTAAACAATTTCTCCAGTTACTATTCAATTTTATAATAAATAAAATTAGCATATTTTATCCTTTAATTAGCATTGTCTTCTACATAGAAGTTAACTCACAGGAGCCCTGGCATAAATGGACTCATCTACAGGTGTGTGTTTGAGAGTTAAGTTCCTTATGGTTCAGAATCATTCATGCTTGCTTTGGGCACACTGTATGTCTTCAACTCAGATGGAACTATCTGCTTCTGCATTTATTTATTTTTTTAAATGTTTTTTTAATGTTTATTTATTTTTTAGAGAGAGAGAGAGAGAGAGAGAGAGAGAGAGACAGAACGTGAGCAGGGGAGGAACAAAGAGAGAGGGAGACACAGAGTCCACAGAATCCCAAGTAGGCTCGAGGCTCTGAGATGTCAGCACAGAGCCTGATGTGGAATTCAAACCCACAAACTGTGGGATCATGACCTGAGCTGAAATCAGACACTTAAATGACTGAGCCACCCAGGTGCCCCTATCTGCTTCTGCATTTTTTTTTTAATTTTTAATTTTTTTATTTAAAAAAATTTTTTTTAACGTTTTTTATTTATTTTTGAGACAGAGAGAAACAGAGCATGAACGGGGGAGGGGCAGAGAGAGAGAGGGAGACACAGAATCGGAAGCAGGCTCCAAGCCATCAGCCCAGAGCCCGAGGTGGGGCTCGAACCCACAGACCGTGAGATCATGACCTGAGCTGAAGTCGGACGCTTAACCGACTGAGCCACCCAGGCGCCCCTGCTTCTGCATTTATTTATTTATTTATTTATTTTTGGGACAGAGAGAGACAGAGCATGAACGGGGGAGGGGCAGAGAGAGAGGGAGACACAGAATCGGAAACAGGCTCCAGGCCCATCAGCCCAGAGCCTGACGTGGGGCTCGAACTCACGGACCGCGAGATCGTGACCTGGCTGAAGTCGGACGCTTAACCGACTGTGCCACCCAGGCACCCCATGCTTCTGCATTTAAACGCTAGATCTGAAAGAGGTAATGGCAGTAGTAATTATAACAGAACTTTTGCTACTTCAATTCTCTCTCTTCAGTCCTCTCCTTCTATGTGGCCACTTGGAGCTGTTATTTGTGATTAAAATTTAAAACAATGCTAACTGCAAGCTATAATATATATATATATATATATATATATATATATATATATATATATATATATTTTTTTTTTTTTTGTGAGTGCAAGTTTTCATACAAGAAATATATTTACTGTATTTGAATAGCATCTTTAAGATTTAAAATTGATTCCTTTTGGGGTGCCTGGGTGGCTCAGTCGGTTAAGCGTCCGACTTCGGCTCAGGTCATGATCTCACGGTCGGTGGGTTTGAGCCCCGCATCCGGCTCTATGCTGACAGCTCAGAGCCTGGAGCCTGTTTCAGATTCTGTGCCTCCCTCTTTCTCTGACCCTCCCCTGTTCATGCTCTCTCTCTGTCTCAAAAATAAATAAATGTTAAAAATAAATAAATAAATAAATAAATAAATAAAATTGATTCCTTTTCATCATTTTTTTATTTGTTAACAAATTACTCTTAATCTGTAATGTTATTACTCATTTCCGTGGCAGACTAATATGTAGGGATATGTTTTTTCCCTTTCATTTGAAAAAAAGTAATGAAATTTGAACATATGAATCCATTACTTTTCCCTCTTTTTTGATCCTATACTAAGTCATTTTATTACTTATTTATTTTTATTGGCATGATTATATATTCAAAGTCCAATAAAAGAAAAATCTCACTGTTTTTTTCTGTCCATTATTATGATTATTCATTTCATTTCAGTATTATTATTGGAAATAATGTTGTATGGAGAAGGGTCAGTTGCACAATGATCTGCCCTGTATGTCAGATATGGGAGGTGCACTGCTGCTTCCCAGAGTGCTAAGACTACTTTGTAGATCCACAGAGCCAGACCTTGAGAGTTGCCCAACCCAGAGAGACTGCCCCCTGCTGCTCGGGTAGGAATCTGCCACTAGGCTAATGCAGGGAGATTAACCCTCACTCTACCTTGCCTTTTCTTTTATTCAAAGATGTATATTTAACTGAAATGTCACCTCGATGAGGACTAGAACTTTGTCTGGTTCAGCACTGGTACCAGGAGCAGAGCAGACAGTCAATACATTTTTGTTGAATGAAAGTACCACATGTGGTGTTACTTTGCACACGTTGGAATGTGCACACCTTTGTATTTCTGAGTGTTTCTGGCACAAGACAGGAACTTCATCAAGAGCAGACATCATGTATTCCACTTCTTTGCATCCTCCAGCCCCCATCCCTAACTCCCAGCAGTGCCAGAGACTCTATAATTGCAGACTGACTAATCAATTGACTATAGGGCCAGGACTCAAAACACTATTCTGAAGAAATTAAGAATGGCCAAGGAGTTCAAGTTCAATAAAATAAAGTAGCATTTTATTGTTTTCTTATCATCTCATCTTATCACAGTGATTACCTTATCAGTTTCTTTGAGGGGCAAGGTTACTCATTAGAAATAAAATCCTCAACTTATTAAAAGACACTATAATTGCTACTGATCTCTGCCAAATTTTTTTGTAAGTTTATTTACTTATTTTGAGAGAGACAGAGACGGTGCAGGCTGGGGAGGGCAGAGACAGACAGAGAGACAGAGAGAGACAGAGAGAGAGTATCCCAAGCAGGCTCTGCACTGCCAGGCAGAATCCAGCACAGGTCTTGAACCATGAAGTCATGAGATCATGACCTGAGCCGAAACCAAGAGTCACATGCTTAACCGACTAAGCCACCCAAGCACCCTGTTCTCTGCCAAATTTTGATAATTTATTTCTCATTCATGTAAGAGATGCCCAGATATACACCTAACTATGTGTCAGAGTTTCTAAAAGTTATACTCAAAGTAGGAAATGAGGGACAATGTAATTTTTAAACGATCTGAGCAGATCAAATAAGATGTTCTTTCAAAGATAAGTAATATAGGATGTTAGCCTTGGATACCCTAAAGCTTACATAGTCCAGCCTCAGTATGCGAATGAAGCCAACAAGAATGTAAGACTTTTGTCTGGACTCACAGTACAGGGGTAGAGCCAGGGTCAGCGCAAGCAACCCTTATTTTTACCCCAGGTCCTCCTCCTAAATGACAGAGCTTCTAAAGTCCAAGAAAATGGCTCTATACTTGTTTATTATATCAACTTGCTTGAAGTATTTAAGAGTTACGACTGTTTATAGTGGTCATTGACTAAACAATGAAAAAGACCATTATAAAGAAACTTTAGATTGGTAGATAACAATATAATGGGGCGCCTGGGTGGCGCAGTCGGTTAAGCGTCCGACTTCAGCCAGGTCACGATCTCGCGGTCCGTGAGTTTGAGCCCCGCGTCAGGCTCTGGGCTGATGGCTCGGAGCCTGGAGCCTGTTTCCGATTCTGTGTCTCCCTCTCTCTCTGCCCCTCCCCCGTTCATGCTCTGTCTCTCTCTGTCCCAAAAAAAAAAAAAAAAAAAAAAAAAAAATGTAAAAAAAAAAACAATATACTGATTAATGAAGATTTGAAGTTACCTTTAAGAACCTCTTATTATAGCACATATATTTATGGAGTAGAATTAATAGATAATTCTTGATCTTGGGGTCATGAGTTCAAGCCCCATGTTGGGCATGGAGAGTAATTTCAAAACTGGTAATAAATATTTATTAAGCGTCTATATGTACATAACACATAGTTATTTTCTAGAGACTACTGAATGAATAAATAATAGCACACACTTACATAAAACTCACTGTATGCCAGTATCTGTTCTAAATGCTTTGCATTCATTAACGCATTGAATTTCACAACAACCTGCTATTCCCACCATCCCCATTTTACAGATGAGGAAATTGAGGTGTAAAGAACTTCATCAAGATCAGACAGCTAATAAGTAGAGCTCTCCTAATCTGATCATCTGGCTTCATAGGCTGTGCAAACTATGATATACTTCTCATTTTAAGAAACATAAACATAGGAAAAAGTTAATGGTAGTGCAGGTTAAAAAAAAAAAAACAGTTAAGGAAAACTATAATGTCCACAAGGCAGTTCATAAGAGCTGAGTGAATGATAAGCCAGAGCTCTTTGGGTGCAAGTGGCACACACTAAATTGGAAGTAACTTATTTCAAAATCTATTTACTTTCTGTCCATATTAGTTTTGCAGACTAAATTGTGTCCCCTTCCTCAAAATTCATATACTGAAGTCCTAACACCAAGTACTTCAGAATGTGACTCTATCTGGGGATGGGGCCTTCAAAGAGATAATTAAGGTAAGATGAAGCTGTATGGGTGGGCCCAATCCAATCTGATTGGTGTCCTTCTAAGAAGAGGAGAGTAGGACACAGACAACACAGAGGGAAGACCCTGTGAAGACACAGGGAGAAGATGGCCAAAGAGAGAAGCCTCAGAAGACACTAACTCGGCCAACATTTTCATCTTGGACTTCTTAGCTTCCAGAACCATGAGAAAATAATTTCTATTGTTTAAGCCACTGAATCTTTGTGGTGGTAGCCCTAGAAAACTGATATGGAAGGATACTGGGTAGTTTATAGAATTAGAGAAAGAGTTACAGGAACCAGTCAAAGCCAGTAACCTCAAAGATTAGAACAGGGCCTCAATGCATCCAGGACACTCACATGGACACACAATCAACCTCTGTCCCTTCCTTCCTCTGTCTCTCTCTCTCTGTCTGTCTTTCTCTCACACTCTCTCTTCCATTCATTCTTTCCTATTTCAATAGTCTTTCTCTATGTGGAGGAGCAACATGGCTTCCAACTCTGCTTTTCTCTCCCAGCCTCAGAATATAAAAATGCCAAGGATGGATTCAATTGGCCCAGTTTGTGTCACATGTCTAACCCTAAACCAATCAGTTAATTCTCCTTTCAGTATGGTGTTTCTACGACTCTGGCCTGGCCTCTGTTGCTGAGTCTGGAGCTGCTTCTGGTTCACTTTCTGAGCATAGGCCAGCTTCTGCTCGGGTGGGAGAAAGGTAGTCATTTGGCTGTTAAGAGAAGGGGAAGGAATCTGTGATCTGACTGCTCCTGCAGAAGAGTTTGCACAAACTTCCTGTTTGTAGCCCTGCCTCTTACCCTCTCTTTCAGAAGAATCTGTGCCTCCAATTCCAGGACCTTTCCAGGGTCCTGTGCCCCAGACTGGCTTCCTTCTTCACAGTTCCCCATCTTCAGATAATTATGTTTCAGTTTTCACAACTCTCATGGCTTAGTCTCCACTCATCTAGCCCCTGTCCATGTTCCAAAAAGAGTGGACATGAACTCCACCCATTCCCTCTGTTCTTGTGGACCTTGGCCTTTTCCACTTCTTTGCTGTCATTTTAGTGGCATTTTGGAAGGGATCAAAGAAAAGTGTGTGTTTTTAAACCGCAGTATTTAAACAGAAGTCTGTGCTGGGGCTTTTCAAATATTCCTCCTCTCTGAACATGCCACAGAGACTGCCTTCACCCCTGGGAGTAGAGGTGGTGGCACAGGGGCAGAGGAGAGAAGGGGAAGAGAAGCATGGACAGGCTCTGGCTCCCACCCCTGTATCAAGCACCCCTATATACCTCTGGTTTTTCTGTTTCATGTTTTGAGCCTCAAAGATTTTATTTGAACAAAAAGCCTGTAACTAAAAATGGAAAACCTTAAAAACCACTGCACAACACCAGGTTGCTGCCTACATATTTTATAGAATTATAATCGTAGTCAACATAAAGTTTTGTATTCTCGTTTTGTTTATTTATTTATTTTACATCAGATTGTATTATAAACCTGTTTTATATTTCTGTAGCTTTTTCATAATTAGTTTCTCAACCCAACGCCTGGCACATAGTAGGTCCTCAGTAAATAATGATTGAATGAATGGATGAGTTGTAGTATTTAACAGCTGCTGTCTCTAAATATTTTTGTTATTATAGTCATAGCTTCTGTTGAGTTCATGCACTCATTCCCCCTACACATATTTGTTGAATAGCTACTTAGTGCTGCACACTGGTGGAGGGTGCTGAGGATACAACAATAAATAGATAGACATAGTCCTTTCCATGCAGTCCAAAAGGGGAATCTGACAAGTGAGTTGACAGTCACAATGCAAAAGCATAAAACCTATGAGAAACAAAAAGGACTATTAGAACACACAGTAGCGGCCTCTAACTTGGACATGAAATTCTGAGAACTCTCTCTGGAGGAAGAGACCATGGAAAATCATAAAATAAACAGGACATGTCAGTGCAGAGGGGAATATAAATACTCTATGCAGAGGATGGAGCAGGTGCACAGCCTGGGCACAGAGGAGACTGTGGCACATCCCAGGACCTGGAAAAGGCTCAGGAAGATAGGGGGACAGAGTACACAGAGGTGTGAGCCCAGAGATGAGAGAGGCAGGCAGAAGCCAGGGAATAAAACATCTTATGGACCCCTACATTTGGCCTGTATTCTGATGGCAATGGGGAACAATTAAACAATCTTGAGATAAACCCATCTGAGTGTCGGATCTACAGATCCTATAGGGCATGTAAGCTGTGATGAGTCTGCAACTCATCCCTAAGAGTAATGAAGGCCATCAAAGGGTTTGACTAAGGTAACAGTATTTGCAGTTCAAGAAAAAAAAAATTATAATGTAAAGAATAGATGGACAGAAAAGGCAAGACTGTAAGGAAGGCCACTTAGGACTAGCAAAAAATATAAGACAATGATAGTGGGGATAAAGAGAGGCAAATGGGTTTAAGGCACATGTAGAAGCAATGAATAAACCTTGGTGGTTGGACGTGGGAAGTGAAGGAGACGAGAAAAGGTCTGATGACACCAGATTTCTGGTTTGGGCAATGTGTGGATTGTGGTACCATTTAAGACAGAGACTACAGGACAGAGGAAGCCAATGGGTTCAGTTGGACACATTGGGTTTAAGGTGCCTGAGGGACATACAGATGGAATTGTTTGGAAAATAAGCAGAAATGTAATTCAGAAGCATGGGAGAGACAGTGGCGCTGTGGATGGGGATCTCACCATGGAAGTGGTAACTGACGTGGAACTGAAGAAGAACAGTGATATCCCTCAGGGAGAAATGTAGACGAGAAGGAGGAGGCATGTAGTCAGACGCCCAAAGCATACTGATAGTTAAGGATGAGCACAGAAGGACAAGCCTGCTGAGGAGATAAGAAAGAGCAGTCCAAGATGTTGGATGAAATCCAAGGACATGCTGGGTTACAGGAGCCAAGAGAAGACAGTGAAGGAGGAATAGTTAGTGTGTCAGCATGATATGGACAACCAAATGGCAAATTTGATAAGGCAGATCCAAGTAGAATGATGAGACAAGCCATCTTGTCTTGTAGCGGATAAGAATTTCAGACAAAGTATGCATGGCTTTCAAGAAGTATGGCTGAAAGGAGAAGAGAGAGGGCCTGGTTGGAAGGGAAAAAGAAGGCAAGAGACTCAAGTGAGTCTGAATGCTACCAGTGGCTGCCTAATAGCACCTATTAAAAAAAATGGGTGAAATAGATGATGGGGATTAAGGAGGGCACTTGTTGTGATGAGCATTGGCTGTTGATCAGAAGTGTTGAATTACTATACTGTACACCTAAAACTATTACACTGTATGTTAACTAACTGGAATTTAAATAAACACTTAAAAAAAGAAAAACTTCCTGATCTACTTACTCTTCAGGGCTCTCCAAATTTGGCTCAACCAGCTTTATTTCTTATTATTCTCCTACCATAAATCACTCTGTGCTTCAGCCAAACGGGTTAGTCACTGTTCCCCCAAGTAAAATGCATGGTTCACCAGATCCATTTCTTGGTTTATATTATTTCCTCCACCCAAAATGGCACTGTCGTCTCTCCAGGTACAACCTTACCCCCCTGCACTGCCCATCTCTGGCTCTTGGAAACCCCACTACTCTACAACCTGATTCTGCAGGGCTCAATGCTTGTCCCATTCTCATACCCCTCCTCATCTTCTGTACCTAAGTTATTTGGATGTTTCTTTTATGCCCCTACTTGACTGTAGATTCCTTGAAAGCATGGCTTGTAGCTTACTTAGCATTTTGTAAGCTTGTTTTATGCAGTAGAGTTCAACAACCATGAATGAATGAAAGTTTTAATGAACTCCATAGAAGTGTTTCTTTATCATAACCAGTTGATGCCCTGGCAAGAGGCAACCCTACTGTAGTCCTGTTCTGAGTTCTTGCATTTTCATTAAATAGTAACTCTCTGGGCACATACTACGTGCCAGGCATATAATGTATTTAAGGTGCCTGAGGGACATTCCAGTGAAGTTGTTTGCAAAATAAGCAGAAATGTAGTTCAGAACCATAGGAGAGACGGCTGGGCTATAGGTGGGGGTGTGGGTATCCTCAGCACAGAAGTGGTAAGCAATGTGGAACCAAAGAGGAAAGTGAGATCCCTCACTTAGGGAAATAATGTGGAGGAGAGAGAGGAGGCTAGTATCATCACTCCATTTTATAAGTGAGTAAACTCAGGCTAAGAGAGGTTAAGTAACCTGCCCAAGGTCACATAGACAAAGAATGATTGAACCAAGACTCCAAATTAAGACACCACCCTGACCTTGCTGACTTCTCTCTGCTCTTGTTGCTGACTTAAAGAATGGAGAAAAATAATTTTAGGAAACGCCCTAACAGTGTTCTCAGTAACTGTCCTACAGAAGATTGTAAAACATGCTACTTTAGGAAGCCCTTTCAGACCAGTAGAAAAGTCAATAGATTCTGTCATTTTTCCTTTAAAATTCAGTAATAAGTAACTAGCATAAATAATAACAACCTCCAAAAAATAGCCAGGTAGAATACAGTCAGTGAAAGATTAAGGTATTGGAAGATGAGAGAGGAGATAAGCAGCCAGATAGGAGAAATATTCACTTTTCTTGGCTTTTATTTGGCAACACTTAATATTTAATAAATTCTGAGTGTTCAACTCCCTGGAATGATTCTAAGAACAAATTTCTTACAAAAATTACATGTGTCAGTGAGTTTCCTAGGAACATTCTTTCATGGTGACACAAAATTAGGTGGCCTTAGTTCTTTGACCTTGTAAAAATGACTCTTTGCTTACATGATTTTTCTAGCAGAGAAACATCAAGCATAACAACTTATCACTGCCTGGAATGAGAACCCTGCCCTCATTCCTAGGTAATGATCCAGGAGTTGGATTGTATTTTCTTATTTTCACAAACATGTTGCATTATGGCTTTTTCCATTCATCTAGTAACATTACTCATTATCTCTTGACAATGATCATTTAACAACTCATTTGTTTTTCTTTGGGATTCCATTTCTGATGAGATATTCATTATAATAAAATTAAAATGTAGCTTAATTTTTACTAATGGACTGTGGCATTCTTCATATTAGAAAAAAATTCTATCTGTATGGCATTATAAAGACAGTGAGTTCCAGGAATATTCTGAACAAAATCAGAAACATCCAGTAATAGTCTTTACTTTGGCCAGATTCCCAGTAATGTCATTGTGACTTCCCCAAATAGTCTCTTAGAATGCTGGTTTCTTGTCTTTTAAAGATGAGCAGTCCATCCTTGTTTGATGTGAAAGATGTCTCTTTTGGCCTAACTCCCTTTCTCCTCTCTGACCACCTGTCTTCCATCAAAAAGTGCTCCATGAAACACTTTTTAAAATAAAAGTGAGGGGCGCCTGGCTGGCCCAGTTCGTAGAGCATGTGATGCTTGATCGCGGGGTCACGAGTTTGAGCCCCACATCAGGCATAGAGATTACTTAGAAAATAATAAAAGTGAAATGGAGGGCACCTGGTTGGCTCAGTTGGATAAGCGTCCAACTTTGGCTCAGGTCATGATCTCACAGTTCATGGGTTTGAGCCCTGCATCAGGCTCTGTGCTGACAGATCAGAGCCTGGAGCCTGCTTCAGATTCTGTCTCCCTCTCTCTGCCCCTCCCCCACTCACGCTCTGCCTCTTTCTCTCTCTTTCAAAAAAATAAAATAAAATGTTAAAAAAAAATTTTAAGTGAAATTAAAATAACTGTGTTTTGACATTCAGCCCCCAACCCCCGAATTCTGGATCAAGCCTACAGAATCAGTTTCAATCACGACAGTTTTGTGGGTTTTTTAAAAATATTTTTAATGTTTATTTATTTTTGAGAGGGGGAGAGGAACAGAGAGATAGGGAGACACAGAATCTGAAACAGGCTCCATGCTCTGAGCTGTCAGCACAGAGCCCAACACAGGGCTTGAACTCACAAACTGTGAGATCATGACCTGAGCTGAAGTCAGATGCTTAACTGACTGAGCCACCCAGGTGCCCCCACTCACAACAGTTTTATAACAGTCAGCAAATCCTTTTAGATCCACTAGCATCTAAAAGTTTTGTAATGGATTTACTATTTTTTTCCTTTCTACTTAATGAAAATGTTAGAATTTGGTTAAAATAATTTAGTTAAATAGGGGATTTCAAAGAGGAACCTAGCTTTCAGAGGCACTCGATGTCACATTTTTGGAGGCGCTCAATGTCACATTTTCAGCTGTGCAGCACCTGTGCTTTATCCTTAGCTTTGGGCCCCAGGGTACTAGGTGGAGTGCATCCCAGCCACAACGGGGTGGGGCCAAGGCAGGGATGAAAATGTGACAATGACCTGGTGGAAGCAACACGGTTTATCTCAGCCATGCTATATGGTATGTAGTGTGCCTGTATAGTTCTGGGGTCAGGTACACCTGAATTCAAAGCCCAAAGAATCACTCCATGACCTTGGGAGATGCCTCATCCCACACAAATCCCTGTTTTCTTGTTCATAAAATGGAAAAACTTTTGTATCCAGCAGGTCTAGTCAGCAGACAGAAACCATACCAGTTACTGAGCAATGAAAATGTAATATAAAAAACTATTAACCAGGGGAGCCTGGGTGGCTCAGTTCATTAAGCATCCAACACTTGATTTCAGCTCAGATCATGATTTTACAGATTGTGAGATCGAGCCCTGCATCAGGCTCAGCACTGACAGTGTGGAGCCTGCTTGGGATTCTCTCTCTCTCTCTCTCTCTCTCTCTGCTTCTCTCAAAATAAATAAAAAACATTAAAAATTGTTTCAAAATAAAATAAAATAAAACTATTACCTAGGTATAAAGTTGTTAACTAAGTGACTGAAAAGTAAACAAAGACACTAAGAAATCATAGCAGTAGCACCTGTGGGAAGTAGCTACCTCCCCTAGAGGTGGGTAAGAGAAGAACTTGGAGGAGGGACCAAGACCCTTGAGGATAGGGTACAAGTGGGCTGGTGCTGGTGTCTCTGAGAAGGTGCAATGAGGCCGCTCCGATGAGTGAGGGGGAATCTGCAAAATGGGTTCAGACTCCTCCAGGAAGGAACTGCCTCTGCGGAGATGAGCGAGCACTGCTGAAGTGGAACAGGGGAACAAGAAGTAGATATAAGCCCCCAGGGAAGGAGCAAGTTCCTTCTCCCTCCTCTGGTCTTATGATGTCCCTCTGGTTTCCCCATTGGCAGCGTCCAACAAGGAGCAACTGGTTATGCAAAAATGTGGTCTGTAGAGTCCCAGAGAGACCCAGCACCACAAAGCAGAGAATAGAACCGTGGACTGGAACTGAAAGACAAAAACCTAGAACTAGTACAAATTCCAGGTATTAAGCACCCACTCCATGCCAGGCACAATGCCAAGTGCTTTACATACATTATCTTATTTATCTTAACCACTTAATGAAGTGTCCTCATTTCACAGATGGGTAAGAAAGGAAGCCAGATTTATCTGACTTCTTTACTCCTCTGCTGTATATAACAAGACGTTGTCTAAACCCTGTCTCGGTAGATGTTGTCCTTTCCACCTTCACCCTCCTTCTCTGCTCTGACATATTCAATCTTCTCAGTGTCTGGTGGTTGCTGGGGAGAGGTGAGGGAAGTGGAGAGTCAGGCAAATTTATAGAGGAGCTAAGGGGAGGAAGTGGACCCACTTTGTGGTTCAGAAGTACGTAATGTGGCCCTGACAACAGGCAGATGGGAAGAAAGAGCAAGAGAGCTTTAAGGGAATTTGCCTTGTGGGAAAGAGATGACTGAGCTAATGGCTGAGATACCATTAGTTCATTGGGGAGCATTGGAGTTGGTCACTGAAGCTTTGGCAACTGGCATGACCCAAGAGGGATGCCAGGGTGGAGGGTACAAATGAAGGGCTGTAAAGCTGGGGCAGGCGGGGAGGGCGGCTTCTGAGAGGACCTCAAAGGGAAGAAGCATCTTTCTTTATGTCTTGAGCTATCGTTGCAGCCTGGCAGGGATCTGCTCTGGGGCAGTGGGGTGAGATAGCCATCCCTGGCTCCCAGAGCTGAACAAAGAATTCCAAGCTTAGTGAGAGCAGGTGAGATGAGAAGTGGCATCTTCCTGAATTTTCAAGGTTTCAGTGAGGATAGTAAAGACTTTTATAACAGCGATAGTACATTTTGGAACAACCAGCAGCCATGTCACCTCAAACAGCACTAGAAAAAGGACAAATCTATAGACAGGATTGTTGGGGTCAGAGCCACAAGGCTGAGTAAATAACATATTCCATGTGACTTGGGCCAAGTTCCCTGGCAACAAACTCAGATGAGACTTGCTTGCAGGTGGTTCACTGAAGGCTGTAGTCAGTGACAGGCCCTATAGAGAAATGAGGGAAGCAAGACTGGGCAGAGGGAGAGATTGAACTGCAAAGCAGATGCGACAGAGGACGAGTTGAGTTCATCTTCAGTGGGAACTGGGATAGTTCTAGAGTAGTCCCAAGTGGGGACTGATCTTCTGACTCCCTCACAGACCAGCCACTGGGTGCAGTCCTTAGTGAGGGGTTATAAATCTTGTCCTGTGGGAAATTCCTGACAGATGCCAACTGGGAGCCCATAGCAGTTGATGTCCCAGTAGCAGGGGGAACAAATGACTTGGTCCTAAATGAGAGATCAAGGAGGCCCATCACAGCATCTGCTGCACATCCATCAATGAAAAAAGTACCTACTGGGGCACCTGGGTGGCTCAGTCAGTTAAACGTCCAACTCTTGATTTCAGCTCAGGTCATGATCTCACTTTGTGAGATCAAGCTCCCTCGTCAGGCTCTGTGCTGACAGCACTGAGTATCTCCCTCTCTCTCTCTCTGTCCCTCCCCCACTTGTGTGTGGGGTCTCTTCCCAAATAAATAAACATTTAAAAAAAAAAGAAAAAATCTACTGAATAACTATTATTGGTCAGCCCTGTGCTAGGCACTGGAAACACATCAGGGATCGAGACAGAAAAAATATCTGGCCTCAGGGGATAAAAGGTATATTTACTAAACTTTTCTTTGCCTCAGTGAACCTCACCTCGAACTATGGATAATAATAGTAAGCTTTCAGTTAGTATGAGATATAGTTATTATTATTTAAAAAAAATTTTTAATGTTTATTTTTGAGAGAGAGAGAGAGAGAGACAGAGACAGAGACAGAGCGTGAGAAGGGGAGGGGCAGAGAGAGAGGGAGACATAGAATCCAAAGCAGGCTCCAGACTCCGAGCTCTCAGCACAGAGTCTGACACCCACAGGGCTTGAACCCACAAACTGTGAGATCATGACCTGAGCTGAAGTCAGAAGCCTAACCTAAGCCACCCAGGCACCCCATCGTTATTATTATTTATAATGTCTACGCTACATGTTTGAGGACTGCCTGGAGGACCAGCAGGGCAATCAACTCCTCTGCTATCACTGCCACAGGCATGGATCTGCAGAAAGGAGGAGCCCTAAGAGAGAAAGAGTTGTAACACTGGGCCTGCCCCAGAAGCAGGAATAAGCTACCCCTGAAGGAAAGGCATGATTTTCAGAAGTTTCTTGTGTATTTTGATGGCCAGCGCAGTCCCCAGGAACTCATAGCATGACAGAACTTCAAGAAAAAGTGGAGACACCCAGGCTGACTGACTAAAATGCCTGTGGCCGAATAAGTACCTCCCCTCCCAGAATACCATGCCTGCCCAGGCCAGAAGCTCTGGGAGAGCAGCTGTGGGAAAATCATCAGGCAATCAACTCAGGCTCATGTCCATCTCTCTACCTTGGTGCTTCCCCCCATCTCCCTGTATGTGGGCTTTGAACTGGGACTTGAAAAGGGCACTGCATCTAGGAATTTCCCTTGGCTCCATGGCTCCATAGACTGGGCTTTACAATCGCAAATAGCTGTGCCCCAGCCCCAGCCCAGGCTTACCTGTTGGCTGGGTACACACCACCTGACCCCCATTTGTCAGGTAAGAGGAACCAGATGGCAGAAATGGCAGTGAAGGGTACTGTCCTCACACAGAGTCCCTGCCAGAGACATGGGAAGAAACACCACTTTTTAAAGGGTTTGTTTTTTTCAGCAGCATGGGCAGTGTTTATTCTTTGGAGGGCATTGGGGACGGCAGCAACAGCATTGTGCTCTGAGCACCTCAGCCTTGACAGCCACAGAAACATCACAGGAAGCCACAGCAAAGGGGGAAAAGGCTACAAGTCCTGAGTGCTACCCAAAAGAAATGTTTCACATGTATACATGAGACTCCTTGCTGAAATCTCCAGGGACTCTCAGAATAATTTGGGAGGAAGCTGACAATTCCTCCCATAATTTGGGAGGGACTCATGTTCTCATATAGCAGGTGGAGGTAAAAACAGAGGAATACTAGTTTGTATGGTCTTGTGACACTGTTTATCCCTCCCATCTGCCTCCCAGCACTACCATCATCCTGTGTGGGGCCTGGGCCTTAAAAGTTATATACAGGTAATTGATACTTGTTGCTTTGTCCATTCCCTCTACTGGAAACCATAGCACAATTTCCTTCACAGAGATTACCAACTCCTCTCTCGGTTCATAAAATGATGGTGGTGTTGTTTGTACCATTGGCTTGAGATATGGGCACGTGACTCATCCTAGCCAATTAGAAAGAATATGACTTTTCTTTTGGTAGCAATGGTTGGTTTGGGGATGGGTACATGATCCAAAAGAGTCAATAAAACTCATTGAGGTTTTTGCTGGGAATCCTAGGAAAAGGAAAATTACTTCTGTCTAATAGACTTGAATGAGGTCTGCTGCTGTTGGAAGCATCTTGTGACCACAAGGGACAGTAATGTTTGAAAACTGAGCCAACATTGAGAAGAACAGAGGTGAGAGAGTGACTGGGTTCCAGCAACACCTTTGAGCCTAGATCTATCTTTGGATTTTTCAGTTAAGAGAGACAATGTGTTGTGTTTTTGCTTAAAGCCATTTGGGTTGTTTTCCACTTGCGACCAAGAAAGTCAAGACAGATGGAATCTATAAGCCAAGCAGCACAGGATTGGGAACATAAAGGACATGCGAGTTAATTTTAGTTCCCCTTTTCTCCTTTTACTTGATCCTCACTGCAACTATTATATGTAAGTAGGGGTGATAGTTTTATTGTCCTATTCAAACAGTGATAAAATCATACCCTTGATATGTTAAATGACTTGTTCAAGGTCTTCTGGCTAATAGGTGATTGAGCTCAGGGTCGGTGACCTTCAGATTTGGGACACAGGAAAAGTCAACAAGATCAGTACACCAAAACATGATAATCAGACCTATTTACTGATATTGTCTTGAGGATACTTTTAGAAAACCATTTGATCCTACAAACATTTTCTATTTATATCTCTCAATGTCATTTTATTCTGCTATTGGTCATATTTTCAATTCCATACAACTTTTCATATTAATGGAGAGAAAAAAATGCCTGTAAGAAACAAATTCAGTTGATCAATAAGAATTTATTGGGGCGCCTGGGTGGCTTAGTCAGTTAAGGGTACGACTTCGGCTCAGGTCATGATCTCATGGCTTGTGAGTTCAAGCCCTGTGTCTGGCTCTGTGCTGACAGTGCAGGGCCTGGAGCCTGCCTCAGATTCTGTGTCTCCTTCTCTCTCTACCCCTCCTCTCCTTGCGCTCTCTCTCTCTCTCAAAAATAAAATAAACATTTAAAAAAAAGAATTTATTAAGTGCTTAGACACTCTTCCATCACCCTCTTATCCGACTCCATTTCTTCAGCTCCAGAGCTGTCCACTGAGCTCCCCACCTGAAACATATGTTCCATAAAAGCAAGGGCTGGGGCGTGTAGGTGGCTCAGTCATTTAAACATCCGACTTCCACTCAGGTTGTGATCTTGCAGCCTGTGCTGAAAGCTCAGAGCCTGGAGCCTGTTTCAGATTCTGTGTCTCCCTCTCTCCCTGACCCTGCCCTGATTATGCTGTCTTTCTCTAAAAAATGAATAATAAACATAAAAAAATTTTTAAAAACAAGGGCTTTTTGTCTTCTTTATCATATTCTCAATTCCTAGGTCTTGGTACATAGTAGGAGCTCAACAAATACTTGATAAGTGAATAAATGAGACCATGCCTTGGAGAAGGGGAAGAGAAGGGAAGTGATGACAGTTGACTTGCTGGAGGATTTACCCAAAATTAACTGAGAAAAATCTGGAAGTGATGGAGTTTAGAGTCAATAGGCAAGATGAGGCTTTCTGCCATATAGGGCTTAAGAGATGGTTTAATTTCAGCTGTAGAGTAATAGAGAAAGTTACATTTCTGTGAGTCTTAGATCTGTCACTGTAAGATTCATATGTGCTGCACAATTAATAAAATGAATGAATGTTCTTATTCATGCAAACACTACTCAATTCAAAATTAGTACCTGTTTTAATGGGTAAGATTTTATTAATGATTTAAGCAATAGGACTAGTGTCCTAATTGGATATATGACATTTGACCAAACTAAATATAAAAATATTTTTGATTTCTTTAAAACATATTGTAAAAATTTTTAGAAATAAGCCACTGATTTTTTAAAAATCTGTTCTGAAAATATAATTAAGTTGTTTCTCTTGATTTTCAAAAATATTTTTCATTTTTTATAACTCTGAGCTCTTTTATCATTACTTGGATAAATAAAATATAAAATTAAGATAATATAATTTTGTTTAATTAAAAAAAAAAACTTGAATTTAACCTGATCAGAAAGGTCCTTGCTATTTTGATATTTTAACTGATCTGAGGTCTCTCTTTTTCTTTACCCTTCCTTTTGGGCTGTCAGCACCAGAGGTGGGAGGTAGAGGCTATACCCATTGAGAATGTTTGGAAGCATAACTTTCCTCACCAGACAATAAAAGGATAAACAAAGCAAAGGGAGGAAGGAAAGCAGGGAGGGAAGTTCTCA
The DNA here is from genome assembly GCF_028018385.1 of Neofelis nebulosa. NCBI lineage: Eukaryota > Metazoa > Chordata > Mammalia > Carnivora > Felidae > Neofelis > Neofelis nebulosa. Next base: position 38,130,943 of record NC_080786.1, on the reverse strand, counting down.
CAGCAAGGAGAAGTAATAAGCATTTGCTAAAGTCAAATGCGCTCTTTGGGGAACCTGGCTGGCTTGATATTGGGTGGTGAGTTCAAGCCCCACAGTGGGTATGGAGATTGCTTAAATAATTAAAACCAAAAAAATGCAGTGTTTACTTAATCATTTGCAAGTGAGAAGCTATTTGACTATCCTGTATACCAGGCCAATTTATTTTTAAATCTAATCAATCACCTAGATCAGAGCTGTCCAATAGCTGTAGTTATTGGGCACTCCAAATGTGACTAGTCACCTGAGGAACTGAGTTTTTAAACTTCATTTTAATTAATGTAAATTTAAATTAAAATAGTAGCATGTGGCTAGTGACAGTACAGATCTAGATAATTAAATTTTACTAAGCATTCTAATTTATTGTTTCTTCGAAAACATTAAAGGAATCACAGTTATGTTTCTAAATTAATTAACATAATGGAGTGAGTATTTTGGACACATAAAGACCCAATGTCCAAAAAAAGTAGAAAAGAGGCAACAGTTAGAGATGATGTCCTCATCACCTTCTTAGCTCTTCATTGTGTCTGGTGTTCTCCTATTTCCTTGGCTTTTTGGAAGCCAAGAAGCAAGTTTCTCCTGTTTCTCTAGTGGTTTTTGCAGACATAAAAAAAAAAAAAAGTCCAATCACCAGATCTTCACCTGACATACTACATACCTAGACACTTACTGATTCAGTTATTTGTTTGCTTGTCTGTTTTTGCTCTGAAGAGTTCAGTTGACTATTGGCTCTGGTTTTTCAACATTTTCTTGGTAGTAATAATTTTGAATGTGGGGAGTTATTTGCCTGGTATGTTGTTCATTAAAATACTGTGGGCTGCCTAAGTTCTCAGAACCTCTATCTGATGCTATCTGATGAGAGGCAACCTGCAGAAAGGTTCAGTCAAAGTGCACTAGGGTCATTAATTATTCTTGAAATAATCACTTGGTTTTCTAGGTTTTCTTTTTAAATTCATTTTTCATGCTCAGTCTTTCTTTTCCTCTGCTGCAGGTCTTTTGTTGGTGGTAGTGATGTGAGATGGTTTGGTTTTGGTTTTATTTCATTTTAAGAGAACGGGAAATGCAATCCAAAGATGCCCCTAGATTTTTAGCCCAGGAAGAACCATGACATGAGCGATCTAGAAGACATAGGTGATGCAAGATGCCTACTGTGTATATAATTCTATACCTGACTGTTGGTAGGTGTCTACTATGGGACCAGAGTGCAAAAAGGATACAGAGCCTTAGGATTCCTAAGAAATGCATCATTACAAACATACACTTCCTACATACCCTTCCAGTGGAGTAGCACTTCCAGTGTTTTGCCTCACCCAAAATAATGACCTCTCTGATAAAACTGGGAAGCACACAGGTCTGCACTCATGTAAGTGTCACAAAGTTAATTTCTTGATATCTGCAGTCTTCACAGGGGGCAGCAGTGAAACGTTTCTCCTCCCACTCTATTCCCACCTATACCAAGAGCTTGAGAATCAAGTTTCCTCTGAGGATAAAACTCTAAAATCTACCCTTATGGCAGCCATGGGAGTGTACCATGTAGATCTCCCTTCACGAGAGAACCTGCTGTAAGGACTGTCATTAGCTGGCAGCCTCCAGCTGCCATACCTTCAGGATCTGCTGCGGGATGGGTGCCAAGACCACCTCTACCCAGGCTGCTCCTGGATAATGGCTGAGCAAGGTGGGAGGACCAGAGTCATGCCATTCCTATCCAACACAAGTCTCCTGTAATAGGCTCCTTGCTGGAGCTCCTCATTGCCCTGGCTAATGATGCACAGTGGTTTGAAGCTTTTCCAAGACAATCCCCCTTATTTCGCTGACTCTGTTCACAGGTATCAGACCTACAGTGCAGTCTGAAGGCTTCTGCCTACTCACATTTCCTCTTCCCTTTTCCCCCCACAGGCAATTCCCCAAATATGTCTCTTGCACACCTAAGTCTGTATTGATGTCTGCTTCTTAGAGGACCAACACAATACAAAATGAATGAGATTAATTATTTGAAGAAACAACATTAAACGGCATTCTCGACTGTGAAGATATGAACCAAGTCTGTTCTACTCTAAGGCCTAATGCAGACTGGGCACAAAGCAGGCTCTCAATAACTTGAAAAGGAAGGAAAGACAGGGGGAGGGAGAGAAGAAAGATTTTGGATTACTGAGATTAAAATCTAATCAAGCTTTAGTAAAGGGTAAAAAAAAAAAAACACGCTATAGCATTAGAAGGAAAAACTAGCAGACAGAAGAGGATGGTCAGTTTAGAATTTAGAAAACGGAACTCTACAGGGTGAAAATATGTTAGTGTATCTCCAGCACCGTATATGGAAGACATGTGTACACACACAGACGCATATACACATTCACACCTGCATCCACATCTACACACGCATAAATGATAACATGCAGGAAGTCATATGTAAAGTACACATATTTATATTCCTGTTATTTTCCTCAGTATTCTCAATATGTACAAATAATACCTAAATATACCACAATGGTAAATGGAAAATGAAACAAAAAAAATCCCTAAATGCTTCCAATGGAAACATTACCAATTGAGAAAACAGAGACAAAGGCCAGCTCCAAGCTGGGCTTCTGTTGCTACGACTTCCCACTTGTGCAATTAGTCCTACCCACTGGGTTAGGATACGCCTGTCATTAGCATCTGGGAAATATCCCTCAGTTAAGAAGCAGCAATTGCAGTGTCCCTCAGAAAAGGCTCTGGACTCCATCAAGAGATGTAATCCTATTAAATTCCATCAAACAAGTCTCATGTTAATTTTTAAAATTAATAACCATTTAATACCCACAATAAATATATGTTGATGTTCAAGCATTTGGGCTTTATTGAGAATTTACTGAGCATGATGTTTGTCCACATATATCTTCTTTTCCAATTATCTTAATGAAAAAATATATATTCGGAGTCTACTTGTTTCTTAGGAAGTATGTTTTTGTTGGGGTTATTTCAAAAGCATTTACAGAAATGTAAAATGTTTTTAGAATTTTAAGGGCAAAGGACCCAGGGTTTTATTAATATCATGCATTTAGGACTGTGTCCATAGCCATCATTTTGTATATATATAAAATATATTTATATGTATATAATGTATATCTACATATAAATTTATAAATATATATAAATTTATACATACTATAATATATAATTTATAATGTAAATAAATTATATCTACAATGCATAAATTACATGCATAAATTCTCTATATAATTGTTATATATAATTTTATATATTTATTAAAATTTTTTTTAATGTTTATTTCTGAGAGAGAGAGAGAGAGAGAGAGAGCACAAGGGGGGGAGGTGCAGAGACAGAGAGAGAGAGACATAGAATCCGAAGCAGGCACCAGGTTCTGAGCTGTCAGCACAGAGCCTGACGTAGGGCTTGAACTCACAAACCATGAGATCGTGACCCAAACCCAAGTAGGAAGCTTAACCGAATGAGCCACCCAGGCGCCCCCAATTTTATCTATTTTTAAAATTATATATGAATCTTTTACAGAAATCCTTAAATTTTAACTTAATTTTAGTTCTTTAATCCTTAAATTCTTTAAAGAATTTTTTTTTTTTTTAAGTTTATTTAGTTTGAGAGAGAGAGCACATGCATGGGAGGGACAGAGAGAGAGAGAACGCACATCCCAGCCAGGCTCAGTGCTATCAGCACAGAGCTGGATTTGGGGCTCAATCTCACCACCGTGAGATCATGACCTGAGCCAAAATCAAGAATTGGTCACTTAACCGATTGAGCCACCCAGGCACCCCTAGAGAAATTCTTAAAAGAAAACTGCAAAGGTATGCCTTTTTGAATTTTGCTGTTGGTTTTCTCTTAAATTCAAACGCTAAAGAGTCTCTTAATGGCTCAGGCTCATAGTTCTAATGCCTTTGTACATGATATTTATTTGGATAATGTCTTTTATATAGCTATCTTATTTTCCAAAAGCAATAACCCTTAAGCAATCCTGCAGCTCATCATAAACCAGGCTCAAACTGGAAATACAAACTTTTATTCCAGATGTTTAAGGAGCAATGAATGTGAATCTATTCCTCGAGGAACAAACAAGGGATATTTGAATTGAGGTAGGTTTACCAGCTCTGTCTGCGATTAGAAGTGGTTTCTCCAAACAGCAGTTTAGAAAAGAAATGAGGGGCTCCTGGGTGGCTCAGTTGGTTGAGCTGCCAAGTTTGGCTCAGGTCATGATCTCGCGGTTTGTGGGTTTGAGCCCTGAGCTGGGCTCTGGGCTGATAGCTTAGAGCCTGGAGCCTGCTTCAGTTTCTGTGTCTCTCCTTTCTCTGCAACACCAACCCCCAATCCCCCTCATGCTGTCTCTCTCTCTCCCTATCTCAAAAATAAATAAAAACTTAAAAAAAATTTTTTAAAAAGAAGAGCAATCAGTAAACAGGAAGTTACTTGTGAATGGACTTAAAAAAGAAAAAGATCCACACTCAATTCTTTTAGGAAGTCATTCTAAGTCAGCTGTGATTGTAGTAATATTTACACTATAGAATCATTATCATTAATCTTCTTTATTCATGACTTTTCCAAAAGCAAAGAAGGGCCTGGAATCAAAACAAACTCTTCAAATCCTTAGATATAATTCGATTGTAGAAGAGACACATTGGAAAGGAAGGGGAACTGGAGTGGCAGTAGCGTTGTCTTTGAATGGCAAAGTCAACGGTGTTATTCTTGTTCCTCTTTTACATTTCTAGACTTTTGGCTCTTTGTCAGAGGCCAGTCTTGGTGGTATTCCTTTCCTCTTCAGGGGTCCTGGCACTTCCTCCATGTGGCCCTATTGCATTGTCTTCCTTGCACACAACTACCATCTCAGTATGATTCATGATAATAGTAATATTCAGTACTGGTGAGATAGCTAGATGAGTTAGCTACAAAAGAACCCGAATGACTAACTGGATCGATATATTGGATATGGTTATTTAAATATGGAGAGTACATCTAAGAAATAAAAATATATTTCTTACCTACGGTTAACACTAATCATTCTTGGGGCGCCTGGATGGCTCAGTCGGTTAAGCGTCTGACTTTGGCTCAGGACATGATCTCACAGTTCCTGGGTTTGAGCCTTGCGTCGGGCTCTGTGCTGACAGCTCGGAGTCTGGAGCCTGCTGTAGATTCTGTGTCTCCCTCTCTCTCTGCCCCCCACTGCTCGTGCTCTGTCTCTCTTTCTCTGAAAAATAAATAAGACATTAAAACAAAACAAAACAAAAAACTATCATTCTTATAGGCAAGGGTTCATTCCCAAATGTCAATATAATAAAATGATTCCAAGGTGTTTTGGTTGGATTTGGTGCTGTTAATTATATTTCTTACTTCATGCTCCTCATTACCATCAATGTCCCACACTGAAGATTTTCTAGGATCAAGCTAGTTTTTTAATTAAAACTTGCCTTTTGTATCTTTTTTTATACCCAAGTCTCTTTATAATGTGGTAGAATCCTGGGTTCTCAAAAGAGTCTTTTTCAAATTCTCTAGGTCCATCTCCATGTGGAGGGTGGGTGGCTGTTGCTCTGAGGCGTTCACCTAAGGCTGGTTCCTCTTTCCCTAGGAAATCATTTGCTTACACACTGTTGCCAGAGGGGAAAAAAGCAGGGATGGGGGTGGGGGTGGGGGTGGAGGGTGGGTGGAGTAGAAGGATCTTTTCCCCAATATGTCCAGTAGGAAAGTCCTGGGAGAGCTCCCTGATTTTAACAGTTCTTGGTTGCATGCTCCATCCAGGGTCTGGAGGAACAATGAATGAAATTAGTGATTCTGGGTGGATAAACAGCATACATCTGTCCACCATACCCAACATCTCCAAGTGCATGGGTCCCAAGATGCAGTTCCTGGTGTATTAATTAAGTACTCAGTAAAAGTTAGGGATGATGATGAAGTTCCTCTGTTGGATAAAGTTCCACTCCAAACCAACAAAGAGCAGCAGACTTTGCCCAACATGGGCAGGTGAGTGGAGCTGGTTTCATTCAACACACATTGCATTGCCTTAGCACCCTTATACATGAAGACTCACTTGGGGCTGTTTTCTTCAGGAAGGGGTTGCAAGGAGAGAGGCTAATTGAACTTTGTAGATCCTTGTCATGGGCATTAATCATATTTGTGCCTGCCCATTATATTTTTAATAACCTTTAATATTTGGGGAAATTTCTACAGTATATGGCCTTTTCCCCCACAAACAGTTGAATTCCTAGCCTCTCTTGCAGCTGAAACACAGTCATGTGACATAGACGTTACCAATCATATACACTTGCATGAGACTTTGGATTTAAGAGATAAACTTGAGGAAAGAGGGTCTGTGATGAGCTTTCCTTCTGTAGGTGGCAGCATAGTTATCTCGCCTTTGGGGTAGGAGTGTTGCAAAGGTGAGTTTCCCAGGGCAGAAATGCATCTGATGTGCTCACAGCCATCAGAATTGCAATAAGTTAGAGTACTTGCATTTATTGCTTAGTCTTGGTAGCAGCAATGGCAACTGATTTCTCAATGGGCCATTTTGGAAGCCAGGCTTTGGTCATTAGCCTTGACATAATTTCTTCAATTCTCTTAAAGGTAATGTAAACTACCTTCTATTTAAAAATGCATCCATCCTTTTTATGGCTTGAGCTAGCCAGAATGGACTCAGTTGTTTGTAGCTAAAAAGGCTAACCAACACAATTTGCCTCCAATGTTTTATTCTTGGGAAGAAGTGGGGAGGTCTACTTCATAGCTTATGTTGACAAATATCAAAAAACATTGAACCCATATTTAATTCTAAAAAGCCTCCTTCACAAGAATATTTACTGATGGGTCTGTGGACAAGAATTCAAAGATTATGGGGAGTTCCTAAATGTTGATAGTATCCAAAAAGGTGAATTCAGAAGAGGCACTTGCATCACTAAAGTATTAATATCATAAGTCTATACTTCTATATTTTCTTAGACAAAGGAAGTGGGGAAATTCCAGTTTGGTGGTTTTGCAGAACTACAGATGTTATGGAAATATCATGAATATTGCATTGTCACTAGGACTGCATAAAAGAATTTTCACACAAATTGCTTTCCAGATACTTTTCATTTCTTTTATACATTTGTAGCACTTACAAAGCTAGAGCTCCATGTGGTACAGCTGGAGGATCACTTTTAAGGAAGCGCAGACTATACCCAAGTTCTAGATGTGGGTTGTGCCTCAAAGAACAATAGGAGGGATCCAAGGAGAGAGTCCAGCCCCTCATTCTCTCCTCTCTCACCCTCCCCCCTTCAATCTAATGACTGCCCTGGATTGTTGTTCAGGCATCTTTCAAGATAATTGGAGAGTGCCCATATCTGAGATTAACTATACTGGAAAAAGCCACTTAAAATTTACTTGACACAGTCTCCAAATTTTCATAGTAGATACTGAAAAATTGTTCAGGAGTTTATCTTCAAAAATGGAACAGAAAATTCAACATTTCCTTTATATTTGCAACTGTGTGCCAATTCTCATAATGAACGAAGAATGAATAAATGTGGGGGGGTTTTGAGTATAATTTCCCCTGCAAAATGCATTCTAGCAAAATACAAACATCTTTTCCTTCACTCTTGACTTTCAGAGCACTATAATGTAGTGAAAATCACTTTTGAAAACTTATCATAGGGCTTCTTCATTTTTCTCATGGGCTTCTCTTTGATACTTGGGCATTAAAAAATCATTCTTTTTTTGAAGGGACTGTTGGTCAGCAATCTTCTTTAGCTCTTTCCTTCAGTTGTCCACTGGAGTAACTCATCCGGGGCTTCATTTGTCAAAAAAGCCCATCATTCTCCTACTTCTTACAACATCACTTGCATCCATTTTATGAAATTATGAATCTTTTACGAGATCAATATTGCACCGTGGATTGAATGTGCATTGTATTTACATTGCATTTTCAGATGTTTACAAGGTTGATGAATTTACCAGAGACTAACTAAGATGTTAACATACTGGGCCTACCTAGATGCTAATATTGGGCAGCAAGGAATGTTTGAGAGGGAACTGATTTCGTAAGTGGTTGGTTCATTGGTGAATATTTCCATATTTCCATGACTTTGATTCCCTGTGCAACCTAGTGAACTGCAGAGATTGGGTAATATATACTTTGGATAATAAGAGTCACTTCACCTACCACTCTGCTTTTCTTTCTAGAATCTGCCACGGGGCTTTTGTCCTTTCTACCTCTCCCCTTTCCTACTGCCTGGAGTTCTTTGGTTCCCTGCCCATTATGCCAATTCTGCATGGTGAAAGTCTAGAAATTGGTCTCACAGAAATGGACCTTATACACACTTTCAAAGTCCACTTGGGTCTGTCTCAATTTTAACACATTAGGCTTCTCAGGACATTTAAAGATTATAATTTTTGTCAGAATTCTAGTTCCAAGTCAAATATGTGTTTCTAAAAGCAAATAATATGGCCTTTGGTAAACTTTTAAAATCATATGGTAACATCAATGTCTTCCTATGTGTCTCAACAACAACAGAACCATCAGTGTTGGAACCCTGACTCTTTAGTGAAGATATGAACACAGTTATCATTCTATAAATTAAGAAAAGAAAATACAGTTGCATATTTATGTTCAAATAGCTTTCCGTTTATTGAGACATGTTTAATACTTTGTCTTTGAATTTTAAATTTTGAAAACTTAGCTTAGTCCTAGGAATGAAGTATTTTCTGGCTAGGATGACTTCAAATCATTACCAGAAAGTGAATTGAGCAATATTTTCACATTATAATTTAAAACTTTGACTTTTTAACAAAATATCATCTAAAACACTTATGCTGTTGGATAGCATATTCTTGAAATGTGTGCAAAATAAACAATCATTTATTTTCCTCTTTGCTGTTTTAAAGCAATTTTTATTGGGTTGAGGGTGTAGGTTTCAGGATATAATGTAGTTTGCCAAATTCTGTAACCCCCCCACCCCCCTTTTTCTAAGGTCATACAGGGTGTGGTGCCTTTAGAGAATTTTTTAAAAGTTGTAGTTCTTGGTGTTTTTTTCCTTCACTTTTTCAAAAATAGTAAGATAATCTAAACACCACCGGGAAGTTGTGGTTCCTGCTATTGGCTCCTGGGTTCCCCCAGTATTAAAAGTCATATTATTCTCTGTAGCTAGCTTTTACTTATTTTCTTGTTAGGTGTGTTTACATTCTTAACATTGTAAGCTCAATACTAGAAATGAAGGCTTGATAAGTAATATTTTAATGATTATTATTATTATTTTGCTTAGCAAGGTGAAAATAATTTAGAGGGAACAACACAAATGAGGCATCTAAATTCAGCTATATCACTGGTGTTGTATATAAGCCAATTTGACAATAAATTATATTAAAAAATAAATTCAGCTACATCCTTCTTGTGGTGGTATGGTTGTGGAAAATCTTAATGGATCCATTCTGTTCTTGTTTTTTTTTATTAATCCCTAGTTATTGGAAAACACGTAACAAAATAAAAGGTTTAAAATTATTTTTCTCTAATTAAATAAAGGAAAGCCTTGGTTCCTCCACAAGGCTGTAATTATTCTTAGAAAAACAAATTCTCTATGTATCTTAACTGGTCAATGCTACAGAAATAAATTGTTGGAAAAGATCTTTTAAGGACAGAGAGATGCCAGCAAAGAAACACCATTTTCAGAACAGAGCAGGATGGTGAGATCTGATGATTTGGGTTCTGTCTTCATTATCTGCCATAGTTAATGACGGTTCAGTCACAAATCGCTTGGCTGAAAATGCACTTTGAAATCCCAGCACAGAAACTGTCTCCCTATTCTCATACACTAGTAAAAACAGAGAAGAATCTATTGAGTGAGAGTGTGTGTTTAAAGTAAGAGGATAAAGGCAGGAGTTAAAATGTGATTGAATCCCTCTTGTGCTTCCCCCCTTTCTGGCTTTAGATCTGGATGCTTGAAGGCAACAGAAATGAAGAGGGAACCCCAGTTTCCCAGCAATCAGCAAGCGCTAACACCTTTTTTTTTTTTTTTTTTTAATAAGCAACTAGGGAATAACACTCCACAGAGGAAGCCATGACCCCCTCTCTGTTTATCATCTGTGGATCCCGAGGCCACGTCCCAATAGGGTACCACTCGGCAGGGGGTTCCTCTGTCCTCCTTCTTCCCAAGGCCCTGCGAGCGGGATGTCACAGGGGCCGTGTGTCCTGGGGTGTCAGGGAGGAGACGCCCGCCCTGCCCCAGGAGAGGAGGCGGCTTGCCCTCGGAGCCGCCCCCTCCCGCCGCCAGAGAACAAACGGGATATTCAGCAGTGGCCTGTGGCTGCCAGAGCAACTCCTCTGGGGAAATTAAGCGTAGAGTCAGCCTGCACCGTAATCGTCTTTAAAAGCACCCCCACCCGCCTGCCGAGCACACCCGGATACCTGGGCTGCCCCGCGGCTGCGTGTCTGTGTGTGTGTGCTTGTGCGCGCGCGCGCGCGCGTGTGAGTGAGAGAGAGAGAGAGAGAGAGAGAGAGAGAGAGAGAGAGAGAGAGAGAGAGAGAGAGAGAGAGAGAGGTGTGGGGGGGAGAGAAAGAGAGAAAGGCGGGGGGAGCAGCAGCCAGGGCGTGTGCGGCGTGCGAGCCTGTGTTTCTGCCCGAGTGTGCTGGAGTGTGAGCCTGGGGGGGTGGTGCGAGCCGGTGTGTGTACCGGCGTGCGCGCCGGGGTGGGAACGAGCCGCGTGCGTCTACACCGGCCATGAGGGGCGCGGGCGCCTGGGCCGCGCTCTGCCTGTTGCTGGCCGCCGCCGCGCAGCTGTCGCGGCAGCAGCCCCCGGAGAGGTAACGCGACCCCCACCCGGGCTCCCTCCCTTCCTACCTTCCTCCCGCTCTCCTGCAGCCAAGCCCGCAGCTTCCCTGCAGCCGCGTCGGGGCGCCCAGGGAACCAGCGCGCGACCCCGCGCTCACCCGAGCTCTGGCGTCCCCCGTCCCCGCGCTGGCTGTCCCCGGGCCGGGTCCCGAGCCCCCCAGCTCCGCCTGCCCCCGGTCCTGCCGCTGGCCGGGCCACCACGTGGCGGGGGCTGGCGCTGACCTGCGCCTCTTCTCCCCTAGTGCTTATGCGGGCGGAGGGAGGCACTGGGGCCCAAGTCTGTGGACTTTGCTTTTTTACTTCTGTTTTCCTCTCCCGGGCGGCTTGGCCCAGAGACATGAAGCCTTGGGGAAAACGAGTCGCGCGGCGCGCGCGGGCAACCGCACGCCACCTCCATCAGAAAGTTAACTCTTCGCCACCTCCATCAGAGCTGAGGGAGGGCCCTGGTCCTGGACTGGGGGACCCACTTTTGGCATCCCCTCTTCCACTTCCATCACCAGCCACCTCCGTTTGTAAATGGGAGGCCCTGCCAATGGTCAATGGAATTCAGAAAAGGAGAGAAGTAGGCATCTCTCCACATCTAGGAAATTAAAACTTTTTAATGTTAACCAATTGCTTGTTTATCCATTTACCATTTTCCTATAAGCTCTTACCACTATGTGGACGATTTGCTTATGGATGGATGGATAAATAGATGTTGTGTTACTAGGATGGAGACAGATGGCAACTGGACTGAATGTTTTATTAGGCTATAATTTAAATATTCTAAAAGCTAGCAAGTATTTCAAATCCCGTATATAGTGCAGGCATTTATTAATCAATATTAACTTTATCCAATTTAATAGGCTACACCTTTCTGAAGTTGACTTTGGATTGTTAGACCCACTTTCAAATTAAGTGTCCTTCTTTTATTTTCCCAGACCTGTTTTCACATGTGGCGGCATTCTTACTGGAGAGTCTGGATTTATTGGCAGCGAAGGTTTTCCTGGAGTGTACCCTCCAAATAGCAAATGTACTTGGAAAATCACAGTAAGCATTTTTTTGAGGGTATTCTCCTGGAAGTGGGTATTGGAAACAGTGGAAGGCTGTTGCATTTTTCCTCTGGTGTAAGGATCTAGGTAAGGGGCGAGTGCCTAAAATAGTGAAATGTTGGATTTACCTCAACTATGTGGGAGATTTTTATTAATAGAACTAGTGGCATCCTGTGTTAGTGATTAGAAAGGGCACAAGATAACTGTTGAAGGAATAAATTCTTAAAGCAGATGTGTTTCTGACAACTCATCCTGACTCAGTTGAGTTTCATAGATTGAAAATTAAGGCTGTTTTCAAAGGCCTGTTGTAATGACTTTTAGAATTCATTTGTTGCCTATGCCCTGCATAAATGTCTCCTAGTGGAGAACAGAAGATCAAAGGTAATGCTCATCCCTGACTACTTTATACCCATTATGAGTAAAAGGGAAAAGAAAATGAAAAAAAAAAAAATCCCACTTAATGTTCCTGATTTAAAATCACCACTAATGGCAATCTGAGAATAGAGAATAATAATAATTGTGGAATAGGGCAGTAAAGTCTAAATATCAAACAAAGGCTAATAAAATGCCCATGCTGGTTAGTAATGGCATAGATTATGCCAAGTCAAGATAAGCAGTCAGATTTCCAGACAGCCATCTTAAAAAAAATAGTCTGGATTTAGAATCAGCTAGATTGAGTCATCTTTCCAGTCAGTATGATGGTGAGTCTTTTTCATTTTTTCGTTGTTGGGAAGTTGTTTAGTAATTGAACACATTGGTTCACTGAGACCTTTATTCAGTCAGATTGTGCCACCGGCTGATTATAATTTTTAAAAGTAGCTCCCTCTTACTGAGCACTTACTGTTTCCTAGACACTATGCCAAGTAGTTAACTCACATACTCTCACTGAATCCTTGAAATCACTCTGAAAAGTAACTCTTTTGTACCCATTTTATGGATAGGAAACTGAGGCCTAGAACAATTATATAAGTTGACTTGATCAAACATTTGGTAAGTTCAGCTTTGCATAAAGTGAAACCTATTTTGTAATGGGGCATTTTTAACAAGGTCGTTTGACAGGCAATATGAGGGGTCCACTGCCTTAATATAAAACTTGGCTCCTGTATGTGTTGATGCTCCCCTATAAAATATTGACTGTCTGATGAACTGGTACATATTTCATTATGTTACTGCAACACATGGGGCCAGGAGAGAATGAGTCATAAGAAGTAGCTTTGAAATAGTGATATTAGTGTGAGTGTGAATAAGGCTTCAAAATAAACACGGAACTTGGTTTTCATATTATAGTTGTGTTTCAGTTGTAATTTAATGGCTTTAAGTTATACATGATCCAAGGAAATTAATGGCCAGGAGGCATCATGTGCCTACCAAGTAGAAATTCATGGTTGGCTATATATGGGGTATTATGGGCATAGTTGGTATGACATCAAATGTCGATGGGAGGAGGGTGTCCAGTGAAAGTTTTCCTTGGTAAAGCAGTGGTGTGCTTAAGCAGAGGCCTGACTACCATATTCTTACGTGGGAGGAGGGGAAGTATAATGGATGTTCTGTTTGGATGCAATGTAAAAGTTAGGTGTATGGGCCCACCAGTCAGTCTTCCCTGGATTCACATTGTCATTCTATCACTGATAAATTGTGTGACCAGGATTTATCTTTCTTAAACCTCGGGATTGTAGGGCATCTGGGTGACTCTGTGCGTTAATTGCCTGACTTCGGCTCTGCTCATGATCTCGAAGTTCGTGAGATCGAGCTGTGTATCGGGCTCTGTGCTGACAGCTTAGAGCCTGGAGCCTGCTTCGGATTCTGTGTCTCCCTCTCTCTCTCTGTCCCTCCCCAACTCACACTCTGTCTCTCAAAAAATAAATGAACATTAAAAAAAAAAAAAACCCAAACAACTCAGGATTGTTGTGAAATTAAAACCAATTAGTGCACGTAAAGGCCTTTGGCTCAGTGCCTGAGATATAATAAGTGCTTAATAAATGTTACCCATCACTGTTATAATTTTCATTATCCTCATTATTGTTTGGTATTGACTTCTCCTTCCTTCTGACTTACAGTCGATATGGCAGATCACTCTTACCCACTTACTTCATTGGTTAAGCTGGGCTTGGCATCAGCTCAAAACAACTCAGACTTCTATGGAACAATCTTCTATATCTATATCTATATCTATATCTATATCTATATCTATATCTAGGAAGACCTTATTTCTGCGGTTGGGTTCTATAATCATACTGAAGGTATTCTGTGTGAGTCAGGACTAGGTTAGCTTCCAGTAACAGAGACCCCTCATAACAATGGCTCAAACAGAAGTTTGGTTCACTCTCACATAAAGGAATCTAGAGGTAGGCAATGCAAGGTTGGTGTGGCGGCTTCAAACCTTTAGGCACTCAGTATCTTTGTCTCTCCCTGTTAGGCCATACTTAGATGCGTGTTCAAGTTCCAGCCATCATGTTTCTGTTCTAGCCAAAATAAAGGAAGAAAAACAAGGGCATGTATCCTCCCTTTAAGGACATTGTACATAATTACATGCAGCTCTCCTCTTACATCTCATTGGCTGGTTTTTAGTTACATGGCACTTCTAGCTGCAAGAAAACTGAGAAATGAAGTCTTCATTTCAGGCATCCAGGTGCTCTGCTAAAATTCAAAAGTTTTCTTTTGAGTAAAAGTTTTCTATCAACTGTGGAAAGAAGGGAGAACAAGCAGACGACAAGCAGTCTCTGTGACATATTTATTTGTGGTTTTCTCAGGCTGCCTGAACTCATGTTTATGAAGGTGACTAACAAATGCCAGCCTTTTTTGGCGGAAGAAAAAAAAAAAGAAAAAAAATTTTTTTAGAAAGTATAGGTAATGTAGAAAAAAGGATTACACAACTTGATTTTCTACTTAAAAAAAGCTTAATAGTTTTCACTCTTAGCCAGTTGAGTTTATTCTATTCCAAGGGGCCTGTGTCTTTTGTGTTTGCATATGAGTAGCTACCAAGAACTTCCAGAGAAGCCCAGCACATTCTCCTGGTTATAATTACTGCCTCTGCTATTCCTAAAGGCCCTGAGTACTCTCAAGGTCTTAGTTTAACAACATTTTTATTTCTTCATATTTCACAGAGAATAGCACTAATTCATTTGTAAAAATCTTCTCAGTTCTTCTTCACAGTCCTCTAGTTTGTCGGAGTAGCAGAAGAGGACTTCAAGCTCCTGTACATCCTAGGGAACATAAAAAGAGGAGGACCGTGATATTGCTAAAATTAGTAATCCTGAGGTCTCTCATTCATTCAACAGATGTGTTTTGAGTGCTGGATACTATTTGGATTATGGCAGCAAACAATGCAGCCAAACTCCTTGCCCTCCCTCATGCAGCTAGCATTCTAGTTTGGGGAGATAAGCAATTAATATTTAAATAAACAAGTAAATAATAAGATATTAAGTAGTGAGAAATGCATTGTAAATATAAAATAGGGGTGCCTGGGTGCTCAGTCAGTTGAGCATCTGAACTCTTGATTTTGGCACGGGTCATGATCTCACGGTGAGATAGACCCCCTTGTCAGGCTCTATGCTGAGCTTGGTGCCTGCTTGGGATTCTCTGTCTCTCTCTCTCTGTCCCTCTTCCCCTCTTGCATGTACTTACTCTCTCTTTCTCACTCTCTCTCTAAAATTAAAAAAAAAAAATAGATACTACTCCACATCCATTAGGATGGCTATTATAAAAAAATAGAAAATAGCAAGTCTTGTTGGCAAGATGTAGAGAAATTGGAACCTTTGTGCATTGGTGGTGGGAATGTAAAATGATGCAGCTGCTGTGGAAAACAGTATGGCACTTTCTCAAAAAATTAAACCTAAAAAAAAGCAGAATGAAACCTATAAATACAGAGAACACACTGATGGTTGCCAGAGGGGAGGTGGGTGGAGGGATGGGCAAAATGGGTGAAGGCAAGTGGGGGATACAGGCTTCCAGTTATGGAATACATAAGTCATGGGATGAAAGGTACCACACAGGGAATACAGTCAGTGGTACTGTAATAACGTTGTATGGTGACAGATGGTAGCTATACTTGTGAGCACAGCATAGGGTGTAGAGTTGTCCAGTCACTATGTTGTACACTTGAAACTAATGTAACATTTGGGTGTCATTGATACTTCCATAAAAAAGAAAAATAAACAGAATTATCATATTATCTAGCAATTCCATTTCTGGGTATATACCCCAAAGAAGTGCAAGCAGGGACTTGAGCAGATACCTATATATCCATGTTCATGGCAGGATTATTCACAGTAGCCAAAAGGTGGGAGTAACCCAAGTATCTTTCCACAGATGAACAAATAAGTAAAATGTGGTGTAGACATACAAAGGAACACTATTCAGCCTTAAAAAGGGAATTCTGACACATGCCACAATATGGATGAACCTTGAAGACATTGTGCTAAGTGAAGTAAACCATCACAAAAGAACAAATAGTGCATGATTCTGTTTATATGAGTTATCTAGAGTAGTCAAATTCATAGAGTCAGAATGGTGGTTCTCAGGGGCTGCTGGGTGGGGAGTTAGTGTTTAATGGGTACAGAGTTTCACTTAGGGAAGATGAAAAAGTTTTGGAGATGGATGGTGGTGGTGATGGTTGCGCAACAATGAAAGGTCATTCTGGCTGCTGTATAGAATGAGTTGTAGGGAGTTAAGAATGGAACAGGGAGACCAATTAGGAAGCTAATGTGGCATCTAGGAGAGAGGAGATAGTGGACGAGACAAGGGCGGTAACAAAGGAGATGAAACATGGACTCTTCTGCCTAAAGCAGTTGGCTTAGCAGTTCTGAATGCAGTTAGGATGTAGTGGCACCAGCCAAGAGGCTGGATATACCAGGCTCAGGACCCTTGCTTGGCAGCTGCTCCAGACAGGGCTGAGCTCTGGTGTGGCCTCAGGGAAGGCGGTCTGTTAAAGGCTTTCCCAAAGCCGGAGGAGGATCAGTCCATTTTCCTGCTCCTGCAGTCAGTAAACCAAGAACGGAGTTTCTACTGGCTAATTCAATATAAATTTTATTAAAAGGGGCATCTGGGTGGCTCAGTTGGTTAAGCATCCAACTCCTGATTTTGGCTCAGGTCATGATCTCACGGTTTGTGAGGTCGAGCCCCTCATTGGGTTCTTCGCTGACGGTATTGAGCCTACTTGGGATTCTCTTTCTCCCTCTCTCTGCCCACCCCCCTGCTCATGTGTGTGTGCATGTGCATACCCCCTCTCTCTCAAAATAAATGCACTTTAAAAAAATTAAAAAAATAAATTTATTGAAACATCACAGAGATGCCTCAAAATGGGAGTCTCAAGAGTGGTCCTAAAAGTCTAGTTCCCATAGTTGAAGAGGAATATTCTGCCTCTTGCTCCTTTACCTTCCTCTCATCGTGGTTCTTCCAGACTGGAGATGTGTTCCCGCAAAGTGGCTGTCCCCACCAAATCGTTTTCATTGAACAACATCTTATTAGTAGGAGATTGAAGAGAGTCTAATGGTAGTATCTGTTTACTTTAAGAAAGTTGAATACTGCCTGTCACAACCAAACTTTCTAGCCAATTGTAATAGACTTTTCAGTATGGAAATACAGCTTACAGATTAGAAATTTAGATTTGTCCTTAAATTATAGTACTTTAAAATTTTCATAGCTAGTTCTTGGATAGCTGCACTGTCCCAAACACTGTCTACATTGGCTATTTAAATTAATTAGCCAAATTAATTTAAAAATTCAGTATCTAAATCACATTAGCCATATTTTTTTTTTTTGTTTATCTTGAGAGACAGGGGGAGAGAGAGAGAGAGAGAGAGAGAGAGAGAGAGAATGAATCCCAAGCAGGCTACACGCTGACAGCTCAGAACCCAACCCAACACTCAATCCCACAACCCTGGGATCATGACCTGAGCCAAAACCAAGAGTTGAACGCTTAACTGACTGAGCCACCCAGGTGCCCCCACATTAGCCATATTTCAATTGTTCAGTAGCCACATATAGATAGTGGCTACCATATTGAGCAGTATATAATACGAATATTTCCCTCAACACGAAAACTTCTTTGGATAGTGAGGTTAATTTTACTCACGTAAAGGTATGTTCAGGACAGGGGTGCTCCGTGCTGCTTCGTTGTGCTTCTGCTTTGCAAATGGAGAAGCTGACACTCGTTCTATGGAGAGTTGAAATTGTGACTGGAACTCAAGCCTCTTGACTCAGCTGCATCTTTCTGGCTGCAACTCTTGGTGACCTCAACTAGTCTTAGGTTTTACTAATTAATCTTACTGAATTTGTTCTCAAAAATGTACAGTTAGAGATTAAGCCAGAGAATTAGAGGGTTATGAAATTGTTAAATATTTTGTAATCCGTGATGGGGTAGAAGGTTTCTTAGTTTCCTGTGAGAGTTGATTTTTGGAACTGGAAGTTAAGGGGCATCTGTATAAAAAAATACTTATTTGACATAGGTGGTGAGGACAGGAGTTAGTCAAGTAGGATTTGAGAGCTAATGTACATAAAACTTTGGAAAATGGTGGTTGGTTCTTCTAAGGAGGTTTGGGTTGAGACAAAGTTCAGCTGAATTGATTTAAGGATGAGAACCAGTAACTCCACCTGTAGCCAGCCCTGTAACAGGAAACAAAGCTCTGAGTATTAACACTACGTGGACCCTCTATCGCAGTGGTCCTCCTGCTAGGTGCATGTGTGCATCGGGATCAGACGGTGCGGGAGACAGTAAGAGATCTCTGAGATCCCTAAACGAAGCAGAAAAGAGTGGACCATTGTGAACAAGAACACAGCACGTGGGATGGAGTTCACTGCTGCGTTGACAAGACACATTTATGAAGAGCGCACCAGGTACGGTGCTAGGTGCTAGAGATATACAGATGAATATGTATGAGATGAAAACGTGGGGGGCTGCCTGTGAAGACGTGTTCCCCAGGCTCCGAGTGGGAGTGAGGCTCCACAGGTAGCTCTGACACAAAGATCTCCATTCCGTTAATGGTTTCATTATAAATTCATTGCAAACTTGGTAAATCACCAATACTTTTTCTGTTCCTTTTCATCCATAACTTGTTCATTTTATAATCCCATAGTAGAGTCATAGATTCATATTGATGGTTTGACACAGTTTTTGAATTAAAAAAAAATAGACGTTAGTAGCAAAATAATACCTTGTGAAAGCAACTATTCAGAGTTTGACTTGGGCTACATATGTTATGGCTGGTTAAGTGGAACCAGCTGAATCTTTGTTTATAGCAACTATGCAAATTAGAGGAAACTGGAAGCCTAGAACCTTCTGGGAAATCTTGAATAGATATGTAGGAATTGTTATTTTAAATTGGTTCCCAAAGTTAAAACTAAATGTGGCATCTGAGTGTGTTAGGCAGTTGCTGTCCTTATCTAACAGAAACAGCAGTTGGTATGTAGATACAGGTGAAAATGATTTGTGCTTAGATTTAAAGCTGGGCATGATTTACAAAAGTTTTTAAAATCAGATACTTCATATTATGTTGTCCTGTTGTTATAAATCAGCATTAGAATTCCAAAGTACTTATTTATTATTTATATCTCTTCTTTATTTCCAATTTTAGTATACGTGCTGCCAACGGAACACTTTTCTTTATTTCAAAAAAAATTTTTTTAAGGTATTGAAATTAGCCAATTATTGAAGGTTTCAGTTATTATTTTCAGCGGAAATCTGGCTTGGGAAAAATCAGCAAACGTTTGAGGAGTTTAAAATTTGGCAGTGGAGGTTCCTTTAACTCTGAATTAAATCATGTGGGAGTGTCAGAAGGTCACAGACCTTTGCCAGAAATGGGAGAACAATTATAGCAATGAATAGAATCACTTCCACTTAAACTAGAAGTGTGTGGCAAAATTTTCTTTAGCTAATTCATGCAGAAGAAAAAGCATAAATCATATGTTGAAGATCTTCAGGCTCCCAGGTAATCCATGTACTGTCATTTTGATAACTATTCTTTCTTTTGAACTGGAATTAAATATACTGATGCGGAAATGGTGGGGTTCGGAGCCAATAGTCAAGAAAAAATTTTTGAGATGTCTTTGGTGCAAAAAGGTGGTTTTATTAAAGCACGGGGACAGACCTTGCACAGAAAGAGCTGCACTGGGGTAGTGACAGGTGACTGATTATATACTTTCATGTTGGGAGGATGTTAGGGATAGCATAGGTCTCTAAGGAATTTGGAAGCAAGATTTCCAGGACCTTGAGGGGCTAGTTGTCAGGAAAAGGTCATTTACTACTGTCTAGTAAAAGCCTAGTCATGAGACCCTTCAGATGTGTATCAGTGGGCCATATGCTTGGAGGATGATTGCTAAACTCTGTCCTGGAGGTAGAGATAAAGGAAGTTTCCAAAGGAATTTTTATATGTTAACGTAGATTTACAGGATCCCGGGGGTCGGGATAATGTTAAGCTAAGATTGCCTTTTGCCTTTAGCAAAGTGTCATCATCGAGGTGGTTGAGTTCCTAGAGGAAGGTCACTCTGACTGTCTCAAGGACTTGTCAATGGGCTATAAGTTATAAGGAAATTTAATTTATTCCTTTTGCCTTTGATCAATACTAGTTATTTTATAGATTGTAGATATAAAATAATAATTTGTGGTTTTCAGCATACCTTCAAATACATTGTAACATTGTATTTCATTCCCATCCAATTCTGTGATGTCAGTGGCATACGTATCAGTATGCCCATTTCACATGTAGGGAAACTGAGGTCTAAAGAACTCATAACTTGGCAGTATTGTCATTCCTGCACAGGTATGAAAAGACTAGCACAAAATTTTTCAGCTTATTAATACAAAGGCACTATCACAAGCTTACTTAGCAAATAAATTAACATTCACCTGATGCTTATTAAGCATCTTCTGTGAACTAAGCCTTGGTTGGGCCCTGGGGTAAAAAAGACAAGGCAAAGTTTCTGTCCTTAAGGAGTTTATAAACTGGTGGGGAGTTAGAGAAAACCAGTAGCAGTTAGGTGTGTAAATAGCTACGATGCTCACTGTAAGTAGTTTTAAGTATTGATAATGTGGAATAAGTCTTATTTACATTTTTAAAAGATTATTGAATGTCTTAGATTATTATTGCTTTATGCAAAGAGTGAAAGATGTTAGGACCCATTTTATATCTGTGCTACTCTAAGACTTGAGAAGTTGGTACTGTGTCCTTTGTTTGACATCATAGGGCCCTTTTACCACACCTGCTTTATATTTTCAAATATGTCTGATAAATAATCGTATAAAGACATTCCGGGGCGCCTGGGTGGCTCAGTTGGTTAAGCGGCCGACTTCGGCTCAGGTCATGATCTTGCGGTCCGTGAGTTCGAGCCCCGCGTCAGGCTCTGTGCTGACAGCTCAGAGCCTGGAGCCTGTTTCAGATTCTGTGTCTCCCTCTCTCTGACCCTCCCCTGTTCATGCTCTGTCTCACTCTGTCTCAAAAATAAATAAACGTTAAAAAAAAAAAAATTTTAAAGACATTCCTATACCATTGTCTTGGGGGTAGTTTTGCTAACTACATTTTAATGTGTGTTAAAGTCATCATACTGAATCTATCCTCCAAAAGCCTGATTAAATTTAAATGGATTTCATATTTTTAAAGAAATGATAGGTTAAAAATGTAGTTGGGATTTATATTTTCCCAATAACCTGCATATGGCTTCGTGAGAAGAAAGTCAGCAGTGGTGGGGCATGGGGTTGTGTGAAAATTGAAATAAATAATGATGTTCTACTAAGATCAGTGCTGGGTATATAATTTGAGAAAACAAATAGTGAATTTAGACAGGAACGCAACATTTAAGTCACTTAATTATACCTAAGAGTATAGCAAGAGGTTCTAAAATTGCTTTAACTATTATTTGCCTGGCATAACCACAGCAGGACAGATAGGGGAATGGAATTTTGGCCTTAAGCACATATTTCCTGGCTTTAAACTACATGTAGAATTTAGAATTATATAGAGACTTAAATTCCAATCTTAACTATGGGGTTTTTTTTTTTTATGTACGCATATATTTGTTGGACTAGGCCTGGTTATTTCAGCTGCCTTGAATAGTAATTTAACCTGGTGCTTGACTTAATATTATTTACATCTAATTCCTTAGTAAAGATGGGAATAATTAACAGAGAATGTCTGCATACCCAAGCTTGAGGACCATATGAATGGGATAAGAGCACTATAGCTGTTTTTTGTTTGGGTTTTTTAATTAAGAGAGTATAATTCAGATACTTTGTGATTCTTAGGGCACTTACACTGTCCCGATTAGGTTTCAGTTGATAAGACATTGGAAGAACTAAAACATTTCCCTTGCTCCCTTAAATCTTCCTGGGAAGCAAGGAGAACACAAATCCCAAATAAATAAGCAAGGAGGTGACATTTTCCCATTGGGACCTCAGTCCAGTTGTTCTAAATTTGTTTAGTTTTCTGCTTTTTTTTAAAAGGGCTTCTGTTGCTTGTTTTTGTTTTGTTTTTCTTTGCTCATTCACATGAAAATCAAATGTTTTTATTGATTGAAAACCTAATGTTATAAATGTGCTTATTTGTACTGCCTGCAGTTTTTAGTGCTGGGCTAAAGCAGAGCCTTAGAAAGGGCTTAATGAGTAGAAGGAAAATGAGACACCATGAAAACAAAGTCTTCATGTTTTTCTGAAAAAGATTGTCCTTACTAACATATTAGTGACCAAAAAGTCATTCTTTCCTGAACTATCACTTTAATAATGGAGCACAGGGGCGCCTGGGTGGCTCAGTCGGTTAAACGGCCGACTTCGGCTCAGGTCACGATCTCGCAGTCCGTGAGTTCTAGCCCCGCGTCGGGCTCTGTGCTGACAGCTCAGAGCCTGGAGCCTGTTTCAGATTCTGTGTCTCCCTCTCTCTGACCCTCCCCCGTTCATGCTCTGTCTCTCTCTGTCTCAAAAATAAATAAACGTTAAAAAAAAAAAAAAAAATGGAGCACAAAAATACCACACTTAAAACCTCTCTGTCAAAAAGCAGTATAAATTGAGAAGGCATTTAACAGAGGTAAAACACCCGGAAAGGGTCTTAAAGAATGTATTATTAAGAAGACTGATGGAATCACTTTCACATTCCTTGCCCTCCTCCAGAATTCAATTTATGATGTGAAATTATGGGCAAATTAGAATTGTTCCATAAATTTGCAGATTCCTCAAAATCTATCAAGAATTAACAATACCAAAAAAAAAAAAAAAAAAAGAAAGAGAGAGGTCTCATTTGTTGGCTTCTCTGTGCTGGAGACCAGAGAAGCATATAGGGGAGCTCCTAATTTTAAGGGTTCTCTTTTTCCCCACATTGTTCTGCCTAGTTAGGAAAGTGTTCCTGTTAATAGTTGCTGTCCCATGTTCCTGGCACAGTGAAGTTTCATATGTATAGATTATTGCTTCTTCATCTTATGAAAAATGTAATCACTACCTTTATCTTACACAGTTTCACCTTATAATTTAGCAGCTTTAACAACAGTGGCAATAGCTCTTTTGGGTATACTTGAATGTCTTACTCTAGGAACTTTGGAGAAAAGAAGTGTTTTCTTCAGATATATTATTTGTTAAATCATGATAGTCAATGTTGGCAAGTCTTTGGAAAACCAGTATAAACATCTAAAAATAAATGGAACACCCATAGAGAAGTGGGGAGCTGGAATTAAAACAGCACAAGCCCTGCCACTAAATATCACCTCTCTTTCATCCCCTCACCCCCAAGACACTCCTGAGCACTGCAGATCATAAAATAGTGTTTCCCAAAATGTGGAGGGAGGGAGAGACTTTTTAGTCAGAGATGGGCTGTTCTGTGGATAAGGCTGACCAGAAGGGCACAGGGAAGCCAGTGGAGATAATTTTTCTGCTTATGCCTCCTAAAAATGAATTGATACGAGTCTGATTGCTAGACACAGACCTTCTAAAAGCCCTAGGCTGAGATTTACCTTCTCTGAAAAAAATCTTAATTTATTCTTTAAAACCATTTTTAAAGTGTCTACCAGAGACCAGGTGCTGGGTTGGGCACAAAAGACTGCAATGGAAAGAAATCCATATCCCTGAATGAGAGGGGAGGAGACAAGGAGGCTCTTACTAGTGAGGGAGATGTCCCCAAAATGAATGACAATGACACAGGGTGATAAGTTTCATATCAAGGGTTGTATATGTGGCATTACTCGGTGACTAGAAGAATGGGCATTGGAAAGTCATATTGATACACTGTTCAGCTATTTACTAGGTATGTGATATACATTCCAGAACTTTCCAAGGTTGTTTATCATGGTCAGACCTGTCCTGTAAGGGTAATGTGAGGATTGAAGGAGATAGTAGATGAAAGGTTCTTGGCACAGTGCTTGGTGCAAGCATGCACTCAATAAATGGTGGTGATGGTGATTTTTTTTTTTTTTAACCTCTCTTCCAGGGCTGTAATAAGGCATAAAAGGGTGGTGTTTGTGTAGAACTTGTCTACAAGCCAGTGCATTTCATGCTGGATGGTAATCCCTTTGGGGCATGGCTAGCTCCCATTGGAAATACCCACTCCTACTCACTATGTCCTTTCTTCACTTAAAATATGATCTTTCATAAGACTGTCCACAGAAGTACTTCCAAACCTTCCCTGCTTTTCCTCAAGCCATGTCCCCTCAACTAAACACCTCCCGCCCAGCACCAACCAAAAGTGCCCCTTAACTTTTGAAACTAGGATATTTAGAAACAGAGAAAGGATTGTCAGTTAAAAATTGCAAATAATTTTCTATCTTTAGAGATAGGGACTTTAATTAACCTTTGGAGCCTCAAATCACCAGAATAGTCCCCGCTATTCACTTATTCCTAATAGAGACACCTCATGATAGAGTGGCTAAGAGTATAGTTCCTGGAGCCAGACTGCCTGGATTTAAATACCAGCTCCACTATTGTGGTGGTAAGTCTTTAAAGATGACCCTCCCCCCCTCAATATCATATCTC
The DNA here is from genome assembly GCF_028018385.1 of Neofelis nebulosa. Taxonomy (NCBI): domain Eukaryota; kingdom Metazoa; phylum Chordata; class Mammalia; order Carnivora; family Felidae; genus Neofelis; species Neofelis nebulosa. The sequence goes on along the minus strand of NC_080786.1, from coordinate 38,106,143 downwards.
ACAATATCATACATCACAATATCATACCTTCACAATACCTCCTGGTATTCATGCCTTTTTCTAGTACCTCCAAACACTGAATCTGGGTTGGCCCTATGAAACAAACAGAGTAGGGCAGAAGTGATACTACATGACTTCTGGGACCAGGGTGTAAGAAATCTTAAAGCTTTTGCCTTAGTCTCTTAAAACATGCACTCTGGGGGAAGCTAGCTGCCATGTAAGGACCACCATGCTGTGAGGAAGCCCAAGCCAACCATGTAGAGAGGCTTCATGGAGAGGGAGAGAAAGAGGAGAGAGAGGACAGAGATGCCCAGACATCCCCCACTTATTCTAGTCTTCCTGGCTGAGGTGCCAGACCCTGGAGTAAAAAAGTAATCTTGGAGAATCAGCCCAGTTAAGCCTTCAGGTGACTCAAGCCCTAGCTGATAACTGATGATAGTTATATGAGATAATTCAAGCAAGAACAACCCAGCTGGGGCCAGTGAACTTACAGAACCATAAGAAATAAGAGCATATTGGGGTGCCTGGATGGCTTAGTCGGTTAAATATCCAACTCTTAATTTTGTCTCAGGTCATGATCTCATGATTCGTGAGCTTGAGCCCCATGTCCAGCTCTGTGCTGACAGCATGAAGTCTGCTTGGGATTCTCTCTCTCTCCCTCTGACTCTTCCTCTCTCTCTGACCCTCCCCGGCTTGTGCTCACTCTCTCTCTCAAAATGAATTAAAAAAAAAAAAAAAAAGAGTACATTGTTTTAAGCCACTGACTTTTGTGGTGGTTTTTATGTAGTAATAGATTACCAAAACAGTTACTAGCTGTATGGCCTTGAGTTTATTAATCTTTCTGTTCCCCAGTTTCCTCATCTAATAAAATGTGGCTAAGAATATCCCTTACCTCATAGGATCACTTTGGGGATTTAGTTACTGAATGTACAGTATTAAAGTGACTTCGTAGAGAAAGAACCAGGGAAGTAAAGATCGTGACCCAACTCCCTTCCCTATTTGCAATTCCTGTTGGGGCTTCCCATGGCTACAAGCAACTGAAGGATAATTGTTGATGATTTAATTCAGATCAACCACCCAGGAAGGAGAGTAGGGTGGAAATAGGAGGAGAATGGACCTGGAGGGGCAAATAGAAGATATTTGACACAAACAGCTCTATCAGCATTCACCAGAGAAGTGGAACCAGTAGGAGATATATATGCATATACACGCAGGCATATACACATAGAAAGATATACATGTGTACTTAGAAATACACATGCACACATGTACAAACATACATATACATAAAGAGATTTGTTCCAAGAATAGGCTTATGCGATTGTAATGGCTGGCAAGTCCGAAATTTGTGGAGAACCTGTTAGGCAGGAGGAGCTGATTCTACAGTGTTGAGACAGAGTTTCTTCTGAGATACCTCAGTTTTGCTGTTAAGGCCATTCAACTGATTGGATGAGGCCCACCCACATTATCAAGATAATCTCCTTAAAGTGAACTGATTGTAGATCACGTTTATGAAATGCCTTCATGGCAATACCTAGATTAGTGTTTGAATAACCGGATATTACAGCTTATCCAAGTTGACAATGTGAAACTATCACGGAGCCACTGAAGGGTCTGGAGCAGGGGAGTGACAAGGGTCACCCTGGATGCTGTGTTGAGAACAGAGATTGGGGTGCAGGGGTGACAGTAGTGAAACTACTTAGGAGGCCATCGATGTAGTTAGATGAGAGATGATGATGGTTTGGACCAGCATGGGAGCCAAGGAGGTGGTGAGGGATAGTCAGTTTCTAGATGTACTTTAAAATAGAGCCAAAAAAGAATTGCTGGTGGACAAAATGTGGGGAGGAAGAAAAAGAGGAACCAGGGATGGCTTCACAGTTACTGACCCGTGCAAAGTGGAAGGATGGAGGTGCGATTCATCAACCATGACAGGGAGGCCAGGGCAAAGCAGATTTGGTGGGGGAGGTCAGATGTTCTGTTTTGACACGTTAAGCTCAGGTGTACATCAGATCCCACAGTGAAATGCCATTCCAAATACTACTCATCCAGCAGAGAGAACAGGTGGCAGGTAACAGTTTACTCCCTATTCTTCAATAAGTGCTTTAGGAAGTAACAAAAAATAGAAACGATCAAATGGCGGCAGGTGAGGTTCAAGATACTGGGTGCAGACATGACTATGTTTAGGTGTGGTGGCAGCTGAAGATAAAGGTGCTTATGCAAGTGTTTGAAATAAAAAATAGTATGTAGTAAACCAACAATCAGTGTTTCACTTCACTGTTAATGTCAGTAAAGACATTTCTTTTATTGCAAATACACCTGCTCTGGTGTATTATAGCAATAAATCCTGTTTCTTGCAAGCCTAAAGCTATCATTCAGAGCCAAATGTCACTATTTTTCGTTGAAAATAAAGTATTGGAATCTTTTTAGTTTGAATTGTACAAAGGGTTTGGTTGCTTGAGAGTTTGGCATACTCCCAACACTGGATGTTTTTCTTCACTTTTCAGAAAAATAAATCAATAACTTGTTATTGGGCATATTCAAGCCACACCTAAATGCTGGGGCAGAACATGAAAAATACTTTCTGGAGTTAAATGTTATCAGACACAGAATCAGGAATCCATTCACTGCTATTGCCCAGATTGAAACAGTCAGCTTTCTAGGTCTTGAGTGTGATATGTCCATCAGCCTAACATTTTACAGAATGCTGCAGTTGATAATGAGAAATGACCTCATTTTTCTGGGTCCTCATTTGATTCGACTACCCAGAACTATGTGACAAAGCCAGCAGACACTTGCTGCCTTTCTTGACATCCTATTATTCTTAGTTAGGCTTTTCTAACTTGTCGTACTAAAAATAAAAAATAAAACTGACTGCTGTTGGGACTACTATTCCAATGTATTGGCATACTTTGGAATCATCCTCTTGTTTATGTGAAAATAGTTTTAATTGTAAGATAGTAAATTTAATTTTGGACTTTTTAAAAAATATTTTTTAATAGTCCGCAGACCGTGAGACCATGACGTGAGCAGAATTTGGAAGCCTAACCAGCTGAGCCACCCAGGCACCCCTAATTTTAGACTTTTAAAAACAGGCCTAAAATTGACAAATTATGTATATTCCCATTAGCCATTAAATGGTCTATGAGCAGTGTGCCTGGCTGGCTCAGTAGGAGGCGCACACAACTCTTCGTCTTGGGGTCATAAGTTTGAGCCCCATGGTGGGTGTAGAGATTACTTAAATAAACAAAACTTAAAAAAAAAAATAAGAGTGGCGCCTGGGTGGCTCAGTTGGTTGAGCATCTGACTTTGGCTCAGGTCATCTTACCACTTGTGAGTTCGAGCCCTGCGTTGGGCTCTGTGCTGACAGCTCAGAGCTTGGAGCCTGCTTCGGATTTTGTGTCTCCCTCTCTCTCTGCCCCTCTCCTGCTCATACTGTCTCTTTCTGTCAAAAATAAATAAACGTTAAAAAAATTTTTTTTAAAAGAAAGAAAGAAATGGAAGAAATGAATAAATGAATGAATGAACGCAGTTACCTTTGTCCTTTCCTTAAAGCCTAGCACATGACTTGACACATAGTAGGTACTTGATAAATATTTGATTAATTTATTGAAAAAAATGGGTTCGGGGCGCCTGGGTGACTCAGTCGGTTAAGCGTCCAACTTCAGCTCAGGTCATGATCTTGCGGTTTGTGAGTTTGAGCCCCACATCAGGCTCTGTGCTGACAGCTCAGAGCCTGGAGCCTGCTTCAGATTCTGTTTCTCCCTGTCTCTCTGCCTCTCCCCCATTTGTGCTCTGTCTCTCTGTCTCTCTCTCTCAAAAAAAAAAGTGAATAAATAAAAAAAAAATGGGATTGCTTTTCTGGGAAAAACAAAAGAATTATCATTGTTCCTTTGTGCTCCTTGCCCCCCGCCCCCTCAAGTAACTTACATTCATTTGTGAAGAGTTTGCAGCCTTTGCACTTGTGAGTTTTACCAGTGACAGGTTTTCATCAACCATTGTGCTTCATTTTTCTCACTTGTGTGGCATACTTTTCTGAGCCGGGGCCAAGAACCAACCACACATCATAGCCCTCCATGACAATTAAGCTTTAGCTCCTTTGGGAAACTATCAAGTTACCCACTGATATCTTCTACTTTTATGTATATGTGGAGTGGCTGTTATTTCTAATTAAGGATACAGTTGATATTAATAAGACAAGATAAATTGGATATGGCATGTAAAAAATTATGCGATTTTTATAATAGATCACAGAGTGATTTCAAACTTTTCCCAAATAGCAGGTTTCAAGTTTGCACAATGATGCGGATGACACTTAGCTAGTAGCTTTGTTGTGATAGATAATGCTTGTAATTTTAGCCAGCATTTACTGAGCATTAAGTAAGAGGCAAGCACTGTTCTAAGTACAATAAATTGATAGATATATGTTTCTGCCACCTGCAGGGCACTCTGTATTTCTGCTTGTTTTAGTTTTGGGTTTTTTCTTTTTAGGCATACTTTACATATAATGCACAAATCTTAAATATGCAATTCAATGTCTTTGACAAATTCAAACACCTGTCTAAATGACACCTTCATCAAAATAAATGTTTTCAGCACCCAGAACCTTCCTTCCCTCCCTCTTACTCCTTTGCAGCCAATTCCCCATCCTTCCAAGAGGCAAGTAGCATAGATTAGCAATTTTTCCAATTCTAGGACTTCATAAAAACAATAATATGGAATGTGCTTTTTCCTTCACAATTTCCTCACTGTAATGTTTTTGGATTTATCCACATTACTGTATTAGTAGTTTGTTCCTTTTATTGCTAATTATTATTCTATGTGAATATACCAATTTGTTTATCCATTCTCCTATCGATGGACATTTGTGCTTTTTTTTCAAATTTGGGCTATTATGAATAAAGCTGCTACAAACCTTCTTGTATAAGGCTTTTTATGCATGTATGTTTTCTTTTCTCCTGGAAGGATACCTGAGAGTGGAATTGCTGACTCATGGGATAGGTGTATGTTTAACTTTGTAAGAAATTACCAGCTCAGTTTCCAACGTGATGACCATTTTACCCTCCCACCAGTAATGGTAGGAAGTTATGTTTGCTCCGCATCCTGGCATTTGGTGTCATCAGTCTTTCTAATTTTGGCTGTTCTAGCAGGTGTGTAGTTAATGTCTTACTGTGATTCTACTTTGCATTTCCCTATTGGCTAATGAGGTTGAATGCTTTTCGCATGCATATTGGTCTGTCTTTGTGAAGTGTCCATTCAAGTCTTTTGTCCATGTTGTTTATTGGAGTATTTTGTCTTTTATCATCAAGCTGTATGAGTTCTTTATTCTGAATATAAGTTCTTTGTCAGATGTATGTATTGCAAATATTTTCTTCCCATCTGTGGTTTATCTACTCATTTTGTTAATGGTATCCTTCGATGCACAGAAATTTAAAAATTTTTGAAGTCCAGTGGGTCAGTTTGTACTCTTGTAGTTAGTGCTTTCTTGTTGTCCAGGATAATAAAGTATTCTTCTATATTTTCTTCCAGAAGTTTGTAGGTTTAGCATTTACATTTATGCCTGTGATCTGTCTCAAATGAATTTGTGTGTAGTGTGAGGTGGGAGTGAACATTTGTATTTTTCTGTGTGGATTTCCAGTTTTTCCAACATCCTTTGTTGAAAAGACTGACCTTTTACCCATTGAAGTGCTTTGCCACCTTTGCCAAAAATTGATTGACCATATAAGTGGGGCTCTATTTCTGGACTCTCTATTCTAGACTATTGATCTGTTTGCCTTCTTGACTGTTTTGCCATTGCCATTCGCTCATTGCCATTCGCTCATTGCCATTGCCAAACTTTATTAGTAGTTAGGTTTCAGGGAGTCAAAAGTTATGCGTGGATTTTCAACTGCACAGGGAGTCGGGGGCCCTAACCTTGTTGTTCAAGAGTCAACTGTATATCATGAGTTAACATGCTGATTGCATAATATTCATATTTGTAGTTATTTCTAAAGCTTTCCTATATGTTTTAATTGTTGCTCTTTCATACTGTCCTCCGAAAAACAGTGAGAGGCCTTCCATCCTTAGCAGGGTGTTGTTTCTTTTTATAATTTGCAGAATTGTTGCTATGGAGAAATTAAAGTGAGAAGCCCATGTTCCTAGCCAATGGATTCTTTAGGAGATGCTGTTGTCAGCTCACTGTTATTTTGTAGAGTAACCTCATTAAACAAGCTTGTTAGGGGTGCCTGGCCTCTCCTCCTTGGCATGAAATGGGTGTATGAAACCAGATTTTGCAGGGTGACTTAGATACTTATCTTTACTTCAAGTTAAGTTTTGATGCTTTTCTTTGTCTTTTAAAAGTGTTTTAGGATTGACAGTTTACAAAACAGGCAAAAGATTTCAACAGACATTTCAGCAAAGAAGATATATGAGTGGCCAATAAGCACACGAAGAGATGTTCAGACATTAAGGAAACACAGCTCAAAAGCACAATGAGATAGCACTTCACCTCCACTAGGATGACTATCATAAATACAAATAAACAAACAGATAATAATGGTTAAGGGTTGTTAAGGATGTAGAGAAATTGCACCTCTTATACATTAATGGTAGGAATGTAAACTAGCATAGCCGCTTTGGAAAACATAGTCTTTTAAAGTTAAACATTTACCATATGACCCAGCAGTTGCACTCTTAGGTGTAAGAAAAATGAACATACACATCCCCATAAAAGTTTGCACAAAGGTGTTCATAAAAGCATCACTAATAATAGCCAAAAAGTGGATATGTATATATCCACCAATTGATGAATGGATAAATAATAGTGATATATCCATACAATGAAATATTAATTATCCATTTAAAAAAACACAAGATAATGCCTCCCTTCAACATCCTCCATCACTTCAGGCAGCTGAGGGCTTTGAGGAAAGGGTGCGTGGTGAAACTTGGGTTCTCTCATTTTATGAGCAATCTCAAGATTTGCAGTTGAAGAAACAAGGACAGACAGGGATACCATGGAGGAAGTGCCAGGCATGTTTGAACATAATTACCTCTCCCTCCCCATAATGTTTCGAGCCATCTGTGCCACTTATGTGCATTCTGGACTAGTGAGTTCATTCTGAGCCTCTCCAATTTACTCTTTCCTATCCACTAGTGTCTTTTTTGTGTGATTTTTTCCCTAAATGTGTTGTTGTCACAGAACATTTAATTTAAATGTCACACCATCTGAGCAAAATGACTCACTGTCTTTTCTCTTGCTGACTAAACTCTCCTCTGGGAATCCTGAGGTTTTTCTCAAATAGAACGTTTATCCACTTTTCTTTTGTTTTTAATTTCATTTACATTTTTTTTTTTTTTTAAAGCTTTCTTGGGGTGGTCTGAGTGGAGGAGAATTTGTAAACAAAGTTAGCTAGGTTGTTGGTAGGTTTGGGACAGAGAGTGGTGGAAAGAATGGAGGTGCCTCCTTTGTTTATGCTACTAACCACCATCCCCAGGACATGCCCTTTGGGTTGTGGCTTCTGGCATCTCTGAGCCCTTCACACACCCTCTTTCTTACCCTTTCCTTGTGGCTACGCATTTGTGAGACATCTGGCTAGTATAAGAGTCTTCTGTGGCCTCAGACTGTTTTCTCTTGTAAAAGTTTTTCCATGTTCTCTTTGCTGACAGAACTACACCTTTTAAAACCTTCCCTCCTCAAACCATCATTCTAACTGCGCTTTGATACTGAAATACATGCCTCTAATATCTTAAACTTGACACATTCAAAACCAAAATTACGCCCTCAGTCCTTCCTCACTGCTTTCCTCTAAAATAAAACAACATGAAACCTCTCTTTCCACTGCCATTCTAATGTGAATGGTGCCTGGGGGCTTGAAATCTTGAGGTCAGTGTTGTTGAGGCACCTCTCTGTTCCCCTCCCCTTTTTAATGTTTATTTATTTTTGAGAGAGAGAGAGAGAGAGAGAGAGAGAGAGAGAGACAGAGCACAGGAGTGCAAGCACAAGCTGGGGAGGGGCAGAGAGAGAGGGGAACAGAGGAACCCAAGCAGGCTCTGTGCTGACAGCAGTGAATCCAGTGTGGGGCTTGAACTTGTGAGCTGCGAGATCATGACCTGAGCCGATATCAGACACTTAACTGAGTGAGCCACCCAGGTGCCCCCACTCATCTCATCTCCACCACTTTAAGTGAACCCAGCTTCTCCTTGCAAATGTTCATGGTAAAATTAAAACAACAATGAGATCTCATTGTTTTGCCCGCCTGATTGATAACTATTGGCAGCAGCAATGTAGTTGAGGGTGTGAAAAATGGGGATGGGAATAAATTCAGCTTTTCTTGGCAATATGCTGTTATAATCTAAAATTCCTATTTTCCTTGACTTAGCAAATAACATTTCTAGGAATTTATTCAACAGAAATATTCCCTTAAACATAGGATGGTTTATATAATTGTGCTCATAACAGCATTATTTATATTAATAAAAAATGAGAAACATACTAAATATTGAAAAAGATGTGATTGTTCCTATAAATTATGGTACAGGTGTACCTTAGAATAGCATAAAGTCATTAAAAATGGTAATATAGCTGTCTTGCAGTTATTTTGAATCCTCTAGCATCAGGCATAATTGTTGGTATTATAGGTGCTTAACAGAATCTGGCTTTTATTTTTTAAATATGCTCTTACCTATAATTTTACAATGTTTTTAAAAAAATGTTTTTAATGTATATTTTTGAGAGAGACAGAGCACAAGTGGGGGAGGGGCAGAGAGAGATGGGAGTTACAGAATCCGAAGTAGGTTCCAGGCTCTGAATTGTCAGCACAGAGCCTGACACAGGGCTCCAACTCCCCAACCACGAGATCATGACCTGAGCCGAAGTCGGACGCTTAACCGACTGAGCCACCCAGGAGCCCCTAATTTTACAATGCTATACCTTATATACTCTTGTAAATAACCTAGGAACATAGTGTTATATTATTCTTATTACTTTTTAATAAAAATCATCATAGTGACTTCTGGTTAAGCGTGGTGGGTTAAACACATGTGTTTATTTCTGTCCTTTCTCAAAGTCCCACCAAAATTACAGTAAGGAAATTTAAAAGTTTAAACCCACGAAGACAAAAGGGACCTGGAATGGAATTAACAGAAGAGAGATACCAATAAAATTTTGGAAGATAAAAAAGCAGATGGTCAGTGGTAACTGGATTGGCAGAGGAGAGAAGAGGGGAAAGTCAATGTATCTGCCAGAGGGGAGGGGCGGTACCCAAGAGAAGCAAGCTCATCTGTGCCCCACAATCCCTGCAAGGCTCAGGAATTGGAGGCCCCGCATTTCTTGGAAGGCCCCAGAGCAGGGGTGGTTGGAGTTATATTTGAAAACCTTTTAAGAGCAATTAGCCTTCAAGGTTCCCTCCTTTGCTCCAAGCAGTAAGAGGGCAGTCTCCTTTCCCATCACAGCAGGGCTTGTTCTCTGAGAACCAGAGGGGCTCTGGACTTGTAACTAACTGCAAAGCCGGCAGATAGGGCCAGGCCGAGGTATGGCAGTGAAAACTGGTTAATGAAATTATGTCTACACACTGAATGGTGAGGCCCTCCCAACCACCTTTGTCCCTGCTCCTCCCAAGAAAACAGCAGCAAGGTTTTAACCCTCAGGGAAGACATTGAAAGATTTTAGAGAAAACAAAGAGCCCTTCAGATAGGACCTCCAGATAATTTGGGAGACCCAGTGAAAAAGCCAGCCTGTCCCCAGTCACATTATGGGGACAAGCCCTGCCATAGAGCTTCCAGTCAGCCTCACTTCAGCTCTGAATATGAATAGATAGTCAGGGGTTGCTGGACCTTTGTGGAAAGCCTCTAACATGAAAGGGTGGAGCCCCAAACACGAAAAACAAACATACAAACAAAAATAAGGAAACAGAGACAAAACACAGGGCAGAAGAAAATTTTAAAATGATGATTATCCTTAGATCAGAAGAGGTATTGTGTGTGTAAAAATAAAACAATGCCAAGAAAAAAAGAAAAAGAAAGAAAATAAGATAAAAACACAGTTGGAAAATAATAAGTGGAAATGGAAAACATTGATAAACTTGAAGAAGATACCTCAGAAAAGAGAACAAAAGGAGGGGAGATGAACTATTGGAGAGGAAAGATAAGAAAATGAGAGGATCTATTCAGGAAGCCCCATCTGACTGATGAGAGTTCTAGGGGAAAAGAATGGAGAATATGAAGGGGAGGGAATAAAGAGATACTACTCAGCACAGTGAATGGAAAAAGACAAACACCAAGGCACATTTTTGTTCAACTTAGATGAGAAGATCCTACAAGCTTCTAGAGGAGGGGAAAATCACATAGAAAGGGAAAAGAACAACATCAGCCTATTAGAAACTAGAAGGCAGTGGAATGATGTCCTAAAAATTCTGATGAAACGGGTGCCTGGGTAGGTTAGTCGGTTAAGAGTCTGACTCTTGGTTTCAGCTCAGGTCATAATCTCACAGTCGTGGGTTTGAGCCCCACATCTGGCTCTGTGCTGATGGCATGGAACCTGCTTGAGATTCTGTCTCCCTCTCTCTCTGCCTCTCCCCTGCGCACGCAATAAAATAAACATTAAAAAAAATTTTTTTTTAATCTGATGAAACTTGTTTTAAAGCGACAATTCCAAACCCTACCAAACTGGTGGATAGATGTAAGCACAGAATAAAGGTGTTTTTAGAAACGCAAGATCTTAAACTTTTTCTCAGTGTTGACCCTTTGTAAGAAAACTATAAGAGGATGAGCTCCAACAAAATGAGGGAATAAAGCAACCAAGAAAAAAGATTTAGGAGCCCTGTGGGGATTTCCTGAGTTGGACGAAGCCAAGTCCTGGCCTCCTAGCTGTGCAACAGGCCTTGTGAGAGGCCAGTGAAGACTGGACAGAGAGAGGGCAGGAGGGTGGAGGGCTCTAGGATGGATGTTTCCAGGAAGAAAATGGAAGTGACAAGATACCAGTGCCTGGCCATTGTCAAGAGGGGTTTTAGAGAGAGCTACAGAGAAAACTAAGGAAACTCAAAGAACAAAGCAACTATTAGCCTTAGGAAAAACAAAGAATTGTACAATTAGTCCAGTAGTGAATAATTTTATGTAGTCATAGTAATGGAAATCCTGACTTGATTTAATCAGATTTTGACGGGCACATCAGGGAAATAATAGGCAGCAAAGAGATAAAGTTTAAAAAGGATAAATCAAGAAATAGCACAAACTTTTATTAAGCAAGGAGATAGATGCCGAACAAAACAGTTGAGTTAAAATGGTTGCCTCTGAGAAGTGGGAATCAGGGATGGGAAGAGGGGGCGAGCGCTCATTTTTTTTTAGAATCTTATAGTGCTATTTTAGATTATAAACTATAGACATGATTTTTTTTTTATTGTAAGAATTGGGTTTAAAAACAATTTTAGTTCTCTCTTGTAGCAGCCTAATGCTACTATGTAAACTCTGTTTCTTGCTCATTCAGGACAACCCTGGCTGCTCACATTTGCACGTATTCTGTTTTAAATGTGTTTATTAACTTACTATGATTCTTCTCATCCCAGAAGGGAAGGGCTTTCTGTTTCATTCCTAGTAAAATAGTTTAATTTCGTGTTCCTGATCCATTACAGATTTCTCAGAAACAACTGACAGATTATAAAAGTATTTTCCTAAAAATATCATTTTAGAGGTTTCCTTTGGGCATTGCATAGAAATCAGTTCCAGCCTCTAAAAGCTTTCCAAAAAAGTCATAGTCGTGTCATTAGGAAGAAAACAAGGGTGCTGTCTGACAAAAAGGCCCCTAGCTAACAGAGGTACCCCTTGGCTTTTATGTCTGTTATCCTTAAGCCAGTGTGTCCCAGGGGCTTAGGGAAGGGCTGCTTTTTCTTCAAGATTCTTCACCAATCATGTTTATTTTCTTCTGGGTCAACTCATGTTGACAACTCCTAGAAAACTGAAAGAATATCCTAACATGACTCCAGTCCTTTGTTCCATTTTTTGAAAGTGTGAAGAAATTGGCAAGATTTAATTTCTGTGACTTATCTGCAATGTTCTGTCACAAAACACACTAAGAAAAAAAAGGAATAGATATCCTTACTTATAAAAAAATTATAGGGGGCCTGGGTGGCTCAGTTGGTTAAGCGTTTGACTTTGGCTCAGGTCATGATCTCGTGGTTAAGGAGCTCGAGCCCCACATAAGGGCTCTGTGCTGACAGCTTAGATCGGCTTCAGAACCTGTCTCCCTCTCTCTGCCCCTTCACTGCGCATGTGCTCGCTCTCTCAAAAATAAACATTTAATAAATGAATTAAATAAAATAAAAACTTATAATCCTGTGTACACTAATTGGGAGATTATAACAAAGCAGACCACTTGGGATGGGCGTTTTTACAAACTTTTGGTGCCGTGTCTCACGTGTCTTAGTGGAGCCTCAGCTTGCCCCAGAGAGGCACCCACTGCCAGGTTTTAGGTCACATGGACTTTTGGAGTTTATGTTTTATCCTAGCTGCATATACGTTGCTGTGCCAGCAGCTGATATTTAATGACTATTTGATGATTTGCAGAAGAAATGATCAAATGACATAGGAAATCTCCAAACTAATCACAGATCTAACATATGTGAAATGAAGGTAGAAGACTTTTTTCCCCCATCTCCATCCTTACTTTTGCACTTTTTTGATGCCTGGCCCAGGAATGCATGTAGGTTCAGTTAGTCAGACACGTAAATCAGAGTGGAACAATTCTACCCTGTGAAAGCTTCACATTCACTGCAAGACAGGGGAAACGCCACAGACCCTGGGAGGCCCTTTGGGCCCTGTGTATGCTAAGGGGGCCACCAAAAGCAAGGAGAGAACAGTAGAATAGTGGGTTCTGAGAGATGAAAGAGGAAAGATAACGCCCCCCCCCCCCCCCCCCCCCCGCCCCACCGAGTCTGGACACTGGTTGAGGGAGGGAGGTGGGATCCTAGAGAAGGTAATATGGCCAAGACTTTGAAATTGGGGTGGTGGTTGATAGTCTGAGATGGGGAGAAAGGATTCCAGGTGGGAATATACACGTGATCTCATAGAAGTGGGAAAGGAAAAGGACTGGGTGTGTTTGAGGATGGGGAGATTCTCACCCAAGATACGAAGAGCTGGGGGGAAGAGGAGACCAGCATGTCCGACTCAGGTGGGCCTTGCACACCATTATTTTCAGGACTTTGGACTTTATTCCATCCTTTTATTCATTCAGCAGCTACTCATTTAGTTAATCTACAGTTTTGGGGATGTAGTGGGGCAGCTACAAACTTCAGTGGAGAGGCCTGCATGCCCTAAGGCCAGGGTGGCCTTATGTCCTCATTTGTCCTGGGAAGTTCCAATATATACCTGTCATTTAGGACATCTCACACGATTTACTATTTGTCCTGGATTTTCCATTGTTTTAAAACCATCCAGGATGGGTGTGGTAGAGCTCTTTGAATTTGCATCTTCTGCTGTGGTCTTGTCTAAAAGTGTATCATGCACATGGGGCGCCTGGGTGGCTCAGTCATTTAAGCAACCTACTCTTGGTTGGCGCAGATCATGAGCTCACAGTTCATGGGATCGAGCCTTGCATGGGGCTCTGTGCTGACAGCGCGGAGCTTGCCTGGGATTCTCTCTCTCCCTCTCTCTCTGTCCGTCCGTGCTGACGGCACAGAGCTTGCTTGGGATTCTCTCTCCCTCTCTCTCTGTCCCTCCCCCACTCGTGCTTGCTCTCTCTCTCTCTCTGTCTCTCTCAAAATAAATAATCATTAAAAATGTGTCATGCACATAGTCTATGCCCAGTGTTCTGTCGTCAACACCTGGTTAAACGTGAAAGACAACTGTGTCTTTGCCCAACACAACTAACACCTTCCAAGGACGGCATTTCAGATGCACACTAATCACATGAGGTAGCTCTGGTATTAGCCACGAGGTTCAGCTACTCCTTCCTGTCTTTGTGGGAGAGGGGACAAGTATTTGATGCTGCTGTTCCCGTCAGCCCGTGATACCAGGGCTGTGGTTTGTGCCCTGGCCAGGGAGACACCGGAAGTTACCAGGCTACCAGTTGGCTGATTCAGTAGACAACAAGGGAAGTATAGGCTTGTTGTACAAGAAATACATGCTGGGAAATGGAAGCTGAGCTGTCTTGCTGTGGAGTAGTCTGACTGCTCTTGCTACGGTGGTTTTGTTACTTACTGCTTGGTGTAAATGTATAGCTCTTTGTTTTATAAATATTCATTGTATGGTAGTGCTTTTTAAAATCTTACTGTTTGGTGATGCTTTTTTATTTTGTAGTAAACCTTTTCAGGAACGAACAGCTCAAGAGCACATGTTTAATGAAAATGAAATAGTGAACTTCTAGTTTTCAAGAAAGTTGATGATGAATGCATAACTTGCTCAAAAGATTTGTCATCACTTACATCCATGGTAGGGTCCCCGTGACATCAGCCACAGGAAAACTAGAAGATGTACATCTGTGCAAGGGAACACAGTATTGCCCCCTTATCTGCAGTTTTGCTTTCCACGGCTTCAGCTACCCACAGTCAGTGGCCCAGAAACAGTTGGTAGCAACCTAACGCTGTGTCATAGTGCTCGCATCACTCACTGCATTTCATCTCTCATGTAGGCGTTTTATCATTACGTATCATCATAGGAAGAAAATGGGTGAATGCAATACAATAAGATATTTTGAGAGAGAAAGACCACGTTCACATAACTTGTATTGCAGTATATTGTTATAATGGTTCTATTTTCTTATTAATGTTTGTTGTTAATCTCTTAGTGTGCCTAATTTGTACATTAAACTTTATCATAGGGTTTTCTGTAGAAGAAAAAACATCATGTATATAAGTTTCTGTACTATCTGAGGTTTCAGGCATCCACTGGGGGTCTTGGAACATATTCCCCATGGACAAGGGGGGTTACTGTACTCTACATTTAAACTTTATCTCCTCCCCCAACCAAAACCTAAACCACAACTCTTTGCATAATTGCTTGTCTTCCCATCCTGGCTGTAACTACCTCAGGGTTCCCATTGCTCTGGATTCTGCTTTGTTGTTCCTTCAAGTGTTTCCCATCTGTGTTCTCTTGGCAGGCTTGAGTTCAGTAAACTTCACAGTGCTAAATGGCCCCACCGCAGCCCCGATCTCCCCTCTGACATTTTCTTCCTCACCCTTGGGCAGCATTTGCAAAAGAGGCATAATCTGAAGCCCAGCCTCTTGTTCATTTCAGAGCCATGTCCTCAGCTAAAAGATCCTGTTTCTTTTCTCAGCTCAAGAAGTACTCATGGCTGCTGATCACCTTCTTACCCCAACTGACCAGCTGCAGATAAAGGAGTCAAAGGATCATGGTAGTGGTGGTGGAGGTACTGGTTACACTTTTAAAGGGGCCATTGAAATTGCAGATGTACCTCAGTGATGCTGTATTTACCACTTGTGCTATTACTCCAAATTGCCTATTGCCACCCTGCTATTCACACAGCCTGAGACTGTCCACTCCTTTGGTGGCTCTATTACAGTGTTAATTCATATAGAGCTTATATGCAGCAAAAACAACAAGGATGTCGCCATAGTCACCTGTCACAGCACTGCTGGGTAAGGACAACAGGTGACTGTCACTATCCATTCATTAATCAGGGTTATTAACACAAAGTGCAAAGCAATAACAACAACCCCCCAAATCTCAGTGGCCTAAGCCAACAAATGTTTAATTTCTTACTCACTTCATACACCAGTGCAGCTGGATGGCCGTCCTGGGCAGTTCTCCTTTGAGCATTAACTCCTCTGTGGCTCTGCTGTCTCTTAGAACCTTCCTGTTTCCTCTGTGGAATTCCCTCCTTAGAGCAAAAAGAGAACTCTAGAAGGATTGCACCAGACATTCAATGGCTGGGCCTAGAGGTGGGGACATCACTTCTACCTACATGCCATTGACCAAGACCCAGTCAGCGGCTCCAACCTAACTGCAGTAGAGGCTGGGAAGTGCTGACTTCCTCTGTGCCCACGTGGAGGAAACAAGATTGGTGAGCATCTCTTCAGTCTCTGCCACAGGCCATGGAAAACACAGTTGGGTAGAAGTCAGATCTGGGCTTTGCCACTGATTCGCTGGGTGGCTTTAAGTAAGTCACCATAACCACTCTGAGCTGTTTGTAACCTCTCATGGGGGCCCTAGTGCTGCCTACCTTGTACCTGTGAGTTTGCATTATTATGTACATGTATGTGCTAGTAATAGGGGTTGTGACTTGCACAATTTTTTTTTAATTAAGATTATAAGGATCCCAGTTATTTATTCAATAACTACTTTTTGAACGCCTCTGATAGCCAGGCATTGGACTAGCCACCAACAAGCTCTGATCCCTGGATCTTACATTCTGATGGAGAAACATACGATAAATAATCTATAAAGAAATAACATGGCTATGTGAGCTACATGATCTAAAGCAACTGAAGGGCTCAGTGTAGACCTCTCTGGAAAGGTCTTGAGCTGAGACCTAAAGGATGATGCAGATAATGAATATCAGGGAGGAGAGTGTGCCAAGCAGAGAGACCAACCTGTGTCAAAGACTCTGAGGTGGAAAACTAGTTTGGAGGGTTCCTTGAACTGCCAAACTGTTGTATGAGACGGAAAGATTAGGTCAGAGAGAGATAGTTAGGGGCAACCTCTCCGCGTCTCTGTTTCCTCACCTGTAACCTCCAAAATGGGCTAGTAATGTCAACTTCATAGGGTTGCTGTAAAAGATTAAATGAAATAATGTGTCAAGTGCTTAGGAAAATATCTGGCATGTGATATACGCTAAGTGTGTGGCCATAGATGGTGAGTGAGGATTTTATTCCAAGCACAGTGGGAAAG
Organism: Neofelis nebulosa; assembly: GCF_028018385.1. NCBI lineage: Eukaryota > Metazoa > Chordata > Mammalia > Carnivora > Felidae > Neofelis > Neofelis nebulosa. The sequence goes on along the minus strand of NC_080786.1, from coordinate 38,089,328 downwards.
TTTTAGTTTACAGCAGAGGAGTATATAACCTAATGTCCACTAGTGCTGGTAGTCTGGGCTTGAGTTGGGGGTTTCCTTCCTTATTCCAGACAGAGTATAAAGGGTTTTTGTGTGTGTGTGTGTGAAATTACTAATTCTCCCCCACCAATTGTTCAAAACATCACCTTATTTCCATTAATCCCTCTTCAAATATTTAAATATATACAGGGTATTTAAATATACACAGAATATACATGAATACGAAAAATCTTAAAAATTTTTTTTTTAATGTTTATTCACTTTTGAGAGAGAGAGAGAGAGAGAGAGAGAGAGAGAGAGAGAGAGCTGGTGAGAGGTAGAGAGAGACACAGAATCCGAAGCAGGCTCCAGGCTCTGAGCTGTCAGCACAGAGCCCATTGTGGGGCTTGAACTCACGGACCGCAAGATCATGATTTGAGCTGAAGTTGGATACCTAACTGACTGAGCCACCCAGGCGCCCCCGTGAATAAGATTTTTTAAGATTCGGATTTATACCCCTCTTGAATATAGCCAAATATTTGTGCATAGTTTGCACATAAGTTTCTTTGAATTACATTTAGGGGTGTATGTGAGATGACACTGAGCTGCTGTGCCTCTTGAACTTTGTGTAAATAAAAATGTGGCCTTGTATTTTAGAGCATGCTTCCCAAAGGTCTGTTTTTGGAAGAGGAAAATCTCAGAAGATTAAAATGATGGCTTTAAAAAAAAAAATCAGACATGCTTCAGAAACAGATTTTTGCTCACATTAGTAAATAAAGTGTTGGAAGAAAAGCTACAGATACAAAAGAGTTACCATTTCTACAGAAATCTACTCCTTACAAAAGAAGCTGCCCTCATATTTGCGTTTTGCTCATAGTATCCTGAAAATGCAAACCATCAGCTTAAAATATAGTTCCCCTGTTCATTCTCTGGAAGCAGCTCTGGCATGAGCATCAGGAGACTTGGCACATTTGCCTGTGACAGTAAGGACATCCCAGGGGCTGCAGGGTGAGCTGAGGTCATTGTCGCAGCACAAGGCTGTGGCCCACACAGGACTCAGCTGTTGACAGGGAAAAACATGAATATACAATTGTTTTTCTACAGGCAGATAATGAATCCTCTGGTCAATATAATCTCACAAAACAGCAGCTTTGTCTCCATCACCACCAAAAAAGCATCTTAATGGAGTTTCTGCATTAAGTGTTAGCGTTACAGGAGATTTGAAATATAAGGTTTCCCAAAAGATATGCATCTTCTTTTTTTTTTGTAAAGAATGACCTAAAAGGAAAGCAGCCTTCTGGAACTCTGCTGCTGCTGGTGGGGGTAGGAGATATTAGGACATAAGAGGCAGAGCCGCCAAGCAGGTGCCTTGTCCAAGGTTTGTGCAAAGAAGCTGGTGTTCCATTTAGCACCTGATGGATTTATTCATTTAGCAAATATTCATGATGCCCCTCCGCTCAGGCCACGCGCTGCACTGTCTAGAGGCTGGGATGCAGCAGTGACCAAGGCAGGAGGGAGTCTTGCCTCCTTGAACTCCATCTTCCAGGGAAAACAGACAGTGAAGGAGTAGGTGGGTTGAGCCACCCCATGCTCAGGCACCTGAAGGGCAGGCTGCTAACTGGGCAGAGCCCATCTTGGGAGGAAGAGCTGGGAGTCTGGGAGTGTGTACCTCCAAGAAGAGGAGACCTCGAAATGAGACCCTCAGCATGAGCGAGAGAAGGGCAGATGTGGGAAAGTCTTCTAGGCCAAAGGAATAGTTTGTGAAGGGTGTCTGTGTTTTTGTTTTTGTTTTTATTTCTCCCCTTTGTCTTCTTCCTCACCCAGAAAACTCAAGGATGCCCAGGCTAGAGAATGATATGTACAGCATTATCCCATTTTCATTAATTTTTAAAACAGACACAAAATAACTGTGTACTTTGCATGGATACATATACATTTAAATAAAAGTATTTTGGCTTATTTTTTAAAGTTTATTGATCTATTTTGAGAGTGAGCAAAAGTGGGGGAGGGGCAGAGAGAGAGGGAGAGAGAGAGAATCTCAAGCAGGTTCCCTGCTGTTAGCACAGAGCCTAGCATAGGCTCTGTCTCTTGAACCATGAGATCATGATCTGAATGAACCAAAATCAAGAGTCAGGCACTTAACCAATTGAACCACCCAGGTGCCCCTACATAAAAGTACTTTGAGGTATGTTTTAAAAATACTTACTTTTGAGAGAGAGAGAGAGGGGGTGGGGGAGAGGAAGAGAGAGAACGAACATGAACAGGGGAAGGGGAGAGAGAGAGGAGGACGCAGGATCTGAAGCAGGCTCTTCACTGATGAACCCGTGAGATCATGACCTGAGCCGAAGTCAGCCGCTCAACCGACTGAGCCACCCAGGCACCCCTGATAGTAATTTGAATGGCACAGAAAGAAACCCACTAAATTTGTGACAGTGGTCACTTCTGAGAAAGGAGGGGGAGATAAGGCCTGGGATGGGGATGACAAACCTCATTTTATCTGAAAACAAATTTTTTAAAAAAATTGTTAGTGTTTTATTCATTTTGTGAGGGAGAGAGAGAGGGAGACACAGAATCCGAAGCAGGCTCCACGGCCTGGAGCCTGATATGGGGCTCAAACTCATGAACCATGAGATCATGACTTGAGCTGTAGTCAGACATTTAACTGAGCCACCCAGGCGCCCCATTTATCTCAAAATTTTTAAGGACACTTTAAAAATGTGTTGACAGGCGGTGCCTGGGTGGCTCAATTGGTTAAGCGTCCAATTCTTAATTTCTGCTCAGGTCATGATCTCGGGGTCATGAGATTGAGCCCCACATCGGGCTCTGCACTGGGTGTGGAGCCTGCTTAAGATTCTCTTCCTCTCCTTCCTCTGCCCCTCACCCATTTGCACATGTGCTCTCTCTCTCTCTCTCAAAAAAGCTGACAAAATGTTAACAATAATTAATTCTGGATGGCTGGTACCCAGGTGTTTGTTGTATTACTCTACATATGTATCTCTATATATATTCTTTTTTTTTTTTTTCAACGTTTTTTTTATTTATTTTTGGGACAGAGAGAGAGCATGAACGGGGGAGGGGCAGAGAGAGAGGGAGACACAGAATCGGAAACAGGCTCCAGGCTCCGAGCCATCAGCCCAGAGCCTGACGCGGGGCTCGAACTCACGGACCGCGAGATCGTGACCTGGCTGAAGTCGGACGCTTAACCGACTGCGCCACCCAGGCGCCCCTCTATATATATTCTTAACAAAAATCAGGAGTACAGACTATAGTGGTGGGGTCATCTTTGGAGAATATGCTTTACAAAGTCCTTTGGAATGACCATCTAGGAACTCTTAGCAAAGTTCACATCACAGGGCATCAGATAATCTTGGATTACTCTCATAAAAATGAAGACCAGCTGTTGTGGTGAGAGAGTTTGCCGCAGTATGTGTCTCCCTCACAATAGATTGCTCTTTGGCCTTCAATGCAAGATGGCATTTGTTTCTGGTTATGGTAGACCTCAACTGATACAGCTCTCTGCATCCTTCCTTTAAAAGAGGTTTTGCCAGGGTTTGTTATTGGGATCAAGATGTGTTCAAAATTTCAGTGATGTAACCTTGTTTCTACTGCTGACCATATGCTGACTTATCCCACTGGAAATGAGTATCCAGCTTGACCACAGAAAGGAATCAACAGAACTTTCTCAGTGTCAAAGAACTGAGAACTTACCAGTGAAACAAGACCCTGCCCTCTTTTGCCCCGTTTGCTCATCTTGTTGCGGAAAGACCCTGGGACAATCTTTCTCATTTCTTATAAATTTTAGCCCCTGGCTCACTGATCCTGTCTTCAACACTTTTCCTGGTTGCAATTTATAGTAATTTCAGTATCTACATGGAGGATCCTGTTGGGTCTTACAGCTTCTTTCCTCCAATGCGCTTACCCTCCATTGTTCCTCTGGCACCCGCTTCCATTATCCTCGTCTCCACCACAATCCATGTTGTAACTGTCCTCACCTCATTGATTTATGATTTCTATCCTTACCCAGCTTAGATTCCATGGGCCATCATTATGGTCACTCCTCTGCCTACGTCCTCAACTCTCTGGACCCTCTCTTCCTCCACAGTCCTTGCTTGGCACACTACACCCACTCCTCCAGCCTCCCAACCCTGCTGCTTAAATCCAACTCTCCACCTGCCCTGCACCTCTACCCAGGGGGCTGTGTTTAGCTGGGGGAAAACACAACCATGAAGAGAGGACTCACTTTTTTTTTTTAGGTTTTTGTTTATTTAAAAAAATTTTTTAATTGTTTATTTAAAAAAATTTTTTTTAATGTTTATTTCTGAGACAGAGAGAGAGCAAGAGTAGGGGAGGGGCAGAGAGAGAGGGAGACACAGAATCTGAAGCAGGCTCCCAGTTCTGAGCTGTCAGCACAGAGCCCGACATGGGGCCCGAACTCACAAACCGTGAGATCACCACCTGAACTGATGTCAGTTGCTCAACCGACTGAGCCACCCAGGCTCCCCAATGTTTGTTTATTTTTGAGAGAGAGAGAGTGTGAGCAGGGGCAGCAAGAGAGACACACACAGAATCCGAAGCACAGGCCTCACTTCTAATTTATTTACCTCAAATGGGCCCTCAGCACTCCTGACACTCCTGCTGCCCTTCCTTGATCCACTTAAACACCTTCTCCCCTGTTCTCAGACTCCCAGTATCTCCTCTCACAGCCACGTTTGCTGCTGATGACCTTGTTTTCTATTTCACGGAAGAAAAATTTCATCTGCTCCCACAGCCTCACCTATAACCCCACCTGCACCTGCCTCCCTTCTTCTTACTAGGCAGAAAGGTGCATCTAGGGCCACCGCCCCAATCTGTGCCTTAGAGCAAATCCTCCCTTGCCTACCCAAGGACAATTCCCCAGCAACTGCCCCTCTCTCCTACTCTGCTTAGTTTTGCCCTCTCTGTGGAGTTATTCCCATTGGCATGCAGATGAGACTTAACATAGCCCCTTGTAACTCTCCTGCCTTGACCCCACACCCCCTTCCAGGTACCCACATATTACTCTGATCATCTTTCCAGCAAAGTTCCTTGAAAGGCTTGTCCCTATTTATTTTCACCAATTCTTCTCACCCATTTTCTCTTGATCTTCTCTTATCAGGCTTTATCCCTGGTGCTCCACCAAAATAGCTTTGTCAGAGTTACAGTGACCTCTAGTTGCTAAACCCAGTGACCATTTCTCAGTCCTCATCCTCTTTGACTCAGCAGCCACACCTGACTCGGCTGGCTAGTTCTTTCTCCTTGAACACACTCTTTTCACTTGGCTTCTGGGTACCACACCCTTCTGACTGGTTCCTAACTCAGTCTCTATCTCGGTTTGACCTTATCTGGAAGTCGTGATGACATCAGAGTGCTCCAAGGGTCAATCCTTCCACCTCTTCCCTTCTTTTATAGCTATACTCTGTGGGTGGAAGAGACTCATAGCTTTGAATTACCATCCACACAGTTTATCTACACATTTACACATACAGTCACTCTTCATTCAAGGACAATCCACATTCAATTAATCTACTTCAGAAATGGTTTTCTTGACCAAAAAATTTTCAGTGATTGATAGATTGCTTATATTTAAGGTTACAGATGTGGCATCATATTTTTCTAATTTTCTGATGATAGGCTAGAGATTGTCTGCAAAAAAAGATCAATACAACAATAACATCAACAAAAGCCCAGAGAAATACTACAAGAGATATCTCAGAATGTGTCAAAATTAAATTGCATTTTCTGTTATCAGCTTCATAGCCTGTGGCTTTGGAGCTTCTAATACTCACCCTTTTAAGATAAGCTCCTAGCAATTAGAATACAGCCATGACAAAGCCAAAATATTCTCTTGAGACTACTGCACTCCAGTTTTTAACCATGGGGTGTGTATGTGTTTGATACAAAAGGCAAATAGCACTGAAACACTTCATCTTATCACAGAAAAATGAATTTATGACATTGAACTCACCAACATGGAAAGCCATATTTATCTTAAAGCATCTATTGACCCTTGAGTATGAGATAATTATTTAAGATGAATAGAAACCAACCTCTGTTGGTGGTTGTGGGTTTGTTTTGTCTCTTAAATCACTGACTTTTGTCATCTGTAAGATTTTACAGAATGAAATTCTTAGGCCATTCAGTGGGGGATCTCATCTAGTTGAAAAGGTAAAACAAATCTGATTGAGACTTTATGATCAAATACTTGAATGAATAAGTTAAAAGATGGTGTGAACTAGAAAAGAAATGGGGATTTTGTTAGGATCCTGCCAAATGTAGGGTGTCTGGATGGCTCAGTTAAGCATTTGACTCTTGATTTCAGCTCAGATCATGATCTCACAGTTTGAGATCGTGCCCCATGTTGACCTCTGCACTGACAGTGTGGAGCCTGCTTGGGATTCTCTCTCTCTCCTTCCCTCTCTGTCCCTCCTCTGATCGTTTGTGCACAAGTGCCTGCTCTCTCTCACTCAAAATAAATAAATAAAAATTTTTTTTAAAATCCTGCCAAATGCTTTTGTAGCCATTTTTTTCTGTCTGTTCAGGAAACAAGAAGGGAAGCATCATAAAAATTATATGGAAGAAATTATGGTGAAGAAAGTCTTATGAGAAAGTGAAAACTCATATTTTTTATTAGTACATTGTGTTTCAAGGTTGCCTAGTGTATAAAGTTTTCATGTGGAAAACAAAAACTCAGTGACTTGAGAAGAGATGATTCGTTAATTACTTAGTGTACTCAGTGTAAATAGTTGATCTAGATTTTTCAGGACCCAAACTGAATTATGTATAAATTAAGTATATGATTGCCAAATAATCCCTTCAGTTGGATCTTCATAGAGAGATTCTACATATAGAGATTATCCTGTTGTATTATTTGTGAAAAATGATATTTTGTAAGTTTCTTTGCCAAGCAATACCTCTGGGTGCCATGGTGTTTTACAATATGCAAATGTGTGCTAAGGTGCAATCAGGACTGATATTCTTTGTAAGCAATGACTTATCAATTAATAAGACTGGCCCAATATTTTGCAACTTTGTTGAGATAAACTCCCTCGGCATAAGATTGTGTACCCTAATGAATTGTGGGATTTTCCAAAAGAGAGTAAATACTTATATTTTATTAGGAATTCGTTATGGTAGAAAACCTTTGCTGAGTTCACATTTGAGGGAAGAAAAGCATCATCTTGAGTATTATACTTTCATCTGCTCACTTTAGTAATTGGCTAGACGTGAAGGCCTGAGGTATTGTTTTCATGACATGGTTTTCCAATTGGTCTTTTTCTTTTCAGGTTCCCGAGGGAAAAGTAGTAGTTCTTAATTTCCGATTCATAGATCTTGAGAGTGACAACCTGTGCCGCTATGACTTTGTGGATGTGTACAACGGTCACGCCAATGGCCAGCGTATTGGGCGCTTCTGTGGCACGTTCCGGCCTGGAGCCCTTGTGTCCAGTGGTAACAAGATGATGGTGCAGATGATTTCTGACGCCAACACAGCTGGGAATGGCTTCATGGCCATGTTCTCTGCTGCCGAACCAAATGAAAGAGGTATCATTTCCACATAATGCTAATAACAGCAATAATGATGGCTCACAGTTACTGGATGCTTACTGTGTGTTAGGCTGTGTTCTGGGCACCTTAAATGTGTTCACTCCTTTAATCTAAAATTTAAGACCAGTTCTTCTCAAAAATAGCTGGTAAATGCCACTAAACCACTAGGAAACCATTCAAAAAAGTCTCTTTTTCTTAAAGCCCATGTGATTCTTATTAAAATTCAAATACAGAAACTTATGGAGTAAAAATGTGAAGCTTACATATGTATATGCACATACAGATACAGATACGTACCCCTTCACTCCTTTATAGTCCCCTCTTAGAGCCATGGTGGTGGTCCCATACCTTTGTGTATGCACTTATACATATGTACTTCTGCAATAGCTTCTTAAAAATGTAAGTGGGGCCATACATTCATAGTGTTTCACAGCTTTTTTTTTCTTTCACTGAGAACTATGTGTGGGGGAATTTTCATGTCAGTACATATGAGCACCCAAGGGTAGAAACCTCTACCCTTAAAAGATCATTGTAGTGGGGCGCCTGAGTGGCTCAGTCAGTTAAGGGTCTGACATTGGCTCAGGTCATAAATTCATGGTTCATGAGTTTAAGCCCCACATCAGGCCCTCTGCTGTTGGCACAGAGCCCACTTCAGATCCTCTGTCCCCCTCTCTCTCTGCCCCTCTCCTGCTCACGCTTGCTCTCTCTCTCTCTCTCTCAAAAATAAGTAAGTATTTGTATATGTATAAAGAAAGATAACTGCAGTGGGCAAGATTTGTTAAATTTGGAGCCTTTAGCTTGAAGTCATTCCCTAATCTGTTCATGCTTTGAGCTATCGTGCAACATTACTGGTCTGAGAGGTCAGAGGACAGAATCTGGGGCTGACAGAGCAGCCAGAATGTTTGGAAGGAAATCATGGCTGGAAGCTACAGAGGAATTGACGCACAAAGTATACATATAAAATCTACCTAAATCTTTGGCTTGCAGCCAAACTCTACATGTGCAGAGGAGAATCCAGTTGGCCTGGCACAAAAGCATCAGCTGAAACATGAAAGAGAACAGAGATTACAGCTGTTGCCTGCTGCCAGGGAGACCGACTTTGAGCTTGAGTCTAGGCAAGTGCTAGAACAAAAGTCATTTTTCATAGAAACACAACAGAATCTAGAATCTCTAATATCTAATATCTCATAATATCCGATATCTAGTCATCTGATAAAACCAGAAAAGTGTGTCTAGAGTCCAGTAAAAAGCAGTCAGTAAAAACCAATCCTAAGATAACTCAGATGTTACAGTTGGCAGACAAGCACTTTAAAGTAGCTATTATAAATATGTCTAAGGACATAAAATCTAAGGACTTAAAGGGAAATACATGTGTAATAAGTAACAGACTGAAAATTTCAGAAGAGAAGCTAAACTATAAAAAAGAATAAAAGTAATTCTAGAACTGCAAGATAGAGTCTGAAATTTAAAAATTTACCTGGTGGGCTCATGAGCAGATTGGGGATGGTAGAAGAGTCAGTGGATTTGAATAGAAATGACCTAGTCTGAAGAACCAGGAGAAAAAAAGATTAAAGGTAAAAAGCCTCAGAGACCATTGAGGCAATATCAAGTGGTCTAATGTGTAATTTGTGTCCCAGAAGAGAGTGATAATAGTGCAGGAAAAATGTCTGAAGAAATAATGGTTTGAAGCTACCCAGATTTAGTGAAGAACATTAATTTATAGGGCCAAGAAGATCAACAAACCCCAAACAGGACAAAAAAAAAAAAAAAAAAAAGAAAAAAAAAGCCATACTGAGGAACATTAAAATTATAGAAATCTAAGTAAAAAGAGAAATTTTCATGGCACCTGGGTGGTTCAGTCAGTTAAGCATCCGACCTGATCTTGCATTTGAGCCCCACGATAGGCTCTGTGCTGACAGCTCATAGCCTGGAGCCTACCTCGGATTCTGTGTCTCCCTCTCTCTCTGCCCCTCCCTCTGTCACACTCCGTCTCTCTCAGGGAAAAATAAAAAATAAAACAAATAAAAGATTTAAATACTGCAACCTCTAGGGGAAAATTTTTAGTAGTTTCTTCTGAAGCTAAACATCTACATCTACATCTACTCTTGGACTAGGAATTGCTCTCCTGGGTATTTGTGCGAGCAAAATGAAAACGCATGTCCACAAAGAGATTTCTACAAAAATGTTCACAGAAGGTCCATTCACAATAGCCCAAACTGGAAACACCCAAATGAATATCAGTGGAGAAGAGGTAAACAAACTGAGGTATTTCCATATGCTGGAATATTACTCAGCGGAGTGAAGAAACAAACTGCCAACTCACACAGCAACATGAATGCCTCTCCCTATAAGCAGGGGAAGCCAGACACAGAAGAATACACAATACACTATTCCTTTTATATGAAGGTCCAGAGTAAAACTATGGTGGAATTTTTCAGATAAGTGGTGTGGAGAGGCAGCAGACTGACTGGGGAGGGATACAGAAGTTTGGTAGGAAATAGATTCTATATCATCCTAGTAGTTTGGCTTTCAGGGGCAGATCAATTTTTCAAATTAGTACAGCTAAGATTTATGCATTTCATTGTACATGAATTTATCTCCCTGAAATCTGTCAATCATCATCATCATCATCATCATCATCAGGTGGTGGGGATTGCACATTAGTATTAATGAAAAGAATAGTAGAATGATAATAATTGTTGAAATTGGGTGATGGATACATAGAAGCTCATTATGTTATTCTGTTTACTTTGTTTATGCTTGAAATTTTCCATGAGTAAAAGTTTTATAAATTATCCAACCTCAATTTTTATAACACATTTTCTTAGAGATGCCTTTTAAGAATTATTATCTTCTGTGTCAAAGAAATATTTAAAGTATATTAGTTCCCTTAGTTTGAATTCAGTTTTTCTCTGTTAGGTAAATTCAAGTAAAATTAAATTTAGAACTTGGTGTTAAAATATCTTTCTAAAATTATTTCTCTTGACTTATCAGTCCATGTGCATAAAGATGTCTGAAATGATGTTTCTCAAATATTAATTGTGGTTAGTTTTAGGTGGTTGGATTTGGGGTAATTTTTTATTTTTTTGATGCTTTTCTGTATTGCTGAAAATTTATAAACCCGTATTATTTTTACAAACAAAAATTATTCCTAAAAATATTAAAGATGTATAGCATATAAAGTTTTCTGGTAGTGGGAGTTTTATATGCCAACTAATTCAAATTTTGTCCATGCACCTGGGTTTTAATCCTATTAATAAATTCCTCTGCCTTGAGGGTTCTTAAAATCTGTGTAATTTGTTGAGCCTGCATGATTTCTGAATGAGTTCTTGGCCAAAGATTTTGTCTTTACTTGTCCAAAAAAATGAAAGAAAGAAAAGAAGCGATAGCTCTCACTCTACTCCTATGTTCTCTTGTGCTGATGTGATATGTCAAGTAACAGAGATCATTCAGCATGTGTGTGGAGGGCAGGGAGATGTATGTGGAGACCATTTCTTAAGAAAAAATTTAAGAGCTTCTGTCATTGCCTTTATTTACTGTACTATCACCAATTTTCCAAATTCCCAATCTCCTTATAGTTGCATTGCCATGACCTATATCAGGATATAAACTTGGATTTTTTTTTCATACTTAATAACTTTAGGGGATCAGTATTGTGGAGGACGCCTTGAAAGACCTTCTGGCTCTTTTAAAACCCCCAACTGGCCTGACCGTGATTACCCGGCAGGAGTCACTTGTGTGTGGCATATTGTAGCCCCAAAGAATCAGGTAAGCTTCCCTGAAAATCTGAAGAAAGCATGCACATGTGAATTGCCTAGATGGTATGAGGGGCCCATCTCTCAAGAGCTTAGCATGCAGGGTGAGGAAGGCCCTGCTGGGCACAGGTATCTCTTCATGAAAGACCCAGATTAAAATTGCTTTTGCTAAGTCATGTATTTAATTATATAAATTATAGAAATACAATTTTTAAATTTCAATGTAAATAGTAAGCAAATCCCTGTGAGATTGTTTAACCCTGTGGAAAATGTTATAAGCAGCAGTGACTAAATACGGGAGGGTTAGAATCCCCAAGTACATGTACACGTTTCAGGTTGCCATTTGTTCACACGCTAAATGCACCTGACAGCTTCACCGGGACAAAGCCAATGCAAGCACACCACATCTTCCCCTCAGAGAACAAGTCTGAAAGCTAATCTGCTCTGTGGATTTTTTTTGGTTGTTGTTTAACATAAAATTTGTTCAGGTTCCCCACAAATAACTTTATGCAATCCTCTAAAACAATCAAGAGAGAAGTTCTTAGTTTTCCAGTGCTTATTAGTTTGTGGTTATATGAAATTTTATCTTTTCTGGGAACCACTTTTAGATATTAATTACAGGAGAAAACTTAGCATGGGAGTAGACCAAGTCTACTTTGTGGATGTTGGAAAACAAAGAATTATTATTGTTACAAACACTACAGACTTTAATCACACACTAGATGGTGATCATTATGGTACTGTTAAAAAAAACTTTTCTAAACTGATCTTTTGAAGGGCGCCTGGGTGGCTCAGTCGGTTAAGGGTCCTACTTTGGCTCAGGTCACGATCTCATGGTTTGTGGGTTTGAGCCCCATGTTGGGCTCTGTGCTGACAGCTCAGAGCCCGGAGCCTGTTTTGGATCCTGTGTCTCCCTCTCTCTCTGCTCCTCCGCCCCCCTTTCTCTCTCTCCCTCTCTCTCTTTCAAAAATAAATAATAAAACATTAAAAAAATAAAAAATAAACTGACCTTTTGTATCACTTACACAGATGCTTTTTGCCATATATTCATTTTTTAATGTTAAATTATTCAGGCAAACGTACCATGCAGATTGGTGATTTGAACTCACACACACACTTTGATCGTAATCCCCAAACCCAGTTTTATTTTTAAGAATAAAAATCTGGTCATTTACTTATTGATGAAAGATTTATAAACTTATTTAACTTTTTATAGCTTAAAGTAACATTTAAAAATCACATTTCTCAACATTTAAGCAGTATGTAATTCTTGAGATGGTTTTGGTCACTTTTCTTTCTGTGACATTTGTAAATATATTGGTTTAAATAATTTCAACTTAATTATACTTGCAGATTACAATTCAGCATATTTTTTCTATTATCTCTTTATTTAAATTTAAACTTGGGTTTCATTTTATTAACGTGATTTTTTACTTTAGCCAATTGAGTTTTTAATCATTGTTGTAATGTCTGAAATCACTGGAAGCGCTGTCAGAGAAGAATAAACTGGGAAAATTAAATCCTGAGTAATTTCTGTGCCAATCTCTGGGCATTTTCTTCCAATAAAGACTTAACCTTCATTTTTTATCATAGTTTTCCCCTCTATTCTCCTACTTATTTACTTATTTTTTAACCTTCTCTCTAAAAGCTATTATATGACTAAGTAGAGAAAGGTCAGCCAATTTTTTAATAATCTGGAAAACATTTTATTACCAACTGGTGAGAAGTTATTGGACCCAGAGAGGAAGTATTTTAATACGATTTAAAGCACTGCTAAATATGAATAAGCTATTATTCACCCTTAACTGGTGCTGACTTTTTAAAGGTGGGTAAATATGTAGATATGTGACAATTATCTTCAAAGCCAAAATTTACCTTTGATCCCTCCGTGATGCTGTTGCTATTATCATATTCATCTAGGTTACTGTGTGTGAGTCTTCTATCTAGGGCCTGTCCTAACAGGAATTAATGCCTATTATCTTCCCGAAGCAGCAGGGAGGGTTACCTGCCCACCTGCTGCCCAGCAAAAGTGGAGATCAGCTGTCTGGGTGCCGTGGGTATTTATGAGCCCAGTGAGATTTCCTTTGATTCATACGTTGGAGGTGCTCTGGAAAAATCTGCTTGTGAGGGGAATGATTGCCTGTTAAATCAAAACTTCCTATTGACTTGAATAACTTGGACACTATTATTGGTACTTATGCAAAAAAAGTTAAGAAATACTTAAGAAGTCTAACACTGACTTGGTATATGAGTGCTTTTATGCAACCTCTTCAAAAATCAACTACATCACCAAGTAGGCTGTGCTCAACTCAGTAGGCACACTTTTCAGACATACTTCAAGAAGACATCACAGTCAGTCCCCACTTCCTGAATCTCTGGTCCTAAAGAATTTGACTCCTTTGCATGTGATAGGAATGTTGTTCTCTTTCCCTTGAAAGGGGAACAACTCCATCCACCACCCAAATGCATACACTTACACCACACCCCAGCATACACTGACATAGGGGAACATCTCCGAGAAGAATGAAGTTGGCATACGTTCTGCTTCCCACTCTAACACATAGCCAGTTATGGTCTTAATGTAGGTTGCTAGGGTTGTGTGGTGTTCCCATACTTTTGTAGCTGTAGGTGAACAGGTCTCCTAAATTTAAGATCTTAACTAGGGTTGAGATGACCTTTTGGAATGATTAAAAATTAAAGGAAAGTAATACCACAGTTTTGTGAACTACAGAAGAAATATGAAAACCATAAATGAATAATTCAAACAGAAGGAATATTTTCTTGACAAAGGAAAATCATGATATCCTACAGATCTGGGGAGAGGAAGATTTCTGGGTGAGATTATTCCTCAAAGCTATCTTGACATTTCTAATGTTGTGCTTTCTCTAAAGCTTATAGAATTAAAATTTGAGAAGTTTGATGTCGAGCGTGATAACTACTGCCGATACGATTTTGTGGCTGTGTTTAATGGTGGGGAAGTCAACGACGCTAAGAGAATTGGAAAGTATTGTGGTGATAGTCCACCCGCGTAAGTAGCACCTGTTTTATTTCATTAATATTTTAGTAGCTCTAAACTTCTTTCTTATTAAACTGCCCAATTATATTTTATTTTCTGTAAGATTCTATGCTGTTGTTGTTTTGTTCACAAATTCTTGGGTTTGTTCCATGGCAGTAGAGTCCCATACAGCCCCAGCACAAAAAATAGCCAACCCAGAGAGTAAGGAGGCATTAATGAGTGTAGCGAGGCCTCAGCAGCCAAACAGATAACAGATGCAGAGTTGGTGATGCCCCAGAGTCAGATACTAGCCAGATACCTGGATACGTCACTGCCCTGCAAAGGTGAGCTCAAGCATCAGAGTGGAAGGGGGAAATTCTGAGAAAAAAGCAGGGGGCTGAATTTTGAGGATCCAGATACGGAAACCTGGATGCTCATGATGACCCAGGTGGTTTTACCTGATCAGAGACTTGTCCTGGACCTCTTGTGGCTTTGTACCTCTTCCTCACCGTGTCGCTCAAATGTTTGCTGGGTAAGCCTGAAAGGCACTGTGTATTTATCAGCAAACATTTATGGAGCTTAGAGCTCTGCTACTTACTAGCTGTGTGACATTGAGCCAGTTGCTTAATTCCTCTTAGTTCCCTATTCTGTATTGGTGCAACACATGTATTTTGGTGCAAGATATTTCACCCTTTCACATACAATACTGGAGAAAGCCTCAGTTGAAATTAATATAGCTTAGGGCCTCTGGCTGGCTCAGTCAGTAGAGCTTCCAACTCTTGATCTTGGGATGTAAGTTCGAGCCTCATGTTGGGTGTTGAGATTACTTTTAAAAAAATAAAATCTTAAGGAAAAAAAAGACGTTACTACAGTTTGCTGTCAAAGTCACCATTATGTCAATTTTTAAATACCCTTTTCTACTCTGTTGCTTAAACATAATTCGATTATACGCATCACCTGATTTTACATGCATGTCTATGATTCCCCCAGACACATTTAAGTTAAAACAAGGTATTTTTCATTTTAAATTCATTTTTTCAATTTAAATTCATTTATATTGTTTGATAATATTAAGAATTTTTAATACATACAAATTGGCTAAAATTTGAACATTACTATACCCAAACTTGACTCTGCAGCCAAATGTGTTAGAGAAAGGCCCATTTCTAAGCTCTTAGCAAAGGTGTTCCTTCTGTATTTTTTTCCTGTTGCTGCTGTAACAAATTACCACCAACTGAGTGGCTTAAAACAATACATGTATTCTCTTACAATTCTGGAGGTCAGAAGTCTGAAATCCCTTGCACTGAGCTAAAATTAAGCTGTCAGCAGGGCTGTTTCCTTCTGGAAGCTCTGAGGAGAGAATCAGTTTCTATGCCTATTTCAGCTTCAAGAGCTGCTGCATTTCTTGGCTGTGGTTCCTCCTCCGTCTTCAAAGCACATCACTCCTGTCTGTCCTTCTGTCATCGTATTGCCTTCTCCTCTCCTGGAGTCAAACCTCTCTCTTCTAAGGATACCTGTGGTTACATTTAGGGCCCAAGTAGACGATCCAGGATACTCTTTTCCTTCTCAAGATCCTGAACTTGATCACACCTGCAATGTCCCTTCGCACATAAGGTAACATATTCACACGTTCAAGGGATTAGGATGCGGACATCTTGGGGTGCCATTATCAGCCTACCGCACCCTCCTTTATTCCAAGCCAGTCTTTTCATCTGTATCCTCCATCTGACCTCCTCCTTTTCTCCCTTGAAATTTCCCTCTACCTAGTAGCCCTGTTTTTTTCTCCATCATCTCCATCTTTAGCCTCTGCCTTTATTATTTGTTTCCCATAGCCAAAAATTTAAGTTCTCCTGAATTAAGGGGAAGAAAAGTAACCCTTTCTTGACCCCCTATCCTGCTGTAGCTTTTTCTACCATGTCTCTCCTTGTCTTTATATCCAAGTATTTAAAAAAAAAATTTCAAATTCCATTTCCTAGCAATATGGAAAATAAGATAGCTTTTAAAATCCTACCACAACAAATACCAAACAGTGTTCCTAAGTTAAAAAAAATTTTTTTAAGCATTGCTCAGTTGGTAAAAAAAAAAAAAAAGAGAAATCATCAGAGGGCAAAAATGTTGAAAAGCCCAACAGTGCTTGGGTGGCTCAGTCGGTTAAGTGTCCCAGCTCTTGATTTCAGCTCAGGTCATGATGTCACAGTTTGTGGGATCAAGCCCCTTGTCAGGCTCTGTGCTGACAGTGTAGAACCTGCTTGGGATTCTCTCTCCCTCTCTGCCCCTCCCCACATGTGCGCATACTTGCTTTCTCTCTTTCTCTCTCTAAAAATAAATAAACATGGAAAAACTATTAGCAAGTCATATCTAACAATGTATAGAAAATGCTGTTTGACCAGGAATTCAAGATTGGTTTGAACTTAGAAAAGCTATTAATATAATTTAGTTACCAGATTAAAGTATGATTTTTATAATTATATTTTTATTTGTTGGAAACAATTTATTCAAGAATATATTTTCTTAAATAGCTTGAATAAAAGTTTATTAATATTATTTTAATAGCAACAGAAATACAAAATACTCAAGAATATATCTAATAATTGTGTGCAAGCCCTGAAAAGAGAAAATTATAAAACCTTACTAAAAGGTATTTTAAAAAACCTCAGTAAATAGAGCTGTATACCGTTCTCGTGAATAGGAAAAATCAATGTCATTTAAAAATAACACAATTGGTTTTTCATTAAACCTGATAGCCTGATTCTGAAATGTTTATGGAATTGCAAGGGAGTTGGGGATGGGGGCAAAACTAAGATGGTTCTGAAGGAGAACTTGGCAGGGGGATTTGCCTTATGTGATGGAGCCATATCAGAAAGCTGTTGTATTTAAGACAATATGGTTTTAACAGAGATTGACAAATGGACTAATGAAAACACCAAAGAGAGGCCAGACACATCCACACATGTCTGCACATGGGGCACATCGCAGAGAGCCACAGGTCAGCTGGTAAAAAATGGCCTCATTGAAAAATGAGGCAGGAACAATTTGTTTTCATATGGGAAAAATGAATGACACACACGTACACACAGAACCACAACTACAGATGCACTGGAACCTTAAATGAGAATTTCTGCCCGTTAAAATACACCTTAAAGAGGGAAAAGAGAAGGCACAAAACAGAAACAGGTATTTGTAACATATTTGACAAAGACCCCTAGGTCCAGAATATATCAAGAAATTCTAAAAATTATTTAAGGAAAGACAACTCAATAGGAAAAAAAAATGGGCAAGAGACATGACAAGACATTCCCAAAGGAAGAAAGCTGCACCGTGACTAAATCTTTATAAAGAGTGTAAATTGGTACAACAACTTTGGAAATCAGCTTGGCATTATCTAGTAAAGTTGAAGATGGGCATGTATCCTGTGACTTAGCAGAGAATATGTACACTACCCTCCTGGGGTGCCCACTAACGTTACTTTTGCCCATGTGTACCACAAGACATACACAAGAGTATTCTTAGCGATATTGTTTGTAATGGGGGGGGGCAGAGGAAATAGCCTAATATTTATCAACAAGAGAATAGTTCATACTATGCAGCAGTGAAAACAGTGGATGAATCTTGCAGTTATAATGCTGAGTGTGAAAAAAAATAACAGAAAAATGCACACCATACCCTTTCATTTATATGAAGTTTATACATTTTTTTTTTAATGTTTATTTTTGAGAGAGACAGAGACAGAATGCAAGTGGGTTGGGGCAGAGAGAGAGGGAGGCACAGAATCCGAAGCAGGCTCCAGGCTCCGAGCTGTCAGCACAGAGCCCAACGCAGGGCTCGAACTCACGAGTTGTGAGATCATGACCTGAGCCGAAGTCGGACGCTCAACCGACTGAGCCACCCAGGCACCCCAATTTATATGAAGTTTAAAAGCATGCTTAGTGATGCATATTTATTGGTAAATCTGTTGGTAAAGAAAAGGAGAAACATAGAATCCAGCATAGTGATAGCCTCCATGCAGGTGGGGAGGGGGTCACAAAGTGGGGGCTCCTTGCTTCTGAGGAGTTTGTCTGGAGTAGCTTGACAGCCAGTCCTCCAACTAACACTTTTACCAGAGGAATATTTTTTTCATAGAGTACTTCTGGGATGGGACAGTGCAGAAAATGAGAAAACCTATTTGGGGGACTTCTCCCCTGTTAAAAGTCTGAAGAGAAGGAGGAGTGCTGTGGTTGGTGAGATCACTTCATCATCCCTGTGTCGGGTTCAGTGCAGTATCAACACCATTGAATTCAGTTCAGAAACACTCATTAAGCCTCAGCCATGTGGTGGGCACTGTGTTAGGTAGCTGGAATACAACAATAAATAAAAAACAAAGATAATTGGTAGGAGGGATGAAACGAGGCGGATAGTTAAAATGGCAAAGGAATATGCCAGGTACATTTCTGACAAGGAGTCCTTTGGTCCAATCAGCACAAGTGGTGGGGTCAGGAGAAGCTTTTTGAAGGAGATTGTGCCTCTTGAAGCTTAGTCTTGAAGGAAGAGTTGGCATTGGTCATAAGCAAAAGGGAGGACAGACTCATTCCAAGTAGAAGACACTCCATCAATAGAGATAACCCAGGGGAGGCATATGCTATTCTGGAGCCCAAACCTTGAGTTGGAGCCTAGAGAGGCAGGAGCACTGAACTGGGTTCCACATCTTACAGACAGGGGAGCCTTTCAAATACATTTAGTCAGGAAATGGCGGGACCAGTGCCTTGGAATCCTTGACATGAGCAGAGAGTCTGGTTAGAAGGCTGTGGCAGGAGATCCAGGTAAAGTCAAGGAGGTGGGGAAGGATGAGGAGATGAGGCAGGATGGTAGAGATGGAGAGGAGGATGTGGATCAAGAAATATTTAGGCAAGATTGGCAGGACATGGCGGTTGACTAGCTGTAGTGGTTGAAGACGACGACGACTATGGGATGACAAAGCAGAGACCGCGAACGCAGCCAGCTTTGTAAGACCAAAGAGCATCTTCCATCCCTTCCCAGGATCTCCCAGTATGGAATGAATCCAAGGAAGAGTTCCTCTTGCCTTTCTAGTGGTTTGTTACATTAATTTGTGGATGCACACGTAGCCCTCAGAACATTTATGGCACTGTGATTCTGTCACATTCATGCTAGAGCTCAGTAGCAGCATAACAAAAATGTCTGTTACTACAATACTCTTCCTTGAGAAAATTTAATTTCCAATTTGATGCTCCCAAGATTAGTTCATAGAAAAGACATTAGATGATCACTATAATTATAATATCATGCCCAGAAGGCTGACCTGATGAGGTCTTAAGGTTTCCTTTGCTGCATATAATAAGTGCTTTTTGTAATTTTATCATGTAAACAAGTTTAACATATTTTTTTTGTAATTGTGGCTGGGAATTGTTTCATGCATATTGTTTATATTTATTGAATGGAATATGTTTTCAAAAGCAAGACAGAACGTTTCTGATAAAGGCTTGATTCTCAGAAGCATTATTTAAATGATCTCGGTCACTCTTGTGACCAGAATGCTAAATGTAGGTCACGAAGCTCAGTCTTGGCTTCATCCCATACCTTGGCTCAGAAGGTAATTAATAGCCTTCAGGACAGAAAAGATCCTGCAGTTTTTCTAACTGGTTTGGTCAAGTACAGATCTACCTCCTCACCCCCAACCATCCCCACTCAAAGTAGCTGACAGGTGGGAAGAAAAATTAAGTTGCCCCATTATTTGCTGTTCATGATGCCTACAAAGTGGTTTGGCTGGGGCGCCTGGGTGGCTCAGTCGGTTGCGCATCTGACTTCGGCTCAGGTCATGATGCCACAGTTCGTGGGTTAGAGCCCCACGTTGGGCTCTGTGCTGACAGCTCAGAGCCTGGAGCCTGCTTCAGATTCTGTGTCTCCCTCTCTCTCTGCCCCTCCCCTGCTCATACTCTGTCTTTCTCTGTCTCTCAAAAATAAATAAATGTAAAAAAAAAAAAACATTTTCAAAGTGGTTTGGCTGAGAAGATGCCTCAAAAAAGAGTTTAGTCAAACCACTAATTAACTCAATTAAATAACTTGTTTCGTTTTTCCCACTTCTGAATTAAATAGTCTTGAAATAGAATTAGCCAAACAGCATTTTTAAACCATTGCTTAAATAATAATAGAGAAGGCTCAAATGAAACTATTTTATATGATAGTTATTCCCTAAGACTTAGGAGTGCTTTTGAGCCTCAGTTATTATCGCCACTAAATCGTTAGTACCAGCTAACCAGCAAGTCCCTAAAATAGCTTTCAAATTAAGAGTTCTTTAATGATGTCATTCATAACCACCAAAGCAATCACTTTCTCTTTCAACTTCGCAGCATTCTGCTATTGAGATTATAAAACAGAACCGTTTCCATTTCAGGCCTGCCTGAGAGCTCTCGTTAAAAATGAAATGGAAGTCACGTTAAACCCTACGTGGCTTTCTTATCCCCTGGTGACCAGCCCACCAAAATGATCCCTCTGGCTGTGTCTTCACAGTGCATGGGAATTCATTTATGACATTTCTCCATCTGACTCTCTATGGCCAGCATCCCTAGCTCCCCAGGCCAGCTCAAATCCAGAGTCTTAATGAAAAGAAGCTGTGTGGTTCCCAAGTCAGGCCAGACTCTAAGGTGCTTGTGAAGAACCAGCCACAGTTTCAGTGTTTACACTGGTCTCAATGTCTAGCACAGTCTCTTTGGTCACCTGGTCCTACATTCAAATTCTGACTCCCCTACATGCTAGCTGTAGGGCCTTGGGTAAATCACTTGAACTCTCTGAACTTCACTTGCCTATTCTGTTAGAAAGTGAGTAACAGTGCCGATCTGAACACTCGTAAATGTTAGCTATTTAGCATTAATTCTGAGCACATTGAGACTTTCACCTTTTGAAGTATCTTAACTTTTACTTTTAAACATATAGTGATCTATTGTCAAATGGAAAGCTAGGATTCTACAATTCAGAGAGGTGCCACTTAAAAAAATTTTTAATGTTTTTCTTCTTTTAGGCCAATTGTATCTGAGAGAAATGAACTTCTCGTTCAGTTTTTATCAGACTTAAGTTTAACTGCAGATGGATTTATTGGTCACTACAAATTCAGGCCGAAAAAATTGCCTACAACTACAGTACCACCTGTTACCACCACATTCCCTGTAACTACGGGTAAGTTTTTCTGTTTTGATGTTTGTGCACACACCTCAGGAGTATAAGAAAAATTCTTTTGAAGTAGAAAAAAAAAATTAAAACAAAGATACTTGAAACTAAACTAAGTTAAATAAAATGAAAACTTATCTAAAAGAATAATATAACTCCATTAATGAAAAAGTGTAAGGTGTAAGAAGTTTATAAGCTAATAATTTTTGAGAGTCATGTAAGAAAATTATGACCACTTAAAAATTACTAGGAACCCTATTATAGGCACAGATCATTATAAACCCAGTTTTTCTTTTCTGGTACCTCTAAAGTTATGGCTTTTTTTTAATTACATAGAATTGTAGTATTTAAAATTAAAGTTCTAGGGCCTTGATACCTGCTTGTTTTCACATCTGCCAGTTTTTTGGTTTGGGTTTTATTGTGTATGTGTATGTTGTTGTTTTTCTCGCTTCACTCTAAAATGTGTTATACAAAATACTTCTTTTTTTTTCCCCAAACTGGGGTAAGTTGGTATTATAGAAGCCAATTGGGAAACTGGTCTGGAGCATAACCTAAGAAATGGAGAGACAAGAGTGTATCCCTATACTAAGTCTCCATTCACTGAGATTTCAGGCCTCAGATCTCAAAATCTAAATCTGAGAGAAAGAAAAAAGTGGGAATGAAGGATCTGAAGTTAAGATACAAAATAATTTGAAATGAGCCCAGCTTTTATAGCCCGCCGTTCTCTGCTTGCACCCCTGGTAGGGCTGACCTGAGTATAGGCACTTGTAGAAGAGCTGATTTTTCTGAGTGCTCCCCAAGTATGCCACCTTGTGGCCGAGACATGTACTGCTATATTACAGCAGTGTTTCTCATTTCTTCAGCTCATCTCAGTGGAACCTGGTGTCCTTATTCTTTCCATTGAATTATCTGGCAGCACCGTGCTGCTAGTGGCTCCCTAGATTTTATCTCCAGTCCTAAACCTCTGAAATTGCCAACCTGGATTTATAATGATCTCCTAGGGTTTTGTTGACTGCTAAGCATTTAAATTAAAACCTATCAAACTCAACTTGTTTTTATTACACTATTTTGTGCATCAAATCTGCTTCTCCGCCGTTTTCCCAAGCAGGGTCCACAGCATCAGTAGCCACACTCTTAAGTCATCTTTGAGTTCCTCTATCTTACCTCCCCACTGCATGCCTCCCACCACACACACAAAGCAGACCATGTCTCCCACCTGAATTCATTGTCTACACCTGTGCTATCCAATACGGTAGCCACTATTGAACCCTTGAAATGTGGCTAGTGATACTGAGGAATTAAATTTTAATTTAATGATTTTTAAGAAGTCTCATGTGGCAAGTGGCTACCATATCGGGCAGCCCAGGAGCCAGACTCCTTCATGACATATATAAGACCCTTCATGAACTCTTTGTACCTAGCTTCTCTTTCTAGTTCCATCTTTAGGCCCTACCACCTCTCTCCTTATGCTTCTAAGTATTTTGGTATTTTATCCTAAGTGTGGGGGCAACTGTTGATGGATTTAAACGAAGTTCAGGATCAGATTCCCACTTCATGAAGATAGCTCTGGCCAGTTGTGAGGTGAATGGATAGTAGGGTCAAGACAATCAGGTTCTCGTGGTTGTCCAGGTGAACTGTGCTGTGACAGAAATACACGGAGTCCAGAAATTCTGACTGTTGTGCAAGCGAGGGGCGTTGGAAGATATTAACAGGTCTTTAATTGGTGATTATTGGTACTAGACAGATCAGGGAGGTGTGAATCATGCCTCTCAAGTCTCTGGTTTGCACAATTCAGGGGAAGGTGTGACCTTTCACTGAAGCAGAGAAAGGGGTTTAGGGGTAGAATCATAAGTTAAGCTGTGGCGTGTTGGGTCTGACGTGTCTGTGAGACACTCAAGTGGAGTAATCATGTCCAATTTGATCTATGGCCTCTAGAAGAGATTTCAGCAAGAGATTTAAATTTGAGAATCATCAACATACATGTGGTTGACACTGTGATCCAAAATGAGATCACCTAGGGAGAGGTTAGAAGTGAAAGGACAAGGGCTGCTGGAATTCAGTCTCTAGAAACCTCAACTTTTTAAAAAGAAGGATATACTGGCAAAAGAGACTGAAAAGATAGGAGCTGGAACAAGAGGCATCTACACTGGATGTTAGGATGTGTGAACTTGAAAGCTTGGTGATGAAAGACTAACGGGAGAACGTGTGAACCTGGGACTGGGTGATGGAGACAGAGCCGAGGGAAAGTCTGGGAAGGATGGAGCCGTGGCACTGGGAGGAGGGAACACCCACTGAGATGGTCGCAGGTGCACTTGAAGAGGAAGGCTGAGGACCAGATGCCATGCCAGCAGTGCAGGTAGAGAGCAGACAGGGAGGTGACAAGGGTCAGGGTGCTCTAGTGATGACTTAAAGGCAGGAGAGCAGGGATCTACTGAAGGAGGAGAAGGAGCAGGGTGGGACTGCCACTCAGCTTCCAGATTGACATTCTGGGATTTAGAAAAGCTGGTTTCCAGTGTCCACTGAAAGGATGCTCTTTCATCAGAGAGGGAGAAACACTAGCACCACTACTTTTTGACTCCAGTAATTAGGTAAATTTAGGTCCCCAACTTCTGGAGCAGTGTTCCCTCTAAATGTTTTCTGAACTCTTTGCCTTAAAAAAAAAGTATACACATACACACACATGCTATTCTATGTATTTTAACATTAAATTGTACATATTTTAATACTGTGATCCACTTGAGATCCTTTTTGGAGTTAAGTATGGGTACAAAGTAAGAGTAAATCAATAATAAATTCAGAGAAGAGTTCACAGAAACGTATTAGAAGGGCAGTGTTACAGCTGCAAATTCTTGCCCAACAAGTACAATTCTGTTACAGCTGTTTTGTTTAGTTCTTCCTAGCATATTGCCACATATAAGTGAATAATTAGCAAATATTTTGGAAACATTTTTATTGATAATAATGGGAATTAAATATTTTCATTTTGGTAACCCACAGTTTCTCCACCTTGGCAATATTTACATTTTGGGCTAGATAATTCTTTGCTGTTGGGGGCTGCCCTGTTTATTGTAGGATATTTAACAGCATCCCTTGTATCTCCCACTAGATGCCAGTAGCAGCCCCTAGTTGTGACAAAAAATATTTCTAGACATTGCAAAACATCACCCAAGGGGAGGAATCACCTTTGCTGGAGAACTACTCTGTGTATCTACTTTTATTTTTAAATTAGTCTACTTCCCAGTTCTTAAATGCTTATAGGCAATGGCAGACTCAAAATAGATGTATAGTTATGGATTGCAGCTCATTACAGGTATAATACACTTTACACAGTTTCTAAAACCTTGTACTACCCACATTTGGGCAGGTGCCTATTTTAAAGGCACCGAGAAAACTCCCTCCATCCTCAGGGGGAGCACCATTTGGATTCCTTTTGTAAAGTGAAGAATTAACCTACATTTTCTGAGTTCATATTTTTTGCACTGGGTTTTTCTAAGCAGGGTGCAAGGAAGCTATATCTATTTTTGGTTAGTGTTATGTATAAAGAAGGAAGAAAAGAGGGCAAAATGTGGGTTATCTTTGATCTCTGGTTCCAAATTCAGCAGAGAGTATTGAGTTACCCTGAGGAAATGAGAACAGTAGTTAGTACCATAAAGAATTTCTTTTGAATGTAATTACTCCATTGCAATGATGGATTGATGGCTCAGGGAAATAAATAGGAATTTTAAGTAGATTCAGGTCTAAACACCAATGGCAATTGAATTCATTTTCCTGAATCTTAATGTCTTTCTTCTTTGAATTAAGGTTTAAAACCCACCGTGGCCCTGTGTCAACAAAAGTGTAGACGGACGGGGACTCTGGAGAGCAATTATTGTTCCAGTAACTTTGGTAAGAAATAAAATCGGGCCTTTTCTCTTTAATCAGAAACTTGAGACCGCATGCTTAGTCTCAAAGGAATTGCCCTGAATGTGATGGTAAAGGGCTAGTTACACTCCCCATTCACCTACGAAAATGTTTTCCTGTTCACTAAGGTATAGTTGGCTAGTGTTGTTCAAAGTGTTAGATTTCACAACTGAGAAAAATATGTATACAGAAAATATGCTTTTTTTCACATAAACTTAATAATTTGACTCTTGGAATAGGATACTGCTACTCTGTGTATTCTGGCTGGCTCAGTATTCCTGAAAAACCCTGTATACTTTTTTTCCTCACATATTTTTCATGGAATATTTTTTCACACATCTGTAATTCCACTGAAGTAAATTAGAAACATATCCAGGCTGGCCTTTCTCAGAAGAAATTCACGTATTTCCTCTGAGTGTCCTTCCAGAGTACTAAATTGAAACTTGGGAATCTGAAATCTATTTGGAAATGCTTACAAATTGGAACTGAGGAGGTATTATCTAATGACTTAGAATTTCTCAGAGCTTTTTCCAATTGTAAAAACCACTTAAGAGCAAGAGATACCAAATTTAATTATGTTGGTTATTTTTTAAAGGAACATTTAAGAAAAGTCTTATCAGGAAAAGGAAGTTGCTAAAGCCTAAATAGGTTACACCCACAACAGAGAGTCTCCCAAAAGAGGCTTGTTTTTTCTGTGCCTTTTAAATGGTAACTGTCTACAGTCCAGACAAACTGTTCTAATTGAGGGTGTGAAGGCACTGAAGAATCTAGGGCCCTAGATCTTACTGGAGTTTGCATGCTGCAATTCAAATAACAGGCATGAAAATGAAAACAAATTGCTGTCACATCCAGGTTAGTCTTCGGTGGGAGGTGCTTAAGGAAATCTCCCCCTCTATATCCTTTGGAGCCACCAGATTTCACTTGGCTATAGATTTAACAATTATCACCAGGAATCAAAGTAAGGCATAATAAGAATTCTGAACTTTGCACACTACATGAGCAGCAGCTTCTCACTTTATCCTGAAAGTGAGAACATGTCAGCCAAGATCAAACTTTGACTTATTCCATTGTGACTCTCTTCTGTGGCAAAATGACCAACTACTAACACCAGTGGCCCATTGGTTCTCAGCCTGCATTGCTGACACTCCCCAAGGAGCAGTTTTGGCACAATAACTGGGGGGGGGGGGGGGGGGTGCTACTGGTTTTTCTGCGGAGGGACAGGGCTCATAAAACAGTCTCTCAGTGCCACGTCCTACACCACATGGAATTGTCACCCACAAAATGCCAAAAGCATGCCTTTGAGAAACAGCATCTTTCCTTCTGTGCCTCCAGAGTGAGACTCTTTCCTCTTATATCACCGTGGAATAAAGAGTGAGTTACATAATGAAAAGCAACTGAATTTTGTTAGGTGTTTTTGTTTATAAGCAAGAAAATGTTTTGTTATACCTCAGCTGTATACTTTGATTTGTTAAATGAAATAAACAAGGTGGATAAGAAAGAATATGAAAGACCCAGAAACAAATACTGATAATTAGAGATGGGGACCCATGGGATGAACCAAAGTTCAAGGAGAGAGGACAGTTGAAGAGAGGGGTGAGGGGAAAGACACAGAAAGGTAGGCACTCAACCACACAGACACAAAGACCCAGATCTTTGTAGCTCAAACCCCTACCATGCAACTGCTTAGTACAGTATTACCTCTAAAGATTCAAGGTCTTAATTGAGTATTCATAGGTAAAGGTTCATAAGCCTATGCCTTATTTGGTAAATGATCCCCATGTTGGATAAAACAGTGCAGAGAGCCCCTCTCAGCAGCAGAGTGCATTGCAGCAGGTAATTAGGTTTCTCTCCTAGGCATCAACACCTAACAACCCGGCTAACATTCCAGCTCCATGGCCTCTTTTCTTCAACCTGAATTTTGGTGACACATGTGCAGAATCACATTCGATAGCTTTATTAGGGCTTTCTCTTGAACATTAGAATGTTTCCTATCTGAAGCTTAGAAGAACGTAAAATTATTTTCAGTTCTGCTTACATTTTTGCTTTCACTGTCATAATATATCTAAATGTTTCCTTCTACAGTACTGGCTGGCACTGTTATCACAACTGTCACCCGAGGTGGAAGTTTGCATGCCACAGTCTCGATCATCAACATCTATAAAGAGGGAAATCTGGCAATTCAGCAGGCTGGCAAGAACATGAGTGCCAAGGTCATCGTGGTCTGCAAGCAGTGCCCTCTCCTCAGAAGAGGTAAGGAGGAAAACATTAGTCTTTCTTTAGGGAAGCTCAGGGACAGAGAAGGAAACAAGAGAGAGAGTCTGAGCAAGTCATGGATCTTCCCCTGCCATGACTGGGGAAGTAAAATCAAGGCTAATGTGTTGTCCACTTCTGGTGTAGAAGGAAGGAAGGCCTTAGGAGTCCGGCAGAATTGGGCTCTAAGCCCAGTTCTTGTAACATGTGACAGAAGATGAGATAGTGGAAATGATGAATGAGTCCAAGAAGCATTTGAGGTTGGATCAATAGGGAACAGACACAGAAGGAGCCATTCAGGGGAAAGAGATTTTCAATTATTGCACTTAAGGTGCTAATACTATGTTTAGAGGAAAATATCCATCAAGGAACAAGAAATTCAGAGCTGAAGTTCAGAAGAGAGAGGTATATATGGGCTAGAATTAAAGATTTGGGAATCATTTGCAGATATAGGTTCATTAAATCCACACATGGAAATGAGTTTAAGGGAAATTATGGAAAAAGGAAAGTTAAAAAATGAAAAAAGTCCGGGGCGCCTGGGTGGCTCAGTTGGTTGAGCGTCTGACTTTGGCTCATGTCCTGCATCGGGCTCTGGGCTGACAGCTCAGAGCCTGGAGACTGCTTAAGATTCTGTGTCTCCCTCTGCCCCTCCCCGCTCATGCTCAGTCTCTCTCTCTCTCTCTCTCTCTCAAAATAAATAAACATTAAAAAAAATTTTTTTTAATGGAAAAAGTCCAGAGCCAGAGACAAGGAGCAAATGATTTTTTTTTTAACAAGTTCTTTAACTTATAAAAGTAATGAATGTTCTATGTTTTTTTTAAAGTTTAGGTAAATAGAGAAGGATATAAAATAAAAAGTGAAGCCCTTTCCCTTTTCCCAGAGGTACCATGAAAAGTTCCCTCTAGAAAGTTTCTGTCTACAGAAAGCATGCAAGTACACACTTAGACAAATGAAGTCATGCTATACCTGTTCGACTACCACTCCCCCCCCCCCACCTCATGATCTATAGACACCTTTCCATAAACAGCACATATAGATAGATCTCTCTCTTTGGAATGGTAATCATGTCTGGTATCCACTGTGTGGTATACCAAGATTTCTGTCTCCAATCTTAGCTGATGTGTTTCCTCAATCTTGTTACAAACTTCCCCCACAACTAAACCAAACCAATCCCTCCCCCCCCCCCATACACACACACAATAGAAATGAAGAGAGAATATCCACTTTAACAATTCAGGTTGTTCAGAAAAGTCTGGAGGCTCACGGCTTCACATGGATCCTTCAGAGGGAATCGCAAAGGCTCTGTAAAAGATTAACACTTCTTCCCAGAACTGCAGGAACATCAGATAATGTACATGTAGACACTTACCGTAAGGTCTCATAATGATGCTAACAGTCTGGCCTTGAGGTGGCATCCACCTGCCCAGCCCTCCAAGCCTTCACAGGCTCAAGACCACTATGAGGACAATGTTAGCCCACAAAGGAAGATTATGCAAGAGAAAAAGGACACATGTATTTCTCTTAAGACATACAGGCGAAGAGGGAGAATAAAGGAGGCGGTAATACACTCTGCCTTTATGACATTTTTTCTCAGGCAGTATAAATCTTCAGAGTTGAATCCAACATACCTCAGCTTAGGGCCCAGTCTAGGCCTAACTTAGCCAGATACACTGTAATACAAAAAACCGTATAACGGATAGAAGTACCTCTTAGTACCTATTTGTTGTAAGGAACTATAAGAATGCAAAGAAATATATGATGCAACTATGCCCTCAGGAAACTTACATAGTACAAATACTTGAGATATTGAAAAAAGCTCAAGTCGACAACAGGAACATAAGACCGTGGATCATTAGTTGCCAAATGCTTGGGAAATCTAGAGTCATTATGGGATAATGACAGGCCATCTGAGGATGGCATGTCAGGGAGCACCGAGGCCCCTTGAGGAAGAACAGCCTTTCACATGAACACAGCGCATATTCAGTAAATACCTCAGACCCACAGCCCTGCAGAGCAGGACATGGCTGGGCCTCATCATTCCCTTCCATCTTTCTAGTGTTGGCAGAGCTGGAACACGTTCCTTACTGGAGTTTAGATTTTTTTTTCTGAGAGGCTTATACCTGATTTTATCCTAGATAGAACAAATGTATAATTAATTATACCATTTCCAGATCATTTTATCTAGAGGTAAGTTATAGTCTAAATTGTATCGAAATGGTACACATAGAGAAAAAAATTATATATATATATATACACTTTATATATATATATATATATATTTTTTTTTTTTTTTTAGGTCTAAACTACATTATTATGGGCCAAGTGGGTGAAGATGGGCGAGGCAAAATCATGCCCAACAGCTTTATCATGATGTTCAAGACCAAGAATCAGAAGCTCCTGGATGCCTTGAAAAATAAGCAATGTTAACAGTGAACTGTGTCAGTTTAAGCTGCATTCTGTCATTGCCTTTGAAAGATCTGTATTTTTCTCAGTAGAACAAAAATCTTATATTAAACATTGAGCATTCAGAAAGATTTATTCTTCACATGATGTAGGTCTGAGACCTCCGATATCACTGATGGAAGTTCTTTGCCTGCACAGAGAGGAGCAGATACACGATTGAAAACCTGCAGACTTAGCACGGTGATAGGAAACTGAATGTATTGAGCGTTGACAGTTTGGAAGCAGTTTATTTATACATCTCTGTAAAAGGATATTTTAGAAATGAGTTGTGTGAAGATGTAAAAAAGAGATTTTATAAGTGCAATATTTATAGTGATATTTGTTTTACCTTCAAGCATTTGCTCTGAGGTGTTATATTCTTCCCTTGCATTTTTTAAATCAATGCTTAATAAAATATTTTAAATGATTATATCACAGCCATTAAAGTTGTTTTTATAGAATATTCCTTGCTTTTTACATAATCAGTTTGGTATCAATTCACACTTTGCTGAAAGAGCATTCTAAGAACTTCAGGGACAAGATGGATAATGTAAGTGGACTATAATTCTCTGTAGAACCAGACAGTGTTAGAATGGTGTCCCTCAGGAATCCAGTGCAACTCCTTCATTTTGTAACAGAAAATTGAAGCTCGGGTATATTTGGTGACTTGTCTAGAGCACACATCTTCCAAGAGAAAGAGCTGGCAACCAAGCTTAGGAGTCCTGACTCCAACCCAGTGCCCTCACTGCTCTAGAAGAGGCCCTCTCTACCCCAGAGGAACACCCTCTTATTCTGACTTTGCAGCATTTGGTCTTTGGTTTCCTAGTCTTTGGTCATTTGATAGGACTTGAAATTAGAAGTGAGCCCGGTGCTCCTGTCCTGTTCATCCCCAGGCAACTGGATCAGGGTATATCAACTCGGATGCTTTCTGCTATTGCTTTTAAAAAAATCTGTTTTCATTCAGTAGTGAAAGAGCCTTGAAAGGACTCCCCTCGTTTGCATCCAGATGTTTGAAATGCAGCTGTATCTACAACAGCTCTGCCAACCAACCCTTAGGAGGTTGCTGGCCAGGAGCTGCGAAAGAGGGGACAAACCATCGCTGTCTGAAGAAGGTAGAACGAACATCAGGGATGAACCAAGACTTGGATCACAAGGTCTCTCATGGTACAACCAAAGTTTTAGAAATAAGGAAAATATTCTTTTGGGTAAAAACAATAATTTCCAACCCTACAGGTGACCAGACATTCAAAAGGCAAAAAAAAAAAAAAAAAGTTTCAAAAGGAAGAATCCCTCTGTTTTGGTAGCTGGGCAAGCATAAGCAAGCAGTGAATGTGGGCTGCTTGTGGGATCAGGAATCATTCCTTAACCTCTCCCACTGGGCTGCCCATCAGTACCAGAGAATTCACCAGCTGAGAAAGTGGATGAACTACAGGAGTCAGTGGTTAACTTCACTGGCCAGTGCCATCTTTTAGAAAGGCCCTCACAATCATCAGGACTTCACGGCTATGCCCAGCCAGGATGTAACTATAGAAGTCTAATTGACTCTAACCTTCTCAAGGCAAGTGACTTCCTTTCAAGAATGCATGTTATGAGACGTGAAAGTGATTACTAAAGATTTTAGTATTTTGAGGCACCTGGTTGGCTCAGTCACTAGAACATGCCACTCTTGATTTCAGGGATATGAGCTTGAGCCCCACATTGAGTGTAGAGATTACTTTAAAAAAAAAAGATTTTAGTCTTTTTTCTCCTTCATCTCTTCTAATTGGTGCATTATAGGCAACAGGCAACGTGTGCAGCTATCAGCCTCTTGCATTAACCTGCAGGAAGACTTTCATTGGTTTCCAAGTGGGTGCTTGAGTCACAGTGAGGTAAAAACTGGGAAAAGTAATCTGAACTATTTAAATCATTGACATCTCTGAAACAAGACTTTCAACTGTTTAGGGAAATAGTGGTTAATAATGTATGGCACTGGTTTGTCTTCTAATTAAATTATTCAAAACAGATAAGCTGAATAGTGGCATGCTCTTTTTGGTCCAAAAACCATTTCTTAATTTCTTTCTTCAATAAATCACTTATTTTGACTAAAGTGGAGTTTCTTCAGTTATGAGTTGAAGGAGTTAGACTAGATGACTTCTGGGAATTATTTCTCTCTTAGGGGTTCTTTTTAAAATTTTATTTCTTTTTAAAGTATAATTGACTGTATTTTGTTTTTGTTTTTAGCTAATTGTACTTGGGGAATCAAATACACATGATGAACAAATTGGTGATCATACTAATAACATCATAAAACATTTCCAGATCCTCTGCTGTGTTTCAGGGGGTCTTGCTAGCTTAATTTTCATCCTTTGAATTCAATTCAATTCCTATAACAAAAATATATGAATCTTGCAAAGTTCCCAAATCTTAAATTCTGTTACATTACTTACCTTACTCAAAGGTTAACCTTAGTTGAAGACATTTATCTTCTTTTTTTCTTTCTGTAGGAAAGTGCTACTGGGCTCCCATTATACCTTCCAGACTGCTGAAATGAAATAAACTAATAATAGAAATCTTCTTTAAAGAAAAGCCTTATAACAGAACAGCTACAAATTAGTGCTTTTTTTAAAGTTTATTTATTTTTGAGAGAGACAGACAGCAGAGTGGAGGGAGGGGCAGAGAGAAGGGGAAAGAGAATCCCAAGCAGGCTCTGCACTGTCAGTACAGGGCTCGAACTCACAAAGCTGCAAGATCATGACTTGAGCTGAAACCAAGAGTTGGATACTTAACCAACTGAGCCACCCAGGCGCCCCAGTAATTTTTTTTTTTGTAATATTTATTTCTTTTGAGAGAGAGAGAGGCAGAGAGAGAGGCAGACAGAGAATCCCAAGCAGGCTCTGTGCTATCAGTGAGGAGACCAACTAGGGGCTCAATCTCACCAACTGAGATCATGACCTGAGCTGAAATCAAGAATCAGACACTTAAATGACTAAGCCAGCCAGGCTCAGATTAGTAGTTCTAATGCAAATTAAGTAATATTGCCAGAAACTCCTATTGCTTGAATTCATGGACATATTTATATACGTGCAAACAAATTTGCAAAAAAAATCTTCAAGTAGAAAACAAACATTTAAAGAAGTGTGTGGCAGTGAGGGAGCTTGCCCTAAGTATTCTAAGGCCCTTATATTGAGAGAGAGAAGGATAAAAATACTACTTTTAGAACTTTGAGAACTTAAGCCTTTATATTAAAACATCTAGGGAGGGGCGCCTGGGTGGCAGTTAAGCATCCGACTTCCGCTCAGGTCATGATCTCGAGATACCTGAGTTCCAGCCCCACGTTGGGCTCTGTGCTGACAGCTCAGAGCCTGGAGCCTGATTCAGATTCTGTGCCTCCCTCTCTCTCTGCCCCTCCCCTGGTCATGCTCTGTTAATATTAAATATTTTAAATATTAAAAAAATATATCTATGGCAACTATAAGAGACTACATAGTTTGAAATTTTTAAACTAGCAGAGAAAAGAAGGCAAGACATTAAAATGAAATCAGGGAAAATATCACAAAATATGATGACAGAAACAAATGTACTGGGGTGCCTGGGTGGTTCAGTCAGAGCCTGGAGGCTGTTTCGGATTCTGTGTCTTCCTTTCTCTCCACCCCTCCCCGCACTCACGCCCTGTTTTTCTTTCAAAAATAAACACTAAAAAAAAATAACAAATCTCAACAAATTTCAAAGCTTAAGTATCATATGGACATCCTTCTCCAAAAATAATGAATAGTTAGAAATTAATAACAAAAGTAAACAATAGGAAAACAAGAAAAAAAACCTGATGTTGGAAATTGAGAAATGTGCTTTTAAATAACTTATAATAAAAAGGAAATTATAATGGAAAGTATTAAGTATTAAAAACTGAACAATAGTAGAAATACTAAATTATTTTTAAAATGTTTATTTTTGAGAGAGCGCAAGTGGGGAAGGGGCAGAGAGAAAGGGACAGAGGATCTGAAACAGGCTTCTGTGCTGAGCCCGACTTGGGGCTTGAACCCACAAACCACAAGATCATGACCTGAGCCAAAGTTGACGCTCAACCCATGGAGCCACCTGGGTGTCCCTAGAAACATTAAATTTAAAAATGTGTAGAGGAACACTTCAAAATACACTTCAAGTAACACTTTAAAATTTATAAAATTAAATGTTTACATTACAAAAGGGTGAAAAATAATTTGTGAATGACACACATTAGGACGTTAGTAAAACAAGAACAGACTAAACTTTTTTTTTTTTTAATTTTTTTTTCAACGTTTTTTATTTATTTTTGGGACAGAGAGAGACCGAGCATGAACGGGGGAGGGGCAGAGAGCGAGGGAGACACAGAATCGGAAACAGGCTCCAGGCTCCGAGCCATCAGCCCAGAGCCTGAGGCGGGGCTCGAACTCACGGACCGCGAGATCGTGACCTGGCTGAAGTCGGACGCTTAACCAACTGCGCCACCCAGGCGCCCTCAGACTAAACTTTTAAAAGGTAGAAAGAAGAGCAGAAATTGAGTAAAACGGTAATCATAAATACATAAAATTAACAGCCAAAAATGGATTCTCCAAAATGACTAGTAATTGACAAAATTCTTACAAGATTAAGCAAGAAAAGAAGTAAAAAGAACAAGAAAACAATTTAGGAATAAAAATTTCTGCTGATGTTATAGAATCTTAAAAGGTAACAAAAGGGTCTTATGAACCACTTCATGTAAATATATTTGAAAACTTAGATGAAGTGGACAAACTTCTAAAGAGGGGAGGTTACTTACTCAAGTAGAAACAGAATGCCAAAATTGTCCTAGAACCATTAAAGAAATCCAAATAGTAACTATAACTCTTTATTCAAATAAAACCCCGGGTCCAGATAATTTTACTTAGAAAGTATACCAAACATCCAAGGGACAAATACTGCCAATCTCACATATACTATTCCAGAATATAAATAAATCACAGATAGCGATTCTTTTTATGAAATTGGTATAATCTTAATACCAAAACTTGAGCAAACATAGGATCCAGTCTGATTTTACTTACGAACATAGGTGCAAAAAGAAAATAATTATCAGACAAAATCCAACAAACAAAATAGAACACAATCAAGTTGGGTTTATCCCCAGAAACACGTGCTCGATTTACCATTAGGGAATCAATGTTCACACTTCACTGCGCTAATAGATCTGCTATGCCAACTAGAGAGATTTAGGTGCAACTAAACATGCAGACTCCTAAGAGAACCACAGGCCTTTCTCACTGTCAGGATCCCCAAAAAGCTATAGCACAAGGATCAGAGCTTAACAGGACAGGGTCAGACTTTCTACTTTAGGAGCCTGTGCAGCATTCTGGCAGCAGTTCACACAACCAGTTCACACGAGCTCTTTTCTTTGGCCTTCCTAGATAATGTCTCAGATGCCAGGAGACTTGACTCACGTAAGGCGGGTGCAGACACTCCAACTTAAAGCTCATATCTCCTCAGAAACCAGTATCTCTTGTATGAACTCCATAGGCATAGCTTCCAGACACCTCAGAGGACATGCCTCCTTGTAAGAGTTACATGCTCAGGAAGACCTAAAGCTGCACGTCCCCTATCAGGTATTTATAGTTCAATTATAGTTCCTCATAATCCAATGCAATTTACCAACCAGGGTTCATTTATACCACAAATAAATTTGTCTAGCAACATAGTGGACATGCTGTAATATCAGATTACTAGGTAAATTAAGCTGGAGTTAAACACAGGTCAATTCTTTTTTTTTTTTCTAATGTTTATTTACTTTTGAGAGAGAGACAGACAGAGTGAGAGGGGGAGAGGGGCAGAGAGAGGAGACACAGAATCCGAAGCAGACTCCAGGCTCTGAGCTGTCAGCACAGAGCCTGATGCGGGGTTTGAACTCACCAACTGTGAGATCATGACCTGAGCCACCGCTTAACCAACTGAGCCGCCCAGGCACCCCAAACACAGGTCAACTCTTAACGGGGAGGGAAGGTTTCTTAGACTTACTTGCAATATATTAAAGGAGAAAAATAATTTGACTTAACAATGCAGAAAAGCATTTAATTCAATATTTATTCAAGACAAAATAAACATTGAGGAAACTAAAAACAGAAGAGCTTCCTTATGCTGATGAGAAAACCTCCAGCAAATGGTGACATATTGAAAGCATTTTAATATCAGTGATAAGACAAAAATGCCTGAAGTCAACATTTCTACTGGTGAGCCTAGCCAATGTAGTTAGGAAAGAAAAAGAAATAAATGATATTGGACAGGAAGAAGTAAGACTTTTATAATGCGAATATAATTCAAATAGAAAACCCCCAAAACCCTGCGGGTGATTAGAATTGATAGTTTCACAAGTCTGTTCCTTAGATGTGTACATAACCCCTAACCCAAAGACAAAACATTGAATTTTTAAAAATCTTTTATAATTAAGCATCTTGAATTAAATATGTGAGGGTCATTATTCATACACAAACAGCCTCTTTTTAACATAGGATGTACAAGTGTGAGAGCGTGCATGAATGTATAGAATTGGATATTCAGACAGAGTAGCTCTGGGACATACATAGAGATTTGTTCTGAAGAATTTTAAAGTTGTTATTTAATGTTCTAACGTTTAAGTCATGGGGATGAAAGGTACAGCATAGGGAATATAATCAATGGTACTGTAACAGTGTTGTATGGGGATAGATGGTAACCACACTTGTGGTGAGCATAGCGTAATGTATAAACTTGTCGAATCACTCTATTGTACACCAGAAAACTAATGTAACATTGAGTCAACTGTTCTTCAATTTAAAAAAATTTAAAAACTGGACTTCTTTGTTTTTGTAATTTATTTCTTCCTCTAAAAAACAAAGCCAACAATTAGGTTTAAAAAGGCTAAAATTTGATTATAATTTTGAAATGTTATATTTTGCTTGAGGGATATTCTGATACTAAGATTAGGTTACATTAAAAAAAAATTAATGCTTATTTATTTTTGAAAGACAGAATGCAAGTGCGGGCACAGAGAGGGAGACACAGAATCTGAAGCAGGCTCCAGGCTCTGAGCTGCCAACTGTCAGCACAGAGCCCGACGTGGGACTTGAACCCATGAACCGCAAGATTATGACCTAAGCCAAAGTCAGATGTTTAATTGACTGAGCCACCCAGGTGCCCCAAGATTAGGTTACATTTAAACAGTGAGATGAAGTTTTTGAGAACAGAAATATATTAAGAAAATTTACAAACTTAAAGATTTCATAAAGCTGATCAATTTGTAAGAAATTAGTATTAACAGTGACATAATGCAGTTAAGAGCTTCCTGGACAAGGCAGACAAAGACTTGTATTCTCCTTCACAGTGTATCAGTGGGAGAACTTTCTGTTTCCTTATCTGTAAAATGAAAAAGTTGAATTGGATCCTGAGATCCCTTACAGATTTTAAATTGTTTCTAGATCCTTGAATAACCAAATTGATCAGGGTATAAAATTGCACAGAAATAAAATCATTCAGTTTCTCCATTCTAAACCCTTGGTCCCTCCATGCCTTGG
Source organism: Neofelis nebulosa (assembly GCF_028018385.1). NCBI lineage: Eukaryota > Metazoa > Chordata > Mammalia > Carnivora > Felidae > Neofelis > Neofelis nebulosa. The sequence continues at coordinate 38,051,739 of NC_080786.1, read as the reverse complement.
CTTATGTTTTGGGTGGACTGACTCCTGATTTTCTATATATGCTTATTACCTCACAGTCCTTCTTTTCCCTCCTAATTCTTCCTCATCTCATTGGTCTGTTTCTGTCTTGGTCATAAATTAAGTCTTTAATAAACTATTCATTTAGAAAAGCAAGGCCTTTTAAGACATCTTAAATTCCACTCTGTGACCAAGATGAACTTACAATGAGAAATAAATCAAAAAAGTAAAGCTTTGGGATATATCTTACACAAACAATAAATTGAGCTCAGGATCTCAGGTCAGTCATGAATCAGTCTTAGACAAATTACTTAAAATGGCGATTTTCTCACCTATAAAATGAGAAGATTGAAGTAGGTGATCTAAGTCTTCTTCCAACCCAATTTGCTGAAATAAGTTCTAGAACACACAACTGTTAGGTAAGTGTCTAGGATATTACACAAGCAGATCAAGCTAAATTTTCATTCAACAAAATTGTGCCATTCACCATCAACAAAGTACTTAAGCTGAGGATATAGAGAATACGAGAGCTGCTTCTGTCTAGTTTTATAACTTAGAAAAAGGAAATCCTCTGTATTAAAATGACCATTATAGAAAATACAGTGACTCTTTGCTATTTCCACTGAAATATTAAGGGGAGGGGATGAGTTTAAAATATTTAAAAATTAGAATATTAAAATAACCTCACAAAATTAATTAAATTTCTGGATGAGCTACTGAGTCAGCTCCTTAAAATTCTTTTCACATAGCACTTGATAATTTTAATATCTTTCAACAAGAATAATTTGCCTAAAATTGAAGGATGGATTAAATATCTTTTCTAATGAAGAGACAGACAGATACACCCTAGAATGCAGGATGAAGAAAATGGAGCTTACCTGTCATTTATGTGGCTGTAAGTTTTTTTGTTTATTTTGAGAAAGAGTATGTGTGTGCATGATCAGGGGAGGCAGAGAGATAGAGGGAGAGAGAGAATCCCAAGCAGGCTCCCTGCTATCAGCAAAGAGCCCGATGTGGGGCTTGATCTCATGAGTCATGAGATCATGACCTGAGCCAAAATCAAGAGTCGGACCCTTCACTAACTGAGCCAGTCAGGCGCCCCACCATTAATATTTTCTTAATGTAATTCTGAATAATTAGGCCCAATTGGTTTACTCCTCATGACCTATAATCTCAGCCTATTTGGATTTTATAAATGTATTTTCTGAGGAAAACAAAAATTTCAAGGTTAATGCAATTCTAATAAAAACCCCCTTTTTTGGTAGAACTTGATAGACCAATTCCAAAATTTATGACAGAGGAAGAAAGCTAGAATAGCCAAAATTATTTTGAAAAAATAGTACAAAATAATTTACCTTGGCATTTATTACTATATTTCACCCCACTGTGTTGTGTTAATGATGGGCTACTAACTTGCATAAGCACTGTTTTCTTTGGACTAATAATGATTTAGGTCTACTGTTATTTTTTTGTTTTAGTAAGTTTAGGCTTATGTATTTTTTTTCAGGTTAATGAAGCATAATTTGTATTCATTAAAATTCACCCTTTTTGAATGTACCATTTGATCATGCAATCAGTCTTCTCCCACTAGATCTTAATAACCAATGGTCTGATTTGGGTTTCCATAGCTTTTTTTTTCTAGAATGTCATATAAATGGAATCATACTGTATGTAGCCTTTTCATCACTTAGCATAATACTTCTAAGACTCATCTATGGGGGGGCTTGGGTGGCTTTGTTGGTTAAGCGCCTGACTTTGGCTCAGGCCATGATCTCAGTTCTTGAGTTCGAGCCCCATGTCAGGCTCTGTGCTAACAGCTCAGAGCCTGGAGCCTGCTTTGGATTCTGTGTCTCCCTCTCTCTCTGCTCCTCCCCCACTCACACTGTGTGTGTCTCTTTCTCAAAAATAAACAACCATTAAAAAAAAAAAAAGACATGTTATTGCATAGATCGGTAGTTTGTCCCTGTATTAACTTGGCTAGGCTAATTTATGTTTCCCAGAATTTTCTTTCTTACATACCCTTAGGGTAAACCACAAGGCACACTGTTTGTTTTTGTTTTAAGTTTATTTGAGCGGGGGAGAGGGGGCGGTAGAAAGAAGGGGGGTGGAGAGAGGGAGGGGGGAGAGAGAGAGAGAGAGAGAGAGAGAGAGAGAGAGAGAGAGAGAGAGAGAGAGAGAGAGAAATTCCAAGCAGGCTCTGTGCTGTCAGCACAGAGCCCAACACAGGGCTCAATTTCACAAACTGTGAAATAATGACCTGAGCCAAAATCAAGAGCCAGAGGCTTAACCAACTGAGTCATCCAGGTGCCCCACAAGACACATTTTAAAGTGAAATTTGAAGGGCAGAAGTGAAGCAGCAGTGATCTCATTTCTTATGCAGGCACTTTTGTAGCTTGAACATGGGGTAACTTACCTGCTGGCTCAACTTTTGGGGTGGGACAACAGTCTGACCTACATTGTTTTACCTTTCCTTGGATCCTCCTTCAGCTTCTTGGACTCCTGGGCCAGGTGTGTGTTTAGCAACCTGGCAAAAGGCAACTTTTCACACAGGATACACACATTGTCAAAGATGGAGACAGTAAGAAGTGACACAGGTCTCACTGTCAACTGCCTACCATGTGAATTTTAACTCTAGCATTAGATGCAAACAATAGACTCACAGAGACTGCTTAACCAACTCCAACGTGTAACAGCAAATCCCTGTAAACAAATCACTATACAAACATGTATACATGTATGCCTGCAAACATCCTAGTAGTTCTGCTTCTCTGACTGAACTCTGATACAATTCTTTTGTATTACCGAGTAAATAAATACCTACCATACGGATGTACATCTTGTTTATCCATTCACCAGCTGATGGACATTTGGCTGTTTTCAGCGATCTAGTTTAGGATCATGAATAAAGTTGCTATAAATGTTCACAGACACAGGTCTTTGTGTGAACATATTATTTCAAAACATGGTATTTATAAATACAAGAAATAGCTAAAAGAGTTCAATATGTTTGCCACTGGAGGTGGAAAGGGGCACAGAGGGGTCCGATGTTGATGTTTTACATTTTAGATCTTTCTAACCATGATTTAAAAAAAAAAAAATACACTGAATTGTACACTTTCAAAGAGTGAATTTTATGCTATGTGAATTATATTTCAACACAAAAGTATAAAAGTATATGATAATACAATAAACAGATCCCACCAACTTATAATCTAATGTCAAGTTTTATTTACCTTTTTTCTTACAATATGCTGTCATCCAAAATATACCTTATAAGTAATTCATGCATACAGTAGGCACTCTATAAATATTTTGATTTAATAATTAGGTATTTTTTAGAATGACTAAAAATCCTGATGTAAAATCCCAACTGGGAAGTGCATAATCCCATTGTAGACAAAATATATAACTTTACAATAATCATTTTTATAAGAATTTGCCCCAAAGAGGGAACACTTACAACATGGAAATTAAAAAATAAAAAGTAAAAAGCAAGATGAAGCATAATACTAATATATTTAGACAATGACCCCCCGGACCAGTGGGGCTTACAGACCTAGGGTTACCTGCACCCTGTGGCCTTAACACCATCTGAAATTCAGTTAAGAAGATAATTATAATACCTAATAACCTCTTAACTGGAAATGCTGCAAGAAAATACAAGCAATAGCCTGTGAAACTTTTTTAACTACATCCCTCACATGAACGCAGGAAAAAAATTTTTACTACATATCTTATTCTCCAATTTAAAAAAATCAAGGCTTTTTATCTTAAGCAGTAAGAGTGATCCACAAATAAGCAAGAAGTCACTTTTATAGAAACTATGTTAAATTCTGTGGAAAATACTTTGGGAGATTAGTTCAAGAACCTTAGTCCAAATATAAATAAATCCTCGCATTAAAGGGTCTTCCAATTTACAAAAACAAAACACGCTGTGACCACATATGATAAAGTATCTTCTAAATCCTTATTTTGCGTTAGCTTTATAACTATGAACAGTCACTCCAAACTGAAAAATGAAAAAGACTGTAGCACTATTATGATAAAGAAAAATTAAAAGCCACCAAATGCCTAACCTTAGTGAAATACCTGTGCAAACCTATAAACATATTCAAATACTCTATTTCTATAAAATGAAAAGTCTACTGACTATATCTTTCAAAAACTATATAATTCCATAAAAATTTAAATATACAGACTATACCAATACATGGAAATGTATATATAAAATACTATTAAGTGAAAAAAACCAAAAAATATAAAGTGAATACAACCATGTAAAAGTAAATACATTACAATAACAAAAATTGTGAAGTGACTTAAAATTTATAGAGACATAAACAGATTCAAATATCCATTAGAGGTTTTTCTTTGTTACTTAAGATTATAACAAAATAAAAAAAAATAGACTATTATTTTAGATTAAACTATACTCCTAAACAATAAATACTGAACTAATGTGAACTCCTAAAACAGAGATTTTAAAAACCATGACTTAACTATATTTCAAGTGTATCCTATGGATGGAGACCAGCCCACATTTGCTGATCTTCACTTTACAAAACCTTCTGGCAATGTGCACAATTATAACTGCCCTTCTTAAACATAAAAAGAAAAAAATTTAAAGCACTGTTCAAGTAAGAAAACCAAGCAGCATGCTAACAAAATCTATCTACTTAATCTGTTTTGCACCTGCAAAAAAGCTACTAATAGAGGGTTTTAAAAAACTAATCCTATATACATATTTTACATAATATATTTATGCTATAAATATTTTAAAGAATGGCTTTTACATAATTCTTCATTTTAATTCAATATATATCTAACTGATTTAATTGCAAATTATGCAAATCCAATCTTTCAGATTTATTACTGAAAATTATTCTCTACATGGTTTAGAAAATGGTTAATTTCTTGGGTAAAACATAGCATATTTAGAAGTCCGAAAGCCAAGTAAATCCCTTATTTCATTTCGGAATTTTGAAAGATCTTGGCGTAGTTCATTTAGATTTTCCACGGTTGCCTGATCTGTACTTTGCATCTTCTGTCTCATGGATGTCAAGTAACGATGCACTAGGCAGCACATCACTTTTTGGTAGTTTTCATCTCTCTTTTGTTTCAAATTTCTCCATTCCTTCAAAACAAACAATTATATGATACAATTTTATAAACAATATTTAAATGAGGTGAATTTTTAAGATTTTTCACAGATACAAACACATGTTTTATTGGGCTATATTTTTGGGACTATGTGTTACAAAATAATATTCATCACTTGTTTAAAACAGATACAGCCTGCCTATTTGTTTTATTCATTCACCTATATGCTTCTCTGGATTTAAAAATATTCTTAGGAATCCTCAATTTATAGGAAGGATTAGCAAACTACAACCCACAGGACAAGTACGTCCTGTTTCCTATTTTTAAATGGCCTGTGAGCAAAGAGTGGTTTTTTACAGATGAATATTTATAATTAATTTGATGATAGGGAATACTGATTTTGAGACCCAATTAAACAAAATGTTAATCCCCCCCAAAATGGAATTCCATTCTTTTCATTAGATCTGTATTACAAAAAATTATTAAATTATTACTCAATTAAGGTTACATTTTAAATTTCACCAATAAAAATTTTGTGGAAATTTGTGTTCTTTCTTGTTATATTACTTATTATAGTCATAAAGTATTTTTGATTTTGTCTCAGTCTGCTAAGTCCAAAATATTTACTAATAGGCCCTTTAAAGAAAAGTTTGCCAACCTCTGGTTTATAGCAACATGAACTGAATTATTCATGTAATGAATAACTTTCAAGAAAAACTAGAAAAATGAGATGGCTCCAGTAGTCAATCTTTATCTATGCTGACAGAGTTGGCATTCTAAATATTTCCCATGTTTTAAAACTTGAGACAAGATTTCATCAAAAAAAAAAAAAAAATCATAGCTCTCTCTCTCACATATTGAATCCTTACTTTATGTTAGATACTATGCCATGCATTAGGGATATATGAGTAAAAAAAAAAATCAGACAGTCCCAGGCCTTAAGGAGCCTGCATATTTACACTCTAGGAAACATCAGTGATTAGGAATTGTTAAAATTTCCAAGTTGCAATTTTAATATCTTACCTTTAAACTGTTTTGCCGTTTAACCTTGCCTTTTGATGTATGAGAGCAAATCCACTTACTGAGGCTACTAATCATATAGCAAATAGTCTTTGGTGAAGGAATGATATTGAAAGGTGGGGGTAATGTACATTTGTCATCAAAGTAGCTAAGCCACAACTTTGCTCGAGCAAACTTCCATTCCTTGTCTTCATGATTCTGTAAGAGCCAAATGAAAAAGCAACACAGAATGTGAACACACACACACACACACACACACACACACACACACACACACACACACACACACACACGGGAGAGGGAAGGGCAAAGGAGAGATGGGGAGGGGGGGATATCATTTTACATGGTCCAAATGTTTGATGTCCAAATGTTTACACGGCTTGTAGGTAAAAATTTGGTTCAAGAGTTGTAGTTAATATACATTACTTACATTTAAAAAATCTATATTTAGGGGCGCCTGAGTGGCTCAGTTGGTTAAGCATCCAACTTCAGCTCAGGTCATGATCTCGCGATTCAGGAATTCGAGCCCTGTGTCAGGCTCTGTGCTGACAGCTCAGAGCTTAGAGCCTGCTTCAGATTCTGTGTCTCCCTCTCTCTCTAACCTTCCCTCACTTGTGCACTCTCTCTCTCTCTCTCTCTCTCAAAAATAAATAAAGACGTTAAAAAGTTTTTTTTAATCTGTATTTAATTTTAAAATAATATTAATTCTTATAATCTTTGGCTGCCTTATCTACTACATACATTTGGTATGATCCTAAAGAATATAAAGTTTTTACAAGAATGAATACTTACTGCTATCAACTGAAAGCTTTTATGAAGCATTGCCACCAGCAGCTTGGTAAGCACGATCACAACCACGACATTGTATGTCCCAACAATAACAGCTCCAACAAAGGACTGCAATTCTTCTCCGTAACTAAATCTTGTGACAAAGATTGCCACATGTGCTAAGGAGAAAATATACCAGAACAAAGCAAAGCAAGTGCCAATGAACCTGTAAAGACAATTACATTTCTGTTTAAAAGAAAATTAAAGCACTTAATTAGCAAAAATGAAGAACTCATTCATATTAACATTCCATAAGTAAAACATTGATAATCCAAGAATACATTTTAAAATGAATGAGATTGAACCCAACAGTTTACATATGTCTTAAACAAAGAAATACACTTAAAAGGATAAATTATTTTGTTTAACCTCCTACTGCTTTTCTATTATCAACAAAGCAGCCTCTAAGATCCTGTTTGTGCCTAATTAGATGTTGCCACTCCTCTGCTTAAAAACTTCAAATGGCTCTCAATCTCAATAGCCCAAAGTCCTTACAAAGATCACAGATCAACAACATTCTACATGATCCTCATTACCTTTTGGACCCCATCTCTTACAACTTGCCCTCATTCACTACATTCCATCCACACTGGCCTCCTGGTTTTTCCTTGAACAGCCAGCCACACTCCCATCCCAGGGCATTTGCCTTTGCCATTCCTTGGATCGGTGAATGCTCTTCCTCCAACTATCTTCTTCATGGCTTGATCCTTCATCAACTTAGTATCTTTACCTGAATGTCATCTCTTGCGAGGACTTCCCTAGTCTATTTAAAATTGCAACCTCTAACACAGAGGGAGAAGCCTGGCCAAGCTTTGTCTCTTTGGTCCTTTTTATTGTGTAATATATATTTTATTTCTCTTTTTATTGACTATATCACCTCACTGTAATATAAACTCTATGAGGCAGTTTTGCTCACTGGTACTTCATTCACTCAGTACTTTGAACAGTGTCTGTTATATAGAAGGTGTTAAATAAATACTTATTATTCATTTAATCTTAAATAAGATGACATCCAAGTATCTAAAGAATAGTTGGTACATAACAAACACAACAAATACCTAATTCCACACCCCTTCTCCATTATGTTACTTAAAAATGAGGGGAGGTATTTTGTCTGCCTCACAACTGGTTGTTTAAGTTCTTATGATACAGTAAATTAGAGAAAAAAATTGTTTATGAAGCTCTAATGATTCTCAATTCTATTGACCTCCTACTGAAGTGTTGAAAATATGAGAGATGGTTTTACCTGTAACAATAATGGACAGTTGCTGACATTTAATATGTGAAAAGTATGGGGTGCCTGGGTGGCTCAGTCGGTTAAGCATCCAACTTCGGTTCAGGTCATGATCTCACAATTCGGGATTTCGAGCCCTGAGTTGGGCTCTGTGCTGACAGCTCAGAGCCTGGAGCCTACTGCAGATGCTGTGTTTCCCTCACTCTTTGCCCCTCCCCTGCTCATTCTCTGTCTCTCAAAAATAAATAAATGTTAAAAAAAATTTTATTAAAAAAATATGTGAAGAGCAGAGACATCTTTCAATACGCAGGACTGACAGAAAACTGTCCTGCCCCAAATCCTAACAGTGTACAAAATGCCAAGAACTCCTCTGTTAAGACAAGCAGCAGGGGAAACAATGTAATATCGTGGGCCTGTTAATTGCTTAAGATTCTATTTGTGTAAAGAAAACTACAACATGATTAATGAAAAACTAAGTATTGATTAAAAAGGAATGTCTTAAAGAAAATTTGAAGTTCTATTTCTATAGGTACTAATTCATATGTAATACAATAGAGAGAAATATATTTACTAAAAATTTAAAAAGACACTCACGAATGGAAGGTATCATTACTTTGCTGTTCACAGAAGATGCCCACACAGTCCTTCTGTTCTTTTGGGGTATAGCCTTTATCATACAGTTGTGTCAGTCCAATTGTGAAAGAAAACAAAACAAGAAGGAACATCCCAAGAAATTTTCCAAAATCTTGTAACATCTGTCCCATTGAAATCTGTGGAATATATTATATAGGTGTTCATTAAAATTATCAGGAAAACAAAATATTAAGTATTAAATGACCAGGCAATAAAAGTAAAACAAACATATGATTCCTTTTATTCCATCTGGTTAAGATAGTTCCATACTTTTAAAACATCAAAAGTCTCACTGACAAACAAAAAGCCATTCTAGGGGCACCTGTGTGGCTCAGTTGGTTAAGCTACCGACTCTTGATCTCAGCTCAGGTCTTGTTGTCAGGGGTGTGAGTTCAAGCCCACGCTGGGCTTTGTACTAGGTGTGAAGCCTACTTTAAAAAAAAAGAAAAAAAAAAAAAAAGGCTGCCTGGGTGGTTCAGTTGGTTAAGCATCTGACTTCAGCTCAGGTCATGATCTCGCAATTCATGGGTTCTAGCCCCATGTCCGGCTCTGTGCTGACAGCTCAGAACCTGGAGCCTGCTTCAGATTCTGTGTCTCCCTCTCCCTCTGCCCCTCGCCTGCTCACACTGTCTCTCTCTCTCTCTCTCTCTCAAAAATAAATAAACATTAAAAAAAAAAAAAGAAAAGCCATCCTAATCATGCCAGCACTTTGAGTGTTGGATGGCACATTTCTTGAATCTGGACCAGGTCTGCAGAGGACACTGCTGGGAAGAAATAAGAGGCTGAGACATGGAGATTTAAGAAAAGGCCTAATTTGCAAGGAATAGGGGCGCCTGGGTGGCTCAGTCCGTTGAGCGTCCGACTTCAGCTCAGGTCACGATCTCGCGATCTCGCGGTCCGTGAGTTCGAGCCCCCCGTCGGGCTCTGGGCTGATGGCTCAGAGCCTGGAGCCTGCTTCCGATTCTGTGTCTCCCTCTCTCTCTGCTCCTCCCCCGTTCATGCTCTGTCTCTCTCTCTATCTCAAAAATAAATAAACGTTAAAAAAAAAAAATTAAAAAAAAAAAAAAAAAAAGGTTGCCTGAGTGGTTCAGTTGGTTAAGCATCTGACTTCAGCTCAGGTCATGATCTCGCAATTCATGGGTTCTAACCCCATGTCCGGCTCTGTGCTGACAGCTCAGAACCTGGAGCCTGCTTCAGATTCTGTGTCTCCCTCTCTCTCTGCCCCTCGCCTGCTCACACTGTCTCTCTCTCTCTCTCAAAAATAAATAAACATTAAAAAAAAAAAAAAAAAGCCATCCTAATCATGCCAACACTTTGAGTGTTGGATGGCACATTTCTTGAATCTGGACCAGGTCTGCAGAGGACACTGCTGGGAAGAAGTAAGAGGCTGAGACATGGAGATTTAAGAAAAGGCCTAATTTGCAAGGAATAGAAGGAAAATTCCTTGCTCAAGCCTAAAGGGAAATAAACGCTTATGTTTTTTATGGCTTCTTAAAGTTTACAACTATAAAATCATATGACAAAGTATTTAATTTGCTTTTTGTGACCAATTCTAAACCAATTCTCCAAAGATAGCATTTCCTCCTCTAGGACTGCCCTAATCTTTTTTTGCCAAGGTGGTCAATTTTCTTTCATTTTAGGTCAATTATAAGAAAATATGTGTGCAAACCAAATGAACAGGTCTAATTAACATGGGTATCTTTTGTAATGCAGTCACATGTAGTATGTCTGGGAGCTTTATTCAAGCCTAATTTCATTGTCCTCCAATACTCTTTCAAAATCTGGGTGATAGGTACTTTTCATAAATTCTTGGTATTTATTAGCATACAAATTTGGAGAATAATTTGACATTATCCTTTTGACCCAACAATTCTATCCCTTGGCATTTAGCCAATAGATAGGAAATATGCAAAATGCACGTATATACATGGATTTTCACTGCAGCACTGTTAGAGGTCACAAAAAAATTAGAACATCTTAAATGTTGTTAAAAAGAATGAAGTACATCTATATGTGCTGGTGTAGAAAAATGTCTATAAAATATTAAGTCAAAAAAGCTGGGTATAGAACAGTATTATAACAGATCCCATTTCTATTTCTTTAAAGTATAAATCAGATATATATTTCGTATAGATAGGATTTAATACGCACAGTACATTTCTGGAAGTTTACACAAGAGACTGTTTAATAGTGCTTAAATATGGAAGGTAGGACTTGGGGTTGGAAGGCAGACTTTCTTCCTTTGAATTTTCTTTACTGTATGCATTTCTTTCTTTCTTTCTTTCTTTCTTTCTTTCTTTCTTTCTTTCTTTCTTTCTTTCTTTCTTTCTTTCTTTCTTTTTTTGCATTTATACTTACAAGATACAAAAAATAGGGTTTAAAAATAACCCTTCCTCAAAACTTACCAGATCAATTTTACACAGTTAATTAAATCCAGCTTCAAATAAAATGTCTAACTGCCTCAAACCTACCAAAATAAAATATGCCACTTACCACTGATACAAAATAGTAATGACATTGAGCAAGTGGCCAAACCTCTCTAACCCACTAAAGTGAGCCAGCCAATTAAGTAAAAGAGGGGTGTTAAAATTTTTTAGGCACACCACAGCCTGGTAAACTGGACTCTGCAACAGTGAAGAGGTCCAATATGCATGGCTTGCACATTTGACTAGGCCATGTAGTACCTTTTGAAGTCTTGTGCTTTCCTCACTTCCCACTGCAAAATTTTGAGAGAAGAAATAGGGAGCTTTTAAACTCAGCAAGTTTTACATGTGTGAGAAAGAGAAGAAATACATTTCCTTCTTAATCAATGATAGCTTTATACCTAAGTACCTTGGAAAGAAATAATTTTTAATGTTTATTTTTGAGAGAGACAGAGAGAGAGAGAGAGAGAGAGAGAGAGAGACGGAGACAGAGCGGGAGTGGGGGAAGGGCAGAGAGAGAGGGAAACACAGAATCCGAAATAGGCTCTAGGCTCTGAGCTGTCAGCACAGAGCCCGGTACAGGTCTCAGAGACTGACGTGGGGCTCAAACCCACAAACGTGAAATCATGACCTGAGCTGAAGTCAGACACTTAATCCACTGAGCCACTCAGGCACCCCTACTGGAGATTTATCCTTAGGAGATAATTTAAAAGAGGCAAAGACCCTACATACGGAGCACTGTGTAGAACAGCAAAAACATGCCAAATATCTGATAGGGTGAAGGCTGGTATCGTTAGGGTTCATATCATGTGTTAAATTATAAAACTTGCTGAAAAAATGAAGCAATAATAATGACAACTTCTAGTCATTCTCCTTCCAAATCTTCCTCCAGAAAAAACCATAATTACCTGTCTAAAAATTCTATCTGATCAAGCCATTCATACTCAAAACCTCCTTTGAATGTATGATAATATTCAAATTCCTGGCACAGAGGCCTTCAGAGTCCAGCCCAGTCTATTTTTTTCAGCCTCATCTTCCCAACTGCCACCCACTGTCCAAATACGAAAGACATCCTGTCTTCTCTAAGCACGCCATGCTTTTATGACTCCATGTTTCTGTACATGTAACTTTGTTCTTTGCCAGGAAAGCTTTTTATCCCTTCAAGGCCCAGATCAAATGTCACCTTTTCTAAGAGGCTGTCCAGATCCTCTCCAAGCACCCCCTCAGTTATGCTCCAAAGTACTTTGTCCATAATCTCTAAAATCATATTTTTCACTTTATACCAATATTTACGTTTGTCTCTTCTAGCAGGCTGTAAGAGCAGGCACCATATCAATAAGCTTCAAAGCCCAGCATATTAGTTAAAATGTTGAACACATAGCTACTTTTTATATGCCTTATAACTCTCTACCATTTTCCAAGAGGTATCATGTATTTTTATTTATCCTGTAGGATCAGAAAGGCTAGTATTATCTCTCTTTTTCCAAGTGACAAACTGAAGCTCAAAGAGATTGTGACTTGCTCAGGGTAACAGAATAGATGGCAGAGGTAGAATTCAATTCTTGCTTCTAACTCCTTGCAAGAGCTTTTCTGAAACATCACTTTGTGATTTTTATCTTAGCTCTCCCATTAAAAATTTGGGGCTGTGCCACTCTGGAAAACAGTGTGGACGTTCCTCAAAAAATTAAAAACAGAACTACCCTAAGACCCAGCAATTGCACTACTAGGAATTTATCCAAGGGATACAGGAGTGCTGATTCATAGGGGCACATGTACCCCAAAGTTTACAGCAGTGCTTTCAACAATAGCCAAATTATGGAAAGAGCCTAAATGTCTATCAACTGACAAATGGAAAAAGAAGATGTGGTTTATATATACAATGGAATACTACCTGGCAATGAGAAAGAATGAAATCATGCCATTTGCAGCAACATGGATGAAACTGGAGGGTATTATGCTAAGTGAAATAAGTCAGTCAGAGAAAGACAGGTTATCATATGTTTTCACTCAGATGTGGATCTTGAGCAACTTAACAGAAAACCATGGGGGAAGGAAAGGGGGGAAAATAGTTACAAATAGGGAGGGAGGGAGGCAAACCATAAGAGACTCTTAAATACAGAGAACAAACTGAGGGTTGATGGGAGGGTGGGGGAAAGGGGAAAGTGGGTGATGGGCATTGATGAAGGCACTCATTGGGATGAGCACTAGGTGTTGTATGTAAGCCAATTTGACAATAAATTATATTTAAAAAATTGGGGGCTGTGTGCAATTAAGGATTTCATTCTCATGTAATGAGCTTATTGAATTAATACATGAATAAATATCCAAAAAAGATGTAACTATTAACATTTTACACCAAGTCTTTTTTTCTAACATTGTGTGAGCTGGGCCATAGTTTCCTGACCTATAAAAGGGATGGTCATATGCTACATCAAACTCACTCATCTACATGCTATTAAAACTTGGCCAGATTTTATGCCAATCTATTTAATCAGCATCTCTGAGGGCAGGACTTAGATATACAGATTTTATGTGCAACCCTAGTGATTCTGAGCCTCACCAACCTGGGAACTCCTAGACTAATGACCTCTAAGTTTCCCTCTAAGTATAACATTTACGCTTCCAAAGAAAAATGTCCATCCCCAGTATACCCTAAAATGCAAGGCACTTTGAAATGAAATCACCCTTTACTCACTGCAAATGACAACAATATGCTATTTATGTGATACAGAACACTAAATTAAATCTATTAATTATCCAGTAAAGCCAAATGATTCACTATGAATAAAGTATGCGTTTATTTGTCAGATGCTACACTTATTTTCCAAGTTTCTTTGTATTATTTTTCAGATTTGCGACAGTTAACTCCACTAACTATAAAGGAAATGAAGAAATGGCTCTAATGATTTATGTAAAGTTCATCATGTGTCAGGAAACCTGCTATGAGATGCATCTTATATATACTGACCCATTTAATCCTCACAACATGACACAGAACCTGAGACTCACAGAGATGAGTAACAGTAACAGTAAGTTACAGAGCAAAATTTGAACCCAGTTGGTTGGTTCTGTCTTGTTCTTTCTGTCTAATGACCCAACTACAAGTGCTTAATTCATTTGAAACATATGGATAAATCAGGAAGAATTTTTAAGATCTGTAAATTATTAAAGCCTGCCCAAAGAAGTATCGTACAATAAAAGTTAACGAGGGAATCATATTACTCTGTAGCAATGAAAACAGACAGGCAAGTTAGCAGATTGGTGAAGATCTTTAGCTCTGGAGCCAAACCACTGGGTTAGAATCCCAGTTTGGCTACTTACCAGCTGTGTGACCTTGTGCAAGTTACTTAATATCTCTATGCCTCAGTTTCTTCCTCTGTAAAATGGAAATAAAAGAGTCTGACTCTTAGAACAACTGTGAGGATTAAATGAGGTAATAAATGTAAATAAAGATCTTAGAATAGTATCCATGGTAAGGGCCCATATGTTAACAGTTATTATTATAATTACCACTTTATTTTTAGATTCTATCTTTACGTCTTTTTTTGTTAAAACGTGTAACATTACTGATTTATGTCTAATCATGACTCTTACATTTGCTGAAGCATATTAGCTAGCATCCTTCTTTTATAAAAGCAGAAGAACTAACTTTGAAGAGCAGGTTGGTCTGTGGATTCAGACAGACTCAGGTTCAGCTCTTGACTACTTCTTTCTAGTTCTGTGAACTACTTAACCTCTCTAAGCCTTAGATCCCCCATTTGTAAAATGGAAATAAAAATAACAAGGGTTGTGATGAGGATGAAATAAGGTGAAAACACTTAGCACAGTGCCTGGCCCACATGAGATGTTAAACAAATGTGGTGGTTGTTATTGTTTTGAATAAGCAGCTCCAGTAACAGGTAGTAGATATAGCCCAACAGCTTTATTCTTCTCACACACCAATCAGCACTTGTCTTTACCCAAGACCATTTAATTTATCAAACAGTAAGTGACTACTATGGCAAGGCAGTAAGTAAAGTGCAGATGAAAAAATAAAGATACAGTCCCTATCCTCAAGGAATTTTTAATTTAGTAGAGACAACACCGTCTATAATTTAAGACAAGCTAAATTTTAATTGTCTTACAATTAAGACAAGCTTTAGGAAGTGCTCATTGGAGGTTCAAAGTACCAAGTTCACTGGATGGAGTTATTCATTAGCAGGGGAGCAAGAGCATAGGAATGGATTTTCCAGAGGCAGGAGCTCTAACACTGGCACATGTTCCCTCTCCCTGGAATGCCTAACCCGCCTCCATTCTACTCATCTTTCAAGGCTTAATTCCAGTGTCATCTCTCCTGGTAAGTGCCTTAAACTGAAGTGAGTGCCCTTTGTATGAGCTGTGCCTATGACAGCAATTACCACTGTATATGTCATGCTTGCTTGTCACCCTCAGTGTACTTGAGTTCTTTAAGGAGATGTTGGAGCATATTAATTTTTTTTTCAGATTTATTTACTTACTTACTTAAAGTAATCTCTATACCCAACACTGAACCCATGATCCCAAGATCAAAGAGTTGCATGGTCTTCTGACTGAGCCAGCTAGGTGCCCCAGAGCTTACTCATTTTAGTATTTTCAGTGTCTAGTACTTACCAGGCACTCAAAAACTGTTTACTGAATGAACACATAAAATTTTGACAAGTAGAGGAGTGGGTGGGACATTCTAAACAGGGTAATAACATAAACAATGTCATGGAATTGGGATAGCATGGGACATGTGTGAGATTACTGACTGGTCTTGGCCCAGATGGAGAAGTGCTTCAGTAAGGGACAGAGATGAGTTTAGCGACAGATGGCTACAAAGTAAGTAGGGCCAGATGTAGAAAGCCACCTTCCAGAGTCTACCTACGACATAAGTTACAAATTTAATGAGCATAATCATAAAAATGTCAAGTACTAAAATAGAGGATTCAACCACTGCTGAATATAGAACCATTTTATATATTCCACTATATGATATTCCTGTGACCTTGATTTGCCTAGGACAGTCCCAGTTTCCACTTGTTTTCCCAAGTTAGTAATAAATAACATTCCTTTCATTCCCCAAAGTGTCTCCATTTGGATGATAAAATATGGTCACTCTAACCAAGGGAGTAATCTGTACCCCTACCACAGGTTATATAACCAGTTAAAATAAAAGTCTGTCAACTTCTGCAAATATTTGGAAGGAAAATATGTTAATGGAGATAATCACAGTAATCACATAAAAACATTATCTGACATAACAGGTTATATATATAAAGGAATAAAGTTGCTCTTTTGCTAAAGTAATTAACTTATTGTCAATATTTTTTTGCATTTTACTTCTAGTTTTACATTCATAACTGGATTACTCCCTTTCAATTGAGTTCCTTACTTATGATGAACAAAATGGAAGAAAAATGTATTCTAAATTTTCTACAAGAACTTTTTCTAGAATATTTTGGAAGAACTATGCAATACAAATCTGTCATGTTAGTAAGACTACACTGTAACACAAATGTCTTTATTTGAAAACATCTTTAAGTAAAAGCCTGAAAATATGAATCTATAGATTCCTACTCAATATCTATTCTTTGCTCTCTTCCTGACTAACCAGACCTTGATTTTTTGGGGGGCAATTGAAAGTACTCATCTCCTCAGACTTCCTTGTAGCGACAAATGACCATATGACCAAATTCTGGCCAATGAGTTATAAGTGGAAATATGTGGTAGGGCTCCAGGAAAAATGATTGCTCTCTTGATAAAAAGAGAAAGACAGTTGGCCCATATTTTCTGGCTTTTGCCCTCTGTCTTTCCCCTTCTCTCTGTAGGATACAGACTTGATATAATGACGTGGAACAGGGAGCTTGCAACCATGAGGAACAGTAACACTGTAAAAATTGCAGACAACCTTCTGTCTGGGAAGATTTGCTTTGCAATACTAATTCTATTTGTATTTCCAAATCCTTCAGTTCTGAGACTAGCCTATACCAGACAACAGTGGTCTGGGGTGAGGGTAAGGGGAGTTTTAAATGCAAAAAGGTGTCAAGAAACTTTTTGGGGTGATGCACATGCTAACTTGATTATGGTAGTGATTAAACAAATTTATACTTTTGAAAAACTCATCAAACTATATATTTAAGATGGGTTTATTTTACTGTATGCAAAGCATATCTTGCTAAAGATTATTTATTCTATTTATTTTTTTGAATCTTTCTTTCTTTCGAGAGAGGGAATGAGCAGGGGAGGGGGACAGAGACGGAGAGGGAGAGAGGGGGGGAAGGAGGTGGGGGGGGGAAGAGAGAGAGAGAGAGAGAGAGAGAGAGAGAGAGAGAGAGAGAGAGAATCCCAAGCAGGCTCCATGCTGTCAGTGCAGAGCCCGAGGTGGGGCTTGATCTCACAAGCCTTCAGATCATGACCTGAGCTGCAATCAAGAGTCAGATGTTTAACTGACTGAGCCACCAGGTGCCCCAATAAAGATAATGTTAAAAAATCATTTGCTTAACTAAATCCTAATGTTTAAGCATATATTATGAGTAACCAGCAGACCTTTTTAAAAAAGAGAACACAATAAATATTTGTTGGCTTCACCTAAATCATCTGTCAGTTCTATGGCCATTGCGACAATCTAAATTGTCCTGCTGGAGAAGAAAAACACAACAGCTGAAATGACAAAAACCTACTTATTCAGTATTTGTATACACATCTATATAGTTCTTTGGGGAAGAGATTAACTCAGAAGACCTGACTCAATAGTTCTAAGAAAAATAGATAATTCATTAAGAAACAATAGCATACTTTTTCCTTTTTAACTCTTTGTAGAAATATATTAAAAAAAATACAGAAACTTGGTGATACATATAAAAAAGAAAGAAACTTAGTGATATCATCACCTTTCAGCTAAGAAAAAAATAAAAAAACAACAAAACAACACGCATGTAAAAATACTGTTGACTATTGACTAAAACAGTCATAGAAGATATTAGTGGCAAAATTAAATCAAAATAACAGTCTAAATCAGTGTTTCACATACTATTTTTTGGAGAAAAACAGAGACCTGAACATATCTCATGAAAAATGAGTATCACATTAAATGAGTTTATGTCATGATAGTTTGAACAAGGTTAAACAAGTTTCTTTATCTCTTTCTCACAAGCTTTAATGTGATAATGTGCACTGTGAATTAATCAGGACTTGGTTAAGGAACTCACACTCCAGGAAATACTGTCGCACGATGATAGCACAAGCCAAATCAAACCAAGTTTTTCCTACATATTTTATTTTCATATCTCTATTTGGAGAACATAATTATGCCTTTTCTTTAAAAATATCTCCTTTAAAAATGTTTTTAAAATCTACATTCCTAACAAATTTCGACTCATCAAGAAAAATTGAATATTGCTCAGATTCTCACTCATAACTCACAATATATGTAGAGCTACTCACCTACCAGAGTTGATCCCCTTTCTCTAAAAACAATCACTATTACAATCTGTGGTAAATTCAAACAATTATGAGTCCTTTCTTTAATGTAAAGGGACTTAGCATTTAGTCCTGGACCCTCATGCATAATAACCATTCTACTCTGAACAAATCACCATCTCAAAAGCTCAATTTCTTGAGCTATAAAGTAGTTTAAGGCATAAAGCTGGACTACATGAACTCTATGAAATTTGTTAGCCTAAAAATGTCATTTTCCAACTTATTACATTTAATATTTATTAAACAAAGTGAAAGAGTATTTTAGAAATATAGCTTACATATTTTCAAAATCATCAAGTATGAATTCTTTGTGCACAACACCTCCCTCATATATACTATTTAAAACTTTAAATGTGAGATTCATTTTGTCAAAACACAAGATTTTCATGTTCCTCTACTGTCTTAAGTATAACTACATTTTAAACACATCTATGTCTATGAACTGAGGGGAGAGGGACAATGGGACACAGCTTAATAAAGTCTGAATACCTGAAAGCATAGGATTATCATTCAGTCAAAAGCGAAGTAGGTGAACATGCAGTGTCCTCTCAATTGTTAATTATTTTCAAAAGCAAAGTTTAACTTTAACATCATGAGAGAACAATGTTCTAGTGGATCAATAGAAAAATATAGTAATAATGACATCTAACAAATATTCTTTAAGAAATATTAATTATTTACCTGTAATGGACCCAATATGGAGCTTGTTGTATACATAAAAAAGAGACGAAGATAACTTAGAACATTTGCAAATGCAAAAAGCCCTTCTGCCACCAGAGTAGGATGGAATGCATCCCAGTCCTTCCGATCAGCAAAATCATGAAACTAAAGTTAGGAACAAAAGGCAAAGATAGATAGCTCTCTCAACTTAGGAAAATAAAAACCAGTATTCTGACTATTGAAAGAAAACTATTTATGTCTATTTTAGGAGATCTCCTTTTATGTTTTATGAGGTTCTCTTCTTTTAATACAAATAGCATTGTTTTAAGTAAATAAAAGATCTCTACATACATGAGGCAATATCACTCTATATAATAAGAGGTTTTCTCAGAAATTCTTGGGTTTTAAAAAATTAAACATTTTTTTAAAAATGTTATTAAACTTTTTATGAATGAAATGTTTACTGGTTTTCCTTAAATTTTACAACACAACTTTAAGCATTAAGTAAAATTTAAGTATGTTTGCTCTCAGTTAATTAGCTATCATATTAAATTAACCCTTAAATTAGCCCTTTAACTCAGGTTTCTAGTATGAACCCTAGAAGTTGTTCTCTCTTCCAAATACCAAGGGAGAGAGAGTGCATTATTATACCCAGACATAGAGCGACCACATGTTCCAATTGTCTGGAATAGTCCCAAATTATATACCAGTTTTCCTGGCATAATCATTAATGCCCCCTTATACTCTCAAAGTGTCCTGGTTTGGATAAAAAGTTATATGAGCACTCCACTTCTAGAACTAAAGAGATCAAAGACACCAATGACCCTCAACCTCTTTATTGAGCCATTTATCTATGTATGATCATTTTTTAATTTTCTTAGTAATTTCACAAATCTGGTCATTGAAAATATGTAACAAACATGTTCCATACTACTGATCATTTAAAAGTATGCAGTTTTCTTTTAACAAAGTAAAATGAAGTGTAAGTGAATCAGTGTTCTTTTTCTATAGTCCATAAATTAGTTCAAAAACAAGAAAATATTATTATCTCTTAGTTCCTTGACTGTGACACCTTAGAAGAATTCTAAACTTAGGGCTTAAACAAAGATAATTAAAATCTATTATCTTTTCTGGGCTCGAAGTAGCTTACATCTTGGTAAAATTATAAGATGCATATAAAACTAAATTTTTGTCAAATTCTGAATTTAAAAAGAGGCATCAAAAAATAATCACATTTACATCACTCTTTAATAATCATGATTTGGAATGTGTACAACACTATAATGAATTCTTAAAGATAAAACTTTTTTCTGGCAGGTATAAAGAGGACTAACACTAATCAATTTAAGTATCTTTGTGTTCTCACTTTAAGTAGATACACGTTAATGAGGTAAATGAACCTAACTCAGATATAAGGAATTGGCATTTGGTAGAAAGAAAATGCCTAGACAGACCTGGATTTAAATCCAGTCTTGGTTTCTTACTGTGTGGTCTTGGATAAGTTACTTAATATCTCTGAGCTTCCTTTTCCTTACTTGCAAAATGGGGATAAGGACATCTGTCTCATAGAGTCCCTGTGAGGATAAAATGAGATAAAGTATAGCAAGTAGCAACCATGGAGCCTGGCATATAATAGGTAACCAACATTTAAAAGTTATTAACATCCTTTAAACTACTGGAAGGGAGGAAACAACACACACTATTCCCTTACACTGGGATAGTGAAATTAAAATGAAAACACATCAGGTACAGATTTGGGCCAACGTTAACTTTGAGCTATATAGCTACGTTTCCTACACAAACTTCATTTATGTCTCCAATTAACATAGCTAATAGTCACCTTGTTGTGAGCAACCACTTTGAGGGCAAAAGTTGCCAAATAAAGTGAATTCATGACAAAACTGAGTTGATTACGGGATTCTTCTAAAAAGTCTTCCAACCCTTCATACCAGAGTCTTTTAATGTCTGACCAAATCATCCCTAAAAAAAGGAAGAAAAAAAATCAGATAATGTTCTTAATTCAATAATAAACTAAAAAATAATTAAAACTCAAAATATTAAATAAACAGCAACTTACATCAAACTATAGTCTCATCCGGAAGAAAAAATAAGAACTTTTTAGTGAAAAGTTCTCAAAATTTGAAAGAAAAAAACCTTAAGTTTTATATGACAATATCTTTCCCAGAGATTTTAATAAATGATGCTTGTGAGACAAGCATAAGAAAAATAAGGAAACACACACACACAAAACACACCACAATAGCTTAGTTCCTGACTCTTTTCTCTATTATGCTCACTCCTACAGTGACTTTATCCAGTCTAGCCTAATGGCTTTAAATACTATCTGTGGGCAGACTTTCAAATTTGACCTGTATTTATATAATAAATAATATCTCTAAACCCCTCTTCAAAACTCAACAATGTTCTTGACTGCTCTGCATCACCAACTGAATGTTTTAACATATCCAAGATGTGTATTATTTTTACTTTATCTACCTAATTTTAAACATTAATGCATAATGGATTGAACACCACTAAAAGTAAAAGTTCTGACTGAAATCAAGTTACTTGAAATTAACTAACTTCCAAAAAAAATTAAAGTTCCAAAACATGCAGATTAATTTTATAGCTGAAGGAGAACTAAAAGTTAAAATGATACTTTAATTTTTCTCAACTTATTTATTAAATCAATAAAGAACATACTGATCAACCAATGCTTTATACCATAGAAGACTAAATTTTAACATCCTTTTACTCTATAGCAAATAGTGAAAAGACGGGTGAGAAATGCTGAGTTTAAAAACAAGGCTGAAGATCCAGAAGGAAATAAAGACGTCATTAAAAGACCATAAATAGGGGCTCAGTTGGTTAAGCGTCTGACTCCAGCTCAGGTCATGAACTTGTGGTTAGTTTGAGCCCCGTGTAGGGCTCTGTGCTGACAGCTCAGAGCCTGGAGCCTACTTCGGAATCTTTGTCTTCCTCTCTCTCTCTGTTCCTCCCCCAATTCATACTCTGTCTCTCCCTCTCTCTCAAAAATAAATAAAGATTAAAAAAAAAAAAAAAAAGACCATAAATAGACGATGTGATTATACCTCAACTCTCCTCCATTCCCCACAGAAAAGGGCAAGAATTATAAAAACTACAGGTCATTTCAAATTTGTATCATACAGCATAATACTTACAAAAATGATTTTCAGAAAATAAAGTATCTTATATTAAAAACTCTGTCATTTCTAAAGAGATCTGGCTATCATTACAAAGAACTGATTTATATAGAGTGAGTCACCAGGGAAACCTTTAAAGTTAAATGTAAATAATGTTTCTATAACAGATAAAAATGTAACCTCATAAGTTCATGGGTTCTTAAAAGGAAAACTAATGATACAATAAAACAAAATAGTTAACTCTTAAAATGCAACCAAGTATAATATGTATCACATTTCAAAATACCTAAGATTCATACCCTTATACCAAAAAAAGCATTCATCAGCAAAATTTTTCTTTTTAATGATCATGAACAATTTTAGAGATTGAAAATAAAGAATTTTTAACTTCCATGTAATTAAGTAATAATATTAAATAAGTTCAGGATCATATAGCATTAGAATAGTGTTAGATAAGTCTTCCATGATCATGAAAGTGTTCGAATTCTTGCTGTATAAACAGTGTAAAATTATAAACCGAACACAGATGTTTATAATGCCACCAAGCAAAGGAGAATTAAATGGTTAAATAAAAGCAGAACTTTTTGGACAAACTTGACACTTACCAATAATCCACAGTATAAGAAGATAGTCTATTCTTTCAAGGGCTGGCCCCATTGTGTTTTTCTTATCCTCATTGTAGACAAGAGAATATAGGTTTAGTAACAGCAGGAATGTGAAATACGATGCTCCATGAATAATAAATTTCATAAAAGGAGTGTGAATGATTCTGCCAAACTGAGATTTGGGAGCTATCAAATAACAAAGTGACAAAACTGGCCAAAAGATACCAACTGTCAAAACAGTCATTATCTTCTTACAGGTGGGCTTACGTCGGTAGCCTGACATCTGTCCAAACCAAACAGTGTTCAGGAACTGCTGGCAGTTAGACTGGGAGACAAACTGAAAATGACACACACACATACAAAAAAAGAAAAAAGAAAAAAGAAAACCTCTAAATACAATCTGATAATACCATTATTTGACATTCAAAGTTTTAATAATAGTTTAAAATCAATTCTATATAATCCACATAATTTTTGTTTTTGTTTTTCTTACATGTAATAAAAGAATGTAGAGATTGAGAGCACAGACTCTGGAGCCAGATTACCTGGATTCAAATCCAGGCTCTGCCATTTAATAATTGACCTGTAGCAAGTCTTTATTTTTTTTTTATTTAAAAAAAAATTTTTTTTTTAACATTTATTTATTTTTGAGATAGAGACAGAGCATGAACAGGGGAGGGGCAGAGAGAGAGGGAGACACAGAATCTGAAACAGGCTCCAGGCTCTGAGCAGTCAGCACAGAGCCCGACATGGGGCTCGAACTCCCAGACCGCGAGATCATGACCTGAGCCGAAGTCAGACGCTTAACCGACCGAGCTACCCAGGCGCCCCATATAGCAAGTCTTTAAACCTCTTTTTTTTTTTTTTTTTTTTTTTTTTTTTTAATGTTTATTTTTGAGAGAGAGAGAGATAGAGCATGAGCAGGGAAGGGGCAGAGAGAGAGAGTGGAGACACAGAATCTGAAGCAGGCTCCAGGCTCTGAGCTGTCAGCACAGAGCTCGACAAGGGGCTTAAGCTCACAGACTGTGAGATCATGATCTGAGCCAAAGTCAGATGCTTAACTGACTGAGCCACCCAGGCGTCCCAAGTCTCTAAACCTCTTTAAGCCTCAAATTTCCCACCTATTAAATGGTGATAATAGTCTCTGCTCATAAACTTATTAGCAAGGATTAAAAGTAAAGCTCTTAGAATAATAATGCCTGATTCATGGCATGCAGCATATAAGTATTACTTATATTATCACTTAGTCATTACTTAATGATTATTACTAGCCTACTTAGCCATTTTGCAAATTTTAATTTATAGACAGTCTCATAATGTTTGTGAAATTTCAAAGTTAACAAGCACAATCCAAAGAAAAAAACTGATCTCAAAGAACTAATAGGATTTCAATTATAAGAAACCAAGATACGAAGATAGCAATCAAAGTCTAAACATGAGACATATTTACGCTTCATGAAAACATTGAAAACTTCTTAAAATGTATTATACTCTTAAATCTGCTTAAGACTGAATTCTATGTAAGGAAAAAAAAGGAAAAATATTGCCAAATAAGAGGGAAATTCTAGTTTAAGTACAGAAATAAATTTACCAAAGTTTACAAAGGCTTCTGAGTTTACAAATTTCAGAAGCAGTATTTTCTCAATATAATGTGCATGCTGTGCAGAACAACACCAGGGTTCTGAACTCTGGACATAATAATGTGATCAGGCTTGAAATTACCAAAGCACAAGAGATCATAATGTCATTCAGATATCTAAATACTAACAGGTCAATCTTCTGTTTTAAAATGATTTACCCCGGGGGCGCCTGGGTGGCTCAGTCGGTTAAGTGTCTGACTTTGACTCAGGTCATGATCTCACTGTTCATGAGTTTGAGCCCCGCATCTGTGCTGACAGCTCAGAGCCCGAAGCCTGCTTCGGATTCTATGTCTCCCTCTCTCTCTGCCCCTCCCCACCCCTCTCTCAACAATAAATAAACATTTTTAAAAATCTTAAAAAAAAATAAATTTCCTAATATACTATACTTGTTTTGGCATTTAAGTCTTATTTCATTCTCCATTCTTCTGCACAGATTGCAGTGCTCTTAGGGAATCTTAATTTGTCTCTAAGATGAAATACTAGGGAGAGAAATAGCTTTTCCTCTCACAAACTATCCAGTTTAGTAGCATCCCAAACTTAGTGGTTTCCCCTTCCCCCAAATATTAAAGCAATCTCAGAACTGCTTGCTGTCCTTGTCATCCCTCTCTATAATGACGATTTAATTAAGAGTAATGTTAAATATGTAATTGGAAGAACAAAATTTCAACTGGAAATGTTTTAAGTTTGTGGTGGTTTTAAAACATTGAAACAAATTTTTTGCTACTCCTCTCATCAAGAGGTGGATTATCAGTGTTTCCTACCCTTCAATTCAACAAGGTTTGATTGCTTTAATCAGCTGGAAGATGTGATGCTATGTGACTTCTGAGGGTAGGTTTCAAAAGGCCATTGAGCTTCCACCTTGTTTGATGAACATTTGCTCTCGGAGCCATTAACAGCCATATAAAGTGTCCTGAAGCTACCATGCTGTGAGGAAGCCTAGGCTACATGCAGGCACTCTGGGCAGCCCTCAGAGGCTTCTCGGACCATCTCCTCATAGTCAACTCACCATCATGGCTATGCCCCTCCATGATTCCAGTAGTAAGTGCTCAGGTGGCCCACCCTCTATGGATCCACCCACCTGAGCACCCAGCCCCTCATGAGTTCCCTGTCTCAGTCCTCAGCTGCTGCTCAGGCACCAGATATTTGAGTGAAGAAGACGCCAGATGATTATAGCCCCCAATCATCTGAGCTATCACCAGCTGAGACCCTAAACATAGAGAAGCAAGGACAAATTATCCATCCTTGCTGTGCCCTTTCCTAGTTCCTGGCCCAAACAATCCAAGAGCATAATAAAATGATTATGAAATTATTACAAAAGAGTATGAAATAATGAGTCTTATGTTAGGAATTTACCCAAGGGATACAGGAGTACTGATGCATAGGGGCACTTGTACCCCAATGTTTATAGCAGCACTCTTAACAATAGCCAAATGATGGAAAGAGCCTAAATGTCCATCAACTGATGAATGGATAAAGAAATTGTGGTTTATATACACAATGGAGTACTATGTGGCAATGAGAAAGAATGAAATATGGCTCTTTGTAGCAACGTGGACGGAACTGGAGAGTGTTATGCTAAGTGAAATAAGCCATACAGAGAAAGACAGATACCATATGTTTTCACTCTTATGTGGATCCTGAGAAACTTAATAGGAACCCATGGGGGAGAGGAAGGAAAAAAAAAAAAAAGAGAGAGGTTAGAGTGGGAGAGAGCCAAAGCATAAGGGACTCTTAAAAACTGAGAACAAACTGAGGGCTGATGGGAGGTGGGAGGGAGGGGAGGGTGGGTGATGAGTATTGAAGAGGGCATCTTTTGGGATGAGCACTGGGTGTTGTATGGAAACCAATTTGACAATAAATTTCATATATTAAAAAAATGAATAAATAAAAATAAAAATAAAAATGAGTCTTAGAAGAAATATCTTAAAACCACCATTTACCAATACCTCATACTATTAATTGGATATCATTATCTACAAATAAACACTCATTGTTAGTAAATTGTCTCAAAAAATAAAATTTAAAATGCATACCTTCCTTCGTCAAGTTCCTGAATCATGTGTGTGTGTGGATTAGAAATAGGTATTTCCCTTAATAGGAAGGGATGATGCCAGTAGAGCCAGATTCAATTTAGTTATCATATCATGTGCCTCTCCACCTTTGGGTTTCAATGAATTAACAAATAAGAACCAGAAAATATGATATCTGATACTTTATTTTTAAACAGTAAGGCATTATTACTGTAAGTCATAACCTTAATTAATTCTTAAGTAATTGCTCTGAGTCACTCCACTACTGTGGAGGAAATAATTTATGTATATCACAGAAAACCTCATACCTCCTTTTGGTTATATTTGATAGCAAGTTTTAGACGACTTAAATTCATTCTTTCTTCTAGTAATCCCCGTTTGTCAAGAGGTTCATCACTAGATGTATGGTTTAGGATAACTTCCAATTCTCGTGAATTCCGGGCTTGTGCAAGCAAATCTTTAGCAAACATTTTACATTGCCGGGCTAATTCCTCATAATCATTCCTGCAAGATGCAACAGTCTATTATTAGAAATGTCACTTCTAGTCTCTAAGCTGTTTTCAATAGAAAATGATTTACTTGGTAACATTTTAATTCTAATAGGGTCATACAAAATCTGAAGTCATTTTGTGCTGATGGTCAGAAGAATCTACTGGTGCATAAATTCTCCAAAGCTTTGGGGAAAACTGTAACACAATTATAACTGCCTGTGCTCACACTGATAATTTTAGATGAGCACAGTATTTCCTTACATATACTGATATTCTTAGAAGTTCGGATTATAGTTGTCAATGTTAATGTGTCAGTGTTAATGTCTTCACTTAACTCATTTGCTCTTCTTCTCTGTAAGTTTGGTATAAAACTTCCTTTTACATTACTTATCTAAACAATAGATAATAATAAGGCTATCAATAAATATTACTATGTAACTCAACCAGAGGTGCTTTCAATAATAGTCTATAACATGTTCTATGCTACTTCTGATTTTAAAATAGTATTCTGATTCACTTTTAAAGTGTTCACTTGAACAAAATTCAAGTTGGGATGAAAAGACATTGAAATACTCCTACTAAAGAATTTTCTTTCAGAATCACTGTTTCTTGAAACTTAGGATTTAACTGCTGGTTAAAGGCAGGCCTAAATCAACCAATTTGTGAGAAATTAAGTTTTAGCAGATAATCCTCTTTAAAAACATCAAATATATATGAATCAATTAGGGTCAGATTTCAGAAAATAATTTTTTATTCAGTTTTTTTTTCCTTAATGGGAGAAGGGAAAATAGAAAAATTTCCCAATGATTATACAATAGGATTGTATACAATAGGATTTTCTATGACCAGCTTACAGAAAATCATAACTCAAAGAATTAAAAAATTTCCTCAGAGGCTGACATTTTTCTCATCCACTCTTTGCATTTACTATATAACCAAAACTACATAAGAATACTAATTGGATTTCTTAAACAAATGAAATATTACTGCTTCTTAGTCTAGGAATCTCATTACAGATAGGAATATTCATCAAAAGTGTATGTTGTTACACAGAGGTCCCATCTTTAGGTAAACAGTGACAGACCACTAAATTCAGAGGTAAAACTAATACATTGTATTAATCTAATCTGCTTAATCTTGAACAAATTACTAGAAAACTAGTAAATGGCTGTATAGTTTAGCTGGAAATACAGTAAACAAGAAGCCAAGAGTCCTATGTTCTAGTTACAACTCTGTTCCTAATTAGATGCTGTTATCAGTAAGATATCTAACTTATATAGATCACTTTTCCTGTCTATAAAAACCAGGAGCAAGTAAAACAAGTAAATGATCACTTCTATGATCACTTCAAAACCTAACTTTGTTATCCTATGATTACAGTATAATCTTGTCAATTGCTTTAAATCCTTTTTGGAAGGAGTTGAATAAATTCTATTTTACATGGTAACTCAGAACTCCAATTATAAGACTATAACAGGAAGTCCTTCATATTTAAAAGGAATAATTTACTAACAGCTTCATGTGCTAATAAAGTTAAAAGTACCAACAAGTTACATTTTAATCATGTGTTCATCAAAATATATACTTTATGTAATAACAGGTTTAAATAAATTTTAATTTATCCAAATTGAAATATACTAGTTCCAAACCTGAACACTTATGAACAGGTATATTTAAAAAGTTTCTAGAACGCAGAGCTATCAAGAACACACTGCTTCTTAGTCAAGGACTTAACTGCTATTAAGGCATAAGACAACTGCAAGCTTCTTATTGCCCTTCCAGTAAATAAAAGTTTGAATTTTTCCAATCTTGTCAAGTCACTAGAGGAGTATAATGCAAGACATGGGGCTCCCACAGCAGCTACACTTAAAAGGAAAGGTAGGGATAGGCATAGCCTGCCCCCCAGAAACTTTACAGCAGGAACTGGCAAGAAATGTTGATCAATTCCTCCTTCTTTGGAGAGCACCAGGGATACTTTAACACAAGGGGAAGTCTCAAAGCTTTTCCTCAAGTCTACAAAATGTAGTTTTCTAAGGACTATTTTTTTTTTAATATTTAAATCAGTAGTTTAATAGGCTGGTTTTTCCAAAGCCTTTTTCTGTACCTCCGATTTAACTATCTGAGAGAAACTGTAACAATGATTCTTTGAGTATACAAAGTGCCAAAATTACATTTAACTCTTTGTTTCAGAAGAAAACTCAGAGTGGCATTCGTCCCTCTTAACCAGTATTATTTTAATGTCTGCATGTTATGTGTCTCCTAATAGAAAATCGCACCAAACGGTGAAAAGGGACTATGTCTGTGTGTGTGGAATGGCCCTGAAACACAGAAAGCATCCTATATGCTTCTGAAAGTGATGAAGGATCAGGCTCCAGGTATAATTACAGAATCTGGGAATGAGGGGAGGTAGAACACAGAGGAGTTATAAATAAATTTGCTCTTGCTTAAGGCTATCACTTCCACTATTCTTTACACTGTCCTAGAATGCCTTTGGCAACATTAAATAAAGGTGGGGGTGAGGAGCTTAAGGATGGTGCAAGAATGGCAAAGGGCAGGTGGGGAAGGAGTGACCTAAGTAATACCAAGGTCTATTCCATTGAATCTGAAGGTAAATCCCAAATAGGTGGCAGCAAGGTCTGGTTCCCTTGGATCAGAAGTAAATAAAAATAAACATTAATTTGGTCTATGAAAAAAACTCAGGCTGAAGAGATTCTGAAAAAAAAAAGATGTAATTTACAATTTCCATTCATTCCCACCTGAATTCCACCTCCACAAGGCTTAATTCTTTTAAATCAGCACTAAGTTCAAATGCTCTCAGAATTGGATCCTCCTCTGTTAACATTATTAGAGCTGGACTGGCCAAACAGCGATATATATCAAGACGAAACCTGTGATAAAATTCGATTCCGTAATGTAAAATAAATGTATTATACACATATAATTAGTATTTTTAACCTATGATTTTCATAAATTTAAAGTACTGTAAAATTAAAAGAAAACAACTATAATATACTTATTACAGGATAACCTGCATAAGAAGACTTAAAAAAAATAAGTCTTTGTATTCTACAATCCAATTTAATTAAAAAATTTCTATTCCTGAACCCAATATTATTTTAAATGAAAT
This sequence comes from Neofelis nebulosa, assembly GCF_028018385.1. Classification (NCBI taxonomy): domain Eukaryota; kingdom Metazoa; phylum Chordata; class Mammalia; order Carnivora; family Felidae; genus Neofelis; species Neofelis nebulosa. The sequence goes on along the minus strand of NC_080786.1, from coordinate 38,021,308 downwards.
ATGCTAATAACTAATACATTTTGAATATGATGTGAATGATTATTAAATTTTTCTTTCCTCAGTGATGAGACTGCTTTCATATGCTAGATATATGTAACATATGACTTATTCAACCAGGTTATTTTTTTAAAGATATTTTGAATCTTAAGAATGAAATCATTGGGGTGTCTGCGTGGCTCAGTTGGTTAAGCGTCCGACTCTTGATTTCAGCTCAGGGCATGATTTCACAGTGGTGGATGTGGAACCTGCTTAAGGTTCTCTCTCTCTCTCTCTCTCTCTCTCTCTCTCTCTCTCTCCTTCTGTCCCTCCCCCACTAGTGCTCTCTCTCTCCTTTAAAAAAAAAACAAAAACGAAATCATTCATTTATGCACATTCTCTAACAGAAAAGCATGTCCCTTTACCTTCTGTAAACTAATTAGGTTTCATGTTCAATACATAAATAGGAAGCAAAGCAGAAAATTTTTGCTATATATCTTTAATTTGTAAGCATATAATTCTTAATTTCTCAATTTGGTAGATATTATATAATGTGTATTTTCTTTTAAACATAATTAATACATGTTTGTTATTAAAAACAGCAAGCAGTTCAGAAACATGATGGTCCGTAATTCTCCTTCCACCCCTCTACTCTTCAAAGATGGTCACATTATGGAGAATTGTCAATATCCTTCCTGATATTTTCAATTCACACACAAACATAATCAGACATACTATGTAAAGGAACAACTCTATGTCACTACATATAGAGTCATGTCATTTTTTTCTAAAACTGGATGGTTTTCCATTTGATGGCAGCTCATCAGATCTCCATTAATGGAAATTTCAGTTGCTTCTAATTGTTTACTTCTATAAATAATGCAGCAATGAATATTCTTTAGTTCACATATCTTTTGCATACTAGAATTGCTGGATAAAATGGCATGTGTATTTTAAATTCTAACATGTTTCCAAAGCACTAACAATAAGGAGAGCTCATTTCTCCCTACATCATCATCAATATTTTGCCACTCTCACAGATAAAAACTGGAATTCTAGAGTTGTTTTATTCTGAATTTCTTTATAAGCTTAAGCATCCTTGTATGTTCCCTATCCATTATACTTCTTCTGTAAACTGCCTGTTCATTTTCATTAGCCTATTTTTCTGGTAATTGTTTTTTTTAATCAATTTGTAAGATCTACATATCAAAGAAATTAGCCCTCTGTCTAGTCAAAGTGTTCTAAATACTTTTTCCCAGTTTCTTGTTTGTCTTTTTCCTTTGTTTGCAATTGAACTTTCCTATGTGGGAATTTAAATTCTTTTAAATGTTTATTTATTTTTGAGAGAGAGAAATATTGCATGCACAGGAGAGGGGCAGAGAGAGATGGGGACAGAGGATATGATGCTAAACCGACTGAGCCACTGAGGTGGCCATAAATTTTTAAACAAACTTATTAAAATATTCCTTATTTACCATATAGGTTTCAGGTCTTACTTCAGATATAAAAGTAAATTTTGTATAATGCATTTTTAAGAAAACAGTATTTGTGAAATCCAATTATAAGTTAGCTATTCAATAAAACAAGTATAGCTGTCTTAAGGATTTCTAAAGAGATATTTGCCGACAACAAAACTGTCCAAAAACTTGAGAAAAATTTGTATAACTAAGCAACTGTTCTGTTTCTATCAATATTTCTATATTAATTTTATCAGATTATGTCTTAAAAAATGACTTCTGTATTAACCAACATTATCATGTCTCAAAATATATTAAGGATTAATGACAAAATGCACAGCAAGAGTGACAGCTAGTAATGGTGGCAACCAATTGTGTTAGAGTAATAATCAAGTACTGTTGTATAGAAAGTACTTAGATGGAATCTGACAAGTAACGGGGCTGACTCATTTTATAAAATCTATCAATTTGGTATTCAAAATACTATCAAAGTAATGGTGGTGTGAAGAGGTCAATGATTCCACTACACACAAAAAATATGTATACAAATGGATACAATTACAGTTGTCCCTTGAACAACATGGGTTTGACCTCTATGGATTCACTCTTACGTGGGATTAAAAAAAAATTTTTTTTAAGTTTTTGAGAGAGACAAAGCAAGTAGGGGAGGGGTAGAGTGAGAGGGAGACAGAGAATCTCAAGCGGACTTCACACTGCCAGCACAGAGCCCAATGAAGGGCTCAAACCCACAAAACCATGAGATCATGACCTGAGCTGAAACCAAGAGTCAGACGCTAAACCGACTAAGCCACCCAGGCACCTCTGTGGGTTTTTTTGATACAGTACAGTACTATCAATGTATTTTGTCTTCTTTATGATTTTCTTAACAACATTTTCTTTTCTCTAGCTTACTTTATTATAAGAATATAGTACATAATACATATAACATACAAGATATGTGTTGACTGACTGTGCTATCAGTAAGGCTTCCAGTCAACAGTTAGACTAATTAGTAGTTAAGCTTCTGTGAAGTCAAAAGTTATACATGGATTTTTTTGCTGCACAGGGGGTTGGTGCCCCTACCTCCCACAGTGCTCAAGAGTTAACTGTATTTTTAAAAAATCAACCTTTTCAGGGCAGTGGAAATTATCTACTGAGAATCAATTACTGAAAAACTGCTAGAGCTTCAGGTAAGAATGGTTCGAATCTGTGGTCTTCTTGCCTGAGGCTACCTCCATCACCTCTGCCCCCCCCAGTTCTGTCAAGGAGAACTGCAGTTTTCCAGCCTGAGACTGGTAAACCTGTACTTTTGTGCTTAAAGGGGAAAATCAATTCGACTGGAGGCAAAAACCTACAGTTCTGATGGCTGAAAGGGTTGGACTTGGAGGAGATGAACAAGGAAAACCTGCAGTTTTATAAGACCAAGCTTGGAGCCTGAGTAGAAACAAACAGTAGACAAACTAGAAATTTAACAGCGAGATCTTGGAAGTGAAAAAAGCCATAAAATAATTCATACAAGGTCTCCAGAGATCTCTGGCAGACTAACGTATTAGGCATATGTGGAGAACATCAGACAGTTTGGTAAAAACAAAAGACAAGAACTATTGAGAAATGGCTGCAACTTTTACTAACCCACAGATTCATCAGGAGACAGCAGAACTCTTATAGGCCCAAAGTGTATTAACATAACTTCTACCAAATTAGTGGCTCACCTACAGAGACCCTAAAATGACCCTTAAGAATCAAAGCTAAGGGGCACCTGGGTGGTTCAGTCAGTTGAGCATCTGACATAATCTCTTGGTTCGTGAGTTTGAGCCTCACATTGGGCTCACTGCTGTCAGCCTGTCAGCATACAGCCTGCTTCACATCCTCTGTCCCCCTCTCTCTGCCCCTCCCTCACTTGTGCTCTCCCAAAAAATAAATATGAAAAAAAAAGAATCAAAGCTAAAAAATAAAAATAAGAAAAAAAAAATAAGCTAAGCACAGAGATCAATGATTGTACCTCACAGGGAGACAAGATTCAGCAGACCAGAAAAATAATTTTTAAAAAACCTTAGAAAAGTAAAAGAGTATTGAGACTTGCTATAATATATACTAGACTGTCCAGATTTCAAACAAAGAAATACTAGATGTGCAAGAAAAAGTCAAGCTGTCCCTCACCAAACAGCAACTAAGGGGAAAATAGATTTCACTAAAATAATCCAGACAGTTGCTAAAAAAAATAAAATAAAATAAACAAACAAATAACAGCAATAGGCCCCTGAAAATGGAGGGGACTGGCACACAGAGTTGCTATAATATATTATCTAAAATGTCTAGTTTCCGGTAAAAAATTAAGAGACATGAAAAGAAATAAGAAAACATGTCTCATACCCAAGGAGAAAAAGACAAAAAAAACAACCCAGGTAATGGAAACTGCCTTTGAGAGCAACCAGAAGTCATATTTAACAGAAAAAGATTACAAAGTGGCCATTATAAATATATTCCAAAACTAAAGGAAGTATGATTAAAGAAGTAAAAGAGGGCATGATGACAATGTTGCATCAAACAGAGAATATCAATAAATAGATAGAAATTATGAAAAAGAACAAAATGGAAATTATGGAATTGAAATGTACAATAACTGCATTTTCAATTCATTAGAGGAGCTTGCAATAGGTTGAGATGTTACCCCTAGAATTCATATGTTGAAGTCTATCCACCAGTATCTCAAAATGTGACCTTATTTGTAGACAGGGTCTTTACAAAGGTAATCAAGTAACAATGAGACATTAAGGTGGGCCTAAATCCAATATAATTAGTGTTTTTATAACAACGTGGGGGGTAGTGTGGAGACAGGTACACATGCAGGGAGAATACTCTCTGAACATGAAGGTAGCCATCTACAAGCCAGTAACAGAGGCCTGGAACAGATCCCTCCTTCAGAGTCCTCAGAATAAATGAATCATACCAATACCTTGACTTTGGATTCATAGGCTACAGAACTGTAAGACAATAAATTTCTGTTAAGTCATCCAGTGTGGTATCTTATTATGACAGCCCTAAGCAAAATAATGCAGGACATAACAGAAAGAACTACAAAACTTGAAGATATATCAATAGAGATTATGCAAGCCAAGGAACAAAGAGGGAAAAAAAAGAATGAAGAAAAATGAACAGAAATTCACAGAGATATGTAATACTTTTAAGTACAACAACATACTCATAATGGGTACACCAGGACACAAGAAAAAGAAGAAAAAAAGTTTTGAAAAAATAATGGCTAACAACTTACCAAAATTTACCAAGTACTGAAAAACAACAACTTGCATGTCTAAGAAACTCAACAAATTCTGAGAAGGATGTATACAACGAGACTCAAACAGAAATATCATGATAAATATGCTGAAAGTCAAAGGCAAGGAGAAAAATATGAAAACAACAAGAGGAAAATGATGAGGCATTTACAAGGGAACCCCAATAAGGCTAACAGCAGACTTCTCAGTAGAAACAATAGAGGGAGCATTCAACATTCAAAACACTCAAAGAAAAAACTACCAAAAATACTATAACCACCCAAATTATTCTTTAAAAGTAAAAGCAAAATAAGAACTTTAACTGAAAAACAAAAACTGATTAATATGTTCCTAGCAGACCTGCCTTAGAAGAAATACTAAAGAAAGCTCTTAAAAGAAAGTGATCCCAGATGGGCAATACAAGTCCACATGAACAAAGAGCACCAGCAAAATTATATAATTATAAAAGACACTATAAATACAAATTTTTCTCTGTTAACTGATTTTAAAAAGCAATTATATAAAATAATAATGTACTGTTTGGCCTATGATAACACAGAGAAATGTAATACATGTGTAATGTATTCACCAACAGCAGCGCAAAATAAGTGATTAGGACTACAGCTATAATAGACTAAGGAAATGATGACAGTAAAATGATAACAATACACTGCTGGGTTTATAACATTAATAGATGAAATATGTATAACAATAATACAATTAAAGGGATAGAAAACAGACTATATATATATATATATATATATATATACACACACACACACACACACACATATATAGCATTCCATATATTAGAATTAAGCTAGTATAGGGGCGCCTGGGTGGCGCAGTCGGTTAAGCGTCCGACTTTAGCCAGGTCACGATCTCACGGTCCGTGAGTTCGAGCCCCGCGTCAGGCTCTGGGCTGATGGCTCGGAGCCTGGAGCCTGTTTCCGATTCTGTGTCTCCCTCTCTCTCTGCCCCTCCCCCGTTCATGCTCTGTCTCTCTCTGTCCCAAAAATAAATAAAAAAACGTTGAAAAAAAAAATTAAAAAAAAAAAGAATTAAGCTAGTATAAATCTGAAGCCAATTCTGATAAGATGCATATGATAAGCTCTGGGGCAACCAGTAAAAAAAAAAAAACCTGAAAACATATAATAAATAATTCATTAATAATATTAAAATGCTACATTACAAAATATACACTCATGGTGCCTCATGGCTCAGTCAACTTAGCACCCGACTCTTGATTTCGGCTCAGGTCATGATCTCATGGTGCATGAGATCGAGCCCCATGCTGGGCTGAGTGCTGACAGCACAGAGCCTACTTGGGATATCTTCTCTCCCTCTCTCTCTCTGCCCCTCTTCCATTCTCTTTCTCACTCTAAAATAAATAAGTAGGGGCACCTGGGTGACTCAGTCGGTTAAGTGTCTGACTTTGGCTCAAGTCATGATCTCATGATTTGTGAGTTCGAGCCCCGCATCAGGCTCTATGCAGATAGCTCAGAGCCTGGAGCTGGCTTCCTATTCTGTGTCTCTGTCTCTCTCAGCCCCTCCCCTGACTGTAGCTGGGCAATTTCTGGGCTATAATGACCAATAAAAAAAGAGAAGACACAAATAAGAAAATAAAAAGAGATCCTACAGAAAGGAAAAATATTAAAGGAATATGAGCAACTTTATGCCAAATTAGACAACATAGATGGAATGGAAAAATTCCTAGTCCATCACAAATTATCAAACAGGTTCAAGAAGAAGCAGAAAATCCAAAGAACCCTATATTAAGAAAACTGACTTAGAAATTAAAAGCCATCCTGCCAAGAAGGAATCTAGATCCAAATGGCTTCACTGATGAATTCTATCAAACATGTAAGGAAGGAACAAATAGTGTCTGTCCTAAACAATACTGTGTCAGAAAATAGAGGAGGTGGAAATATTTCAAAACTTATTTTATGAGACCAGTGTTCTCCTGATGTCAAAGCAAGACAAGACATAGGAAAAAGATGTTATAGAACACTATCCCTCATGAACATGCACACAAAAATACCTAACATACTAGCACAATGAATTCAGTAACCCCTAAGATGTATTATATAACACAACCAAGTGGAGTTTATCCCAGGAATGCAAGGTTAGTTTGACATCTGAACATAAATTAATATAATACATCATATAAATAGAATAAAGAACAAATACCATATGAACAACTTAATAGATGCAAAAAAGCATTTCGCAAAAATCCCAAATCAATTCTTGATTTTTAAAAAAAAAAAACCCTCAAAAACTAGAAATATAAAGGAATTTACTTATTCTTATAAAGGAAATCAATGAAAAACTTATAGCTAACATCATACTTAATGTTAAAAGACTGAATTCTTTCCCAAATAGAAAGTCCAGAAAAGGCAAGGATATTCAGTCTTACTTACATTCAACATCACCCTGGATAATAAAGCCAGAAAATGTAAGTGTAATAAAGCAAGAAAAATGAAGGCCCAAAGACTGGAAAAGAAGTAAAACTATCTCTATTTACAGATGATATAATCTTATATGTAACAAATCCTTGGGAATCTAAAAAGCAAGCAAGCAAACAAAACACCCTATTAGAACTAATAAGTGAGTTTAGTGAGATCACAAGATACAAAACCTGTATACAAAAAATCTGTTTTATTTCTATATACTAGCAATGAACCATCTGCAAATGAAAGTAAGAAAGCAACTCATGTGCAGTATTATCAAAACAGATAAAATACTTAGGAATGAATTGTAAACAAGAAGTATAAGACCTATACAATGAAGACTAGAAAACACTGCTGAGTAATTAGGAAGATCTAATAAAATGGAGAGATATACCATGTTCACAGTTTGAATGATTTAATATTATTAACATGCCAATTCTCTCCAAATTGGTTTAATGCAACTTCTCTTAAAAATTTGGGGTGCCTGGCTGGCTTAGTCATGACTTTTAATCTCACATGACTTTTAATCTCAGAGTTGTGAGTTTGAGCCCCACGTTGGGTGTGGAGCCTACTTAAAAAAAAAAAAAATTCAAGCAAGTATTTTTATAAAAAATGATAATTCATTCTAAGCTTTATCTACAAATGCAAAGGGCACAGTATAACCAAAAATATTTAAAAAAACATAAAAGGGGCGCCTGGGTGGCGCAGTCGGTTAAGCGTCCGACTTCAGCCAGGTCATGATCTCGCGGTCCGTGAGTTCGAGCCCCGCGTCGGGCTCTGGGCTGATGGCTCGGAGCCTGGAGCCTGTTTCCGATTCTGTGTCTCCCTCTCTCTCTGCCCCTCCCCCGTTCATGCTCTGTCTCTCTCTGTCCCAAAAATAAAAAAAATAAAAAAAAAACCAAAAAACGTTGAAAAAAAAAAAACATAAAAGATGAAAGACATTACCTGATTTTATTTCATCTTACTTTATTTTGTTTTGTTTCAAGTTTTAATTTAACTTCCAGTTAGTTAACATATAGTGTAATATTAGTTTCAGGAGTAGAAGTTAGTGATTCATCACTTACATATAATAAACACCCAGTGCTCATTACAAGTGTCCTCCTTAACACCCATCTCCCATTTAACCCATCCCCCCCGCCAACCTCCTCTCTGGCAACCCTCAGTATGTTCTCTATAGTTAAGAGTCTGTTTTATGGTTTCCTTTCTCTTTTCTTTCTCTAAAAGATTTCAGAACAAAGCATCTTCCCCGCCTCAAACGAAGCCAGGCTGAGTGTTCTCTCCAGCAACAACTCCTCTACCCTCAGCTGTTTCAACTACACACCTATCTAACAAGCATACAATCTGGAAATATTTATATTTAATATTAATAAAGGATTTCAAAACTAGAAGAGGCCTTAAAGATCATTTCTGTTGGTCATCTTATAGACTAGTCATTTTAAAACTAAAAAGTAAATGATAAAGCCATAGCTATCAACCTGATCTTATCAAAAAGAAACACAGATCTCACTGTAAATCAACTTGAAAATAAAAAATTTTTCAGCTCAACCTCTGCAAATAAACATTAAATTGATTCCCAGGAGACTTTCTCAATTTATGGATTGTCACTATCTGTCAATCTACCAAAGATCTGTTCTTAAGGTAAGGAAGAAGTAAGGGTGAATACTTTGCAGCTTTAAAGCTAATTTCATATACTGTAAGAACAGCTTGTCAACAGGCTTCTTAGGACTTCGAGACCACATTTCCACAGTAAATATTATATGTGATACAATTTCAACTATATTTGATTACTACATAGATGATTTATATATAGGCTTATGCTGAAAATTAGATCTCAAGTCTAGCCCAGAACCTTATACAACATGCCCATGTATGTGATCTTGCTCAACCTGTCCAAAATGGGATACTTTCTTGTTCATTTTCTCCTCAGTTGTTCTTAACATTTTGACTGGGGATAATGGGAAGAGAAAAAAACTTGCATACTGTGTGAAAGGGGAAGTAAGAGGCATAATAAGTTAAATATTTAGTCAGACAGAAAATATTTATTTCCTTATAAATAAGAAGGGGTATCTCCACCCCTTCCATTATTTGAAAATTCTCTTAGATTAATAAACTCTGCTTTCAAAAAGCAAATAGTGTCTTCAAGCCCCACCAGTAGAAGTATGAGGTTAACCTTTCATAATTTGAAGGACTTTGCTAATAATTCATCATTTAGTGAACATTTTTTAAAAATGTAAAACTCATACTAAGCAAAAGAACTAGAAGTTTAGCTTTCATAAGGCATCCCAGTACCATATTTCTTAAAAGCTGCATAGAAAGATAAACAACAAAAATTTCACTGACATACCTTACTGCATCACACACCTATTCATCAAAACCTTAACTTTCTAACCTGGAATGTCGGAGGCTGTCCTTTTTGTTTTTTGCAGAGCACAATGTGCATTCACAGCCAACTGCATGGGGCTTGGGTAGAGATACATCCTGTTTTAACAGCATTGTAAGAATTTCATAGTTGTTACGATGAGCAGCTAAAATGACAGGTGCAACATCCATAGTTGTTGAATACTCAGGATTCTGAATTCGCTCCATTAGTTTCTGAAAAATATTTATATAAATGTCCAAAATTATTATTTATGACTGCAAAACAACACATTTATCTGAAAATGAAATGAAAAAATCAGAATGCACAAAGAACTTAAGAATTATATTAAGAAATATGATAATATTTTACCAGGACTAAATTTTTTTTGAAACCTGAAAACTCAATTTTAATTAATAAATACAATAAATCATGACAGTCAAAAATCTTCAATAGGATACATTCATACATCTGGAGTTCTATTTTTGTAACAAAGAAGTGAAGATACCTAGAGAAATACTTTAGAAAAAAAAGTGTTTAATTTTCACAAGATTATGGAAACATGCATGACAATGATAACAAGAATCTTAGAAAAAGAATATAAAGGAAAAACAGAAATGTTAAAAATAGGCAGAGTATAAATGCATGAGAAAAATTTTAAAAATTCCACCTCTATGGCAAATCTTGCCACATTGATAGCAGTGAAGCTGCCTGAAAGGGATAAGTAAATAGGAAGCACTCTTCATTTTGTAGAATTCTCTACATATTCCCAATCAATACCTATACTACTTCCTGTTACAAAGGCACGAAAACACTAACAATCATAACTACTATTAATGAGTCACTCCTGAAACTGTTAGGCACTTTACATTTATCACCTCATTTCATCCCCATATTAGCCCGCAAAATTGAGCATTATAATCCCCATGAAGAAACTGAGGCTCAGAGAAGTTAATGTGCCCAAGCTATGCAACAGAGTGGCAAAATGCAGATCAGAACTCAGGTCTGTATTACACTGGAGCCTTCTTTTATGAATAGTTTCTTTCTGCTTTCACTACATGGGCTCATGGGCCTGGTGATGGCATGACATGAAAAAAGAAACTATGTAAATAAAGAATCAGGGTTAAATAAAATGGTTGATTATTTTATGACTATTGCATACTCTTCCCAATACTTCTCACTTTTTCACACACATTTCCGGGAGAGCTGTTTGATTCCATTGCATAAGCTTATCAAGTTCACAGAATTTTTTTGGTAATTTTTATTAATATCATAAAAGTAATACATACACATTATAAAATATCCGAATAATATAGAAAAGCAGAAAGAATAAAAATTCCCATATTCCTCCAAAGCAACAAACATTTTATAGTATCTCCTTCTAGACCTCTATTACACCTCCTTTTAGGGACATCTTTGATATAAGTGATTTGGCATCAATGATTAAAAACAATGGTCCTTGGGGCACCTGGAGTGCTCAGTCTGTTGACCATCTGACTTCGGCTCAGGTCATGATCTCACGGTTCGGTTGGTGAATTTGAGCCCTGCATTGGGCTCTGTGCTGACAGCTTGGAGCCTGGACCGTGTTTTTGCATTCTGTGTCTCCCTCTCTCTGCCCCTCCCCTGTTCACTGTCTCTCTCTCTCTCTCAAAAATAAAAAATAAAACATTAAACAAAACAAAACAAAACAATGGTCCTTAATATTCTGAAGTCCAAGGACCCTTTTAATAATCTCATAAAGCTACAGCCCAGGGGCTCCATGATGATTCAGCCAGTTGTCTGACTATTGGTTTCCACTCAGGTCATAATCTCACGGTTCATGGGGTTAAGACCCGCATCAGGCTCCATGCTGACAGCATGGACCCTGCTTGGGATTCTCTCTCTCCCTTTCTCTCTGTCCCTCCCCCATTTGAACTCTCTCTCTCTCTCTCTCTCTCACCCTCTTTTAAAAAAAAAGGTGGGGGGGGGCAAAAAAAAGCTACAGCCCAGAATTTCTGAGGAATAAAATTCGTGTATTTAGAATTTAGTATGCAATTTAAGAAAATTCATAGATCTATGCTCAAGATATTTTATTTTCTTTATTTAAACAACCTACCACAAACATCTTTATGAATACAGCTTTTTTGAAATTTAGGATAAACTCATTAACCACAGAACCCCTGAAGTCGAATAATAGGTCTAAAGGCCATGAACAGTTTTGAAGCTTTTGATATATATTACCAAAATTCTTTTCATATTTTACACTGCCAATAATATAGGAATGTACCCATTTCACACTTTAGCTAGGCAGCACTAGGCACGGTCATTCCCAATTTATAACACACAAAAAAAACCTACCATGAAATATTAATTTACTTTACTAGTTAAATTTTACTATTTTTTGACATACTTAAGCTGTTTGCCTCTTCTTTTATGAATAGTTTCTTTATGTACTTCCCATTTATTTATTGGGGACTTTAAATTAATGAATTTATTTAAAAATAAGAAAGAAGTCGAAAAATTTAGCCCTTTCTCTCCTTATTACTGGTTATAGAGAAGAAAATTATATTTATTCTCTTAAAAGAAAAATGTCCTCAGTTTTCCTATAAAACATACTTAACATGAAAAACATTATTAGAAGATTAAAATTCATAATTTAATTGCTCATTATATAATCTACATACTACCAAAAAAAACACCCCACCTGTATTAGAAAGTCAAAATTTATCAATAGACAATTTTGATAAGCCAAGAATACAGAATGAATTCACTGAAATGATAAAAAAAAAAAAAAGTGTATAAAAATATTTGACATTGCCTGTCAAAAAGTATTAGGGCTGTTAAAATGTGATCCTGCCCTCACTGGAAGTACTCAAGCAAAGGCTGGATAAGCCTTTTGGTTACAGATGAAGTACAAAGTGTTTTTCACTGAGTACAACTCAATATTCGACTGACAGTGGTAATGATCATAAAAGAATGCCAGTCAGCTGCTCCAGTACCCTGGCAGGTTACACCCCTACTCCCTGCCAAAAAAGTAAAGGGGTTAAAAGGCTAGAAAGTGGAATAAGTATACCAAAATATAATCATGACTGCAAGACAGGTGACAGAAAATTGGAGTCTAGATATTTCTGACCCTTTGGACAGGGGCTGTATTCTTGGCCTTTTTTTCTCTGCTCCTATTGGTCTCTCGCCACAACTTAAACTAGTTGGTACACTCCTCTGGAGAAAGTCATGCTTACACAAACTTTGTAATATCTAAATGAAAGTAAAATATTTCAGTTAATATGTGATAAAGTATGCAATTTAGCAGAGTTTCTCATTGTTCTCAGATAATGGCAGATAATCTGTAACCAAGTTATAATTCTTTTGTAAAACAATATTTTTCTGAGTATAGCCAGTTTACACAACCAGCAATTATTTAAACTGCTTGTCTTACTACCTCCTCACCAATAATGAAGGTTGTAATTGTTAAATTTTGATATATAACAAATATATCATTTTTAAAGTAGAATTTGATTAGTGGCTATCTTCCTAATTACAAAAGCAATAAAGAAAAAAGGAGTAACACAAAAAATACCCTTAATTTAGCAATGAGATGACTGCTGTGAGGTAACATTTTGCTACATTTCATAGTTCCTTGTCTGTGCATGTTTTTAACTTTGAACTATATATTGTATGTCCAGTTTACTATTCTCATTTTTTGACTTCTTATGTGATATTTGTTCAGGTTTGTATATATTCTTTGAAAAATACCATTTTAATATATATATATAATTATTACTATTTCCCATCTTTTATTTGGGGGTGTTTAAATTGTGTCATATGGTTTTTTCATTGCTACAAATAAGATCACAATTAACATTTTTGTCCACATTTCTGACCAGCTTCTAGAGAAGGAAGCACTAAAAAATATGAGCATCTTTCTTGTTTATGACACATTCTGCCAAATTGCTTCCCAAAATACCCTCCCTACCAATTGTGTGTGAGACTGTACTACTCCCTTGCCATCAATGATCATTATTTTTAAAAATGTTTGCTAATTTGACAAGTAAAAATTAGTATTTCATGTTTTATTAGTAGTAGCTTTTAATCTTTTTCTGAGATGTTTTTCATGTCCTTTTCTCATCTTGATATTTTTCATCAATTTGTCAATTATTAAGATTAATTTGTGATATATAGGAAATATATTTTCCAATTATCCATCTGCTTTCTAAATTTTTCAATGTCTGAATTTCAGAGATCTAACTTCTATACAGCCAATGGTTGTGCCATTGCTTTTTATGATTTTTGTCCTTTGCTTTTAAGTTTACAAAGTCTTTCCACTCCTAATCACTTAAATATTCACCTACATTTTCTTCCAGTTTTATGGTTTCACTGTATATATTCAATTTGTAAATCCATTTGGAAACTAACCTGAATTTTCAACTTAATCTATAGAATGTTCAAAACTAAAAATACTGATCCACACTGACAAAGTTATGGAAATATCACTAACTTTAAAAAGGTTTCCTGAAAGCAATATTAATTATTCTTCAAAGTGTCTACTTACTTTAAGGCAATACCTTACAGTAGAAAAAACTATTTCTTTAGAACAAAATAAATTTGGGGGAAGAAAAAAATGGCAATGGGGCAGATCTATTTTGGTTTAAAAATCCAAATTAATAAATAGTTAAGAGTACTAACTACTATAGTTGGTCTTGATGATCGTTTTGGTCGATGATTAAGTAGTATATCAACAGCTCCCACTACTTCAGAGTCGATTGCCACCAAAAGTGCATCTGCGGACTTCAAAAAAAAAAAAAAGGTTAAAAATGAAAATGGAGGATAAAAAGGTAAACTATTTATTTTTACTAATTCCTAAATAAAACTCTTTAAATTTAAACTGTATTATATACAGTAAAATATTAAGTATTTAAAAATTTAGGCTATCCAAATAAATAGTACATTTGCTGGCCTTAGCAGTACTTTTGTGTACCACAACACACACAAATTTCTGTCCTGGTTTCATTGCATAAACTGGTGAAATAATAAATGCTTGAAGAGAAGGGTTTATTAATGGATCCATGCCATATTTAAAGTTGAAAATTTTTTTCAAGATCTTTACTTTTGAACTTTGAACCAAAAGAATCTTAACATTCCAGATGTATTAAAGAAATTGCCAAGGACTATTACTACTGGTACAGGGTATGTTCAGTCTAATAAAAATTACCATCAATGCAACCATGAGGATAAGGGGAGCCCTCTGTTCTCAACTTTAAAACATACATGGCTGACTGAAATGGTACAAATTTGACATTGATATTAGCAATCTTATCAAGTAAAAGCCACAAAAAACTAGGCCACCAATGTCCTTAGAGACAAGATGGAGAAGTGACTTTATAGTTTTAAAAATCCCAAACTATAGTTCATTTTGAAACTCCAACTTTGACTGGAAGAATAAGTAAATAGAAGCTGAGAATAGGGACTTTCCAACACTGCAACAAAGTCTACAGTCCTATTATTATACTTGGCAACTGTGACATCAGGTTTCTGTGTTTCTTTTTGTTTTGTTTTGTTTTCTTAAAGAAAGCTATAAAGAGAGAAGGGAAACATGGGGATAAATAATGTTTTAATCTTAAAAAATGACTCGATTATTTTCAATTTGTACACTTGAAAAACTGTCATAGTCTTTGACAACCATCTATATCAACATCCTCTCTCTTTTGAAAATGAAACTCTATCAGATCTTTAGTATTCTTTGTAGCTGAAAAGAATAAAACTTCCATTCACTTTCTCTAGATGTCAAAAATAGGACTAAAAATGGAAGACTTTATTTGGATATCTAAAAATAGGACTAAGCACACCAAAGAAAGAATTGGGGGCCACATTCAATCATTAGGAACTGCCTATATATTGCCACAGGAAAAACCCCCCACTCTAATGAGAAATGTAATTATTTTATCCCTTAAAACTTTTAGGGTTCACTGGGCTGTAGCCTATTCTTTGAATTTAGCATCATTCTTCTTCTACTTTGCAAACATTTCTCTTCACTTTTTACCATACTTGGTCAGGTGAAGCAAACAAAAAGAATTATGTATTCATTACTACTAAACATTTCACTTATGATTAATTTTAACCTATAAAGCTAATTATAGTAATGGCACTGCTCTTCAAGTCAAAGTACCAGTCAACTCCAACTATCTGAAACATAGCCATGGATCCAACTGCAAATTTCCAAAATAACTATATTGAGCTGTCACAAACTAACTTCATGGGCATTATTTCTTTCCCAGGAGGAATTGCCTCAATCATACTGACTTAAGAGTTGTCTATAAATGAAGGAAAACTGGCTTTCCCAAGTATTCTCCAAGTCTTTACTGAATAAGGAAACAGCTAGGTTAAAACTAACGAAGTAGAAAGAAGTGAAAAAATTGCTAAAAGCTGACCAATGAAAAGATAAAATATCAATATAGCAAAATCGCTATCAATACAGAGCAGTCTGAAGCCATATAATGTAAGGACAAACATGTTAATATTTTCAGATTATATAAAGCAAAATAAAACAAATATATTCTCAACGATTCCCACTTATGATGGTAAAGTTAAATTATATTCAGATACACTATTTTGTGAAGAATAAAGAAAGATTCATGTTAAATCTTTCAATGCTTAAAAGGATAAGCTTCAGGAATAAAAACTATTTGTGTAAAAAAAATCATGTAAATAAGGAGTTACAATTAACTTATTCTGCACAAATCATATTTATTTGATAAAGGAAGTTCTGAATGAAAAAGTTTCAAATAATTTTTAAAATATTGTTAGGACAAAAGGTCATTAGTTTTGCTTCCCAATTTCTCACAAATATTTGACCATCCCTCCCTTATACCAATGTATTCAATATGTATACTTATTATGTATTAACGAGGGTGCTTGCTATATTCCTTCCCATCTCAGAATGTCTTTTCAACAATTCCCATACTCTTTCCCCTAAGCTCAAAGTAGGAAGCTTCTTATTTTCTTTCCAAAGCTGTTTTCCACCTTGGTATTCTACTTAATGTTTTTCTGTCTTCTATAGGAACTTGGTCCTTCATTTACAGAAAAAACAGTCCTAGCTCCCATCTCCCAAAACATGAAATACTTCCTCACTCTTTGCTAAGCTGACTTGATCCTGTCTTTCTTTTCACCACTCAAGTTTTCTTTCTCTCACTTTGTCAAATTTCTCAAACCCATGCATATCATGTTCTCTAACTCTACTGATGCCAGTTTCAAAATCCAGTGCGTTTTCTACTCCTTCATTTTCTTTGATTTCTAAGCAACACATTAAAACTCTTTCTTTGGTGTTCACAATGCTGCACTATCCCAAACTCCTTTAATGGAACCTTTTCCTTCTATTGCCTTTATTAGCATAGATGTTCCCTGAGAAAGAATCAGCACGAGCCCTTTGCTCTCCTCGGTAATTTCATCCACTTTCATGATTCAGGTGATCATCCCATGTCCATGACTGCTCTCTCTCTCCAGTCTGACCTCTCCCTAGAGATTTAATCTTCATGTGTAACTGTGTATTGGAGACTGCCTGATACCCCCTAAATAAATAGGACTAAAACCAGAATTCACATTTCTCTGCCCCACGCTTGACTTAACTTCTTTCATCCTTCTCCCAGCCACCTATGTTTAACATTTCCAAATCATCCTAGACTTTTTAAATTCTCCCCTCCAAATTTAAATACTAAGTTCTATCAACTCTTCCTTCATAACATCTTTCACATCTGCCATTTTTCCTCCTATTCTTGTAGCTACTATTCTAGTTCAGGCTTTAACCTCTTCATATCTGGATTACTGTAAAAACTGTTCACCCAAGCTATGGCCTTCCCCACTTTCCATTTTTTAATCTATACTGAACACAGCCACTACAATGGTTTTCCTAAAATATTACTGGACACATCACATTCTTCCTCAAAAATCATTTAATGACCCCACTATCTATACACCCAAATTCCTTAGCCTGGCATTCAGGCCCTTTTTATTAGTTTTGTTTTAGTTATTTTTCCAGATATTTCCCACTACCATCCAGCCCAAATAATTTCCTCAGAAGGCTAAATTATCCATTGTCTCAAAAATATACATTGCATGTGTTTTTGTTTACATCCTTTTCCACATCTCCTATTCCAGAGCTATCTGTACATTTTTGAGAGTAGTTTCAGTAGTAGGTAAAAGCATGGACCCTGGAGCCAGAACCTGGGTTCAAATTCCAAGTCTGCCATTTGTGTTGTACCTTTGGGCAAGTTACTTAACCTTTTTGTATACTGGTTCTCCCCACTATAATATGGAAATAATAATAGTACCTATCTCATAGGGCTGTGGTGAGGACTAAGGAAGTGAATATATTTAAGATTCCTAGCATACAATAGCACTACATAAATATTGATAATTATTAATGTTTGAAAGCTGAGCTCAAGTGACACTCTTCCATGAAACCTTGATAGCAGATACACAGTGACTTTCTCTTTTCTATGTTTCCAAAACATCTGTTGTAAAGCACAAAAGTTTAACCATAAAACATGGTTTTTCAATAGTGACGTTATTGACATTTGGGGCCCGATAATTCTTTGTTGTGGGGCTGTCTTGTACACTGCAGGATGTTTAGCAGTATCCCTACCCTCCACCTACCACATGCCAGTGGTGGTCCATCCACCAGTTGCGAAACCAAAAATGTCTCCAGATACTATCAAATGTCCCCTGGAGAGCAAAATTGTCCAGCTGAGAGCCACTAGCATAACGCAAGATAAAATACATAATAGCACTTTTTAACCTCAAAGTAATACACAAGGGTCAAGTATTATAATACACTCAGTACTTATCAAATACACTTCTGCATTATTTAACTGATTAGAAATTCATATGTACAGTTGAAAAATACAGGGGTTAGGTAGGGGTGTCCACCCCCCACATACTCAAAAATCTTCATATAACTTTTGACACCCCCAAAATTCAATTACTAATAGCATGTTGACCAAAGCCTCACCAATAACAGTCAATTAACATATATTTTGCATGTTATGTGTACTATATACTGTATTCTAACAATAAAGTAAGCTAGAAAAAAGAACGTTATTACAAAAATCATAAGGTAGAGAAAATACATTTACAGTACTACACTGTAAAAAATCCACATATAAATGGACCCATGCAGTTCAAATTTGTATTGTTCAAGGGTCAACTATACTTTCATTGTCCAATTAGTTTTAATATCCTTTAGTACAGACCTCATGTTTTACTTATTCATTTCCACAATCACACCCAACCAAAGGCTTTGGACATCTGTTGATTGATAGGTAAGATGGAGATAACCTGAGACAGAACACAGTGAACTGGAAAGAGCATGGGATTTGCAGTCAGAAGATCAGATTCAAATCTTGGCTTTCCTCTTACTCACTTTAGAACTTTGGGCAATTCATTAAAGTCTATGAGCCTCAGTTTTCCAGTCTATAAAATATAACAGCTATATAGGCTGGCTATGATGTTCAAATGTGATCAGGAACCATGTATACTGCAGAATTATTATATACACAGGATCATGTATGTAAAAAAATAATGATTATCATACTATAATATTTCTTTTATCCAGAATCATCAGGGTCCTTCTTTATAACTATTTTCTAGGTCACTGAAGCTTATGCCTTTAAGTGTTTCACTTTGAAATTTAAACTATTTTGATGGAAGCTTTCTGCTTTCAGAAGTACTATACATATTCTTCTTTCTTCCAAAACAATAGGTACTGAATATAATTTAACTTTTCCTCACTTATTCTGGGCCATTGTTATAAACATTGATTACCATCCCAACATACAACTTCTTCAGAGATTATCAGATATGTAATGCTTTTGACCTCTTTATTAAAGAGAGTCAGAGGTACTGTGCCCCATTTTGTTTTTCTGCAGCCCTCATGTCCCTTCTGTTGCCCCTCTAAGTCTCTATGGATTAGAAGAGTAAGTATTATAAGTTTGTTAAAGTTGAAGGAGAGCTCCAGTACTCTATTGACTAAAGTTCATAAATGGAAAAATTCACGGCACCTACTGCTCAGAGATGTTTTTTTGTTACTTTCTGGTTCTCAGGGGTGTTCTAGATAACTGGAATTGCTGGGAAGGCAATTTCTTTTTCTACTCCAAATATGCATGTACACTGGAAGTGCCATATATTGTAATGCATATGTATATATACACACAGTAAAAATACACATAAAACTTACTTATATTTTTTAAATTTTCTGTGAGTGCTTCCTGATGCCACTAAAATAAAAAGCCTCATTAATTTGAAGCTCCAACAGAGCAAACAATCATACTATTTGAAAGAAAAAAAGAAGTGCAAGAATTCATGTGCTCCCATCATAAGCAAACCCAAAAGAAAAGGAAAATAATATTATTAAATTTCCTTCACAATCTCTTGGCTGAATTCTTTCAAGACTTATATGCATGCCTGCTTTTCTACCTGAAGTGATATGAAGACAAACAGAAAGGTCTATATTTTCCAGTTAAAATTTTTTTTTCACTTTTAGTTATAAGCAAACACTAAACTTCAGACAAAAAGGAAAAATTAATAAAATTTAAAAGGACAAAATAAAAGTCAAGTTAAAAATTGCATTGTGAGTCAGGAGCATTTTGTTCTTTTGTTTGTAAATTAAACGGGCCACAGAAAAATCTGTTTCCCTGACACTTCCAGAACATTTGTACTATTTTTAGATATATAATATAAATAGTAATAACATAAGTAATAAAAACAAAGCCATCTTTAATAAGTCATGATAATTTACCTGTCAGATGTTATCAAACATTTATAAGGAAGGAAAAAGTCAAAATTGGGAGGAAAAAGATAAATCAAGTCAAAATACACTTTTTATAAAAAGGCTTTTCATGGTTTGTTTTTAAAACTTTTAGTGGCTCAAGACCAAATAAAGGGTGAAAGAAAGAAAGAAAAAAAAAAGAAGGAAGAAAGGGAGGGGGGAGTGGAAGAAAACTAGAAAGAAAGAAGAAAATATGGCATATCTAACAGTACTTAGAAGCTACTGGATAGAATTATCTAGCCTTGTACCTGACAACCGTAGTCCAAAAGAAGCTGTAGTATATCCAAGTTTTCGTTTTCAATAGTTATGGTAACAGCATTTCTCCCAAGCACATCTACGCAATTTATGTTCAAGTCACCTGAACTGTTTTCCTCCAAAATCTTTTTAACCATATAATAGTCACCTAAATAACAATATACAAACATAATTTAATATCCAAGACATATTAGATAAGAATGACTGTAAAAACTTAGCCTGGTGATTTAAAAGAAAATTTAAAAATCTAAACTCATTTTGCATATGGAAATGTGCAAAGAAAATGGGAACATTTCCTTGCTGAAAAACTTATATCCTGATAAAATAGTATGCACACCAACTGCAAACATAAGGAGTAAAATTTTAAGTGTGCAGTTTGAAATAAAAGTTGTTAAGTTTAAAATTCATAATTGACTGACTATAAGTAAGGAAAGAAACTTTTAGAAGATATTTAAATCATACAGAATGTCCAAAAGTACAGACTGGAAGCTAGAAAAATAAAAGAAGCTTAACGGATTTAGTTTTACATCTCATATACACATTTACTAGCACATAACAATGGTTAAAAATAAGATCTAACAACAAGCATAGAATATTAAGAAGTGGTTTTACAGGGGAAAACCTAGTTTGGAAAAGCAGTGTGAATGTATACATGCTAGTAGGTATGCATACTAAGAGGAAAGGATGCCAGAGATTCCTATCCTCTTCTCCCCACTCTCCACACACACACACACACACACACACACACACACACACTGTACACACACACACTCACTCACTCACTCACCTCATCATCTGCTTACATGACCAGGGAATGTTCACTTCATAAATTAATAAATAATTAATGCTGGTAAGGGCTGAAGTCAGAATATTTCAAAGTGAAGTTTGATGTGTTGGGAGCATGCAGATTACCTTCCGCCTAACTCCAGCCCACATCAAAACAGATGACCCAACAGGGTAAATGAGATTATTTATGGAGGTAATCATTTTCACCGAGGGCCCATTATATTTATCTGTTGACTAGCTAGTGCAGTAATATGATAATAAGGTGGAATAAATAAAAAAAGAAGGGCTAATTAAATAAAGCAAGGTGGGTTTTGTTTATTTAACTTCTGAAACATAGGAGGAATAAACTATTTTAAGTGACTTGCAAATATAGTTGTTCCTCAAAAGTGTACGAAAAATAAACAGGAAAAGAACAATCAGAATGGAAACCACAAGGAAAAAGAAATGAGTAATTTCATGATACAGAAAGAAAAAATCCTAAAAGTGAACTAAATGAGTGGACAAGAAGGAAAAGTAACAGATTTTTGTTAAAACTTTTCAAAGATTTGCTACTATTTTTAGTCAATGACTTTAAAGTTCCCACACATTTTGGAAGAAGTTGAATGGTAGTTATTTGATGGCATATTTCATTAGATTCCTCAATAAGAAAACTAGTCGCGAAAAGAAATATTTTCCTCATAGCACTGCTAATTAATATTTAGATACTAATGTTCCATGGCAAAAACTTATAAAAAAACTTCACAAAGTGAAGCTCTTAGTCACAATATGAATAGTGAACATACAGATAGACCAGTGAAAATTTCAGATTGTTACTGGAAAGTAACATCTTAAACCTTATTTAAGGTGAATTTATTTCAATATCTTAGTGGTAGGAAAATGCTACCCGTAAAAACTCTATTTTTTTTAGTTTCATGAGGTGTCTAGGGGAGGATTAATTTTTTATTTATCCTGTTAGGGACTCATTAGGCTTGCTGAATCTAAGGACTTCTGCCCTTCATTAATTCTGCAATATTTTCAGCCATTATCTCTTCAAATATTACTTTGTCTCCATATTACTGTTTTCTATTGGAACTTCCATTAAGCATTATTTTGGAGGGGCATCTGGGTGGCTCAGTTGGTTAAGCATCAACTTCGGCTCAGGTCATGATCTCATGGTTCATGGGACAATGCAGAGACTGCTTCGGATCCTTGGTCTCCCTCTCTGTGACCCTCCCCCCATCATGTGCGTGCTTTCTCTCTCTCTCTCTCTCAAATAAACATAAACATAAACACACACACACACACACACACACACACACACACATTATGTTGGATCATCTCATTCCAATTTGTGTCTCTAAACATTTCTTATTTTTCCTCTTTCTTGCTCTCTCTCTTGCATTCTTGATACTGTGTCCAAATCTCACTTATTCCTTATTCAATCACTTTAACCCATTTATTTTTTTAATGACTTTTTTTTCTCTAAGTTTTACTGGATTACTTTCCAAATCTTTTGTTTTACTTCCTTATGTTTTCATTTCCTTAAGATTTTAGTCATTTTAAACATACTTATTTTATGGTTTTTATATGATACTTATCAGGTCTTAAGGATTTAATCCTATTTGTTGTGCCTAGTGATTATCAATAATGGGTGACTGTCTCCTGAATTTTTAAATTGAGCATTGCAAACTCATCTTTATGCAGCTTAACTGTGGGAATCCTGGCAACCTAGTTTGAAAGCTTGTCACATCAAGGATGTTTTAAGTTTGCTTCTTCCACATAACTCAGAGGTTTTGCTCCCCTATCAATCCTTTTCATTATTTATTTCTCAGTTTAGGTTTTCATGGACCAAGTAGGTAATATTAAACTCCAAGCCAACAAGAGACTGGACTATATCTGCAGATTCTTACTTACAAGCTTCTCTGTAGTCTCCCAGTGCTGGTGGATGGATTCTTTTCTTCATCTACAGCTTTGCTACAGGTATAGGGTTTTAAGGACACTCCTCTGTTTTTCAGTCTTTTTCTCACTTTTGGATCCTGAGTGTTTCCCTTAATTTCCTGAAAGCTCAACTATTCATTTAAATGGTTGTTTGTTGTATTT
Source organism: Neofelis nebulosa (assembly GCF_028018385.1). Taxonomy (NCBI): domain Eukaryota; kingdom Metazoa; phylum Chordata; class Mammalia; order Carnivora; family Felidae; genus Neofelis; species Neofelis nebulosa. The sequence goes on along the minus strand of NC_080786.1, from coordinate 37,997,879 downwards.
TAGCTAGCATTCCTAGGTGATTTGAAGCAAGAGGGTTTTCGGATTATCTAGTCAGCCTTTTGATAGAGCCAGAAAAGTATAAAGAATTGTATAAATACAATTCTTACAAAATTTTATAAACTGTAGGTACAGCAAATGGACAGAAACAACTGCTACGTTTTAAAACTTTAGATTGCTGTTTAAAGAGTAATTTATTGCAAATGTCAGATACTCTAGCTTTAAGGTTTCAAAGACTATTTCCATTATACTCAGGGGGCTATACAAGAAAAAAGAAACTTAAAAATCAAAACCAAATCAGTAAATTTCATCCCTAAAGATAATAAAAAGTACCACCTTGAGATAGCTGACACACATATGCAAATGAAATATTACATACTATAGTCACAGAACCTATAGGAAACTATAGTTTAGGTTTCTAAGTATTCCACCTAAGTTTACCTTTGCAAGCCATCTAAAACAATGTGCTATACTGTTAAACCCAGAACAATCCTAAAATTTAGGATGAGCGTATATGTAGAAAAGAGATTAGTAAATTTAAAATATATAGGAAGAAGCTAGTTATAGAGCAAGGATTACAATTTAAATGCCTTTTTATGTCAGACAAATATATAAATTTCATTTTATATTAAAGTTGCTTTTAATAATTACATGCATCTTTTATCTTTTAAAATATAATATATAGAAGAAAATGCAACATAATCTGTTTACTTTTTGGCTAGATGGTTCCTTTTTCAGTAAAGGAAAAATAACTTTTCAATCAATTCCACCCATATGCCAATTCAATAGCAAGCCTTCTTAGCCCCCTCTCCAAAATAGTTCCCATACTCATCCCCTTGTATTCATGTATACTGCTACCCTAGTCCAAACCACTATCATCTCTTTCCTGAACTCTGCAATAGATTCTTTATTGATAATAGCTGCTTACACTTCTAATACAAGGGTCAACATACTTTTTCCATAGAGGGCCACAGAGTAAATATTTTAGGCTTTATGGGCAAATACCCAAGTCTGCCTTACTGCAGAAAAGTGATTACAAACTATATGTACACAGGTGAACTCCAATGTGTTCCAACAAAACTTTATTTGTGAACACTTAAGTTCAAATTTTATATAATTTTCATATTATAAAATATTATTCTTCTTTTGATTCATTCCCAATAACTTGAAATGCAAAGTGTGAAAACTATTCTTAGCTTGCAGGCCTCAGAAAAACAGGTGGTGAGGATTTGGCCTGTGGGCCATTTTGTCCACCTTGTTCTAGCCCCACTCCTTTAATCCACTGTCCACCCAGCAGCCAGAGTTGATCTTTTTAAAATTCCTATCATTCAATTCAAAAATCTTGAGGATTGGGGCACCTGGGTGGCTCAGTCCGTTGAGCTTCCGACTTAGGCTCAGGTCATGATCTCGCGGTCTGTGAGCACAAGCCCCGCGTTGGGCTCTGTGCTGACAGCTCAGAGCCTGGAGCCTGCTTCAGATTCTGTGTCTCCCTCTCTCTCTGTCTTTCCCCCACTCATGCTCTGTCTGTCAAAAATAAATAAAACATTAAAAAAAATTTTTAGGGGCGCCTGGGTGGCTCAGTTAGCTGAGTGTCCGACTTCAGCTCAGGTCATGATCTCACAGTTCGTGAGTTCGAGCCCCCCGTCGGGCTCTGCGCTGACAGCTTGGAGCCTGCTTCAGGTTCTATGTCTCCTTCTCTCTCTGCTCCTCCCCTATTCACATGCTGTCTCTCTCAAAAATAAATAAATAAATAAATAAATAAATAAATAAATAAATAAATATTTTTTAAAAAATCTTGAGGATTGTTATAATTTTCCATCACACCTAAAATAAGTGCCAAAATCTTTATTGTGGCTTATTAATCCCTATGGGACCTGAGCTTCACAACCATTCTCCATTAACCTTATGCAACTCTCCTGTTTACTCAGTATGATCTTTCTAGACTAATGTTTTCCAAAATGCAGGCTGCAACCCCACCGGCAGTCATAAAAACAATGTAGTGAGTCCTAAATAGCAATTTAAAAAAATTAAATACTATTAGGGTGCCTGGGTGTCCCAGTCGGTTAAGCATCCAACTTCGGCTCAGGTCACTATCTCCCAATTCGCCAGCTTGAGCCCCACATTGGGCTCTCCACTATCAGCATGGAGCCTGCTTCAGATCCTCTGTCTCCCTCTCTCCCTGCCCCTCCCCTGCTTGCCTGCACATGCACACATACTCGCTCTCTCTCTAAAAAATAAACAAACATTTAAAAAAATGAAATAGTACTGGGGGCACCTAGCTAGTTCAGTTGGTGGAGCATTTGACTCTTGATCTTGGAGTTGTGAGTTCAAGCCCCACATTGGGTGTAGAGAATAAAAATAAAATCTTTAAAAATAAATAAACAAAATAAATAAATAAATAAAATTAAATAGTGTATAAAATACCAAGGTAACTCATGGATCCTTAGCAACAACCAAAGCAGCAGAATATACTTTCTTTTCGAGTGCACATGGAACATTCTCCAAGATAGATCATATACTGGGTCACAAAACAGCCCTCAATAAATATAAAAGAATTGAGATCATACCATGCACACTTGCAGACCACAATGCTATGAAACTTAAATCAACTACAGGAAAAAGTCTGAAACACCTCCAAAAGCATGGAGGTTAAAGAACATCCTGCTAAAGAATGAATGGATCAACCAGGCAATTAGAGAAGAAATTTAAAAATATATGGAAACAAATGAAAATGAAAATACAACAATCTAAACACTTTGGGATGCAGCGAAGGCAGTCCTGAGAGGAAAATACATTGCAATCCAGGCCTATCTCAAGAAACAAGAAAAATCCCAAATACAAAATCTAACAGCACACCTAAAGGAACGAGAAGCAGAACAGCAAAGGCACTCCAAACCCAGCAGAAGAGAAAGAATAAAGATCAGAGCAGAAATAAACAACACAGAGTCCAAAAAAACCAGTAGAACAGATCAATGAAACCAAGAGTTGGCTTTTTGAAAAGATAAACAAAATTAATAAACCTCTAGCCAGGCTTCTCCAAAAGAAAAGAGAGGACCCAAATAGATAAAATCATGAATGAAAATGGATTTATTACAACCAATCCCTCAGAAATACAAGCAATTATCAGGGAATACTATGAAAAATTATATGCCAACAAACTGGACAACCTGGAAGAAATGGACAAATTCCTAAAGACCCACACACTACCAAAACTCAAACAGGAAGAAACAGAAAATTTGAACAGACCCATAACTAGTGAAGAAATTCAATAAGTTATCAAAAATCTCCCAACAAATAAGAGTCCTGGACCAGATGGCTTCCCTGGGGAATTCTACCAGACATTTAAAGCAGAGGTAGTACCTATCCCTCTCAAGCTGTTCCAAAAAAATAAAAATGGAAGGAAAACTTCCAGACTCATTCTATGAAGCCAGCATTACTTTGATTCCCAAACCAGAGATCCAGCATAAAGAGAGAAGCACAGGCCAATATCCCTGATGAACATGGATGCAAAAATTCTCAATAAGATACTAGCAAATCGAATTCAACAGCATATAAAAAGAATTATTCACTATGATCAAGTGGGATTCATTCCTGGGCTGCAGGGCTGGTTCACTATTCGCAAATCAATCAACGTGATACATCACATTATTAAAGGAAAAGAACTAGGAGATCCTGTCAATAGATGCAGAAAAAGCATTTGACAAAATACAGCATCCTTTCTTAATAAAAACCCTCAAGAAAGTTGCGATAGAAGGAATACTTAAACATCATAAAAGCCATTTATGAAAAGCCCACAGCTAATATCATCCTCAATGGGGAAAAACTGAGAACCTTTCCCCCTGAGATCAGGAACACGACAGGGATGTCCACTCTCACCACTGTTGTTTAACATAGTGTTGGAAGTCCTAGCATCAGCAATCGGAAAACAAAATGAAATAAAAGGCATCAAAATTGGCAAAGATGAAGCCAAACTTTCACTTTTTGCAAACAACATGGTACTCTACATGGAAAACCCGATAGACTCCACCAAAAGTCTGCTAGAATTGATACATGAATTCAGCAAAGTTGCAGGGTACAAAATCAACGTACAGAAATTGGTTGCATTTTTATGCACCAATAACGAAGCAACAGAAAGAGAAATAAAGAAACTGATCCCATTCACAACTGCACCAAGAACCATAAAATAGCAAGGAATAAACCTAACCAAAGATGTAAAAGATCTGTATGCTGAAAACTATAGAAAGCTTATGAAGAAAATTGAAGAAGACACAAAGAAATGGAAGAACATTCCATGCTCATGGATTGGAACAACAAATATTGCCAAAATGTCAATACTACCCAAAGCAATCTACACATTCAATGCAATCCCAATCAAAATTGCACCAACATTCTTCTCAAAGCTAAAGCAAGCAATCCTAAAATTTGTATGGAACCACAAAGACCCCAAATAGCCAAAGTAATAATATTGAAGAAGAAAACCAAAATGGGAGGCTTCACAATCCCAGACTTTAGCCTCTACTACGAAGCTGTAATCATCAAGACAGTATAGTATTGGCACAAAAACAGACACACAGACCAATGCAATAGAATAGAGAACCAGAATTGGACCCACAAATGCATTGCCAACTAATCTTTGATAAAGCAGTAAACAGTATCCAATGGAAACAAGACAGTCTCTTTAACAAATGGTACTGGGAGAACTAGAGAGCCACATGCAGAAGAATGAAATTAGACCACTTTCTTACACTATACACAAAAATAAACTCAAAATGGAGGAAGGACCTGAATGTGAGACAGGAAACCATCAAAACCCTAGAGGAGAAAGCAGGAAAAAAACCTCTTTGACCTCAGCCACAGCAATTTCTTACTTGACACATCTTCAAAGTCAAGGAAATTAAAAGCAAAAATGAACTGTTGGGACCTCATCAAGATAAAACGCTTCTGCACTGCAAAGGAAACAGTCAACAAAACTAAAAGGCAACCCAAGGAATGGGAAAAGATATTTGCAAATGACATATCGGATAAAGGGTTAGTATCCAAAATATATAAAGAACTCACCAAACTCCACACCCAAAAAACAAATAATCCAGTAAAGAAATGGGCAGAAGACTTGAATAGACACTTTTCCAAAGAAGACATCCAGATGGCCAAACAGACACATGAAAAGATGCTCAACGTCACTCACCAGGGAAATAAAAATCAAAACCACACTGAGATATCACCTTACACCTGTCAGAATGGCTAAGATTAACAACTCAGGCAACAAGAGATGTTGGCGAAGATAAGGAGAAAGAGGATCTCTTTTGCATTGCTGGTGGGAATGCAAGCTGGTGCAGCCACTCTGGAAAACAGTACAGAGGTTCCTCAAAAATTAAAAACAGAACTACCTCATGACCCAGCAATAGTACTGCTGGGAATTTACCCAAGGGATACAGGAGTGCTGATGCACAGGGGCGCACATACCCCAATGTTTATAGCAGCACTTTTAACAAGAGCCAAATTATGGTAAGAGCTTAAATGTCCATCAACTGATGAATGGATAAAGAAGATGTGGTTTATATATACAATGGAATGCTATTTGGCAATGAGAAAGAATGAAATCTGGCCATTTGCAGGAATGTGGATGGAACTGGAAGGTATTATGCTAAGTGAAATAAGTCAGTCATACAAAGACAGATATCGTATGCTTTCACTCATATGTGGATCTTGAGAAACTTAACAGAAGACCATGGGGGAGAGGGAGGGGAAAAAAAAGGTACCCAGAGGGAGGGAAGCAAACCATAAGAGACTCTTAAGGAATGAGAACAATCTGAGGGTTGATGGCGAGGTGGGGGAGAGGGGAAAGTAGGTGATCAGCATTGAGGAGAGCACTTGTTGGGATAAGCACTGGATGTTGTATGGAAACCAATGTGACAATAAATTATATTAAAAAAATAAATATAAATAAATAAATAAAAATGAAATAGTATATAAATACCAGAGTAATTCATGAATCCTTAGCAACAAATTCACCTTGGCCTATTTAAACTCTTAAGAAAGACAGTGGAGAAAAATTACAATATTAATTAAGAATAGGTGATTCCATTTTTTTCTTCATTAGCACCTCATTTTATTTTCAGGCATATGACAGTAAATTTCAGTATCACTAAAATGGGAGCATTAATGTTGCTCAGTTTAGTTTAATTTTATAGTATCCGAATTTTCAGTTAGTTGTGAAGTATGGGAGAATTTATCAATCAAAAAAAAATTGTAAAGCTATTGAAACCAAGTTTCTGTAACAAACTTTTTGACTGTGTCAACCACAGCATTCTTTAAATTTTTTTTTTAATCTTTATTTATTTTTGAGAGAGTGAGACACCGTGTAAGCAGGGGAGAAGCAGAGAGAGAGGGAGACACAGAATCTGAAGCAGGCTCCAGGCTCTGAGCTGTCAGCACAGAGCCTGATGTGGGGCTCGAATTCAAGAAGTGTGAGATCATGACCTGAGCCGAAGTTGGACACTCAACCGATTGAGTCATCCAGGCATCCCTCAACAGCAGCATTCCAATTGAACTATTAACTGAAGACACTTAAAAGATTTTATTAAAAGGAAAAAAATGACGAAGTAAAAAAATACAAAGACATGATCAAATTCAGTTACTGGATCTATAAATACAAATAGTGACAACACCGATTAAAATGTTAACTCTGGGGCGCCTGGGTGGCGCAGTCGGTTAAGCGTCTGACTTCAGCCAGGTCACGATCTCGCGGTCCGTGAGTTCGAGCCCAGCGTCAGGCTCTGGGCTGATGGCTCGGAGCCTGGAGCCTGTTTCCGATTCTGTGTCTCCCTCTCTCTCTGCCCCTCCCCCGTTCATGCTCTGTCTCTCTCTGTCCCAAAAATAAATTAAAAAAAAAAAAAAAAAGTTAAAATGTTAACTCTATAGCAAACTTCAAATTAGCTTGAACCAGATCTTAAAAAAATAAAATAAAATACCCACAAGACTTTTACAGTGGAGATGACTTAAAAATGTAGTTTTCCCCAGAAGCACCTGGGTGGCTCATTCAGTTAAGCATCCAACTTCTGTTCAGGTCATGATCTCATGGTCATGGTTCGTGGGCTCGAGCCACAAGACGGGCTCTATGCTGACAGTGAAGAGCCTGCTTGGGATTCTCTCTCCCTCTCTCTGACCCTCTACCGCTCAGGCACGTGCACATGCACTCTCTTTCTCTTTCTCTCTAAAAATAAACTTATTAAAAAAATGTAGTTTTACCCAAATGTGCAAACCCCACTATTTATCATAGATGCCCCCCATGTGTTGTAATCATGTTGTTATAACTGAAACCTTCAAAATTAAAGATACTCATAAATATGGTATGTTTGAATATTTTTAAAAAAGAAATTACTATAATTTCTTAGCCATTTATGACTGTTAATGAAGACTATTAATGATAATGAATATCATCTGGCAAAAAAGATTCAATCTGCTATAGGAAAAAATTACACAGCATAGAAGGTGATACATTTTTTTATAGTAAGTTGATAAATTAAGAATTATTAACAGTATATTCTTGGGGCGCCTGGGTGGCGCAGTCGGTTAAGCGTCCGACTTCAGCCAGGTCACGATCTCGCAGTCCGTGAGTTCGAGCCCCGCGTCAGGCTCTGGGCTGATGGCTCGGAGCCTGGAGCCTGTTTCCGATTCTGTGTCTCCCTCTCTCTCTGCCCCTCCCCCGTTCATGCTCTGTCTCTCTCTGTCCCAAAAATAAATAAAAAAACGTTGAAAAAAAAAAAAATTAAAAAAAAAAAACAAAAAAAACAGTATATTCTTGAATCTATTAGAAAAACAATTAGAAGCAATGTTTACTTTGTAATGAGAGTCTGGTACATGACTTGAGACCCAATTCACAGTGATGCTGCAAGTTGAATAAAACTTTAGTTTATATCCCTTATGAGTTTATATAAAATTTATTTTACATCAAATAGCTAAAAAAAAAAAAGCCCCATTAAATATATTAAGGTGTTATTAATACGGCAGCTTGGTATTACTTCTCCCAAAAATGTCACCCATCTTAAAAGCACGCTTAGCCCAAACGTATGCAAAGTTCATGTAAGCATTCAGTCATCAAGGCGCCCTCCCACACAATGCAGCAAAATCCTACCACAAAGGTGACCCAAGACTTTAGATTGAGCCCAAGGGCAGCTCTCTCCATCCCTCCTGTGCCCCCATACTGAAATTTCAAGGGCATCCTGACTCATTAATTGCACATAGAATTTCCTGAAAATGCCCTTCATGGGAAGCTGACAGGGAATGAATCCAGACTAAGGTCTTTTCATCACTCCATTTTTCTGCACAAGAACTGATCGTCAGCAAATTAAAGGGTTAATACATGCTTAGCTCATGAATGCATACTAAAAGCTACCATCCTCTCCAGTTGCGTTAAAAGAGCCTAAACAAATTAACCCTTTCTCCAGCCAGCAGGCCTGAGTAAACCACAGCCTCCACAAATAAAAGTGGCTCATTATCACATTAACTCTCAAAGAGAGAGGAAAGGGGCAGGTGATAAGAATCTTGCTTAATATTTCATAAAATAGCCAGCTCTTGTTTCAATTAACTTTCACCTGAGTTGCAGCATTCTGTCTATAAAGAATATGAGTGTGCTTGCTGAGAATTTTACTAGGGACGGGGTGGGGGGGCGGGGGGAGGGTGAGAACAGACTTAATTTGATGTCACTGGTACAGGAACTTTGACTTTTTCTTCTAAATTTTACACTAAGAACCAATGATACATGCTTCTGACCTACTTTCAAGATAAATAACAGCCACTATTAAGTAGCCACTACCTGATCAGCACTTGCCTGTATCTATTGAGCTCATTTACATAAAAGCCAGCTATACAAACCATAAAATCAAACATAAAATCTTTTTCTTTCCTACGTTTTTTCTTTGCTCTTCAATCTGTACAGACCTTTCAAAAAGCCACCCACCCACTAACGTACACAATGACCACTTTATCTTTTAGGAATTCTCCCTAAGTGGAATATATTATAATCATTTTGTACATGTAGAGTAGGATTGCTAAATGAAAAGGAAGATAAATATAGATATTCTAGAATGGATCTGTTCTAGTGCTATTAAAGCTTTTTACTTTTATTGGATAAATAGAATCCACAGAAACAAGGTTTATAAAACATTCGTAGGAGAGCAAGTTTAATCATTAACTAACAAGTCCAAATTTAGATGTCTTCTCTAATACGAATTATTTTCATTCATTCAGCTACAACTAGATTAATGTAACACAGTGGCTAAGAGTGGAGGCTCAATATAGATCTCAATTCTACCATTTCCTAGCTAATGTAACCTTCGGCAAAGTGATTTTAAAATATTGCTAAGCCTCATTTTCCTCATTTGTAAAATAGGTATAACAACAGATTTGGCTAATGGGGTTGTCAGGATGAAATGAAATCATCTTTGAAAGTATATGCAATCTACCCTAATGGCGTTTTAGTAAATGTTTGCCATTTGATTTGGTGAAAGCTCCAACAGTGGAAGCTATAGCTACTTCAGCAAACTTCTCACTTTTAGATTTGGTTCAGGTACACTAAAAAAAGTTTAACACTATTAGTGAATACAAACATGTAAACAAAAAAGTACTGCTATAACTCCAATTTATTTTTCCAATGTAAACATACCATAAATACATGTAATTTAAGCCATTTTTTCCAAATCTAAGCCAAGAATTTAACACACCTGAAACAGAAAATACCTATTTAATTGCACTCATTTAAAAAAATTCTAGGAGTGCCTGGGTGGCTCAGTTGGTTAAGCAGCAGACTCTTGATTTTAGCTCAGGTCATGATCTCACAGTTCCTGGGATCAAGCCTGGCATCGGGCTCTGTGCTGACAGCATGGAGCCTGCTTGGGATAAGCAAAAAAAAAAAATTTTTTGTCTCTACTATAGAGGGGGGAAAAAAGCATGCTTATTTACTTTTCACCCCAGCCCCAAAAATCCAAACCTCTCCAAGAATCTTAATGATTTTACAAAATGGGAAACTGACAAAGAATTGGAAGCTATTTCAACTGACACTACTAGATAGGCTTCAAAACTATTATATATTAAAACTTTAATTTGAGGTATACCATGCAATAATTCTAAATATACATATAAGTACCTACTCCAACCACATATGGCATTCCTCTGTCCTCAATTTGACAGCAACATTAAATGCCTTTTCTTGACATACTTTGCTTGCTTTAAAATAACCACAGCTCAGTAAGCTGGGGTAGATGCAGCAGCCACTTACTCATTCTAGTGTAACACAATCTTGTCCCTTCCCCTCTCCGAGAATCCTTGAGGGAAGAGAACTCAGACAACCCACTTCAGTAATACTAAGTAACTTTACATAATCGACAATGACTTTTGTGAGGTTATAAACATATATCCTATGTTTCTTTACATTTCCAAGACTATTCAAAGCTGTGTCCATGGTGGACTTTAACAAAGGCTTTCCTAATTTAATACTATTACATAAGAACGTAAAAGTGTCTGACAACACACATAGGTAGACTGTTTACATGTGAATGTGTTTTCAAAAAGTTGTGTAAATAAAATCCTATTTCAAAAGTGGTAAGAAGTTAGAGAGGCTGTGATTTATTAAAAACACGCTCATACATACAGACAAAAAAAATCCTCTGTAGTTAATCCTTTCACAGTGTAAGCTGCTCTTTGGGTTTATGTTTTGGAAGTTTGCATGATCCTAAACAGTGTGCCTAAGTGAGCATGGCCATTGTAAGGCAACTTAATAAATTTAGAAAGAGAAAAATCACAGCTCTTTCTTACATGTAGGAAATAAAAGCTGTCTTAGGGCAATTTCCCATTCCTATTATTATACGTACCAACAGAAAGCATGCTTAAATGAAGAGATTTTATTATGGCCATAAAAACAATTGATTTCTAGGTTTTTATTTTCTTTTTAAAGAAAACTCATTAAATATATTTCACATTTTTGCCCTGTAACTGTTTTGCACTACCATTTTTCCCCCGAAGACGACTCAGGAGCAATAAACTTTCTTCTCCAATGAAAAGCACGAACAAAGTTCCGTAAATTAAAAAAAAAGTTTGGCACTAACGCATAATTTCTCCACGCCTGCCTTTATCTCCCCCTAGGATATTGACATACCGAATGCCATTCAACAGTCCATGAACACCAAGGCACTGGGTGGCTGAAGCTAATTAATACAAGTATGGCTGAGAGCCCATAAACACGAGGAACCTTAAACAAGGTCATGGAATTTTCGGACTAGAAGATCCAAAACTAGACAAACCCCTCTGGGCTTCCAGAGAGAAAGAACAGAAGCCCCGAGAGGGAGACCAAGTCATTCAGGGGGTTAGTAGCAGAGGCGGGGGCTAAAACCCTAGGGTCTGGGTTCCCACATCGCTACCTAAATACGGAACCCCACAAAGGGAGGCCACGGCCAGAACCGCCGCCCCAGGTGCGGCCCTCGGAGGGCTGCTCGCCGGCTGCTCCCGCCCGCCAGCTCCACTCTCAGAGGCGGCGCCCGGCGGCCCGGGCGAGACAACGGACGCGGCGGGTACAGACGCTCGGCGCGTGAGGAAAGAGTGCCCCAAAGTGAGGCTGGGGAGAGGGCGAAGGGTGTGCAGGGCAGGGGCGCCCTGAAGTGGAGAAAGGGGCCTAGCTCTCACCCTTGTCGCACGCCAGCAAGAAAAGCTTCTCATTCAGGGTGTTCTCCTCCTTCACCTCCCGCACATCCTTCAGCGCCATCACTTCGTTCGGCGACGAAGAGGAGGATGGGGAGGAAGGTAGGGAGGAGGAGGAAGCGCCCGAGAGGTCCGTGCTCGGGTAGAGGGCCGCCATCATCGCGGCCCATGAAGGGGGCAGGCCAGGAGACGGAGGCGGGGCCCCCACCAGCCCCGACCCCGACCCCAGCCCCGCCCCAGGGCTGGAAAAGGGATGAGTCGTTCCCACAGCCGCCTCAGCGCGCGGCCCGTTGGCCCCAAAGGGCGTCGCCTCCCCTCGAAACCAGCACTCGCCCTCCACCGACAGCCCCAGATTGGTGGCGGCGCATGCGCGGCCCCGGGGCCAGCGCCCCCTCCCCAGCCTCCGGCGCCCGGGCCGAGCCGGTCCGCGCCCCTCCGGGGACGACAGAGTGGCGCGCGCCAGGGCGGCAGCCGAGCGCGGGGCCGTGCCAGGAGCCGCAGGGGCCGCGCAGGGGGCGGCCCGGCCCGGGAGGAGGATGAGAGATCTGTGGGAAAGGAGCTCCTAGAGCGATTCTGCGCACGTCGGGCTCCCGGGATGTGGGAACCGCCAGCCCAGCTGCGCCTGGAGATGTTCGCGACTCTCCTCACGTCATCTTCCGCTCCGCTATAGCGACGACAACGGGGCCGTTTCGATGGTAGGCGGGGCCTGTTGTGGGGGCGGGGTCTATTGCGTCCCGCCCCCCGTTCCTCGTCTGCCAGCTGCGGCCTCTGAAGGCTTCTAATTGCTAAGGAAAAGGCGAAGCCCCCAGTGCGTCCTCCCCACACCTGGGTTTCTGATTTGAGGTAATTTACCGTCTCCTGCTGCACATAAATACGCATGGGTATGGTTAATTGAGCCTCTGACGACTTAACGTTTAGTCGACCCCGCCTATGGAATTGTCTGAATATTTCGTGTTTGGGTCCTCTGCCTGGCCACGCCACCAGACTTGACCTTGTCTGTGTGTTTGGGCTAGCTATACTCATTTCTAGACTATTTTTTAACAACTTGCCTGTGATATAAAATTGGCATAACATTCCTGATGGTATACCTTTATTCACATGTAATTCAAGTGTACCAACACGTAACCATTGGATAAGCGTATTTTTAGGATCTACTCTAATTACAGTCCTTCCAGAGGTTTGTCTTCACATTTATAAATTTGATTTTATAAATGTGTGTTGAGCAAAAGCTGACTGAAGCGCTAACTGAAATACTACGTACCTGAATAATTATCTTTAAAGCAAAGTTATTTAAAGCAGATTCGAGGCTGGGGGTGGGGGCTGGCCTGGGTAGCTGTCTGTTAATCGTTGAGCGTCTGACTTCCGCTTAGGTCATGAGATCATGATCTCACTGTTGGTGGGTTTGAGCCCCAAGTCTGGCTTTGGGGTGACAGCGCCCAGCCTGCTTCGGATTCTGTGTCTCCCTTTCTCTCTCTCTCTCTGTCCCTCCCCCACTCGTTCTACTCCCCGCCCCCCATCTCTCTCTGTCTCTCAAAGATAAACATTAAAAATTCTTCTTAAACTGCTTTGAAAAAGTAGATTTTTTCACCTTTAAAACTAGGGGGTAAAACTACAAATTATATCTCTCGAATAATTCTTATTGCTTCTCACAACAACTATACAAAAATCAAAAATGTGCCCCTGGTGCTGTAGGTTTTTAAAGCCAATACATAAATTTACTTCAGAATATCTTATATTTGAGGGAAGTACTTCCTATTCTATTCAGGTTGATTTGCTCTATATCTGTTCTTGTCAACACTACCAAATTTTCTAAATATAAATCTTTCTTACCATTCAAAGTCTTATTTAGATCTTCCCTAAGAGGCCCTAGGTAGATGACAAGATTGGCCACCTTTCCAAACATTGTCATGTGTTTACTCCAAAATGGCCGATTACCTATTGAATCATTTTAGCTTATCTCTATCACAAATCTCCCCCATTCTATACCGTTTCCAAGTTTGTATATTTGGTGGAATACCAAAAGTTTTCAGTGTTAATTTGTGGCTACTGAACACAGAAATACATATGTGGGTTTATATATATGTGCTTACTTACACATTTTGTTAATATATGTAGTTACATTCTTCATAGTCTAGTAAAATTTTTACTCAGTAGCAGAACAACTCTAACCCTGATCCATCCAAAAGTTCCAGAGTGTTGGAGGGTAAAAATTCAGATGGTTCAAAAGTATAAAAAACATTTTAATCTGGTCTTTTCAAGCTTCTGGGTTTGTGATTTCTCATCCATAAGAACTCTCACAGCAGCTGGATTAGTTTCTTAGATTCAGAGGAATTCCACCCTATGTTCATAGATAATCCTAGGAGGCAAAGTATTCGAGGATTTTTCCTTTTTCAAAGTAAGCCAGTATTGCAAATGCATTCTGTTCCTTAGAAAACTTTTTGAATCATCTCAGATGCAGCATATTTTTCTCTCTTGCCTCACTGGTACATATTTTATGCAGCATAAATTGGAGTATTTTAACATCCCCTATATGATGAGTTTATTGTGCATTGGTGATAGTAAGATCAATAACAGAGTTATGGGGAACAATGGCATGTAAGATTCAGAAGCAACACATTACTTAAAGCAATTCACCAACCTGCAGGTACAAAAGAAGAGCCAACAACTTCAGTTGGAGAAGAGAAAAATCCAGATTCAGAGCTGGTCTTAAAAGTAGGACAGACCAGGGGCGCCTGGGTGGCTCAGCCGGTTAAGCGTCCGACTTCGGCTCAGGTCATGATCTCATGGTCTGTGAGTTCGAACCCAGAGTCGGGCTCTGTGCTGACAGCTCAGAGCCTGGAGCCTGCTTTAGATTCTGTGTCTCCCTCTCTCTCTGACCCTCCCCCATTCATGCTCTGTCTCTCTCTGTCTCAAGAATAAACATTAAAAAAAAAAAAAAAAAGTAGGACAGATCCTATCTACGTCTCCAAACTCTGTGCCTCTCCCTCACTCTTCTTAGGCCATATTTACCTATTTCTTTTCCTTAAATGCCTACGACTTTTCCCGGCTCAGAGCCTTTGTATTTTGTTCCCTCTGCTGAACATGTATCACCTGTCTCCTCCTCATTCCTATTTCAGTCTGAATATCACATCCTCACAGAGACCATTCCTGAGCATCCAAACTAAAGTCTTCACCCCCATTCCCAAGTCAGTCTCTATCACATTACTATTTTATTTACCCTATTGCATTTTATCACTACCTAAAATTCCTATTTATTATCTCTCTCCACTCGGATGCAAGATTTATGAAGTCAGGAAACTGTCTATATTTTTCTCAGCTGAATCCCCATATTTCTAGCATTTTACCTGATTCATAACAAATGTATATTAATCAACTGGTTACCTCAAATTATTTCAGTACAAACTAAATTGTAGTAATAATGCAGTTTTCTTTACTAAAAAACTTCATATTAAAGAACCAGAAGGCAGTATGATTTGGTAAAAAAAAATAAAAACAAAACAGAGAACCACCTTCATTCCCCCAAAAAAATCTAATACAAATTTTATTTTACTAATTAAAAAAAGTTATTTTCTTTTCTTGAAAATAAACTTACGATAGATTAATTTTCAAGGTTGTATATTCTTTAAATGAAATAAACACTGACACATTTGTACATACACAGAATTTTTATTATTTTAGGAGAAAAAGAACACTCTAAAGTGCCAAATCTCATGTAAATCAGATAACTTAGTAAATATAATGGTGAAAAAAATCAAAAGGGAAAACATTAATTAATTTCTTAGAGCAAGAACATATCTTAATCTTCATGTGAGAAAACAATCACTAAAATATATAAGGAAAGGAAATCTCTTTTGTAGAAGAATATATTTCAAAGTTCCACTTGTTGATTTCATTTAAAAAATTCTATTCTAAACACATGAGAAGTCTCACTCTTACCAACATGTATGGTTTTCAATGGTAGAAGAGGGATTTAGACTACTCATTCACACTGAGACAAAGTGACAGCATTTCTGTTGCAAAGCAGTATTGCTCACTTACACTAACAGTGGAAGATGGAGAAAATAGATTTCTGAATTCAATTTTTAGCAGCAGAATCTGTCTACTGATAAAAATTCACACAAAAATAGGTCTGAAGGTTAGTTGTTCCCAAGTAACACAAGCAGTAACCAAACACTGCCAATTTGTAGGAGGCTGTGGAAAAAACATTTGAAAATACTCTATGTTCAATATTAGCTTTGTGTTACTTTCTACTAAAGATATTCAGTGGGCATATTCTAAATTAGGGCTTCCTATAGATCAAAATTAACATGTGTAATATGAAGCTAACAGTATAGTGTCAACATGTCTTGAGATGTTCTAGCCAATTTTTTGCTATAAATACGTGGAAGAAGTCAGTTGGAAAATAACTGTATGCACATCCAAAATGAATATTTCTAAAAGAAATCTTCATGTACCAGATATCTACATAATGACAAGTGTTACACACATCGTGGGACTACAATAAACACTTAATGGTTGGCTGACTGACTAGTTTTATATACCATTTAAGAAAACCTGGGTAATTCAGATGCAAAAAATACATATGTACACAGATCTTTCTGTAATAACAATCTACCAACATATATGCTGCATGTCATAGTTAAAGTTCTATTACCAAACTAGCATATGTAGTATCTACAATTAAAATTAAGTTTTAAGTAAAAAGCTCCTGCTACTTCTACAAGAGAATGTACTTTGGGGTTTCTTCAAGAGTTAGTTCTCATATATAAAAAAGTTTAATGTCAATGAACAATACTTGTCACTTAAAAATTTGAGACCATATAGAAATTTACAGAAAAGTTAAGGTTCATATAGTTGGAGGAAAAAATAAAATAAACTGGATTATGACTTTGAATACATTTATGATCAAAATTAACACACACACACACACGCACCCACACACAAATCAAAACACAGCAGGACCTGCAAAAAATTTTTGTATTGATCTTTTTGAACCATGAGAAACAATGAATTAGTCTTGCTTTTAATAAGACTTTCAGGAAATGAAAATAATTTAATTATGAAATATCAACTTGATAATGAACATATCAGTATCTACTGGTAAATTAACTGTGTTATCCAAAAAGGTTGACAGATTCTAACCAGTAGAAACAAGATATTTAATTCATTAATGAATTATACAACTATTTTAAGCATACA
The DNA here is from genome assembly GCF_028018385.1 of Neofelis nebulosa. Lineage (NCBI taxonomy): Eukaryota > Metazoa > Chordata > Mammalia > Carnivora > Felidae > Neofelis > Neofelis nebulosa. The sequence continues at coordinate 37,980,992 of NC_080786.1, read as the reverse complement.
AATAATCTCTGGTTTTATACCCACTACATTTCAGAAATCTGTAAACTGTGAGGCATTCAATGTGTTTAATGTGGCAGAAAGTCATATTAAATGTTTCTCATTATTTTATTCTATTCAGTCCTTTTCCCATTAAGCATGCAAACACGGTCATAACCATCTTTGGTTTCACTTCTACGAGGTCATCAGGTAAGGCATATATCCGGGCACCAATCTTTCGAGCAACTGAAATGGCGTATCTTCAAATGACAAGAAAAATATCTTAGTATTTGTTATCTACTATGTTCTCACTTAATATATGTTAATAAAAGAATGAAATATTTTGATAAGATTAACTTTACAAGAATGTTAAGTTTGAAAGTCTTTAATCATATTCCCCATTTAAGTTGTACTTAAAAATGTTATAAAGACATAGTAACCTTATGTGTAAGGATTTAAGAAATTAAAGAGCCACTGTGTTAAACCATAAAAGGCAGGGCGCCTGGGTGGATCAGTTGGATCAGTGCCCAAATCTTGATTTCGGCTCAGGTCACAATCCCAGGATCATGGGATTGAGCCCCAACATCAGGGTCCATGATGAGCGCAAAGCCTGCTTGGGATTCTCTCTCTCCCTTGGCCCCTGTCCCTCTACCCGCCCCCCTCTCTCAAACTAATAACTAACTAAATAAACAAACACACAAGCCAACCAACCAACCATAAAAGGCTTACTTAGCATTGTTTAGCTTGTCCTCTTCAGATAAGTCTTCTCTCTTGATCATTTCTTGACGAACTGCATTTGGTGCGATGGCATCTATTAAGTCTAGGACAGGTAAGCTTGTGCTGATAGATTTGTCCTAGAAAATAAAGAATTGATGAACATTCATAAACATCTTACTTTTAATTTTCATAAATGGCAGACCAGGTCATAACCATATAACTGAGAGCAACATAAATTTTCTTGATACGGAACGTTCGGCTTTTCTGCAAACAGCACACATCATAAACCATTTAAAATATGCTTTTCCTTCAGTCTTTACAGAGCTTACATGTAGAGTTGTCACCATATCCAAATAAGGCTTGCAGATGTGACAGTTCTTAAAGTATGCTAACTACAGTATCCATTCTGCAAAAAATAAACAACTTTTGAAAGGGAATAGGAGATGAATTTTAAATTAATAGTTTTGCAAGTTCTAGTAATATATATGTCTTAGACCATGAATTCCTAAGTCTTCACTTAAAATTCAGAAACAAAACTGAAAATAGTCGTGGAAAGGAACTAACATTTACAAAGGCATTATTCTTGTTGCTTTACATGTTCAGCTTGTTTAATTCTCCTAACAGCCTGATAATAAAGAAATTATAATCTCTCTTAGAGAGGAATTAAATGTAGTTCACAGAGCTCAAGTGACTTGTTTACACAACCAGTAAGTACAAAACCAATAACCGAACCCATGACTGTCTGACTCTAATGCCCAAGATTCTCTTCATTTTTGAAGTTACCTCCAAGGTGAACTAAAAATGAACAACTGAATTCTAGTGGATAGATTACTGCAGTTCAAATCAGAAATCCTGGTCAATTGATTTTACCACTTACCAGTACTTGAAAAAAAAATTACTTGTTCTGTGTCTCAGCTTGAATAGTGGCCACAGTTGCTTGCTTACCCAGAATTTACTCATTCCTTACTACTTTCTCCATCCTAACAGAACCCACATCCATACCTCCCTCACATGGACATGTGCTTCAAGGAAAGCTGACCCAATCCACAGCTCCAAGGGTGATCCTGAATTAGTCTAGGCCATGCATTCTGGGGGTAGGGTAATAAACTTACTCTTTTTTATGTATAAAGCATAAAGTGTATAAACATACAGTAATATCTATGGCATTAAAATTTCATGGGGAGGAGTATTTAGGAAGAAAACGTCTAAAAAGACTCCTTAGATTAACAAAAACACTAGTCTGAACCAAATAGAGTAATCTCATCTTATTAGCACAGTGATTTAATTTGGGCCTAATTTAATTTAATGTGAGGCCCTTGCTATTTTCTGGAAGAGCTATGGAAAGCCAGAAACCTTCCTCTTGGATGTGAATGAGAGGATGAAACCTTTGTCACAACCAGCAGTTATCCTATAACCAAGTGGAAAACCAGCTTTGGGTGAAATTGGCACTGTAAATGGCAAAGCAGAGATGGACAAAAACCTCAGTCCTACATGAAATTCTTCAAATACTGGCTCAACCAACCCTGAAATCTACGATACCTCTGGATTTCTGCTACTCTGTACCTTTCCTTTTGGTTTAAACCACTTTAAATTGGGTTTCTGTTACCTGAAGTCAAAAGCAAGCACCATTGCTTGCTAGGTGTTTGCTAGGCAGCATCCTAATCGCTGCCAAGAGACTGTCACAGGATTCTTGGGACTATTAATATAAGTGAAATCATCTACTATAGTTCCTAGACAAATTAATAAATTTTTTGAAAAAAAACAATTTGAAGCCATGTGAAGAAGGCTACTTTTTTGGGCCCTGATCTATGAGCCACTACATTTATTAATTCTAGAAAAATTTATATTGTTTACTTTCAGGAATGTTCTGTTTTGTGAAACAGATTTTTTTTTGGGGGGGAATAGAAGTAGAGGGGTAAAAATAATTAGGGTCCTTAAATCTATTTGATGCTGGTAATCTGGATCTGGTTTTTTTGGCATCTTCCTTATTTCTGAAAATTTTTCCTATTTTTGCCTCAATGTGTGGTCTGCAGGCCACCTACATGAAAACCACCTGACACGCTGTTAAAAGCACAAATTTATTCCTATACTCAAATTAATGAGTCAGGTTATCTGTGGATGGGGTTAGGAATCTACATTTTTAATACGATTTCTAGATGACTCTAATGTACACCATTATTCTTCCTAAAATTAAACTTAACATTTATGTCATTCTATAATAAATTTTAATTTTCTGTGTACTTCCTTTTCATATAATATTTCTATGATGATTCAAAAACAGACAATTGGTTTAACTGTGCTGTATTTTGATTAGTTATTTACATATGTGTGAGGTTTTTTGTAAGATTGGGGAAAATTATTTTGTTCTTTTGTTTTTTCAGCTTCATTGAAGTATAATTACCAAATAAAATTGTAAGACATTTAAAGTGTACATCCTGAATATTTGATATACCTATATGTTGTGAAAGGATTACTCCCATTAGTTAATTAACACATCCATCACCTACATATATGTGTGTGTGTGTGTATTTTTTTTTTGTAAAAACATTTAATTTCTATTCTAGCAAATTTCAATTATACTATATAGTGTTAACTATAGTCACCATGTAATACATAAGATCCTCAGACTTTACTCATAGCTGAAAGTATATAATATTTTGTGGTATTTTATTTTATTTTATTTTTTATTTTATTTTGTGGTATTTTAAACATTTCTTCACTTAGATGTAAGGAAACAATGTTTTCATCTATTTCCTTATGGGAAAAACTTTATTGAATTGAATGAAAGATTTAAGTTTCAAGGGTTATATTGGATCCCTTATCTTCCTATTTCCAAGAAAACAGGCCTATCTTTCAACTCTTCTGATCTGTGTATTATCAGTAAAAGACATTTTACTTTTGCAAAGGGGACAGCGCCTATAGTAAAATCCTCAGTTTAGCATATACATTTTCATCATCTTTCCTTAAGTTATTATAAATAAATTACATAAGCAAAAATGTCTAGACTCTCGGGGCGCCTGGGTGGCTCAGTCGGTTGAGTGTCCGGCTTCAGCTCAGGTCATGATCTCGTGGTCTGTGAGTTCGAGCCCCGCGTCGGGCTCTGTGCTGACAGCTCAGAGCCTGGAGCCTGCTGTGGATTCTGTGTCTCCCTCTCTCTCTGCCCTTCCCCTGCTCATGCTCTGTCTCTCTCTGTCTCAAAAATGAATAAAAAACATTAAAAAAAAAAAAAAATGTCTAGACTCTCAAAGACAGCCTAGAGTTTGGTTTGATTTTCAAGATAATGAATTGTATCTTAATGTGATACACATTACTATTAGAACATTGCATGTCATTGTTCTTTCTGTCATTATTGAAAATAGAAGTGCAAACACAGTGATGTGGCAGCCAGAGTTCTCGAAATAGCTCAACAGGAAACTCTCCACATATGATGCCCTTTATATATTGCCATACCAGTAGTGTAGTAAACCCTTTTACTGAGCCCTTAATATGTACCAGGTATTGTTGAGCTCTTTATATTCGTTAACTTATTTAGTCTGACACAAACTCAGAAGATAGGTATTATTAATATCTCCATTTTAAATATGGGGAAACTGAGGAATAGAGAAATTAATAACCTGCCCACAGTCACAAAGACACTGAATGGTGAGCCAGAAGTAAATTCAATTTTATTCATCAAGAGGTGTAGTCCAGCTGTTAGTATAAACTACTAAGGTTTTTACAAAACACATGCCCTCTCATGTTCTCCTTACTCCCCTGGTTTTTATAGTATTGCTGACACCCCACACAGTGATTCCTGTTTTCTTATTTGCTTTCTTTACTGAACAGTGAGCACTTTGAGGGCATTATGTAGTCACAGTGACTAGCAAAGCACCTACTACAGGGTAAGCTTTGAATATTTATGAGATGAATGAGCAGTGTGTCACACAACTAATAAGTATCTGAGCTGAAGTCAAATCCAGGGTTATACAACTCTAAAGCCTGGCTTTCAACCTGTAGTTAGATCTGGAAATGAAATCCAGCTTTTCTGCTCAATAGTTGTATGACCGTGGGCAAATTGTTTAACTTTTCTAAAGTTCTCCTTTTTGCTTATAGAATTATTGAGAGAATTAAAAGAAACTGTGTAAAGTGCTTAGCATGGTGACATAGAGCACTCAATGGTAATTATGATTATTGTTATGGCTGATATTCCACTTACTTATCTTCTTTTATTTGTATTTTATTTTAATTCCAGTGTAGTTTGACACAGTGTTATATTAGTTTCAGGTGTGCAATATAGTGATTCAATAATTCCACATATTACTCAGTGTTCGTACACTTCCTTATCTTCCTGCTGAGGGAAAATTACTTTGCAACTGAAAAGGGTAAATTTGTCTTTTCTAAAATTTCTCAGTATAGCGCTGACTTGATTATAATTAATAGATTCTTACGAGTACCATTTATGGTAGCCTTCAAATATAATTTCTACAGTTGGAAAAAAAAAAAAAAGCCTCCCCACCCCAACTATTTTTTAGCATTTGCTGCCACATTTCTTAACTACAGTCTCTTTAAAGGTTTTATTATTGAGCATCTACTAAATAAATGCCAAGCACATTTGCATTATGTTTCTGTTACCTCGGATCTAAGTACAACTCTCAAGTTTGCCTTTCTCTGTGAGTTCTCTCCCTTAAAGGATCTGTGTACTCACATTTTTCAACTATCTCTTCTATTCAACTGATCACCAAGTCTGTATTCCCAGTTTTAATATTTCCTTTCATCCAGCTTATTTCCTGAACATTACTTCAAATTCAACAAGCTTAAAATTGAACTCATCACCTTTTCCAGAAAGCAACTGTACCTCCTGACATTCCCATTTGTTAGTGTTATCTGTTTTTCAATTACCCAGGCCTAAAACATCAAGTTTTAACTCCTCTCTCTCCTGTGCTTCCTTAAATCAAGAAGCCAAATCCTACCTGTTCTTTTGCAATAGATAACAAATAGCAAATAACTATCTATTCTTAACATTCCCAGTGCCCACCCTCAACTCCAATCAGATTTTTATCATTTCACACCTGCTTCAGCTTCTTAGGCATTGTCCTAGCATTTACACCTTTCTTAGTCTAATCCATCCTGCCCACCACATTCAGAAGAGTATTTCTAAAAACAGTCACTTTTCTTACATTAGTCCTTATACCAGTACACTTTTATTAAGGCCAGACTCCCCCACAATCTTGACTCAGACTATATCCAACACTACTCCCTTAGGAACCATCCTCTCCAGCCAAACTATTTCTCCTAACCTTTGAGTTGCCTTTGTTCAAGATGGACATTCTTCTAGCTTGTTATGAAAATGCCAATTATGAAAATTTTGTTCTTCAAATAAATGGTGAACACTATGAGGGACAAATTAATTTCTTATATTCTGTATCTTTTTCTTTACCTATAAATGTTACTTAATAGTAAAAGCTTAATAAGTATTTGTTTCTAAATATTTTATTATTGTATTTGATTTAATTATATACATGCTTATTTTTCATCAACTAATGTACAATGTGTAAAATTTCATTACAACAACTTTGATAACTATCAATTAGAGAATTTTATACGTCCCCTTTCCTGTTTTACATTTTTAAGTTGTAATTTATGCCTAAAATATATAAAAACATATCATGGACTGAAAATTCTTGTGTTTTTTTTTTTAACAAGCACCAACAAAAACTCAAAGTCATTAGTTCCTTCCAAGATGGCAAAAAGAGAAACACACTTGAATTAGGACTCAGGTAACATCTCTGGCTTAGTCTAGTTGTCATGTTAAAATCCCTCTGGGGCTCACTATTTAGTAAAGATTGAATTTATCAATTTCTGAAATTTTTTCTGCTCTAAAATGTTGTTAAGCATATAGAACAAAGCCAAAGAAAAAATTAAAGATGGATAGATAACTCTTAGGAGAGCTTAGGGTTTCATCTGTTTGCACTCTTAATCACTAAAAAAAAATTTGCTGATTTTTCACATATTTTTCACATAATAAAAGCACAAACACAAGGCTCACTGAATGAATGTATACAAGCAGACATGCTTAGTTGTAGCTAACATCACCTTGCATGCAAAAGCGAAACACAATGGAAATGCATGAAAATTAGTGGGTATATATGTACAGATTACATTTTAAGTGCTTTATGAATCATCCACAAATGCTCAAAAGTGAGTGTTAAGTGCCATTATGAAGCCAGATGACAAGATATTTTTTTTCCTACCAGTTTTCTCAATTCCCACTTGAATCGGTTTGGCTGGCTCTGTTATGCCTTGGAAATGATGTCAATACAATTCTGAGACTGCTGCTAGGGAGCACAAAACATTATAGGTCCTATATAAACAATGGTTTTTTTATCTTTGTTTTTCATTTGACAATCGGGTTTTTTGGCTCTATTCTATTTTTTTAAGATTAGATGACCAGAGTTGATAATATTAATCTGCATTTATACTCAATAGGACAACCAGTCAAAAATATAAGAGTTCAAACTATACTTTTGCTTTACACATGCCAAATAACTAGCAGGCCTAAGTTCATAAATTGTGTTTCTGAGATATAATGTTAATGTAATTCTGAATCTAAACCAATGTAATTTCTAATAAAAATTCCTTCCTACACTTACTTTCTTACAAAAACAAAATTTTAAATAGCTTTTGATTACCTTGAAGCTGGAAATAGAAGTATGTTTTTTTGCACTTTTAAGCGTCTGATTGACCCATTTAATAATAATTTCATCATTTACTTTTTCACCTTCTCCAAGATCTGACAACACATTCAATGTGTACCTATAACAGAAAAGATGTACATTTGACAGGGAAAGGGGAGAGAAAAGAGGTGAAATTTGCTCTCACATCATTTATATCAACATTTAAATATTTAAGAAACATTTTGGTTCTAATAAATATTTCTAATTTTACTCTGCTATTTGCACTTAGTCACATTCTAAAGTTACAAAGCTCAGTAATCAGAAACAAAAACTACCATATGGTATTTTTAAAAAAACAACCCCTAACAAAACAGTTTTTAAGAGGAATTAATAAAAGTGATTAGTTTTAGAGACTGACCCACTTAAAAAAAATTTTTTTTAAATTTATTTATTTTTGAGAGAGAGAGAGAGAGAAACAGAGCTTAAGTGGGGCAGGGGCATGAAGAGAGGGAGGCACAGAAACCAAAGCAGGCTCCAAACTCTGAGCTGTCAGCACAGAGCCCAACGTGGGACTCGAACCCACAGACTGCAAAATCATGAACTGAGACGAAGTCACACACTTAACCGACTGAGCCACCCAGGCACCCCTAGATTGACCCACTTTTATTTCATTTTATTTATTAAAAAAAAACCTTTTTAATGTTTATTTTTGAGAGAGAGAGAAAGAGACAGAACATGATGGGGGGGGGGGGGCAGAGAGAGAGGGAGACACAAAAACGGAAGCAGGCTTGAGGCTCTGAGCTGTCAGCACAGAGCCCGAGGTGGGGCTCGAGCCCACAAACCGTGAAATCATGACCTGAGCCACAGTTGCACATTTAACAGATGGAACCATACAGGCGCTCCTAGACTGAACCACTTTTAAACAAAATATATTATCAACAGTAAGTCATTTAAAAATATATTTTGCATTGTATATTTCTTGTTTGTTACTCTTTTTTAAAATGTTTATTTTTGAGAGAAAGAGAGCATGCAAACATGCAGAGGGGGAGAGGGGTAGAAGGAGAGGTAGAGAGAGAATCCCAAGTGGGCTCCAGGCTGTTAGTACGGAGCCCAGTGCAGGGCTGGATCTCATGAACCAGGACATCATGACCTGAGCCGAAATCAAGAGTCAGCTGCTTAACCGCCTGAGCCACCCACTTAATTGACTGAACCACCCAGGACCCCCTGTTTTTTATTCTTCAAAAATAGATAAAATACTAGTTCATATGACTTGTTGAAGGAAAAAGTGTTGCTATAAACATATCAGCTTTTACCTTCTCATCAGCTGCCATACCAATGCCAGAGTAAGTGTTGCATTCCCTTCATTTAGGTCCTGCCCAGCAATGCCAACCAAGGAGAATTTAGCCTTATTCTTCCCAAGCTCCACTGCATAGTTACAGTTTTCGATCTACAAATAATAAGTAAAAGTTTTAGTATAAAAACGGGTTTTAAAACTATATCTCTTGAATATGCTAGCCTTGTTCAGTTATCTGAAAAATAATTATGAAGATATCTTTAGTTTATATGACAGAATATCATTTCATAATAACACTGAAATTAAGGAAATAATTATTCCCATTTTATAACTATTCCCATTTTAGAGCTGAAGATATCAGAGCTCTGAGGAGTATGCATTTTTTTAAAATACAAGGAGACAATAATTTTCAATTCTTTCTTTTTCCTAGTAATCATACTATAGATTTAGTCTACGTAATAAGAAATGTATGCTATAGAAATGCACAGTATTAAAAAGAAATTGGATAGATTCCTAATTTGTAGAAAATAGCATCAAAGTCCTGATTATGTAACAGTGTGAACAGGAGGGAGAAAAACCAACATATTTGCCACTGATACCTGTTTCATCGGGAGAATTTTCTAGCAAATTATAATAATAATCACTTAGGTGTAAAATGTGTTTCAATGAAGGGCCGTCTGTTTTATAGTTAGTTTGACCAAAATTCTTAAGGGAAATGATGGGGAGAAGGGTGCTCAGGGTTACTAGAGGCCTAACATGTTGATTCGACCACAATAAAAGGGTACCTGGAAATGGATGTTACCATTAGGGAAAAGATGTGTTCTATTTTTTGGCAACAGTTGATTCCAAATTGGCAAAACCTCTAAGATCTGGAGAGGTACCAACTAGAGAAAGAGTAAGAAATGCAGCTTTCCTATGTTTATGGTACTACTAAAGACTCTTAAAATGGATCTGCTCTCTGAGGATGTAAATATAGAAAGTTAAGAGCACTGGGCCAAGAACTGAGCCTTGGGAATTCCAGAGGTGTCAGGCTAACACATGCAGAACCTGTGAGAGGTAAGAATAAACACAAAGAAAGCAAGAAAAAATTGGAGAGTGCAGTTTCATGGAGTTAAGGGGAGAAATGATTACCAAGCACTTCAAATGCTTTAGAAACATGAATCTTAGATCATTGGGAAAATGAGAAAAATTACACAATAGGATACAGGGTTCCAAGTGAAAAGAAATACTGAAGAAATAATGAAAAAAGACTATTTAAGTGGCACAACTTTATGAACTTTACAAATGAAGTAAAGTGATGTCTGCTGATGAATGCCCAAAGTCTATAAAATTAGACTCTGTGAGACTGTTAAAAACTGAGAACAAACTGAGGGTTGATGGGGGGTGGGAGGGAGGGGAGGGTGGGTGATGGGTATTGAGGAGGGCACCTTTTGGGATGAGCACTGGGTGTTGTATGGAAACCAATTTGACAATAAATTTCATATATTAAAAAAATAATAATAAAATAAATAAATAAAAGTAAAAAAAAAATTAGACTCTGTGATACTTTGTTGGGTAGGTACTCCTTCATTTTTTAAACATTTTAAATTTATTACAGGTGTTATGTTTCATTCTATAAGTAGCTAGTATATGGTGAAAGGAAGAATTTTACATAATCACTTGTGATGTCGCATATTTAAAATTCCAGATAAAATGAGTAGTTTGTTTTCCTGTTATATTTTGCATCTGCTTACTCCTAAAGAAACTAGAAAAAGAACAAACATCATAGTTAATAGAAAGAATGAAAATAACCAATTTGACAATAAATTTCATATATTAAAAAAAAAGAATGAAAATAATAAATATCAGAACAGAAATAAATGATATAAGAGAATAAAAACAAAAATAGAAAAGATCAAAGAAACCAAGAGTTAGTCTTTGAAAAGGTAAACACAATTGATAAACCTTAATCCAGACTCTTCAAAAGAGAGAGGAATCAAATAAATAAAGCCAGAAATCAAAGAGAAATAATAACTGACACCACAGAAACACAAAGGATTGTAAGAGACAACTACATAAATCATATGCCAAAAAATTGAACAACCTAGAAAAAATGGATAAATTCCTAGAAATATACAATCTTATATAAACTGAATCAGGAAGAATTCTGAACAAATCAGTTAGTAGTAATAAAATTAAATCAGTAATCAAAAATCCCCCAACAAACAAAAGTCCAGGACCAGATGGATTCACAGGTGAATTCTACCAAACATTTAAAGAAGAGTAATACCTATTTTTCCCAAACTATTCCAAAAAAAAAAAAAAATAGAAAAATACAGGAAATAACAAGTGTTGGTTAGGATGTGGAAAAATAGCAATGTTTGTACACAGTCGGTGGGAATGTAAATTGGTGCAGCCACTGTGGAAAATAAGTATGGAGGGTCTTCAAAATATTAAAAATATAAACACCATACAATCCAATAATTCCATTACTGGTATTTACACAAAGACAATGAAAACACCAATTCAAAAAGATCTATGCACTCTTATGTTTATTACAGTTATTATTTACAAAAGCCAAGATATGGAAGTGCCCATCAGTAGATGGTACAAAGAAGATGTGGTACCTGTATACAATGGGATATTAGCCATAAAAAAGAATGAGATCTTGCCTTCTGTGACAATATGGACAGACCTAGAGGGTATTATGCTAAATGAAATAAGTCAGCCAGAGAAGACAAATATGATCTCACATATATTTAGACCCTAAAAAACAAGTGAGCAAAAACAAACAAAATAAATGCAAAAACAAAATAAATACAGAGAACTGGTGGTTGTACAGGGGAGGAGGGGGATGGATAAAAAGGGTTAAAGAGAGTAGGTAATACAGGCTTCCTGTTATGGAATGAACTGGTCACCGGGATGAAAGATACAGTATAGGGAATATAATTAATGGGACTGTAATAGCATTGTATGGTGATAGATGGCAATTATACTTGTGGTGAGCATAGTATAGTTGTCCAATCATTATGTTGTACACCTAAAACTACTGTAACATTGTGTGTCAACTATACTTCAATTAAAAAAAAAAATTGCACCTGACATTTTGATTTTGAAACATTACATAAAATTAGTTAACAAAATTTTCTGAATTCTACTCACAAAAGAATTACAGGCAAATCAAATAACATGTTAACTGTAGGTGGTCCAATCCCTAGAAATACTGAAAAATATAAATATAAATCTCTTATAATTACACTACCCATTTACTTCACTATTATGATATAGTCCCTTTAACAAATAATTTAATTATAAAGTCTATACATACATAGTCATTCTAGAGATTTGAAGAATAGAAGTCCTTTTTGAATGTGTGTGTGTATTTTAAACAAATTTGATTCCTATGTATATATGCAATTTTGTATCCTGTTCATTTCCATGTCACTATTATTAAAACACTAAAAATACTACTACTTTTTAATGGTATATTTTACTTCATCATGTGGGTTTTCTAGTTTTTTTTTTCTCTATAAACATTGCTAAGATAAGCAATTTGGTATACAACTTCTGGTCTGACTGATTATTTCATTAGAAAAGATAATAAGAAGTGAAACCATTAAGTCAAAGGACTTTTTTGGAGATAGCGATCAGTATTACCAAACTGATTCTAAAAAAGTTATATAAATGTAATACTTTCTCTAATATTGGATGCAATGTAATCCAATTGTTTATTTGAATTGCATTTTTAAAAAAATGTTTATTTTTGAGAGAGACAGAGCATGAGCGGGGGAGGGGCAGAGAGAGAAGGAGACACAGAATCTGAAGCAGGCTCCAGGCTCTAAGCTGTCAGCACAGAGCCCAACTCCGGGCTCAAACCCACGAACCTACAGGACCATGACCTGAGCTGAAATCGGATGTTTAGACTGAGCTACCCAGGTGCCCATGAAATTGCATTTCTTTATTGCAGGTACAAAGTTTTCATAAGTGTATTATCAATCATTCTTTTTCTGTGAACTGTTCATTCACATTGTTCAAGTTCACATTTTGCTATTACAATTTTAGTAATAGCAATTGAGTTTCAGTAATTAATTTGTATGGACTACTTACATGTTAAGAATATTAACTACTTACCATAGTTGTTGCAAATAATTTACCAAGTTTATTGTTTTTAATTATGATGTTTATTTTTGCACAGATGTTTTAAATTTATATGTAATCTATTATATCAATTTTTTGTAGTTTTTTAAATCATTCCAAGAGTAATCATTTTTTTATTACATTTAATCCTTTAATTGTTTACCTTAATCCATTTGGAATTCATTCTGTTTGGTTAATGGTGAAGACCACTTTTTCCCCTAACAAAGTAGTTAACTAGTTGTTCTGGCATCATTTTTTGGGTGATCTTTCCTTTCCCTATTATCAAATTTAGCAAGAATCTTGTCATATATTAAGTTCTTATATTTTAGGTTTCTAGACTACTCTATTCCGTTTCATTCTTATATATGTATTAAACTATTTCAATTATTTTAGCTTTATAATAAAATTATATATTTTTTCTAACACCTCCTGCCTCAATATTCTCAGAAAATGTTCTTGATGTTTTGGGCCTGTTTCTTCTTGCATCGGAATTTTAGAATAACTTTATCAATCCCAACCTGCAACACACGTATATATGCCCATATATACACAAAAGGAGACTTAATGGAATTCTAACTGGAATTATTTTCCACCTATAAATTAATTTGCAAAAATGTAATATCTTCATAAGATTTAATGTTTCTATACAGGATTATGGTTATATTTCCATTTATTCAACTAGAGATAGTTTTTAAATCATGAGGATGCAAATCAGTTTCAAAATAGCCATACTGATAAATTATAGCAATGTGAGTTCATAATTTGTATTATGTATTCAAATTATTCATACTTTAAAAGATAAAGTTAAAATACAAAAATTTTAAAGTCCTACATAATTTTACTTTAGAAAGCAAATAATCCTGATACAGATGTTAAAAAGGAAAAGCAAAAACAAAACTAAAGTTGAATATTAAAGCAGCAATTCAAGAGGACAGACATGAACATGAAGGACACCACATATCCCCTATTTGAGGAAGAATACTGGAAGACAACCACTTCTCTTTATCATTCATCTGCCACTGATAGTCTCCCACCGACTGTAATCAAGTCACTGTCCTGCCCAAAAATGTTTAATCGCTTCCTATTGTTTCTAGTGTAAAGCACAAGCTCAAGGTTCTCAACATCTGGCTCCAATCAAAATTTTTAGTGTTCATACTTCTTACCTATCGGAATCCTCTGTTATAGCCAACCTATTCTCCCCAATTCCCAGAAACGCATTTTATATTTTCCCATCACTATTCCTTTTCCTCATCCTCAGCCCCTCTCCAGTTCCCTTCTCACAAAATTCTATCCATTTCTCAAACTCGTATCTCAGATTACACCTCCTGCATGAAGCTTCTCATAATAAGCGTGGCCTGTGGCCTTTTCTTCCTTAGAACTTATATTTACTCCTATGTATTCTGCACTATATTGTAGTTGTTTACACACATATCTAATTTTTTAGGCTTCTCGAGGACCATGCCTTGTATTATTTTGTACCCTACACTGCACTGTACAGGTAGTAGGTAATCAATAAATATCTGTTGAAAGATATTAACAAAATAACCAGTAAAGATTTAGCAAGTTCTGATGTTTATAAAACAGGAATGCACTTATGATGTACCTCAAAGAACATTACGTACTATAACCTGTTAAAGATAAAAACAGTAAAAGTGTCTGGCTGAGAGAATTGTCTTCATCTTTCCACACATTTATTAAAGCACACTTATAAAAGGCCTAGTAAGCTTAACACATTTTGGGTTGAATCAGAGTCATGGAGACAGACCACAAATTACCAAGCTTTATGAAACTCCAAATCCTCTGGTTTATATTAGAACAATAATAACACATATTTGGTGATTATCTCATTCACCTTCTTCATGTTCCCTCCAAGAGCAGGATAAGGAGGTTTGTTGACATGGCTCCAGTCGACTGGCACACGGATCATTTCATAGAGCTGAAAGATCACTAAAGCATCTGCAAGGTCACTAAAACAAGAGGAAAAGATGACGAAGGAGGAGGAATTTTATTAAGCACAATGGAGATAGGCTTAGGTCTTCAAAAATACAGCAGGGTCATTTAATGCTTAAAAAAAATGACAGGATGTATCATATAACCCAGAACTTCTAATCTAGGAATCTGTCCAAAATTTTTTCTAAATGTTTACAAAGATACATGTACAAAGACATTCATTGCGACAGTATTCATACATTTGGAAGCAAGTTAAATGCCTGGCAATAGCGGGCTGTTGAATAAACTATCCATACTATTGACTCCTGGACCACCATGAAAAATAAGGTATATCTCTATGTATGGACATGAAAAGTTTTACAAGACATATTATATTCAAAAAAGCAAGTGGCAGAACACTACATTGCAGTTTACTATGTATAAAATTTATTTTCAAAATCGAGAGTATTTAAGTATCTATATGTGCTATGGACTGTTAATAGCAATTACCTCTGGGCAGGAAAAAAGGAATAGTGGAGATATAAAGAAAGTATCAGCATGTTTTATTTTATTCTACATACATACTTCCTGAAACTTGTACAGTGAGAATAAGTGCATGTATTACTTACATATGATTTTTCAAAACTTTTTAAAAATTCATAAAAATCGCAATAGCTACAAAGTAGGCAGCTGTTCACGTTAAATAATGAAGGTTAAGAGGAAAGAATTTATGAGCAAGTAGGCGTTCTTAAAGTAAGAATAGTAGTATTTTGGATTCAGAAAAACACATTCTTCTGAAGTGCTCAAAGTATATCCGTTGAGTCTGTTTTCAATTCTGTATGCTAAGGATGTAAAGAAACAGCAATTGATTTTTTTAAATTGCTAGCTCTATGATGTATTGCATGGCTTTTCTCCCTCAACAGCTTGTTCGTGGAGTTGTTTTGCTAAGATTCATATGACGGTTTACTTTGCAACTCTGAGCACACACCTATGGCAATGAAGGGGACTGGGCTCTGTGCTGAATGATGGAAGAATAAAGTCTATTATGAAGGTAATTAAGAGCTGACTGGGATATTTATAAAAGCGCATGGAAAATTTTGTATTAAAAAAATTTCTAAAGGGGCACCTGGTTGGCTCAATCAGTTAAGCACCAACTCTTGATTTTGGCTCAGGTCACGATCTCACAGTTCATGAGTTTGAGCCTCACATTGGTCTCTACACTGACAATGCACAGTCTGCTTGGGATTCTCTCTCTCCCTCTCTCTCTGCCCCTCCCCTGCTCACACTCTCTCTCAAAATAAACAAACATTTAAAAAAAAAAAAGCTTTTTAAAAATAAATAAATTACTAAAGTATTTGTATTGGTTCTGGACTCTCCTCTATTTCATGAATTTTTCTTTTTTACTTTAAATGAATTCATATTTCTATTTAGTATGGTATCATTATTCATATTTTGCAAATAGGGAAACTGAAGCCCAGACAGTTTGAAATGATTTCCAGAGAATTCAAGATGCTTTCCTGAACCAACTTTTTAAAGTTTATTTATTTATTGAGAGAGAGAGAGAGAGAGAGAGAACAAGTAGGGGAGCAGCAGAGAGAATGGGAGAGAGAATCCCAAGCAGGTTCTGTGCTGTCAGCAGGGAGCCCAATGTGGGGCTCGATCCTACAAACTGTGAGATCACATGACCTGAACCAAAATCAAGAGTCAGATGCTCAACCAACTGAGCCACCCAGGCAACCCTCTTTTGCATTTTTAAAGGCAGGCTGGTAGATCCTATAATAAAGAAAGAAGAAAGGTTTCCTCTTATCCAAACCTAGAAAGACACATTGTTAGCACTACCAGAGAGTGTGGGAAATGATTCAGTAAAATATTTTCTTTGTCCTACCAATGTTGATAATGTGTTGTCACTTTTGAAGAAGAAAAGACAAGATAAATTACAATTACTCATAAAAAGTTATTTCTATAAATTAAATAAAAATATACACAACAAATTACAGAATAATTGAGGTAGATTTTGGCAAAAATAGAAAGTGAATTATAGTTAAAAATACTGATATAATGATAAGAACAATTTGTAAAACATCACTATTCTGTTACAGTTGAAATAATTTATTATTTTTCTCCTCTTAAAGTTTATTTATTTATTTTGAGACAGAGAGAGTACAAGCCAAGAGAAGAGAGAGGGAGAGAGGGAATCCCAGACAGACCCCACACTGTCAGCATGGAGCCTTATATGGGGCTGGAACTCACAAACCGTGAGATCATGACCCGAGCTAAAATCAAGAATGGGATGCTTAACCGACTGAGACACATAGGCGTCCCTGAAACAATTTATTATTTTTCTCATCAATAATTATGAAAGAGTAAGATGGATTATCTTTACCAAAGGTAAAGTTGGTTGCTTATGTCATCAAAAATTATAACCAATATTGTCATATTCTGGTCTTTTTAAAATAATACTTTCTTCAAATATCCATCGTATTGCCAATCCCTAGCACTCTGAATTTCTAAATGTTGGTTAAAATTCTCGTGATCTTTAGAAAATGTTCTAATGTAAACATACCTGTGGTTTGAAACTAGAAAAGTTGGACTCTGGCCATTAAGCTAAACACAATAAAATATTTACCTGTACAAATGATTAATATATGGGTTGACCCCCAAGGAATTCATCCAGTTCCGAAATGTCCTCTCTTCCTTGCTCTCTCCTAGAGTAGACACAATTTCATACTGATGATTCAGGACAAAAGGCATCAAAGAATATGTTTTAAACCATCCCAGCAGGTTCAAACTAGCAATACATATTTTGCTGTGGTTTCTGTGATACTACAATTGCTTGGGAGTTAGGGGAGGGGGAACCTCTTATTGCCAAAGTCCCTTTTGCCCTCTGTCTAGAAGACTTCCATTTGCTCTAAATTTCTCTATCTAGAGTCCTAACTTGATGTCTGTGAACTACTGAGTTATGGGTTTCTCTGTCCAGAAAGTAACAGAGAAACTTACATGGTCATATCTGTAGTTATTATATGCAAAAAGAATTGGCTAAAAATTAATGAAACAAAATCTTTTAGCAGTCAAGGCAACATAGCAGTCAAGGCAACAAAAGCTATGCCTTTCCCAATGCAGTGTTTCCAAATTTATATAGGTTTTGGTTTTACACAGAGAAGTTTCTGGACACACAAACCTACATTTTCATCACAACAAACAGCAATAAAGGAGAGAGGCAATTACAGATAATATAAAAATAAGCAGTGAAGCGGGATCCTGGGTGGCTCAGTCAGTTGAACGTCCAACACTTGATTTCGGCTCAGGTCATGGGATCACACCCTGTGCTGAGCGTGGAGCCTGCTTAGATTCTCTCTCTCTCTCTCTCTCTCTCTCTCTCTCTCTCTCTCTGCCCCTCTCCCCCACTGGCACATGCTCGCTCGCTCTCTCTCAAATAAAAAATTAAATTAAAAAAATAAGCAATGAAGGGATATAACTATTTTACAGGCTTACTGAGTTATTTTAGATTGTCACTACTGAAATTACATGAGGGGCACAGCCCCACACACAGGGTGCTAAGAGAAAGACATCATAGTTAAGTCCCTAGGTCTCAAAGATCACCTCAGTAAGAAACTCCAGCAGGCACTGTTATTTAACCTGTGATTACCTAACCTCCCTGATCATCCCCTTCATAGCAGTGCTCATACCATCTATAAGGAAAACGAGCTATAGTGTACCACAAAGTGGGCAGACAGCAAGATGGACTCTCCCTGCCATGTCTACACGCTAGTCATCCCCTAGATTACAAACAGTCCTAAGTGACTATCTGCAATATTATTTGTTTTCAGCAAAGGTAGGGGACAATGCAATGGTCTAACCTGCATCTCATCACTCCTGAAAAGCTAGAACGTTTACACCTCTCATCACCTCTAAACCATAGGCAAGTTCAGGTCACTCTCCAGACTTTGACTCATGTGGGATTCCCAGGATGATTTGGCATTCTACATCTATAACTGTCTCAGCTTCAGGGCCCATTCCAGCAGAGCCATCCCTGCAGTCATCTTCAGACTAAGTGCCACAGACAGTATAAACCTGCATACCCAGAAGAGCAACCAAACCTTGTAAATTCTAAAAAATTCTGGGTTGTTTTTTTGTTGTTTTTGTTTTTGTTTTTTGTTTTTTGTTTTTTTGTGACAGCTATTCAGGAAATAATCTGTCCACTGTATTTTTATTTGATTTTCTACGTTAATACCTAACAGCTTTCCCAGAATCTACTTTAATTCTTGCCCTATTAAATGATATAGCCATATAATTTCTTAAATTTTGTTTTCTCTGGCCTGCATAAAAGGTAACTGGCCAGTCTGTTGTATCTGCCACTATCACTTTATGATAAATAACCTATGTGAAATTTTTTTTAAAAAGTTAACCAAGTTAAACTAAATATTCCCAGACACCATGCTTGCCTGCTTATAGGAGTTATTAAACAACTGCAAATTAAGTATCTGACTTTCCCTAAAGCGACATAAATATAAACATACCATCATCAACAGTTTGATATATGTGACTTGGATTTACCTTTTAGTTTACCTTTCTTTATTACAATCTATAATAGATTTCTTTCTAGTAATTAGAGGATTTTTGCATTATTTCCTTCTAGGAAAATCCAAGTTCTGTTTTAAAATTACAAACATTGATAGTGTAACAACAGTCTAATTTTCAATTGAAACAATATGCAAACTCTGCTGATCCTGATAATACAGCAAATAATATTAAAAACACACTCATATTTTGACTGAGTTCTGAAATTGTTATAAGCTTCAGGGGTTTGTATTTCTTCCCACTGTTCTCTACTAATTACAGTTATTATTTTAATTTCTTATGCCTGGAAAGTAAAATAGATTATATATGTGAGCATTTATTTATCTAATACCATTTCCAATTGTCTTGGTAAATAAATGCTCAAAGCCAGAAGCACTATGCATTTGTGCAAGAGCCATGGTAAAGCATTACAAAAACATATGTATTCCAGATTGTAAGGGTTGTCTGTATTGCAGACAACTAAAGCAATCTTAGAAGTAAAATCTTAATTGCTGATATAAAAGATAGAACTATAAGACATTTCATTTTCAGGGTCAAACTTATCTGCAATTGAAAAAGTTTCAGAAAAACATAATATATTACAAGCAGACTACTAAGAGGAAAGAAAAGGAACTAACATATATTTAACACTCACTAAATGTGCTAAGTGATATGTTAAGTGTTTTCCTCTTCCCAACCTGACTATTACTGAGCACATACTGTATGCTCAATCCTTTCATTCATGAAAGGTCATTTTAACCTGCTCTGTAATTCTTCAAAATTAGTATTATTAATCTGTTTTTACAGATGAAAAAACCAAGGCTGACAGAAGTCACTCGGATACTAAATGGTGGACCCATAGTTTGAACACAGTGTAATTCAATGGCCTATATATTTTCTATCACCACCAATGGATTCTGAGATTCAGAATTTGGCTCAATTTAATGTGAAGTTTTTATATTTAGTTGGGCTTTTAATTTTCTCAATTCCATACAAAGTTCTTTGCCAATGAGGACATACTAATATATGAATATGGGATGTGATAAGGTCAAGCTTCAAATTTCATAAGGATCTATAAAAACAAATTTATAGAGGAAAAATTCCAATGACAGTCGAAGTCACATACATTTTTGGCAAATGTATCAGGATATACATATGTTATAAATAAAGATGATTGATAAATATTTCCCATAGTATCTTCTTATATAAATAGAGTAAATACTAATGGAAATATTTAGCAATCCTATTCACACTGAAAAATTCCAAAAGCATGCTGAACACTAGCAAAAGAATTCAAACATGACAAATAGGAGAGCGAGCAAGTTGGAAAAGATATCTAGCAAGAATTCAGTGACTATAAAAAGCAGATCATATTTAATATGCCACTCTAAACAATGCCTTCTATTGTAAGATACAGAGGGATTTTGAAATTTTCCAGACTTATAAAAACTTAGCAGTCTTCCTTTTTATTTAATTTTTTTTAAGTTCTAATCCCTCACCCTAAATGTCTCTGCTGAAAGATCTACACTTTTATCTATGCTCTCTCAAGTACAAATCTACGTAAAGAATATAGTCTTTATTTTACGGACCTCAGGAAGAGTGAACTGAATTAATCATATTCCTCAAAGAATATATTTATTAAATCTGAAACTTTTTTCATTAATCAAAAACATGTAATTATAAAGCATCAAGGAAATTGGACCTCTGGTTGCAGCAGTCAGAGAAGAACATGAAACTGATTTCTCAGTCTATCTCCCCAGGGAGGGAAGGGAGTACGGTGGGCGACGTGAGAGAAGAGCACTGCAACATCGAATTCTCCCCACCAAGAATCCCTACTTGAAGACTGCCTTCTCCAAACCAGGGCAACTAGTGAGAATATTTTAGGATCAGTCCCTAGCTCTGAATGCTGCCATTGTTTTTACCTTTAGTTCTGATACTACTGTGGGTTTGGGTGTGTCTGTGAGAGTGTGAGAATGAGAGAAGAAGAGAAGAGAGGCTAGGAAACAAAGATGGGGACAAAGAACTAGATGGTGAGAATGTTTTTGTTGTTATGATTCATAGATTATAAGCTTCAATGACATTCAAGAAATATACCATAACTAAATAATACCAAAAAAAAAATGTTATAGAACCTAAATAGATCCTTTCAAAGATTACTTGTGTTGAAAGGTAAGTTTGTTTATTCACGGGAGAGGGATAAAGGCTTTACATCATGAAATCCAATTGTCAAAACTTATTTTAAATGTATTTACAACTATAATATCCCAGCATTATAGAAGGCAAATTCGGTGGAGAGTTTACATAATCAAACCTTGCTCTGATATTCTAAGTAAGTTTCATTTGTGTTTCTTCCTTGTCATCATTCTTTAGGCATATTAAGAGAGAAAAAACACAGCATGAACAATGCAAAAAATAAATATCAACTCAGATAGAAAGAATAAATAGTACTAATAAAAAGAATTTCAGAATGAATATATTTAGAGTATAGAAAAGTACTAAATACAGTACCTACATTAGGAGGGGTCAAATCTGCATTTCATGAAGCAAAATAGGAAAGTATAAATTATGAGACAGATAACAGTAGCCCACACACGACAAGTAATGAATATTTAAAATTTTTTCATGTACATTAAAAACATTAAAAAGAGAACAATACTGGAGTCAAACTGTAGCTTTCAAAGGAGAAAAAAAGCTACAAAATGATTATTTTTTCCAATAGATAATTCATTGTTCATATTGGTGGTGGAGTTATGTGGTCTTTTAAGAGACTATTTTAAACGTATGATAGTTTTCACTAAACTCTTATGCAGAAATGACAGACAAGTAAGATTTACCCCAGCATTCTCTCTGAACCAAAACCAATAACCACTTTCCCTATTTGAACGTTTTAATGGATGCACATGCCTACACACAGTAAACTTCATCTCCCACCATCATTCCCTACCTCTGACACTGAAGCAGGTCAACACCACAAGAAGATACATACAGTGAAGCAATTTAAGGCAAAAAAGAACATACCTTCCAATAAATTCATATCGATGTCATTATTATCAGGCTTATGGAGGCATGGGTATGTGTTAAACAGATTAGCTACAAAAGCTAAATTAAGTTTAGGATTGCCTGAAACCACATCTGCAGGAGTAACGAACTGTCTGCAGCCCAGTTTATCTGCTTCTTGAAGCATGAATCCAGCACGCTTCAGGTCATTTTTCTCCTAAATAACAAAATAAGACAAAAATGGTCAAACTTTTGATTGGCATAATTGTATACTGATATACATATTTATAAGCAATCACGTTTCTGGAAATATATTAAATGATAGGTGAAAATAAGGTCAGAATGTGCAGAAATTCTAAATCAATTTCTCTTGAGTTTTCTTGCTGGGATCAGAGGAATACTTCTCCCTCATTGCTGCAATACTCAACAAAACTCTCAAATATCATATCAAACAGCTCCTACTGGTCAAATTATTGATAATTTGGTCAAGGCCATATACTGGAGTGCCTTTTGGCTAAGAGGCTTAGTTGTCTCACCCATTCTACCCTGAATAATATTTTCAATAAACTCTTTTCTCAATGAAAACCAAGCTGGGATACAAATAAAATCATATTAAAATCAGAAGGACAGCACTTTTCACAAGTGCAAAATCCTGGAAACAAACCAAATACTTGTCAACAGGAAAGCAGATGAATAAACTGTGTTATATGTACACAGTGATATACAACAATATGAGTGACTCTTAGCAATATAATACGTTCAAAATAAGTATTAGTAATTTAAATACAAGATAATAAATTTCATGTGAAGTTAAAAAGTAAAATGAAAAAGGTAATTTTTTAAGGAATATATTTGTTTGAAAGAAAACTATATAAAAAAAAGCAAAAGAACAATGAACATAAGATTCAAGGTGGTGATTATCATATTAAGGTGAGGCAGAAAGATGGAATAGGGAAGTATAGAGCTAAATGTAAGTTAATATCGAGGTCTTAGCTTTCTTGGATTGAGGGTTCATATGGACGGACTTGTTATAATTTTAAAACAAACAACTACAAATAAAGATAAATAAAAAAAGGGACATGAATGGGTCCATGATGAGCGTATATTATGACCAAGAATTTTACCTCATTCTGTGCACCAGTTACAAAAAAGTAAAAATGTAAACAAAATCAGAGAAAGTGATAGATTCAATGCTATTAAACAACAATAAAAAGTTCCTAATGTAGACATGAACAAATTATAATATGTGGATCTTATTTAGATCTTGATTCAAATAAACTATGAAAAGAAAATCTGACATTTATGAGGCAATTGGAAATGTCAGTGTTGACTAAATATTTTGATAATATTACAGATTATTGTTAATGTTTTAGGTATGATAAGGTATTATGGTTATATCTTTAAAGGTTTTTTTTTTATCTTTTAGAAATACATATTGAAATACTTATCAATGAAATGATATGATGTCCAGGATTTGATTCAAAAAAACATGGGAGAGGAAGGATAGGTGATAGACAAAAGAAGATTGACCATGAGTTGATACTTGTTGAACCTGGGGCATGAGCACATTATATTGGGTTTATTCATTTTTTATTATGTTTGAAATTTTCCATAGGTTTTTTAATTTCCTAATTTTTTACTCAAACTAATTTGTAAATTTTGCAGTTTTGCAATACTTTCTCAAATGTTTTATTGTAATAATGTAAAGTATGATTAACTTGTAACGGCTCAATTTGCCTTTAAAATGATTATGGATGTTGCACTTAAAGTACGTAATAGATTATCATACAAACTATAGTCTTATCGATTTTAATATTTAGATAGAACCATCCCCAGTATTTACAACTTATGCTAAAAAATGGGATTCCTGGGAAATGTGTTAGATGAGTCAGGATCTGCATCAGTCCTCCCTACACTGTAAACACTAAGAACAGCCATCTTGTATTTTGTAGATTTCTGAACAGAAGTTGAAAGAACTGATAATCAGTTGCTTAGCAATCTAATAATGGCTTGTTGCTCCCTTTCCTAGGACACGGTGATAGCCACAAAAGCACCCTGGGGAGTTCCGGTTATGTTGCACCAGGAAAATGTGGATGTAGGGTTGATTCCACACATACTCAAGATTAGAATCCTGCAATTCTTTTTCGTCAGTTATGACCGCCAGATGGCTTAGCATGGAGATGTGAAGCCTAAGGCATGAAAAAACTTGAGAAGAGCAAAGGGCCAAGGTTTAATGAAGAGCTAAGGGCTCCACCAGGGAATGCTGCCTATAGAAAATTACACTCTAAATTTGACTGGACTCACTAGTCAAATTCATAGAGATAGAAAGTAGAACAGTGGTTACCAGGGACTTGGGGGAGAAGGGAATAGTTATTGTGTAATGCGTACAGATTTCACTATTGAATGATCAAAGTTTCAGAGATGGACAGTGGTGATGGCTGTACACAATGCAAATGTACTTAATGCCAATGAAATGTACACTTAAAATGGTTAAAATGGTAAATGTTGTTATGTATATTTTATCAAAATAAAAATTTTAATCAAAAACTGTACTTACATTAAATCCTGAAAGATCAATGGTAATGGCAGGTCCATCATCCCGGTCACCTTTAGGTGCAATCTGATTAAGCAGATGAAAATAGGCTCTTGAATCCTTCAAGGGAAGAAATGAAATAGAACTTTTAAAATGAATAAAAGCATCATTTGATTTAGGAAAACAGTACTCAAACTGAAGAAACTGTCCTCATCTTGAAGAATGGAATAACTTTGTAACTTTACTTATAAACTTATATAGGCTCCTGAATACACTATGCTGTTTTGCACCTCAAAGCTTCTAGAAACACTGTTCCCTATACTTGGAATATTCTTCCTCACTTTTTCATTTGTTTATGCTCTGAAGCATCAGCATTGGTTAAGATTAGGGTCAAGCATTATCTTCTGGAACCCTCCAGCCATTAACCCTCCAAGCCATTAAACTCAGAACTGCCTTGTAACTTGTTCTGAACAACAGAATGCAGTGAAAGTGATATTCTGGGGTTTCCAAGCTCAAGCCTTAATAGCTTCTGCTTCCTCCCTCTTGAAGTTAGCCTCCATGTAGGAAGTCCCAACCATCTGAGACTATCAGACTGTGAGGAAGCCCAGTCTAGCCATGTGGAAAGGCCTCATGGAGACACAGTGAAGCACTACACATGTGAGTGGTGGCCTCGTGCACCCTCCAGACCAGTCCAACTGACAGCTGAATGCCAATGAGTTAGTGATCCCAACCAAAACCATCTGAAGTAGAACCACTCAACCAAGCTGCATGAACCCACAGAATCATGAGAAACAATATTATTTTAAGCTGTTAAGTTTTCTTTTTTAAGGGTAAAGTGAATTCATTTATTTCTGCAGTAGACCTTTGGGCTTCTGTATCATCCTAACCTTTTGAAAGGAAGA
Organism: Neofelis nebulosa; assembly: GCF_028018385.1. NCBI lineage: Eukaryota > Metazoa > Chordata > Mammalia > Carnivora > Felidae > Neofelis > Neofelis nebulosa. The sequence goes on along the minus strand of NC_080786.1, from coordinate 37,955,318 downwards.
TACACAGTACATAATATAATTTTATGAGTATCATATTAGACATCATTGGGGTTTATTTCTAGATTCCCTATTTCCAAATAATGCTTCTTAACAGTGTTGACATACTCATTTATTAATTAAGGCATTGAAGAGAAACAGGGGAAAAAAACTCCCTATAGGTAAAAACAAAATCCCAAAATAAGTTTTCTGGGTATACCGATAAATATAAAAATTAAGCTATTACATTTTGAGTGGCTTATTATATAGCAATAGATAACTGAAACATCCATCTACTAGTGTGTACCTGCCTGTGTAACTGGTAAGCTTCTCAAGCATCCCCTGTGCCTGGCAGAATACCCCACAGGAGGGGTTTAATAAATATCTGATGAGGGGCGCCTGGGTGGCGCAGTCGGTTAAGCGTCCGACTTCAGCCAGGTCACGATCTCGCGGTCCGTGAGTTCGAGCCCCGCGTCAGGCTCTGGGCTGATGGCTCGGAGCCTGGAGCCTGTTTCCGATTCTGTGTCTCCCTCTCTCTCTGCCCCTCCCCCGTTCATGCTATGTCTCTCTCTGTCCCAAAAATAAATAAAAAACGTTGAAAAAAAAATTAAAAAAAATAAATAAATAAATATCTGATGAAATGAATTTTAAAATAAGAGAGCACCCCAAAATAAAATTTTATTTTATTTTTTTTCACAGAATATCAGCTCTTTTATAATCATCAAGTGATTAAATTTTAAATAAGCATGTGATAGATGAAAGAGAAATATAATGTCATTTCAAAGAAAGAGACTGTCATCTAAGCCCATTATGACAAAAACATAATCTGATTGAAGGTGTTAATATATCTACAGAAAATACAAATAAATGCTAATGCTGATTAGTCTGGGGTTGGAGGGTGGGAAACATAGAGAAGAAGGAGTCACAGGGACCGAGTTTGGCAATGCATGCCAGGGAAGTGACCATGGGAGAGCTGTTAGGCATACTGAATGTTACAGTTTCCTCAACAAGCTCTCCCAGTAGGGAGGGAAGCATTGCAGGCTACTTTGGTTGAGAAACATACCTGAAGAATTCCTTTTGTCTACCGATTCCCTGTGCCCTCAGATATCTGGTCTTCTGTTAGCTGGTTATTGGCAAAGTGGGAGTAAGAGTGTTGGACTGGAGAGGTCCACGAGGGCCTCTCGTCCAGTGAACAGATGAATTTTTAGTTCAAATTAACAGACTGACATCTTCATTATAATTTAGTCTTTCTGTGGCATATGAAATGGGAAAGTACTTTATCTGCTAGCACAGTGCCTCCTCACAGCTAGTTGTATTTCTTCTTAAATATCAATAAACCAATTGTTTTATTGCAAAAAGAGTATTCTGTCCTTTTTATTTTTTAAGGCTTTATTGAAATTCTAGTTAGTTAACATACAGTTAATACTACTTTCAGGTATGCAACAACACAACAACCCTAAACCTCCATACAACACCTGGTGCTCATCACCCATTCTCCCATCCTCTTTCTTTCTGGTAACCATCAGTTGAAATTCATTTTTTTTTTAAAGAAAAGATTTTGCAATTATAATTGGGAGCTCCACTTCAGACAGAAAAACACAAAGTTTCATTTTCTACACTGTGTCGTTATGAATTACACCTCAAGTTTACGTCTGAACACCTTTTGCGTTTTTACATTCTATGTCCTTATTTATGTCACAACGTTGAGCATTAAAATATAAACCTTAATGTCGCTGCTGAAGTTGTTGATGGTACGCCATCCTGCATTGGTCAGATGGTAGTTCACCCATCGCAGCAATAATTCCTCTGGAGAAAGCTTCATCAGCTCTTCTAGATCCTCACCCTCATTTAGTAATGCAATTAGAGCTGAGAGGAAAACAATGAAATATAAATTCTTCCCATAGTAAGTAGATGTCAATGAAAAGTAAATATTTTTTATGGTTCTACCTTCATTCCTGGAAATCTCAATATCGGCAAAAAGACCAACTTTGATGATCTGCCAGAGAAGTCCCAAGACCAGGTGAGGTTTTCCTTCTTTGAGATCCTGTGCACCAATGTTGACCACTGTGCAACCAATGGCTGAGGCAGAATTCAAGGCCAGGTTTAAATTTTCCTGAATTGCCACAAGGAAAAATACATGTGAGAAAGTACTTTTCAAGTCTTATCAACTAGTTTTGAAAGTAAATTAGAAACAATAGATTGTGAAAATTCAGATTTTAAAATATACGTAGTATTTACAAAAGCAAAATACCTTAGTCAAGAAAAAAAAAACCTATGGTTTTAACTGTCTCTTTACTACTCAATCTCTCTCCCTTGCACTCATAGATATTATATGTCAATTTCATCCTATCATATTTCTCTTCTTTCATACATCACGATACTACATAAACCCATCATCATGAGGTAAAAAACTAGATTATCGCAACTTTTCAGTCCTTTACAAATTGAATGAGGCTTCTTTGGGATAAAGTTTCATGGGAAACTGGTAGTATCCCAGCAGATCTATTCCCAGAGCTCTAAAATTACTGATTCAATATGACAGATTTAATATCCAAATTAACACTTTGCTCCTTTTCAGAGATCTGTCTTTTCCCATTCTATTTTGGAATACTCTTTCAAGCCTCCTAAAGATCTAGACTATTATCCCCTACTCATATTGGAAGAATGTTATCTCTAAAAATAAAACTGTAAAAGATTTAGGCCTCAGGCCCATCCTGTAGTTATTGCAAAATAGCTAGATAATATTTTTTATTTTCTTTAACACACAGCATACAAATGTTAAAAGTAACACCAAACAATAAATTTGTACAATAGTGAGAAACGCTGCATTTCAGGGTCAGTGCCATAAAAAATTATGTGACACATGTATTCTATGATATATATGAATATTTTCAGCAATATTAGATACTAAACAAAGCATCCTGACACAAGATGTGAAAGAAAATAAACTTCTCGGAACTGTAATCGGAAATGGCTTCTTCAAGAATTCCTGCCAGGATTATGCAATATTATTGGCTTATTGGAAAGTGGGAGACAAGAAAGCCATGTTAGTCAACAGTCAATTCAATACTTCTCAAGGATAACAGGAAATGGGAGTACCCCTTAATAGTCCAAGATAAACCATGTACCAACTGCCCCAAGGTTGTAGCTTCCTCATAAAAGAGACTAAACAACTTCAGCAGAATCAAGGATTGTATTTGCCAATAGAAATGAAGGATAGAGCTTAGCAGTAGCTCATTTTTAATAGCTGCAGCTGTGGCTAGTGTATTAACTAGTTGCTATTGCTACCATGATACAAGACTGGCAGTATACCATAGTGATTATAAGGATGGGCTCTAGATCTAGACCACTGGGATCATATCCTGGGTAATTTCTCAGTACCTCAATTTTCTCATCCGTAAAAACGTAGGTATCTTATTTTAAGAGTGCTGGGAAGAGTCAAAGAGGTAATTCATCAGTTTGTTTAGAACAGTGACTGGTAAATAGTACTTAGTAAATACTAATATCTACCACTGCTCTAGAGATTTTGAGGGGAAAAGTGTGGTGACTATAAATTCCTGAGTTCAATAAGACTTGAATGGAGAAGCTGACTACAGAACAATATAGTAAAAAAGAATAACCCAAATTCTGTGAAATAGTAAAACAGGTGGTAAAACTATACAGTACTCTTATTTCAACCGAGAACAACAGTATCAAGCAAATATTTGTTAATAAAAGCAACTTGGGGGCACTTGGGTGGCTCAGTCGGTTAAGCGTCCAACTTTGGCACAGGTCATGATCTCACAGGTCATGAGTTCCAGCCCCATGTCAGGCTCTGCACTGACAGCACGGAGGCTGCTTGGGTTTCTCTCTTTCCCTCTCTCTCTCTGCCCCTCCCCTGCTTGTGTGTGCTTTCTCTCTCTCAAAAATAAGTAAACAAACATTAAAAAGAAAAAAGAAAAAATTGTATTAGAAAAGCAACTCGGGGCATCTGGGTGGCTCAGGCAGTTAAGTGTCAAACTCTTGATTTTGGATCCATGGGTTTGTGGGGTAGAGCCCATAGTGCAGACAGCACAGAGCCTGCTTGGGATTCTCTCTCTCCCTGTCTCTCTGCCCTTCCCCTGCTCACATGCATGTGCATGCACTCTCTCTTTCAAAAATAAACTTAAAAAAATAAAAATAAATAAAAACAACTGAATGATTACAATTATATAACTTGAATACTACTACCTTAAGTTCATTCAAAGCACTTTGAATCTTAATTTCATTCAGTACAAAATGCAGCTGAATTTTATTTAATAAAAACCTAGTTTTTATGGAAACTGAAATTACGTTAAATCAAACGTTTTACATGAATGGACCTTGAACCCATTATGTTAGGTGAAATAAGTCAGAGAAAGACAAATACTATATGACCTCACTTATATGTGGAATTTAAAACAAAACAAAACAAAACAAAAAATACCAAATTCATAGAGAAAGAGATCAGACTTGCAGTTATCAGAGGCAAAGTGTGAGGGGAGGAAAAATTGGAGAAAGGTGGTCAAAAGGTACAAACTTACAGTTATAAGATAATTAAGCACTAGGGATGTAACGTACAACATGATGACTATAGCTAACACTGCTGTATGATATCCAGGAAAGTTTTTAAGAGAGTAGATCCTCTGAGTTCTCATTGCAAGGAGAAAATTTTTGTCCTTGTTTCTTTTTATTGTACCTCTATGAAAAGATGGATATTAGCTGAACTTATTGTGGTAATCGTTTCACAATATATGTAAGTCAAGCCATCGCAGTAATGTATGTCAATTATTTCTCAATAAAACTGGAGTAAAAAAAGGTTTCACCTGGGCCTAACCACCCATTAATAAAGGCCTTATATTTTACAGCACAGTAACATGATTACTAGCCAAGGACAAATACTTACAGAAATAGTGAAATGGGTGAGTTTTTTCTTATTAATGGCTCTTTCATCAATTGTATCTGGTTCAGATAAGTTGATCATCTTGCTAAAGAGAAAATGACAATAATTTAGTTTAAGACTCCTAGTTTATTTAAGATAAATAATTTAAGTTAAATAATTTAAGACTTTTTAGTTTGTTTTTGCAAGTAGACAAAACAGTTAAATTTTGAAAAGTAATAACAATCCATTTCTTTAAATACTATACTGTGATTCACATCAGGGACTTACTTTTTAAAACTTAAGAAATATTCCCTAACCTAAAACAAATCCATCACCCACTACAATAGTAATCTTAGCATTTCCTCCTAAGTTTTTAAAACTTGCATTTTCTTTATGTGAGTCCTGTCTTTATGTCATTTAATGACCATCAACATTCAGCAATCTGAAATGTAAAACAAAGAAATCCTCAAAAAGCCAAGTTTCATAAAGTGGTATCAACAGTGTCAAAATTACTGTTGCAGAAAGAGCCAGAGACATGGTTTTTCTAAAACTTCAATAATTCAAACATTTAAAAGAAATTAATATAAAATTTATCTCTAGATTTTAGAATCTATTTTACATTTTAAAATAAAGATAGGATGGGGCGCTGGGGTGGCTCAGTTGGTTAAGCATCCAACTTCAGCTCAGGTCATGATCTCACAGTTCATGATTTCGAGCCCTGCATTGGGTGGGCTCGAGCCCCGCTTTGGGTGAGCCCCACTTCCCTCTCTCTCTCTCTGCCCCTCGGGATTCTGTCTCTCTCTCTGCCCCTTGCTCACTTGTGCCCTCTTTTTCTCTTAAAAATAAAAAATAAAAATAAACAAAAAATAAAGACAGGAAAATATCCATTCAGCTCATAAATAGGAATCTCCTCTGAAGGTCAGAGGAAGATATCAGCATGACAGGTGGAGGTCAAGGTCTATTTTACATATTATATTCTAAAAACTAGTACCTTGTACTTGAGGGTAGGTTGGGTTTTTTTTTCTCTTTTTAAGTAAAAACACAGAAAAAAGACTGAAAGAAATATGCCAGAATATTAATGATAGATAATTATGGGTAATAAGAATATCTGTGATACTTATTCTCTTCTTTGTAAGTTTTCTCTATTTTTATAAACTTAAAAAAAAAAAGACACCTGCTTTGTACAAAGAAGTATGCTGGAACTATAGTTACAGTACACACAACAGAGACAAAGAAATGCTCTGAGAGAGTTTACAGCCTAGTGAGCAGAAACATACTGCAAGGAGCCAAGGATATGACAAGATTGATTTAAAACATTAATTTCATTTAAGCACAAATGAGATCTTTCTTTTACATGTCCTCATGTCCCTGTCTCAGTCAATACTCCCTTATTGAAAGTGAAAAAAAAAAAACCCTTTGAACGTTTTTATTTTATATTTTTTTTAATATTTAGTTTTGAGAAAGAAAGAGACAGAGTATGAATGGGGGAGGGGCAGAGAGAGAAGGAGACAGAGAATCCAAAGCAGGTTCCGGGCTCTGAGCTGTCAGCACAGAGCCCCATATGGGGCAGAACCCGTGAACCACAAGATCATGACCTGAGCCAAGGCTGGATGTTTAACCAACTGAGTAATCTGAGTAATTACCAGGTGCCCCCTTTGAATGTTTTTAAATACATCGGAGGAATAACTCAAAGTTTTCCTGGGATCATTAAGGAAATAGATGGAAAAGTCACCAGAAAAAGAAGACATTGCTTTTGAAGAAAAATGTGGGGACGCTGTGGTACTTAATTTTCTATGTAATATGAATTCTTTAACACCTACACACTTGTTCGCAGAACTGTAGTTTTCATGGAATGCTCATCAATGGAGACAGAAAGAACATATCTCCCTGAACCTAAAGTTTGACTCACCAAAGAAGGATGCCATCCGCAAGTGATTTGAAAAGACTGCCATCTTGAGGATTCATGGGTAGGAGATGTTTACAGTCAGGGTCATCCTCTAGAGCTTTGTTTATCCAGTTAACAAAAGCCACTTTTTCTTCCTCTGGAAACAGAAAATCTTAGTTAGCAAACCTCACTGCACAAAATTAACCATACTACAAAAACATACTTTTTAACTTATGTTCAAAGATAATAAAAGCTTATTATTAAAACTCTACTAAAATACTAAAGGGTTTAAGAGGGCATAAGGGCTTAAAGAGAAAGGGGAATTCATTCCACTTTTTCATCTGATATATTAGGGGACAGGAAGATGTATAGCTTAAATGAGCACAATAAATATTCTATTTGATTCTAAAATCTTTACTAATACATATTGTTCCTGAAAGCTAATGAATCAGAAGCTGACTCTCAGAGATCAGATTACACACACACACACACACACACACACACACACACACACACCAGGGTTAAAAATACAAGAAACAAATTTCCTCAACAATAAACTCCACAACCCCCACCAAAATTTACAGAGTTGTGATCTGGGGCTTATGACAGAAATACTAATTTCAATCAAGAGTTATTTGAATGAATAAAACAGCTCCATTTCTGTGGAATTCCTACTATAAGAAAGCTGATGCAAGTCTAGATATGAGGATTCTCAGTCATCTGCACCTTCAACTTCTCAACATATCATTTCTTCTGTGGGTACACTGATCTTTAGACAGAAAATATCGTTGAGCTAAGCAGTGGGAAGAATAGGAAGAAAACTTAAAAGAAAAATGTTCTACTGCTTTATTATTACTCTGTAAATATAAAAATCATTTAACAACATAAATCTTCAAAGAAAATAGTTCCCTTTTTTTAAGGTTTGTTTATTTTGAGACAGAGAACGAGAGTAGAGAGGGAGGGAGGGAGAGAGGGAGAGAGAGAATCCCAAGCAGGCTCTGTGCTGTCAGTGCAGAGCCCAAGGTGGGACTCAATCCCACAAACCATGATCATGACCCAAGCTGAAATCAAGAGTCAGCTGCTTAACCGACTGAGCCACCCAGGTGCCCCATAATTCCCATTTCTATCACAGAGTATATGGTGACTTGACCTTCCCCAATTCCTAGAATTAGGTAATTTTCCCAAGGGCATATTTGGCAGGCACTCCCAAAATGTTATCTATCACACACACACACACACACACACACACACACACACACACAGACGCAGTTACTAATATTTCTCTTTTGTACATATCATAATCTGCCTTTTAAGATTATCTTCTTGCGGGGCGCCTGGGTGGCGCAGTCGGTTAAGCGTCCGACTTCAGCCAGGTCACGATCTCGCGGTCCGTGAGTTCGAGCCCCGCGTCAGGCTCTGGGCTGATGGCTCGGAGCCTGGCGCCTGTTTCCGATTCTGTGTCTCCCTCTCTCTCTGCCCCTCCCCCGTTCAGCTCTGTCTCTCTCTGTCCCAAAAATAAATAAAAAACGTTGAAAAAAAAAAATTAAAAAAAAAAAAAAGATTATCTTCTTGCTTCACCATACATACCTCCTCAGAGACTTAGAATATAGGGATTTTTTTTTAATTTTTTTTTTTAACATTTATTTTTGAGACAGACAGAGCATGAACGGGGGAGGGGCAGAGAGAGAGGGAGACACAGAATCGGAAGCAGGCTCCAGGCTCTGAGCCATCAGCCCAGAGCCCGACGCGGGGCTTGAGCCCACAGACCGTGAGATCGTGACCTGAGCTGAAGTTGGACGCTTAACCGACTGAGCCACCCAGGCGCCCCAGAATATAGGGATTTAAACATCAATGGGATATGGTACCTTCCATTTTAGTTCCAGTTGTGGTAACTTTGTATCTTTATGATAAAGATATACAAAGAAATACAACATAAGGGATATAAATACACCACAAGAGAGATATAAGCAATGTTTTAGAGAATTTAAAGAAAGAAAGAATCACTTCCAGTTGGGGTGGTCAAGAAAAGGCTTTATGGAGAAGGTACGATTTGAAAGATGGATTTTTAAGATGGGCAGGGAAAGGAAAGATGTTCCAGGTATAGGAACTGGGATTGAGAAACTGTTTCACAACTACTAGGATGGCTATAATAAGCAAAATGGAAAATCACAAGTGTTGGTGAGAATGTGAAGAATTGGGACTTTTCATACATTGCTAGTGGGAATGCAAAATGGTGCGGCAACTTTGTAAAACAGTTTGGTAGCTTTTAAAAATGTTATACACAGAGTTACCAAAAGACCTAGCAATTCCACTCCTAGGTATTAAGATAAGTTAAAGCATATGTCCACACAAAAATGTGTATACAAATGTTCATACAGCATTATTCATAATAGCCGAGACAACCTGAACATCTATCAATAGACAAAAGAACAAACTGTGATATCATCCAAAAAACAAAATACTGTACAGCAATAAAAAAAATGCCATATAATATATGTCACAACATGGGTGATCCTTGAAAATATTATGCCAGTGAAGGAGCCTGTCAACTCTCAAGTGAAAGGCCACTGCTGTATGATTTCATTTACATGAAATTTCCACAATAGGCAAATCTACAGAAATAGAAACTAGAGTAATGGCTGCCAGAGGCTAGGGGAAGGAGGAATTGGGAGGGACTGCTAATGAGCATGGGGTTTCTCCTTGGGGTAATGAAAGTGTTCTCAAATTAGACAGTGGTGACGACTGTACAACTCTGTGAGTGTGCTAAGAACTAATGAACTGTACACTTTCTTTTTTAAATGTCTATTTATTTATTTTGAGAGAGGGAGAGAGAGAGTGGGTGGGGGAGGGGCAGGGAGCGAGGAGAATCCCACGCAGGCTCTGCACTGCCTGCACAGACATTCAATCGACTGAGCCACCCAGGCGCCCCTGAACTATACACTTTTAAAGGGTGAATTTCATAGCATCTCAATTATATCTCAATAAAGCTGCTCTTTTTTAAAAGCTACTAAATACTCCATACCTAGTTCTAGGTAATATTTACATGGGTAATCGTTTACACATGTACATATTCCTATGTAAAAAAAAAAAATCATCAACCATCAAGCCATATACTTAAAAATCGTACACTGTATGCTCTTACTATGTGCCTCTTATACCACAATAAATGAGAAAAAAATATATATGGTGACAGACATCAGAAAGGTGGTTTCCTCTGGGGAGAAACAGTTCCTGTTCGAGGCATGAAGGAACCAGTGAAAGTGATGAAATGTGTTCTCTTGATCTGGTGGCAGTTACATGGATGTTTACACATGCAAATATTCACTGAGCTGTACCGGTAAGATTATAGCACTTTGCTACATGCATATTATATCTCAATAAAAAGATCTTTTAAAATCTTTTAAAATTTGACAACATTTTCATTAGAATGCATAGGTAGAAATGGAATTAAGGACTGAATCCCTATCAAAAAATAGACGTAGCATTTACAGGCCACTGACTTTAACCACACTTCTCTAGTGGGAAAAGGATAGAAAAAAATTACAATGGGTGGGAAAAGTGTGAGTATATTGCTATAGAAAAATCCAGTTAGAAAGGAAACCAATCAAGAGGACAATTAACAGATTCAGATCTCAAAGGAAAAGAGGGAAAAGTTACAGTGAGTTTTTGTTAATAATTTAAAAAGCACAGTTCGAATTATACTCCTATGAACAAAAGGAACTGGGCCAAAGGTTCTCAGACATCTCGCCCACGAGAAGTAAGCTTAACATGGGGTAAGACATATCATCTTAAGAGTTAATGTGACTCTGGATTTCCCACCGGGCAACAATCCAGTGATTCTATCAGATTTAGCAAATCAGGTACTGTGCTCTCTAGTCACCCAGTTGCTTGATAATCAGGAATCTCAGGTCCTGGAAAATGGAAGGAAAACGTCCTTGCAATAAACCTCTCCATAAATTCTCAGATCAGGCCTAAAAGCAAACTCAGTTCACCAGTCAAGATGAAAAATCCATTCAGAGGTCATGACTGAACACAGTCAATGCCGAAATGTAAACAATTTCTATTTTGTTCTTTCTAATCTCTTTGCTGTGTGCTGTGCCTGACACATAGTAGGGACCCACTGGTTTCAGTGATTCTACAATTTTTCATCCTGACAGCTCTGAAACTGAGAGGCATGTCAAATTTGATGGCACATTATAGTCTGATTTTCTTTCAATGGTACATAAAACAATGGTGTGAATTACAATGAACGGCATCTTAGATTTGATGAAATACCAGACTCAGTGAATGAGTCAATGAATGAAAGATCAAACTTAGAGTTGGAAGTTACCTGAATAAGAATGCTGAGTGCCCTCACTGGAAATGGATGATGTTCCTCCAATAGCAGTAATCCCTTCCCTCTTGTTAATTATTTTGCGGAACGTCTTACTGATGTCTTTGCTTTTTAACTCTTGCATCAGCTGGAATGGAATATAAGTAAAATTGAGCCTTCGTCAAATCATCATAAAAAACCTTTCAACATGAAGAATTACAAGTTATTTAGACTTCTTTATTTATTTGGAATGACATCAAAATAAATCCTCATCTGGGATTCTCACCCTTATTGCTTGTGTGCATAGACAGCACTCATGTCATTTTACCCATAACACAAAATGTACAAACATTTGCACTGCAAGGACTAAAAGAAACTTTGTTATTATTAAGCTTAAATTGAATGCATTGAAATTATTCTCCTACACTTGCCATGATCTTTTGTATTGAAAACTAAAGAATAACTAACTACATGATGAAGATTTTTAAATGCTTTAGTGAAGATATTTGCTTGTCTGAACATTGCAAATGCATACATGTTAAAATAAATAAGTCAGATGTCATAGGAAATAACGTAGCTTGGACAAACACCCTCTCCCAATCACTCTTGTGACTGGCCAGACTGAATTTAATCAGTACTCTAAGCAGCAGCCGGAGTGAAGTATTTTTGGGTTTTTTGTTTTTTATTTATTTTTTTTTTTAATTTTTTTTTCAACGTTTTTTATTTATTTTTTTTGGGACAGAGAGAGACAGAGCATGAACGGGGAGGGGCAGAGAGAGAGGGAGACACAGAATCAGAAACAGGCTCCAGGCTCCGAGCCATCAGCCCAGAGCTTGACGCGGGGCTCGAACTCACAGACCGCGAGATCGTGACCTGGCTGAAGTCGGACGCTTAACCGACTGCGCCACCCAGGCGCCCCTGGTTTTTTGTTTTTTAATTAAAAACATTTTTTTTAAGTTTATTCATTTGGGGTGGGGGAGGGCATGCGTGGGGGGAAGGGTGGAGAGAAGGAGAGAGAGAGAATCCCAAGCAGGCTCTGTGCCAACAGTGTGGAGCCCGACGCAGGGCTCCATCTCATGAACTGTGAAATTATGACCTGAGCAGAGATCAAGAGTCGGGTGCTTAACTAACTGGGCCATGCAGGTGACTCCAGAGTGAGTTTTTAAAATTTCGCATCTGATCATGTCACCTCACACTCTCTTCCTCCTACATCACTGGCTTCCTATTGTACTTACGATAAAAATGAAAATCCTACAAGATCCTGCATGACCTGACCCCAACTTATTTCTCTAGCTGCATTCCTTACCTTCACCATCTCCCTCCATCCACGCTCAACTTGTTTCCAAGTGCTTGAGAGTATCCACCAACCCTGAAACCAGCCTGTCTCGCACATCGTTCATTTCTCCCACTCAACCCCTTTTACCTGTTTAACATCTTACTTCAGATCTCAGCTCGGTCTTCATAGTTTCCGACACGTTCTCTGCATCCCTGGGATCTCTAGCCTCACCAGCAAGTTCAGCTCCTTCTACTGTGAACTCTCAAGGGACCCATACTGCTCTACCATAGCAATTATCATAGATCTCTTTTAGCCATTTGTGTGATCCTGCTTCCCCACATGTAAAGCCCCTGAAGGCAGGGATCATCTCTCTTTTTGTTCATTGCATTATTCACACACAGTGCCTAGCAGAACCTAGCAAGAAAGGAGCTCAAATCTTTGCTTAGTGAACAAAGGTTGCAAAACCAGACAGTTCACATTTCACAAATATTTAATCAATTACATTAATGGTTATATTTTCATATGAAAAATACAGTCATGGCGGTGGTGGTGGTGGAAGGGTGTGGCAGCTCACTCAACTGCTGGCTGGCAATGGCAGTGTGGCCATCTCTCTTGGCCTGAACTTTTGAAACACAACATATTCAATATTCAGTGCTACAATCTACTTTTCTTTTGTCAGTTGAGTCATGTATTATTTTTCATCTTGTTCGGTTCCCTGAGCCTTGAGGTACTTTTTAATAATGACACCATGTTATCATAGCCAGCATTGGGATTTACCTGGCGGTATTTGCTGAAACTAAAGATATCACTTAGCATGAGGAAATAACCAGTTTCCAGGAGGTATAGCTTCCATACCTTAGCTATTTCAGTCACACACAAAAATATTCCATTTCTCAAGACCAAGTACTGAGACATTAAAACATTCCATACACACAGATAGTCAATAAGCACTGAACTCAACTGTAGTCTTACTAGCACATGAGCTATTGCTATTTAAATCTGACTTCCAACAACTTGAGAATTTTTTTTCCCTCTGTTTTATGAATTACTTGTGGACACTATTGTTGTTGTCATCCTACTCGTCATTTTAAAGCAGTGTTTTTTCTGGTCTCTGAAGCCAGATTTGACCAGAGAGCAATGACATTACTAAAACTCTTCTCAAAGCAAAAAGATCAGTAACCAGAAAACTGAATTACTTACTGACACAAACTCTTCAAAACTGATTTTGCCATCTTTGTTGTTGTCAGCCACTGATAGAATTTTCTCCACAATCTCGCGCACCTTGTAGCCAGGCAGAGGAAGGCTTGCTTCCTTAAACAGGTCCTGTAGTTCATAGTCACTAACATACCCACTGTTGTCAATATCTGTAAAGATAAATTACGAATTGTCAAATCTCATTTGCACTCTTTATTCAAGGTGTGCACCCTGAAGGCCTCATGGGAGATTCATAGGCAGGAAGAACCTTTCAGGTTTGTCTCACAAGTGGCAGTAACCTTTTCTCCTGCACCTGAACTGTACAAGGGAGTCTATACACTTTATCAAAATATTCGTAGTAAATGGACTTTATCCCCATAGGTTTAGGACTACCATGTGTATTTTAAGTGCACAGTTTGAACAATGCTCTGACAGATGAAAAACTCAGGTTTAGCAGAACACCCATCCAGACTTTAACCTCACAGAATTTACAAAATGGATCTGCAGGCCCCACATTCTCTATAAAATATGTGCATCATATTAAATACACATAAGGTATCTCTGTTCTACATTTCACTTGGTGGCACTTCTGTTTCATTTGTTAATAATTCATTGCTTCTTCATTATGTATTTATGATACCATTATGTAGGCCGAATCATGTTTGATGGCGTTTTTCCATCAAGTGTTCAAGAAATAATTTCACACCTATATTTGGACTCTTGGAAGGGTTTCCAGGTGTTTTCACATTATCGCTGAGATGCCCTTCCCTGGGTTTTCCCTAGAGACTAGATAACACTTCTTGACACAGAACAAAGGCAACACAAAACACTTCTGCCCAGAGTTGGCAACATGGCTTTGGACTGTCTGATTAGTTGCCTGGATCCACCACCTTGTTATATAGGCTTTCTTCGTTCATCTGGTAACAGTTGCTGTGTTTCCTGTATTTTACTTTTTCCTTTCAGTAAAAGAGCTGTCCTCACTATACTCAATTAATTATAAAGACAAAAACTTTTAGACTTAATAGTGTGCAGAACAAGTGGAAAGTTTCTAAAATAGGATCTACCAATAACCAAAATACTGCTATAATCTCAAAAGTCAGCTAATAAGCTAAACTACTGGACATTGCAATAAAAATATCACTTTCTTCAAACTTAGAGCAAAATATCATTATTTAGTACAAGTTCAGAATTGTTTCCTATATTTTGAGATAGACAAATGTTGTTCATAGCAACGTTATTTACAGTAGCAAAAAGGTAGAAACAACTCAAGATGTCCTTCAACAGATGAATGGATAAACAAAATGTGGTACAGACATAAAATAGAATGTTATTCACGATGGGGGGTTGGTATTTATTGGGTAGAGAGTTTCAGTTTAGGAAAATGAAAGAGTTCTAAAGATAGAGATAGTGGTATGGTTGCATAACAACATGAATGTACTTAATGCCACTGAACTGGGCACTTCAAAATTCTTAAAATAGTAAATTTTATGTCTATTTTACCATAACTTACAAAGGAAAAAAAAAGAAAAAAAGACAAATATTTTCATCTCTCATCTCTCCCTAGAAACCCCAAAATATCCCATCTAGTAAGGTTGGATGGGCATGTCCCTCTGCCTCTGGGAAAGGTTGTTTCGTACAAATTATCAGAGGGAATAGTAGGTTCTTAAGGAACAATTTATCTGGTCAATAAAGCTAGTACATATTATGCTAGTGTTAGCACTGCCTTCATACAGAGTAAATTATCTGGCTGTCAGATTTGTTACATCAGTGAATTATTTATTCAAAATATCATTAAATAAATATTGCAGGATTATATGTCCATGAGTCATAAAGAGTAAAGTTCATGTACTAAACAAAGAAGAGATTACTAATTCATTCATTTCTACCAAGACCTAGGCAGCACTTTTATTCAAGCTACCAAACTGCACCTATAAAATAACACCAATAGCAGACTAGGGATACATTTTTATTATTTCCTCTGTTTCAACACTCAAAATGAGCAGAATGTCCTAATAATTGCCTAATTTTTGTCTTGAAAAGACTCTGGGCACTGCATATAATACTCTATAAAATTTATTATTAAAAATAATCTTTTAGAGGCCATACCATATTCATGCAATGCTCTAATGACAAATATATTGTCCTCAAAAAAACAAAAAACAAAAACAAAAACAAAAAAACGAGATTAAGGCATTCACTATGAGCCTAATTCAGCCACTACGCAGACTGTATTTGGAAGGTTTGAGTTACTCTGGGGATGGCTGTGCAGGGAGAAGTGGAAGGGTCCAGAGATTTGTACAACTCACTTCACTTCATAGCAATAATGTGTAAGTTGTGAGCTTCCTGACAGCTTTACTTTTTCTTTCTGGAGAGGCTTTCTTTTTCAAACTTCAATCTTTCTTTTCTCTTTATATTGGTCTCTAAAATTCTGTACCACATCTCATTTACATGAATTTTAGTCATGATTCACTAGGTTTGAGAGAAATCTAGGCACAAGATTAACTGTGATCATGATATGTCCACCCCAGTCTATTATCTGACCGTTTCTCACAGACTGTCTTTTTTTTTTTTTTAACGTTTATTTATTTTTGAGAGTGAGAAAGAGTGCAAGTGGGAAAGGGGTAGAGAGAAAGAGGGAGAGACACAGAATCTGAATGTGAGCTGTCAGCACAGAGCCTGGCACGGGGCTCAAACTCACGGACGGAGAGATCATGACCTGAGCTGAAGTCAGATGCTTAACCAACTGAGCCACCCAGGTGCCCCACAGACTGCTCCTCTGTACCAGAGAAGGAGCCTACTATGGGAGGAGCAGGATTGGTGGTGTCACCATCCCAAGATCCTTTCACTGGGCTCGCCTTTCACTTGCATGCGTTTGCAGACTAGAGCAAAAGATATTTATCTTCTTGTTTGCCACAGGTTTCCTAGGAGCAAAAGTGCAGAAGAATTGTGACCCAAAAGAGTATGAGGGAATCTTTTTTGGAAGAAAAATACAAAGCCATCAAATGATAATGTCATAAAGACAAAACAATGAATGGCTTTAAAAAGTGAAAGAAGAAAAATAAGACACACAGCCTTTAAAAACAATATTCAGATTTTAAAATGTTCTGCACGAAGTCAGAAAGTGTTACTGTTAGCAACAAACGTGAAGGCCAGAGTTCAGTTTATAAACAAGGAAGTGTTTCTATATTTTCTTTCTGTAATGAGGATATCATGTTAAAAGTATTCAGTTACACTGTCATTCATTAACCTGGATTACTCTCAGCAGAGAAATTATCAAAGAATTCAAAGTCCAATTCTCTTAGAAATTCAAGCCAGTCTTAATTTATCTTTCAGAAAGAAAGAACCCAGTGAAACCTAGATGGGAGGTGTGGGAGGGGAGAAACAGGATAAAGCTAGGGGTAAATGGGTGGTAGTAAAACCAATAGAGGGTATTCCATTCCTGGAAGTCTGACGTCAAGCAGAATTGCAATGTCGTATTTAGTTTTTCTCAAGCATACCTATTTTATTAAATGCTTCCTGTAGCTCTTCCAGCTCTTCCCGAGAAATGGTAGTGGTACTGTTTTCCATCTTCGAAGAAAAGACTACCTTCAGGTCTTTATAGCTACAAAAAACAATGTTATAAAAAGAACATTAGCCCTTTGAAAACATTTATCTAAGCAATACAGAATACACAGGCAGTAAAATCTCTAGAAGAAATCACCTGAGAAGTCTGCCTGACAAGGAGCAAATAGGAACAGATACCCCATAACACTATTTCCCAGCATAGGTGGGCCAGACAATAAGAGAGTCCGCAGAGGGAAGGAATGGAAGGAATGCCTGTCTTTTACGCCTTGTCCTTACACAGGGCATACATGTTTCCCAGTAGCCTGTACAATTTTCATTTACATTTTACCCCACTCCTTCAGTAAAATAAACATTTCAAGTTTGAGAGAAGGGTAGCATTTATAAATGTAAAGGACGTGGTCAGGAAGTAAAATGTTAAGACATGAATAATGTCCACAAAAAGAATAAAGTAAGCACATAATTTTTCAAATAATTTATTCATTAACATTTTGCACTGATCAGTTAAAAATTGTTTTAAATTGTGTGAAGTCCTCGAAGAGTGTTACGGCTCATTTGTCACTTGTATACATACTTGCTTAGGAATTTGGGGGGGTTCTTCCCCAAATTTCTGTACCTTACAGTTATTCTGGGGCCTGGTTCTAATTAAAGTATAATTAAATCTTTGGGTTTTAAAAAATATACCATTGCCCTCTATTTAATTTTTAATTTTTTTGAATGTTTATTTATTTTTGAGAAAGAGAGACACAGCATGAGTGGGGTAGGAGCAGAGTGAGAGGGAGACACAGAATCCAAAGCAGGGTCCAGGCTCTGAGCTGTGAGCACAGAGCCCGACACGGGGCTCGAACCCATACACCATGAGATCATGACCTAAGCTGAAGTCCGACGTTTAACCGACTGAGCCACCCAGGTGCCCCTATTTAATTTTTAAATAAATTAAATAGTCATGAGTAACTTTTTCAAGGTGTGAAAGTGAGTAACTCATTGCTTCATCACTAAGCTGTCATCGAACCAAACTGTGTTTCATTCTTGTCTCTAGGTCCGGGTACTCTGCAGTCTCCCAAATATAATGTGGTCACAAGCCATATAAACACATAAATATGTATTTGAATAATAATACACATTACTTATGTAATAATATATAAAGTATATATTATATACTTGTGAAATAAAAATTTGCATTTTAAAAGAAAGCTGCCTTTGTAAAATTCTTAGTAAAGTTTCGGAGGAAGAATTCTTGCTAGATCAACTCACATTTATCAGGCACATCATTTGTCAGTCCTGAAACCCTCCAGAAGGCAGTTACTAGAATTCACTTTGCAATTTTAGAAATGAGGAACACAGCATTTAACCAGCTTCCAAACACCTGGCATGGAAGGAGCCCTACCTGGATGCCTGAGACAGCTCAGAAGAGCACAGTATTTCAGAGTCATCTTGAAAGATGCAGCCCAAAGGCAGCCAGGATCACTGACCAGAGACTCACCAACAGGGGAGGTTATGTTGAATTCTATAGACAGATGTATCTTCCCATAGATTTTGTTATGTGCCATATATTTCTTCAGTAATTCCAAAACTGCTTTCCTTCTCCGCTTTGTTTTTTTAGCCCATATAATTTAAAAAACTTTCTTTCACCAATTAAAGCCTTTCTCCCCCGCTCCTAATCCTCAAGGGTATCCTGACATAACAAAGTATATATTTAGAAAGTTAAGGAAGTATATTCTAAAAATGAACTTCCCAATTAGATGAAATGGGATCTGATCTTTTATCCTCCCTCAAATTTCTAACTTCCATGAACCTCTAAAAGCTTTACCAAAATTGGGGCACCCGGGTGGCTCAGTCAGTTGAGTGTCCGACTTTGGCTCAGGTCATGATCTCATGGTTTGTTGGGTTCAAGTCCCGCAGCTAGCTCTGTGCTGACAGCTCAGAGCCTGGAGCCTGCTTCCGATTCTGTGTCTCCTTCTCTCCCTCTCTCTGCCCCTCCCCACCCTCAAAAATTTTAAAAAAAAAAAAATTACAAAAATTTTTTTAAAAACTTTACCAAAATTAGTCTAAGCAGCCATTTATAATTTATAGGATCTAAAACCCCAGGTTCCAGAACAGTTTCAGCGAAAAGGCATTAAGAACAGCCCTTGAGACCAAGAAGATTCTGAAACCTTTTTACCAACTGTAAAGATCCCAACTGTGAGGGACCAAACCTTTTGGTTTCTGGGCTATTCTGTTTTCTCTCCTCCCCCTGTGGCCCTAGCCCTGGTCACCTGAGATCCTGAGTTCTTGAGGTAGCCGTTGACACAGAGGAGGCAGCCTGCCCCCTAATCTATCCTCCAAAATTCCCTTTTTTCCTTACTTCCCCCTTCTCTAGTAATATAAAAAATAATGGCAAATATTTACTGAGGGCTTTTTCAATGGGCCTGGAGCTATGCTAATGTCATATATGAGCTTACTATGTATTGATCTGTTCTTCTATTGATTGAACAAGTGTCCTCCCTTAAATGTAAATTAGAGGGCTGCACAGGTTACCTAAGGAAGGTTTAAAAAGAGAGAGAGACAGACAGACAGACAGAGAGACAGAGAGAGAGAGAATCAACATCAAATCTGTTTCTAATGGCTCCAAACCCTTAAAATCTACATGTAGCTCAATTAGCATCCCTATTCTCTCACTGCAAGCATCACAGGTAGTTTTAAAGAAAAGACTGATGACCACTTCACACTTAAGTATAGGTGACTGATAAACCCTTACAGTGCTCATCAGATTTATATTTTATGGGCAAAACTTTTTTTAAGGATATGAGGGAATTTTTTAAATTTATTTTGAGAGAGAGAGCTTGCACAGCAGGGAAGGGGCAGAGAGAGAGGGAGAGAGAGAATCCCAAGCAGGCTCCGCACTAACAGTGAGGAGCCCAACATAGGGCTTGAACTCACAAACCGAGAGATCATGACCTGAGCTGAAACCAAGACTCGGATGTTTAACTGACTAAGCCACCCAGGCGCCCCTTAAGGGCAAATTTATATTTTAAGGGCAAATGTCTGTTTTCTTTAGACTAACAGATGAATACATTATTAGACTATTTATACATCAGCAAAATAAATGAACTACACCCGTTTCTTAAAAACACAGTAACCGGAAAAAGCAAAGTGCTAAGAGATACATATGGTATATGTACCAATTATTGTGAATTATAAAAACACATGTATGTACTACATATGTTGCCAAACATATATAGTAAAACTTAAAAACACATGGGAATGATGCAACAAATTCAGAATAGTGGTTGTCTATGGAGAAGTAGGAAAGGAGCACAGCTGGGAGCTGGCATTGGATCCATTACATTTTTTTAAGAGAAATTTGAAGCAATTATGGCAAAACTTAACATCTGTTCAATCTGAGCATTCAGTATATGGATACTGGTTATACTGTCTCTGTACCTACTTTAAGAATTCTTTTGTTTTAAATAATTCACGAGATAATTTTTTAACTTTTAAGTTCAGATAGTAAAAAAAAAAATGATACGTAAATAAAATAATAAAGGTAACACAAGAATATGTTTTGAACAGGAGAAAACTTCCCAAAGTCCCTCAGGACACGGGGAAACATTTTTTTCAAGTACTTCAATCTTGAACAGTCAAAACAGTTAATATTATTGTAGAAGAATAATTTATTGAAATATCAAATTGTGTTTCTTCTCCAAGAATAATTGTGTTTCTTCTCCCCCGCCCCAGTCACACACCTCAACTACAGCAGTAACTACCTCTTGTCAGGCACGCTGGCAGCACAAAAGCAAAACCAGCCTGGAATCTGCGGTTCCGAGTCCTCAGGTAGAAGCACAAACCTCCTCAGGGTTTACTGGGTGTTCTGGGAATGGGGCAGCAGGAGGAGGAAATCCCTGAGAAGCCACTAGATAAGGAAGACAGAGAGAGGCAGAAATTGTCTCCATGGGCAAACAGGGAAATCTGCAGATGCCGGCAAGGAAGACTGTGGCCACAAGGGTGGCAGAGACAGGGGCAGACAAGGTACAGGAGAATCCGTGCTGAAGGAATGCACTGTTGTGAGTAACGGGCATTTTCCAGGCAGACACTGGGGACTGATGATCCAGGACAGAAGAGCTTCCCACGAACCTCTGCTCTGTTTAAGACCCCAGAACAAGAGAGGCTGAGGGGCAGATTCCAGGTGCCTGAGAAGCACTTGACTGACTCAGGCAGGATGAGCCATCACAGTCAAAATGAGAACAAACTGAGGGTTGATGGGGAGGTGGAGGAGAGGGAAAGTGGGTGATGGGCATTGAGGAGGGCACCTGTTGGGATGAACACTGGGTGTTGTACGAAAACCAATTTGACAATAAATTATATTTAATCTAAAAAAATAAATTTGCTTTAAAGAACATACACAAATGTGATATTTCTTTCATACCTGACTTTTATGGAAAAAGCCTGTCCTTTTTTATGGAAAAAAAAATCCTCCAATTCTCTGGAGAAGTGCCTAGGCTCAGAGGTTCTGGAGCATGGCAGTATCTCTGGGAGGGGCAATACTATGGCATCCTATATCCTCCCCCTCTTCTTCATAAACTTCTCTTATCTCCCACTGCAATGTTCCACTTTTCTTACTATGTTCTATTTTCAGCTCCCAGTACAAGTTTAAAGATCACAAGGTCAGTAGAATAAGTCACTATATGAAAAAATAAGCAGCTAAGAAATATGACTGAAGAGTTTCCTTTTTAGTTTAAAGGAAACCTGGAAAATACTTTCATTTTTCTGTATTTCCAGCAATCTTTTTTCAACCACATTTCACAACAGGGAGCGACATCATTCTGCAAAACGCAAACATTCATATTCCCTACCAAACTGTTACTTCATCAGATTTTCTCTAGTTAACTGGAATGTCTACTGACTTTCTAATATAAATATGAAATGGGAGACCACTGACTTTATTAAATATTACACACCAGCCTGACCCCTCTTTGGACAAAGAAAGCTATTAAATGGGTATGATATAATTCACATTTCTCCTGAGCATCCTTCTGCACTGAAAGAACTGAGCTCCATTTTTTTTTATTCATTTTACAAGGGGCAGCTATGCTGGCGAACTTTCCTGATAAGTCATCAACTGGATGGCCAACAAGCCTAAACTGGCAAAATCCCAAACTGTCTTAAAAGGGTAACTGTTATAAAAATGTAACTTTAATCTCAGATAAGCAAAACCAATTGCCTAAGTGCCTGCACAATCGTAGAGACCATAATCAGCATCAATATGAAGAGTTAAGCCAGGTATAACACATCTGTGAGGCAGTGACACGTAGTTCCAAACTAACTCATTTGTGACTTCTTTTTATTTTATTTTATTTTTTTTATTTTTTATTTAAAAAAAATTTTTTTTTAACATTTATTTATTTTTGAGACAGAGAGAGACAGAGCATGAACGGGGGAGGGGCAGAGAGAGAGGGAGACACAGAATCGGAAGCAGGCTCCAGGCTCTGAGCCATCAGCCCAGAGCCCGACGCGGGGCTCGAACTCACGGACCGTGAGATCGTGACCTGAGCTGAAGTCGGAGGCTTAACAGACTGAGCCACCCAGGTGCCCCATGTGACTTCTTTTTAAAGGGCGGCCTAGCAATCTACAAAAACAAACATGACAAAAAATAATAATATACAGATATCTTAATGTTGGGGCTTTTTTCTGCTTCAGTTCCAAGGATTAACCATTTCATCAGTCCCCACACCACCTAATTCATGTGCCTTCTGCCCCCTACTCTCCATTCCATGGTCTGCCCGCCACACTCATGTCCTTACCTCCTTCCCACCTGCATTAGCATCATAGCCTGTTTTCACCTTGGCTCTTATATGTTATTCAGCTCACATGCATTAACTTATTCTTGATCATGTACTGCCTTGTGATAGTCACATTTTGTTAATCTCATTCACCTTCCTAAACTCACTTCTTGCTCTATACAGGTAAAAGATGCAGTTTTCTGATTTTTATGTTTTCAATAGCCTTAATGTGTTACACATGTGGGGAAAATTTACTAAAATTCACTAATGGTAATACTTCTCTTCATAGAGCAGGGAGAGTACTAGGTAAAAAGGTGCCAAGCAGAACAGATGTCTGTGCAAAATGTGTCACCAACAGGTGAGTGAAGAGACTGAAAGAATCTCCATACCTCAATCACCGGTTCTCTTCATTCACTCACCCACTTACTCATTATTTATTCACAACTTACAGAGCACCTGTTCACCCTACCCAGTATTAGGGGCACAAAGATGGTATTCAAAATTTTGAGCCCACTTGGCTATATATAGCAGGTGTTTTTTCTAAATCTTTCAAAAATAATTTTTGTCCATTTCCCCCAAATTCCTTTACAAAGGAGTAAATATATATATATATATATATATATATATATATATATATGTATATATGTGAAAATATATATATATATGTATGTATGTAAATACCCTCAATTCTTCCCTGGATGAATCTTTTAAGTGCCAATGCTCTTGTGCAAACACCAGATGTCTAAATAAGGAAATCTGCTGGGCAAAGCAGAGAACAGAGAGGACTTGCCTACATGTTCTCCCCACTCACTGCCTTACTGCATGAGCCACTGCCATGGTCATCTCCATGACCAGCCACAATTATAGTGATAATACTACTGCGCATTTGTACATTTGGGCACTGAGTTTGGTGCTGACCTGAGCATTCATCGGCTGCTAAAGTTGCCACCAAGACCTTTCTGTATCCATTCACTTAAAAGCCTCAATATGTAGCCCATAGTAAGAGAGTTTAAAATCATTTAGTCAAGTATTCAGCAAATACAATTTGAACTAAGCATGAAGGTTTAAAGATTAATAAGAATTAATTTCTTCTAGAACTATACTTTTTTTTTTTTTAACGTTTATTTATTTTTGAGACAGGGAGAGACAGAGCATGAACAGGGGAGGGTCAGAGAGAGGGAGACACAGAATATGAAGTAGGCTCCAGGCTCTGAGCTGTCAGCTCAGAGCCCGACGCGGGGCTAGAACTCACGGACCGCAAGATCATGACCTGAGCCGAAGTCGGCCGCCTAACCGACTGAGCCACCCAGGCGCCCCTAGAACTATACTTAATATAATGCTGATTGGGGTCAACTATAAATGCCTAAGTTTAATTAAAACTGATTTTTTGGTAAATGATATAAAGGAATATTATGATTATTTCTCTTTTCATAAACAAATTAGAATTGTCCCCTAATTTGTTTGCTGTTTAAATCTAGACTTAAAGGGACCTCTTTGAATACTATATATTATTTACTGTCAAGCTCATTGAAACTATGTGATTCTAGGTTGGAAGTTTCTGGACTAATTGCAGCCAAGGCAATAGCAGTATATAGAGCAGCAATATGAGAAGGAAGGCTAGAAGGGGGTTGTGCATGCTTGTGCACGTGCAAACCACGCTTAGTAATTTTTCAGTTGAGAAATAGGAAATTGCATTAAACGTATACACAAAAGGTCTAAAGTAGAGTTTACTGATCAAAGTTTAGGTCAAGACTATCCATAGAAGACTGATTGGAACCATTTGGGGATGTGAAAGAAAGGGGAAGACAGGCCCCAGTACCTTCCTGAAGTCTCAAGCTCTAAGTTCAACATTAAGTGAATACAGCTAACTTGTAAACTGAGGAAATTACAGTCTATCAAGTGGGAATCAGTTCTTGGGACCTGCTGATCAATGTTGTCCCATGGCCCCAAGCTCAGCAACACTTCTGCCCAGCAGCCCATGAAAAGCCTTCCTGGTTCCTGAAGTCCTGGAGGAGGACGGAGGCCCTTATATCTGACTCCCTAGACTTTAGCCTTTTCCTGATGTGTACATGATGCCAGCCAGGGCTCTGAAAGGGGAAGCCGCTGCTGAGCCACAGTGGACTGCTGCCAACAGGAATCAGGCCCAAGGTCACCACATCTTCTGACTTTTAAAGAAAAGCCAGAAATCCATATTTTTATGTGAAATTTTATTTTCAGTTTTTGCAAACGATGTGAATCCTTTTATAAAACACCATGTGTGTCAGATTAAAACTCTGGTCTATTAATTTTGCTTCTACACCTCCCTAATTCCATGTGACCTCACTTGGTCTCCCAAGGCAACCTGGTAGAACTATGTTTCTCTAGAAACACTCGCATAACATTAGCTCAGTCTAAAAGCCCGAAGAACACATTTTGTCCCTTAATGTGTCAAAACCCAACCTCTGCTATGCACCACTCACCACATCCCTGCTCCCAGTAAGGGATATTTCTAAGTGTCAGCTTCTCTGAAAGAAGAGGAGCCAGCAGGTCAGGAGCCCACTAATCACAGATTCCCAGCTCAGGTAACTGGACCTGCCCATCATCCCAGGATCTTTTCCTTCTCGTTTATTATTTATATCCCACCTACTCTCCCCCACTCCCACCTCCACTTTAGAACTTCTCTTTCTGAGAAAATTCACCATAGTAATGTTCCCCAAACTGCTATCATATAATGTTACAATACCATCAATACTTCGAATATCATTTCCCAATGTTTTGTTTTGTTTTCTTCTCTCCAGTAACCATTTCCCTTCTCCTGGTAACAGCACCAATTTTAGTTTTGGGGTTCCGCTCATTCCATATAATCCACATATAACAGTTGAGTGAAGTTCCAGGTCCAAGCCAATCAATACATCATATTCTCTGCTGTAGGGATTTGGTTTAGGGATAGGCATGTAACACAGTTGGAGCCAATGAGACATTAAGAAAGCTTTTGTGGAACTTTCTGTAATAAGAGTCCCACAAACTCCCCTGGATCAGTTTTCATGAAGAAGTATAGGCCAGAACAGCCACATCAATATTGCCTCCAGAAGGGGAAGACCTGAAGCAGAGAATTAAGCCAAAACCAACATAGCAGAGAGCAGAGCCAGTGGGTGAAGAGAAAACCTGTCTGGGCAGAGTTAAGTGCTAAATCCCATTGGGCTAAAGCCTTTATGTCTAGTTACTTGAAACAATTTTTCTTTAAAGCCAGTTAAACTAAGTTTCTATTGCTTGCAACCAAGAGTCCAAACTGATATATGAGGAGTAATAACAGACATAGTTTACAAAAAGAAAATGTAAGGGGGGGGGGCGTCAATTCCTCAAACAATAGAAAATATTTAAACATTCCGAACTGGGAAAGAAAATTAATCATAATTATATTTTCTAAGTTTACACGTAGATAAGAAGCATAATAGTTTTAAGGTTT